>NC_071499.1:48125000-48750000 GCF_028408465.1 Anastrepha ludens | reverse complement strand
ATAAAAAATAAACGGTGTGCCAAAAATGGGTTTATTGAGAAAAAATAAAAAAAATATGTAAATTAAAAAAAAAAAAAAAATAAATAAATATACAAAGTAAGAAAAATAAGCTTTGTCTTTATATCTAAATTGTGGCTTTATTAAAAAAAGCGAATATTCCCACTTTACATATTTATTAAATGTTCTGGTACTAATCGTTTCTAGAATATTCGTCCGAGTGTATTTCTGCCATGAAAAAGTTCCTCACAAAAATATCTGCCGTTCGGAGTCGGCTTGAAACTGTAGGCCCCTCAGTGCATTTCGATCAAAGCAAATTTTCACTAAGAAAACTCTTTAGCTTGTGCGCGTACAGCTCTCACTTTTAAAATAAATTCTGGATATTTCTCAAGGTTGTTCAAACGTAAAGCGACTCATTTTGCTCCTCAGGGATAACATTGAGAGACACGGAGAATCAGGTTCGAGCAAGAAAAAGCTGTTAATATCAAAGCACGCAACAATTCAAAAATGAGCGTCCGAGTATTTTGGCCACCCTGTATGTGTATACATGCTCATATGTATTTGTGTAACTATTTTATGCAAGCAGTAATCCTAAGGCGCTTTATTTAATTTTTTAGGTCTCTAATGGGAGCGTAAGGCGACATAGTAATTCGTAGTTGAAACTTAGTTTTGTTACTCTGTTATTTTTGTTTTTTCGTTTTTAATCTTGTAAATGTTTACTTTTACGTTAGTCACATTTTTTTCTTATTTATGGCGAACACTAAACCGGTTGAAAAAAAATTGGAATAAATTTAATATTGATTAAAGTATTTATTTCTGGGTTGCTAAATTTAGTTCTTTAGAAGCCAAGTTACGCTTCTTTGCCTTGACTTCCCAAATAGGTGTTTAGGCTTTGTGATTTGAGGAATATAAAAAGCATTTCCGGAGAGTGAGAAGAAAGCGCAAATGTGAATGGTATGAACATGACAAAATTTTCTTGTACGGAGTACTCATTTTGTGGAACTCGCTGTAGAAGGACGATGCCGGTTACGAGGCTGGAGAGTGTCCAAGGGCCTGTCCTCATAGCAATCAGCGAGGCACTTCAGACCACTTCTCCTGTAGCGCTTAACGCAATGCTGAATGAGGTAACTGTGAACCAAACGCAATAAAATTGAGGTTTTTGGACTACAAGCAAGACTTAAACTGGTTTCAAGCTGTACGAAAGGATTGGCGGAGGAATATTCTGCGTGGAGCTCCTCATTAAGCTCAAATTCAGGCTACCGGACCACTTTAGTGTTCTTCAAGCGAAGATAACAGCAATCAAAGAATCAATTGATTGGTTGCTTACTTGTATATCTAACTACTTGGAGGTAAACATTTACTGGGACCGGCACTCGAAGTGTAACCAACTTCAGACCGCTCGCGCAGTTGATACACGGGCACCAACTGTCACTTAGTTGTTGGTTTAATGACTGTTCAGAGTATTGTTTACAAGCGCGCGGAAGCATTTTGACGAAAGTAAACGCGAAAAAAGAAAATAAGTAATGGATTTCAAACGCAATACGAGTAGAGCGATTGCATTATATTTGGCTTGAAAATCACAACCAGCAATTGTTTGTGAGCTCGAGCACCTTAAAGTAAATAAAGTTTTTGTGACTGCAACGTCACGTGAAATGATTCAAAAAGTGAAGAAGCGACTTAAGCGAAATCCCCAAAGAAGTCCCAATCAAATGAGAAAAGAACTGAAAACTCTGACCGTAGCATCCGCCGCATACCCAAAAATGATCACACAGCTAAGCCTCACAAGATCCAAAAGGCGCATGATTTCACACCAAAGCAGCAACAAGTCAGACTTGAGAGAGCGAAGGAGTTGCCTCGCTTGGCCGAAAGCGGTCAATTTCCGAACTTTGTGTTTTCTGAGGAGAAAATTTTTCAAATTGAGCAGTTCGTTCACTCCCAAAACGATAGGGCTTATTTGATCGACCGTTTATACGAGAATTAGAGTCATGGATTGGCCCCCAGGAAGCAGCACCCGCCACAGATAATGGTCTGGGTCCCTGTAACCACAGATGGGCGCTCTCCAATCGTTTTCATTGAGCCTGGCGCCAAGGTATATGCGAAATATTATCGGGAAAGTATTTTGGAGGTTGCTTTGAAGACATGGGCAGACAAACATTTCCGTGGCAGGTAATAGACGTTTCAACAGGTCTCGGCACCGAGTGAACCAAGAATGGCCCAAACACGACGTTCCGAACTTGATAACGTCCACACAATGGCGCTCAAATTCACCAGATGCGAAACCAATGGATTATTCTTGGTTGGCCCTTTTGGAGAGGAAGGTCCGAAGTAAAAGATTCACTAGTCTCGAGGCGCTGAAAAACCCATTGTCCGCGAGTGGGCAAATCACATTCGGGCAGCTTGCGATTTGTTTCTGGACCGTCTCAAGGCCATAGTCAAGGCAAAAGGTGGCATTATCGTGCAAAAGTAAATTGATTCTTAATTTTGTATTATTTTCACACATTTTTTACTTTGAATTGAATAAAAGTAATTTTCCAAACTAAATTTTTGACCTTTTTAATTAGTTACAATTCGAGCGCCAGACTACATACGAATACTTAGATATTAAGACCTTTTGGGTTCCTGGTCATAGAGACTTAGGGGAAACATCTATGCGGGTGAACCAGCTAGACATAGTACCCTTGAGGTGGCTTTCCCGCAAAATGACTGGAGTAAGGTTGCCTTGAGAACCTGCGATCTGAAGCTGAAAAAGTGGGCTTCACGTCAACTCAGCGAGCGCTCGATTTAGTCCGAAAAAGTCAGATCCTTCGTGAGACAGTTTGAAGGCGCTTGACAGAAATTGTAAATCTAATAAAGCCGCAAATCCCGATCGCACATTGTCCGTTAGGTATCCACGCAGTGAGACTTGGTAGTGCTTCAAGTCCTTGCTGCAACAGCTATCCGGAGAGAGAGGTGGAATCATCTCAGCACTTTCTTATCAGCTGCCCTGCTTTCGTACGGCTAAAATTCAGGCATCTTGGCTCTCATTTTTTTCAACACCTGCGGTTTAGTTATCACAAATCTGATGCATTTGGTCAGCAGTTTGAAAGGATCATTGGAAAAGTAATCAGCCATCGCTCGGTCATCATCCTCATTTCACCAAAGCCGAAAGCAAGAATATTATTTCTCCAAGAAAGAAGATGTTGTATTGTAAAAAAAAAATGGTATTGTACGCGAAATGCTGTTGGAGTAACAGTCCTTGCGTGATATAAGTACGGGTTGTTCCGGAAATGCAGAACCGTCTCCTGTGAGAATGAAATTTAGGTTTCCGTTGTACTAAAAAGAAAAACAATGAAATTAAAAATAAATAAATAGTCAAAACTTAGCAAATTGTCGAGCTGCTATTATTGAGAAAACAGGTATATGTCTCCTCTCACATTAGTAGACAAATTTCGTGCACCGAATAAAATTAGCAAAAAGTGGTTTTGCGCTGAGAGTCGCTGCAAATTTTCGTAGAAAGTCAAGGAGGCTGCTGTCCCTACGCGAAGTAACACCTAACGGTTAGATAAGATTAGATTTGAGGGGAGTTGGACAAGTCCGACCACACAGGCAGGAAGATTATTGTACTACATCCAGATAGATTACAGTGAAAGGAATAGAGAGGCAGGATAGAGACGATGTACTTAATTGGTAAGATGGAGAAATTTGGTTTGAGGTGACTCTTCCGCGCAGCTTTTGGATTCATTCGTGAATGTTAAGAGATACGGGAGAGGAAGGGTATTCAAAATATGCATACTCAGTACATCACACCCCAACAGTTTAAGTATAATTCTAGGAAACGCTGGGTAGCTATAGAGAAAATGCTCCGTAGTGTCCTTGTTTTACGGCAGGATAGGCATATTGTGTTGCCTATGATTCACATGGTAGCCATATGCTGACCACAGGCGCTGTGCCCTGTGATTACACCCTCCACTACTCTCAGTTTCCTCCTACTAAGTTTTAGGAGAAAAGTCGCCAATTTCCGTTTTGGTTCTTTTACAAAACACTTGGCTACTCTGCTGGAGTCCAACTGGGACCAACGTCTTCAATGGGTCGACCTCACGAAGTCGTCAATCCATAGTTGAAGAAGCTGCAGAATTGACATCCAAAAGGCGTTCCGAGCCTGGTCGTATGTTTGCAGATCCTTCCTTAACCAGTTCATCAGCCAACTCGTTCCCTGTAATACCGCAGTGTCCACGCACCCGAATAAGACAAACTTTGTAGTGTTTTGCAACACTCTTCAGTTTTGTCTTACATTCACCGACGAAGTCTTCCATTCATCGAAGAGCAGCGTGAGTTAGCGAGGGCATTAGTGCAGCTTAACTGTCACGGTAGGCCTATGAACAAAGGCAGGGTTGGGTTTTTAGTGCAGTGAGTCGAAAGGCAAGTCCCACACTTCGGCTTTCAATGCTTCGTGTCGTCTCTACATCAAGAAAAAAAACAGCATTCAATGTATAAAATTTTACAACTATTAGATGCCACGGTAAAATACAGTTATTGCAAGACCTCAACTCTTTAAAGCGGTTGTATTCACTGATTTACACACTGATAACATGCAAGGATATTAATCATTTCGTTTCTATTAATATTCACCAACAAGAGCCCGCTGAACACATTTATGCTCATATTCGTATACGAGGTGTGCTCAAAAAATGTTCAAACTAAGGTGAATTTTCATTTTCCTCAAAAAATATTTACTTATTCATCAATTTCTATTTTATCTGCTTCAAAGTCTCCCTCAGATATAATACACTCTTACCAGCGTTTCTTCCAATCCTCGAAACAGCTCTGATATACACTTTTTGGTATGTCCTTGAGCTCTTTCAGCGATTCGGTTCTTATCTCCTCAATCGTCGCAAAACGCAGCCCTTTCAGGGGTTTCTTCAATCTTGGGAACAGGAAAAAGTCGCAAGGGGCCTAACCTGGTGAATACGGCGTTGTTTTTGGCCAAATAATCTCTCACAAGCAAAGATGATTGAGCAGGAGCATTATTATGATGCAAGAGCCATGCATTTTTTCCACAATTCCGGGCGTCTTTTTCATATTCCTTCACGCAAACAACGCATAACTTCAAGGTAAAACTCCTTATTTACCGTATGACTTTGTGGTAAGACCTCCTGATGCCTTACGTCAGTGAGCAAAACCTTAACATTTGATCGAACTTGACGTGCTTTTCTGGTCTTGGCTCTCCTGGACTCTTCTATTGGGACTATTGGGCTTTGGTTTCGTTGTTATAACCAAATAGCAATGATTCGTCACCAGTTATGAACCTTTTAAGTAAATCTGGATCATCGGTGACGTCATTCAACAATTCCTGAGCGTTGCTCATGCGACGTTGGTTTTGGTCAAATTTCAGCAATTCTGGAACGAACTTCGCTGCCAAACGCTTCAGAAAAGATTGTAGGCATGAGCCAACCGATACGCCGACATCCTCAGCAATTTCTCTAATTATAATTCGAAGATTCTCCATAAGAATTTTCTGCACTTTCTCCACATTTTCATCGTTTGTTTCTGAGCTGGGGCGTCCAGAGCGAGCGTCGTCATTGACATCTTCTCGACCTTATGTGAAAAGTTTGTTCCACTTGTAAGCATTTTCTCGACTCAGAGTACTCTCACCGTATGCCACTGTCAATTTTTGAAGTATTTTTGAGCACATAATTCCATTTCTACACACAATTTGATGCTACTTCTTTGATACATTTTTTTCGATAGCAGAAAATCCATGAACACGAAAAATGCTTGTCTTATTTATGCCGCTCACAAACAAATTACAAATGCTACATTTTGCTAAAACCGTGAACATATCTTAGAACATATAATCGAAAGTCGAATATGCGTAGCCGGCGAAATTTGAAAAGGCACCTTATCTTTTGAACACACCTCGTATACCTACCTATATATGTACGTATGTAGTCCAACCAGTAGTCCAGTCTACCAAAGCTTAATAAATTTTGTGCATAAATCTGCTGAAACTAAATAAAATTTCCACAGCACTTATCCCGCCTGTCAAGCCATTTGTGGTCATGCAAATTGATTTTGGTATCATTATATGCGTATTTATGTATGTATTTATTCATATGCGCCTGTGTGTGTGTGTGTGAGTATTGAAAAGCGCTTTGTTCTGGAATAACGCACGTAATCCTTTTTTACTTTTGCTTTTGCTTTTTCACTTTTTATTGTTAAGTGGACGTATACCATATATTATCCCTGAAAGGTTTCCTCCTGCACACACACACATACACACGCAAATACATTGGTCTAACACATCGCCGTTGTCCTTCTTTGCTTATGTTTGCTGTTGTTTTGGTTGTGTCCAACCAAATATCTTTTAGTTAAGATTTCTCGTCTTTTTGCTAAATTCTATTCTTGGTTTAGTTATAAGTCTTTTGTGCCCAAATGATAGCTCCTTCTCCTTTTCTTTCTTCTCCTCCTCCCATTGGCTTCAATGGATTTCCTCACTCGTCGGTATGGTCGAGCTTTCGTCCTCACGCTTGCTTTGCCTGGTGATAGCAACTCATTGTCAATGTTACAAACAGCTCTATTCAATGCACATAAATAGTGAATTATGGTTGAGTTGACTCGCACACTCGTTGCGTTCATTTGCTAGCAGCAAATTTACGAATACTTGCGTGAATATGAATTGTATGACGTTTCTCGCCTTCCTTGTAAGGAAACAACTACGAAATTTACGAGTTCACAGATCATAGAAAAGTGTATTTTTGTGATATCAGTTACAAAAACTGCTAAACTCCGAATGTTACTCAGCACTCCAACCCCAAAGTTTCTTTCGCTTTCGACCTCTTGCTTTGCGAGCAATGCACAGGGTTTGCTTTATAGGCCCGTCACAATGGGTCCGTTCTGCGGATATCTCAGTCATTTTTTCACCGAATTTCAATATTTTATATGTTTTGAAAATGATATTGTCAGACCTTTCAAATGGTGTACAACAAGTAATTATTCAAACTAGTTAGTTCTGATTTTTATTTGAATAAACCTGGAGAAAGTGTTTTTTTTTATCATTTTTTTTAACTTTAACAATTTTTTATTGCATAATTTTATAACAAAATTAAAGATGTTTGTTAATATTCTTTGAGTGCATTTATTAACGAAGAAATTAATGTATTACTTTCAATAATCGGACAAAAATTGCGTAAACTACGCTAGTTTTTCGTTGCTGATTTTTTCAAGTTCAATGAGTCCCGAGCAGAGTCACCGCGAAGTGCGCAACCTTCTGTATTCGCTCAATTCTGTTTCGTATCTTTTCCACACAATTCTATTACCTTCTGCGCAATTTCGCATTCTTTGGCGAATTGCTACCGCAAGGAATCAGAGGGAGTCCACTCATTCACTCACTAGGAAGAAGTTGTTCCGTGACAAACAAAAATTCATAGTCAAACCGCGATCAAGACTTTAACGACGCAGTGGTGCAGATCCCAACTAGTCAGTTCCTGTAAAGAGGAGATTAAATCTCTTGGGTGTGCAGGTACAAGTTCTCTGGATTCCAGGATATAAGAACATAGAGCGAAAGGAAATTCCTGATGAGTTTGCCGGGAAGGGAACTGGATTAGCCTGAGAAACCTCGTACCAGGTTATGGGTATCCCAATGACTGATATTAAAGCGAAATGCACAACGTCATTCAATTTTCAAACTCGTAGCGGTATGTACTGGTCATTGGACCGTCGGCACTCACGCTAGATTTACCAATTAATTTCAGCAGCTGTGGAGACTTTTCAGAGAAGGAGAATGTTGAGCACTTTCTCTGTAAATGTTCAAGTATGACAACTAGATGCTTAAGATCACTGGTTGCTCTTTTCTTCGAGAGTCGGGAACTATTACAAAGACAGTTCTGACCGGCTGCTGATTTCTGGCCGTTGGGGAGTGCCAGAGTGTTACTTCAAACATTTCACCTACCTTCCACCCTCCAAAAATTCATATATGTACTATGTCGGATGTAACCAAACTCATGCAAAAATACCAAGCTTTGAGAAATTTTGAACTAAAAAAGGTTCATTCAGCGACCCCAGCGGTCCATTGTGATACCCAGAATATTACTTTAGTAATCTGCCATCGTAGCCGAGTGTGCTGGTGCGTGACTACCATTCGTCATACTCGATTCCCTTTCGGTTTTGGTGGAAATTTCGAGATATAATTATTAAAAAATTAAATTAAAAACTCTTCTACCGAAATTAACGACTAACGAGTAGAGATGACGAATTCTCTCTCTCTGAAATGAAACAGGAAGGTGGTAAAGGTCTGATTGCATTGGTTGACCTGATTTAACTGAACGAATATAGAAATAATTTCGATGATTGATTTAGATTTTTCTAGGATCGTTTTAATTGTACTTGATACCGAAAAAAACTCTTCTTCAATTTGCCATACCTTGCAGAAAAGTTGGTGCAATTTTTTTTTTTTTTTTGAAAATGTGTTACGTTCACATACGTAGAAGGAGGCTCGCGAGTGGATTAGATGGGCTAATATACTTATTATCAATATCAGGATGGGGCCTAGACATTCAGTCAACAACGCGATAAAGTACCACGGGATCTTGATCCACTCGCGCAGGGCGTTTAAAGAGTACGCTGTCGCGGGCGCCGAGGCCGCTGTTGTAACAAACGCGCCGACTGACTGCTGCCGAATATAGCGGAGCACAAGGCGACAGACGAAGACTTCTCTCCACAACTGTATAATCCATTTTCCTTATTGCCGCACCAGTATGGTCCCAAGCTCGAGATGTACACCTGCGCAATGCCTGACAAGCGTGCTGCGAGTTGCTTGTGCCACGACATAGGACAATATCCGAACACGCAATCTGTGTTATTGCCGGAAAGATTTCTATGGGCATACGTGCACGCGAATTACATAACCTCTTTGGCAGATCAAGCGCAAGACCTTCAGGGGAGCATATACGAGATCAACGTAGCTCAACTCTTAATGAATGACAACTAAGAGCGGACTCATCCTCCACTGGTCGCTGGACGCACGAGCTCATCTCGAACGTCGAGGCATGGTGGCAACGTAGCTTTGGAGAGGTTGACTTTTACCTAATACAGTTGCTGGCTGGACAAGGATACTTTCAACATTATCTGCACAGATTTGGGATTGCAGCTTCAACGTATTATCCCACCTGCCTTGAAGACGACACAAACCAATTTTTTCTATGCTACTTCTTAAATTTTGTGAGGTATCTATTTTTTTATTTCATTTAATGTCAAATTTAGTGTCCCTGTCGCCAAGGTTTCTTTAATATATGATTCCTCTTTTGAATAGTCTAAGTATTTCTAAATTAGTATCGCATTTTTTGCCTTGCCATGCTCTGATCTTTTAACCTCATTTTGGTAAGAAGCTGCACACAACGATCTTGCCAGACTGTAACGGTGATGTTTTCTTCAAACTTCTGCCCGAACTCCATATCTTTGTCGTTCAAATGCTTAAGGGGTTCCGGTGGTGTAGAGCTCGAAAATTTAGGGTATTTTCAGGAATTGTTTTTTACAAATTGCATGCATTCTTGTATAATTCTGGGTGAACTTTAAGGAGTAACGTTGAAGTTTATCTACTTCATCAAGGCATAACCCTAAACTTGAGCGGCGTAAATTTGTATAGCTCTGCAGACAGCTTGGAACAGCTTTCATTTTGATTTTAATGAGATGAATGGCTTTGCTAAGAATTCGCTCCAAGTGCAATTAATATTAGCATTTCTTGAAGTACTTTTAGTTTCTAAGTGCTAGCTGAACTACATTTAGGGTTCGAGAATGACGCTAAGATATTTATATTGTGCTACCACTTAAATTTCTTTACCTTGGTACCTTGGGAAGGTCGCCCACCTCTTCGGAGATGATGGTCTCCGATCCATTTGGGTTTACTTCCATCTTCGACTCAGCGCAATATTTTTCCGATATAAATTGAGTGGTAATTTTGAAAGTATTGGCGGCGCAGGTGAATTTTAAATAAAAAATTAATAAAATGTGTGTCTAATTTTTTGGCCATAGAAAAAATTTAGGGGGGGGTAGCACCAAGAAAAGAACACTTTTTAGAGCATCCTAATTTAAAATACTGGTTTAGTTTTCTTTTCAAGAACTTATTCATATTTTTCTATCATTTCCTATTGGATCTCAATGCATTTTTGTTCATGCAATGCTTTGTCCCAATGTTCATTTTCAGTGGAAAACCAGATTATTTATAACCACTATACAACAAAGAAATAAGCTGCAGAAAATTTGAATCTGTAGTGGTTTCTGCATGTTTATACCATTCTGTGAAGAAAATGATGTGCTCATCCCATTACGATATTTGTATTTCCCGAAGAGAATCGGGCTTTATGTGACGGGTCCCAAACCCAGCGCACAATCAGCTAACTTGGGTTGCTTCACCTTTTCACAATAGTTCGCCTTCGGACGGATGTTTGGTAGCTACCCAGGTGATACTTTAACTAAGCCCGGAAGTTGTGAGCTTCTTGGACCATAAGTAGAAGAATCGTCCTGGTCACTCTCAAGTGAATGACAATCAGTGACTTTCGCCACTTCCGAGGACTTCTACATATGGAACCATCCTCCAATTGAGTAGTAAAGTCCTCTCTCGACGAACAAAACTAACACTCTACAAGGCTCTCATCATGCCCATTCTAACGTATGGCGCAGAAGCTTGGACGATGACAATATCCGATGAGGCGTCACTTGTAGAAAAAGATTCTGCGGGGGATTTTTGGACCTTTACACGTTGGCGACCACTAATATCGCAGTCGATGGAACGATGCGCTGTATGAACTTTACAACGGCAAAGACATAGTTTGGCGAATAAAGATCCAGTGGCTACGTTGGCTGGGTCATGTCGGTCGAATGGATATAAACGCTCCGGCTAAGAAAGTATTCGATGTAGTACCGGCTGGTGGTAGCAGAGGAAGAGGAACGCCTCGTCTGCGATGGAAAGATCAATTGGAGAAGTACTTGGCTTCACTTGGTGTGTCCAATTGGAGCCGGTTAGCATGAGAAAGAAACGACTGGCGCACTTTGTTAAACTCGGCCAAAACCGCGTAAGCGGTTATCACGCCAATTAAGAAGAAAAAGAAGTGATTAAAAGGCTACTTCTTCCAGCAACTCTGTGAATGGTAGGGCTACATGTTTCTATACCTCCTTTCGAGACTAACAGTTACGACAGAAAAGGAAAGGCTTTACTCTCCTCTTAATCTAAATGTTTGAACGACCAGTAGCCAATGTCTTTGGAAGCATTCGATAGAGAGACATGCTATATAGTACTCTTGCAGACCCAGCGGAATTGTATGCCCTTCCGACTGCAAATGCCAAATAAACCAATATTGACAGATTCGGACGACGCTTCAAAATCACAGTGAAGCAAAGTCCGGCTTTATTTTTTTATTATCATTCACTATTCGAATCTGAAATGCTTCCAGGTTTCAGCAACCAAATGAAGCTAATACTAGCCCGCGAATTACTCTCACAATAGTTTTATAAAGCTCGAAGTACAATAATTACATAGGAGTCAGAAACCTTTAACCCTTTAACTGAAAAATGGTGAAGCTGGTTTATTTCAAAACTGAAAAGCGACCTCCCGTAATGGTTTGGTGCAAAACTACCACTCAGGAGTGCGTAACCTCAAATTTCTGTGCATGAAACACCAAAATGATAGAAAAAGTTGTTTCTAATATTAGTCGTGCCCCGGCAAAATAGCGAATCTCCGAGTGTACGTCTTCCATGAAAAAGCTTCTCTCCCTCCGCCGTTTGGAGTCGGCTTAAAGCTGTAAACAGAAACCCATTTATGGAAAAATTATCAAGACGTACACCATAAATAGGAGGAGCAGCTCCGCCAAACACCCTAGAAGGGTGTACGCGCCAATTATTTATTTTATATTTTTAAAAACGCTTTCAGGCATTCCAGATAGTGAGAAACATTTCGAAAGTTACACGGAGCCGCTACTCAGTAATTCTCATCGACTCGAGTCGTCTCAAGAGTGCATAATTAACTTCAGGTTACTTTAAGAAGTTGCTTCTGTGATCAACAAATCTTCTTGGGGCTTGTGACAGAGCGCATTAAGCGCCTGGCTCGGGCATAAACTTTTTTCCAAAGTTTTAATATTTCATTTGATTCGAAATATATTTGACTTTCCACTCAACCGAAAACAGTGGCGTCCTTACTTGTTTTTATGTACAGCAGCAGTGTGCATCAATAAACCACCCAGAATATTAATTCTTGGACGCATTTACATATTTCTAACTGCATGGCTTAGCAATCGTATTTCTTGGATTATTTGTAGACTCCCAGCTGCCACTGAAGACGCTTTTGAAAAGTGTTCTTCACATATTTCGCATATAAATTTAAGTATCAGCACAGTGTGTACCCTGCAGGGAGTTCTTGAACTAGTGAAAAAAAATTCTGGTCCACAACTAGTACGATTTCACCAATTGGGAACCACTTTGCTACTCATGCGGGAATGACCGTTGCAGGCTCAAAATTTTGAACTTTGTTTGCTATGATTGGAAAAATAGTCATTGTTCAGAATCATTAAGATGTTCTTGGTTTTGGTTGACAGTGGGCAAACGTGACGCCCATTTTGAAGAGAGCTTTCTTATAGTCAAATGTTCATGCCGTATTAAGCCAACACTTCCTTCGATATATTTACGATGTCAGCTAACTTACGCAATTTCACTTTTCGATCAGTCAAAATGACTTAGTGGACTTTTTAATGTTTTCTGGCATTACCGATACATTTGGCATTACCACTGCATTGTGCAAAATCT
Source organism: Anastrepha ludens (assembly GCF_028408465.1). Taxonomy (NCBI): domain Eukaryota; kingdom Metazoa; phylum Arthropoda; class Insecta; order Diptera; family Tephritidae; genus Anastrepha; species Anastrepha ludens. Next base: position 48,737,235 of record NC_071499.1, on the reverse strand, counting down.
TTCTATGGTGCGTCTACGACCACGTTTGAGTTCAGCAAACCATCATTCTACTATCGTTTCTGATGAAGCGGAGACCCCATAACCCTTTCCAAGCCATTGCTTCAAGCACAGCTTTGTTTTTCATAATTAGTCGAATATATCACTGTTTCAGAGCTATCGGAAGTGCATAAGTATACTAGACCTGTATCCAATCCAGACCGTGGCACCAAGATATCCCATGGCATTGAGATATCCCAAAAGAAATGCAGCGGTGTGTAATTGGCACTTCTTTGGCCGCACCGACGTCTAAAATTCCCCAGTTGCTTATATGGGAAAAATGAAGTGTGGGGACCAGTCATGGTTCTAAATTCAATTCTAGCGCACCAATTCCGTATGGGTGGCTTACATTGCGGGGTACACATATACAAATATTCACACAAATGGATTTGTGGTCTGATTTCTTTATTCGTAAGGTGATGTTTGCTTTTGTTTGAATTTTGGATTTTCTTCGTTCCGCCCTGTCCCTGTTTTCTATTCATCTACCACGCAGCACAATAGGTGTGGTTCGTAAATGTGCGTACACCTGCGTTCACAATAATAGCAGCGTTAAATAGTGCAAAGATTCTGCTGTTTATTTATTTCTTATTGAGTTTTATTTTTTGTATGAAAGCTAGTTTATGATACAACAAAAGATATGTAACTTAAGGTTTCCAAAAAATATTTTAAACTCTTGAGTCAGAATGTTTAGAAACTTTTCTAGGATGCAGTCTTATGGCTCATAGAATCTTAATTGATGGGATTTAGTTTAGCGCACTGCTCCAGGCTGTCGAAGAAAGGAGCACCCAGTGATCTTACTCGTTTAACTGCCAAGCCCGGACATTTACAAGAAAGTGCTCAGCACTCTTCTTCTCTGAAAGGTCCCCACAGCTTCTGCAATGGTAACCCCAGCATTTCCGCGTGTGTGCCGATCGTCCAGTGACCGGACAGTTTAGAAATTGAATGGCGAGGAGTTCAAAGGACTTTCTGAGTCCTCGGTATATTGTACTGGGGCCAAAGGGTTTTCCAAAGCGCTCACTAAGAAATGGAGCTCCATCTTTTCTGCGCTTTCCTGAGAAATATGTCGTGCAATTTCCCTATAACAACACTCTGGGGGATACCGATGACCGGGTAGGAGGTCTCTGAGGCCAATTCAGTCCCCTTCGTGGCAAGTTCATCATCAATTCCATTTCCCTCTTTGTTCCTATGTCCTGGAACCCAGATCAGAGAAGTGTTACCTGCATACCAAAGAGATTTGATCTCCTTCTTAGAGGAGCTTATTAGTTTCGTTCTGCACCATGGCGTTGTCAGAGCCTTGATCGCGGGTTGACTATCGGTGAAAATGGTTATGTCTCCCTCGCTCCCACGTTCCCTAAGCATTTTGCATGCCTGCAGGATCGCAAAGACTTCTGCTTGAAAGACACTAGCAGTGTTCGGCAATTCGAAGGAAATAGATAAATTGGCTGATTTAGAGAAAACCCTGCTCCGACTTCCGATTACATCTTGGAACCGTCAGTGAGGACAGAGGTGCAAGCTTCGGTGCAGATTTTCCCTTCAATCCAATCCTGCCTATTTGGAAAGATTGCGCTAGCACGACCCTCAAACTTTAGTTTCCGAATAGAGAGATCTATTCGAATTTCGAAGAAATACGGTGTTAACTGCCCGAAAATGCTACCACGTCCCTCCAGAGGCCAATCAGGAAAGGCTGCGATGGAAATAACGTAAAAGTCGATGGGAAATAAGTGCAAAAGAACATTCAGGGCAGTAATTGGGCAAGTTTTGCATGCCCCGGTGATGCCAATGATGCAGTCCTTTGCACCCTCCCCAGTTTGGTGTTATCATAGCCCTTCCGAATAACTTCCCACCAAACTAGGCATCCATACGTTAAAATTGGCAAAACTACTGCGTTGTCCATCCACAGCACGACCTGTGGCTTGAGTGACCATTTTTTACCGAACATAGATTTGCAGGAGTAGAAGGCTATACTGACCTTCTTTATCCAATTTTCAATGTGTAGCTTCCAATGGAGTTTGGAGTCAAGTATCAGTTCAAGATATCTAACTTCCGATGAGATCGGGAGAACGAGGTTGTTTAATTTGGGAAGTCGAGAGGGTGAAAGTATATATTTCCTGTTAAATAACGCCAGGTCCGTTTTGTCAGAGTTGACTCGGAGGCCGCAAGTGGCAGCCCAGCGACTAAGAACAGCCAAGGACCTTCCCAAAATCTCAGCCATGACTGAGGCATACGGTTCCGATACCATCAGGACCTAGTCATCGGCGTATGCTACTACCTTAATCTCACCCTTATTTAAAATTTTAAATATTGATGCAAGTTCGCTGTATTTCGAGAAAAAATTGTGCAGTGGTTTTTGTATTTTTATTATCATTAGCAGAACAATCTTATGTAGACCATTGTCTCTGTGACCTCACCAATCCAACACTGCATTTTTACATAAAAGTAAAGAAATTACAATATAAAAAATTACAAGATAGTCCAAACTTTGCAATATGTCTTGCTACTATATTATTATTGTGAACCCCACTGTATGCATGTACTCAAATACATATATGTATATGTACTTTGCTGCAAGTATTTGAATAGCTGCTTCCGGTTGATGGCTAATATTTTGCGACATGTATTATTTATGCTTACAGCTGGTTTTATCCTTTTAAGAATGTTTGGTGCGCAAAGCTTTTCAATGCGAATAAATGCATATTTATGTGCAGACGTAGCAGGCGAAATCCACTCAAGATGGCTGGTAATTGATTTGGTCAAAGAACGATAGTGTATAGGAGGGATTAAGGGCATTAGAAATGCAGCTTAATGTGGTGTGTTAGTTAAAATCATTTAAAGAAAGTGACAAACGAATGCACAGGGCAATGAATGGATGGCGATTCATTCTGTGTACCCGAACTGGGTGGACGTCTCTATTAATTAAATTTCAGTTGAAGTTTGTTTAAGAAACGAGTAATCTGATTTTGATATTAAGCTTTAATGTATAAATTCGAAAATTTTAGAAATAATTAACAAAAACTTGGTATACTGCAAGTACAAGTCAGGAACGATATTCAATCTATCTTAAAACCTCTCTTAACAAATCCTTTTTGTCTTCCATTCCGTCAATACTTTAATGGCTTCTCAAACGGTATTTCTTCACAGTTTTATAGCGGTAGCCATCCTCGTAGACAGGTGTATCAATAGGAGCGGGAGGAAGGTACTCAGGTTCTGGTACAACAGGAGGCAGGTACTGGGGCTGTGGTTGTACAGGAGGCAAGTATTGTGGCTCCGGTGCAGGCGGCAGGTATTGGGGCTGTGGTTGTGCAGGCGGCAAGTATTGGGGCTGTGGTTGTACAGGAGGCAAATATTGTGGCTCTGGTTGCACAGGAGCTAAATATTGAGGTTGTGGTTCTACAGGAGGCAAATATGAGCTGGAGAGGTGAGAAACATCGGCAGCCACGAAGCCAACGAGAGCTAATATGGTAATGGTGAATTCCTGGAGAAGAAGATTTGAGAATTGGTAACAAATGTTTTCATTGAGAAAAAATAATGGAAGTTAATTAAAAGATTAGTTTTGAACTATACATAAAAGTTATTTTGTGTTAAATAATATAAATTTTTCTGGGAGTGACATTTCGAAAGTTTAGAATATATATTTATTTTTTTTAATTTTGTCAAATCAAAACAAAACATTTCAAAACAAATTAAAAACAATAATCAAAAAAGACAGACATCTAAAAATATCAAAACTTGAATGAAAAAAATTAAAAATAGTTAGAAATTAAAACTAAAATTAGAATTTAAAAAAATTTAATTAAAAATTAATAAAAAAAAAATTGTTTTAACAGAAAACTCTGGCAAACACGCAAAATTTCCCACGTGTAAAACTATTTTTTAAAAATTAAAAAAAAAAACAAAAAAAAAATCTAAAAAACTATCTCTAAAAAAATTGTTATTAAAGATTAAAAGGAATTTATTGAATCAAATTTAAATTTCAGTATTGAATTTAATATTACATTAAATATCAAATTAAATATTTAAACATAAATTTGTTCTTATTAAATTCTGAAAAAAAAATAATTTCTGAGGCATTTACAATTTGTTTATAACCGAAAATACGCTTGCTTTTTATTAAAAAACACTGCACTGTTAAAAAAAAACCACAGTGTGTCAAATATCATCTAAAAAATAATTCTTTAAAAACATATTTATAAAAAAAATTTTATTAAAGCTAAAAAAATGAATTTATTGAATCAATTTAAATATTAAATTTAATATTAAATTAAATATCAAATTAAATATTCAAACTTAAATTTGATCTTAATTAATTCTGAAAAACAAAAAAATTAATTTTTCGGGCATTTACAATTTTTTTATAAGCGAAACTATGTTTGTTTTTTATCAGAAAACACAGGCAGAGACACAAAATTTTACAGTATAAAAAATAATGATTAAAAAAACAATAATTCTAAAAAATTTAAATAACAGAGTTAAAAAAATTAGAATTTAAATAAAATAAGTTATTAAAATAAATTAAAGTTGAAATATTGAATAAATTTTTTTCTATTACATTCTGAAAACCAATAAAAAAATAATGTTTTAGGCACTTATTGTTACAATCAACAGTATTTTCATAATCTGAACTATTTTTTTTTTTCACTAGAAAAATAGAAATAATTTTTTTTATTAAATTGTGAAAAAATATTTTTTTTTTTAAAGGGAAGCAATTTTTGTTTTTCACTGCAAAAATAGAAATAATTTTTTTTTTTAATTTTTTTTTTTAATAAATTTTGGAGTCACTCAAAACTTTTTTGTAAACGAAACTGCTTTTGTTTTTGACTAGAAAACACACAAAATTTTACGAGTGAAATTTAAATTATTGCAAGAAAGTTTATTATTTATTATTTGTTAAATTTTATTAATTATTGAATTTAATTGAAATTTTTTTATATTAAATTCTGAAAACCAAAAGCATAATTTTAAAAAAAAGCACTTAAAATTATTTTACAAACGTAACAAAAAATAATTATTTAAAAAAATATCTAAGAAAAAAATTTCTAGAACAAATAAAATTAAAGTTAAAAAAAAAAAATTTTATATAAATATAAATTTTATATTAATTTTTTTTTATTATTGAATTTTGAAAAACAAAAAAATTTTTTTTTTTTTACAAACAAAACTATTTTTGTTTTTCAGTAGAAAACGCACAAAGTTTTTCAAGTATAGAAAAAGGATTAAAAAAAAAATGTAAACAAAATTTCTATAAAAATGTTAATGAAAAATTAAAATAAAATATAATATAATAAGAATTTTATTAAATTAAATTAAATTTTTTTTTTTGAAATTCTGAAAAGGAAAAAACTGAGCCACATAAAATTTGTAAATGAACGAAACTATATCTTCTTTTAACACACGAAATTTTACAAGTGCAAAGTTCAAAAAAAATTATTTTAGCAATAAAGTAAAAATGGGTTTATCAGTAACTCAACACCTCTTCACGGAGAAAAATATAATTATTAACAAAGAAAAGGACAACAAAAATTCTAGGAAAAGTGTAGAGTATAAAAAGTATATTAAAGTTAAGTTATGTATATTATATCTAATATATAATTCTTACTTTTTTTTTTTTATTAAAAACAACAATTTAATGTGAAGATATTTTTTTTAATATTGTACAAAAATATAATTTTTAATTGTTTTCTTCCATATCTTTTTTTTATAAAATCTTTTAAAAAAGAAACTCTTTTTTGTCTTTACAAGAACTGAATTATTTTCTACCCACCATTTCGGCTAATTCTGGACAGCTGCTTGCGTCGAATGCTAAAGTCACTTTGATGCTTCACCATTGCGAGCGCCCAACTTTTATACTAATTTAGGCAAAATCTAGAAATGTTAAGATTAAAAATAATTGACATTGAAATTTGAAGAAATCAATGTACCAAAATCTAAAAAAATTAGTTAGCAAATAAGAAAATTAAATTAAAAATCCCAATACCGCTCATCGAGACGATTAACGCAGCTACGCATTAGGGTAGGTCATGTGTGACTGACCTTCCGTCATATCTTTCGATATTTGCTAACAAACAATGAATTACAAACGATTAACGTTTAAGATAAATAAAGTTAGTCCACACACACACACATATTCATATGTAAAAATCATATTTACATAGGTATGTGTGCATCTTTGCGATTTTTTCTACTTGCCTTAGGTCAGGCCTGTTGTTATGTACGAGTATGTCTGACGTGAAGGCAGTGCCGTTGCCTTCAGCGGCTAATAAATAGCTTAGCAATAGAGAGAAAACAAAATCGATGAAAAAAGAAGAAGCAACATGAAACTAATGAATGTATTGCCTATACAGAACAGGTGTTCCCTAACTATGCGCCGCAACGCTGTGGGTTGTGCGAATCGGCACGCAAAGATCACCTAAACGCGAGCTAATGATTGTAAGCAGGTGTGAATAAATTACGGGTCTAAGATGCTGTTATGCCGATAGTCTGTACGAGAATCATAATATTTTGTTTCGCTGTTGGGAAAGAAAAAAGCTGCTAGATATTTTGGTAGAGAAAACTCGAAGTGCAGCAAGGAAATAAAAAAAGGAACTACTTACTAAAATGAATAAATAAATAAAGAAATACTGACGGTTGATTGCAGATTTGCAATTGCTTTAAAAGCCTTTTTTGAGAAAAATCGGTTCAATATCTGGCGCTAATCTTGGAATCGGTAATAATTCAACACCCATCGACACTAGAAACCTAATTTCATAAATATTCTATGGATCAAATCTAGAAAATTACCACTTCATAGGGGATCACCCCGATTGACACCATCTCCACCTGCACTTTCAATAGTTCGCGAGGAGGGACTACAAACTTTTACTTATGGCGTTTTCAATTTTCGAGCATTGTATATTATACCGAAAATAACCCTATGCTCAGTACAACAGCTTTGAAGATTATTTAATTGTTCGCTTCAAGATTTTCTGCAGTAGAAGTATTCAAGTGGGGAAATGGGTATGGCATCGATTTAGGGGCTATATACAGTTAGAAGGCCGAAAAAAGCGAAATTTCCAGCATTTTTTCTGAGAAACCTTTTAAATTTATTAATTTAAAAATGTGTACACGTATTATGTTATCTTTTAACTGTATTTCAAGTCTTAGTATTAGTAAAGATATTTATTTGGAAAGGAGCTACAGCTGATCTTCGGGAGCTCCTCTCAACAAAGACGTTTTGCGGTGACCTTTGAACTGGATCCTCTGAATTTAAAAAACCAAACAGATTTCGTTAAAGTAATGTTAAATCTAGTAATTAAACGGGGGAATAAGCAAAATCAATTTTTTTTGACAAAATGGCGGTTTCTCAAAACAAAAAGGAATATCGATTTTGACCAAAATTTCGACCTTAAATTGTTTATAAAACAAAAAATATTTTTTGGTGAGAAAAAATCTTCGATTAATTACTGAAAAATATATTCAAGAAGCTCGTGTCCAAATTTGAAGCTAATCGGTTTAGCCGGTCTCGAGTAATGATGGTCACCGACTTTGAAAACACCATTTTGAGAAAAATGGCCTAACTTCGAAAATATTCACCGGAATGATATTAAATTTTCTGTGTGTATTCTTAAATATATCTAAATTAAGAAAAAAATAAAAATAAATCGATTTTTTGAAAATTCTAACTGTCTATAATCACTTTCAAATGCATTTGAAAATTTACGAATGTTCAAAAAGCAAGTTCGTCCCCTCATTTATTGTGCCGCTAAAGCTAGAGGCTGCCGTAGCCGAATGGATTGGTGTGTGACTACCATTCGGAATCCAGAGAGAATGTAGGTTCGGGTCTCGGTGAAACACCAAAATGAACAAAAAGTTTTTCTAAGAGCGGTCGCGCCTCGGCAGGCAATGGCAAACCCGAGTGTATTTCTGGCATGAAAAGGCTTCTCATAAAAAAAACTATCTGCTATCGGAACAAAATCAAATCGCACGCTATAAATAAGAGGAGCAGCTCGGCCAAACACCCAAAAAGGGCGCACGTGCCAATTATTTATATATAAGCTAGTGTTATGGCTTAGGCTGGGTGTTTAAAATGCCTATAGATTTGGGTATCAGTGAATAAATGCCCAGGCAATAATGAAACCAGAATTTCGCGTGATTTCTGTGTGCTAGAGGCGATTGATAAAACCTTCAGAAGTATTCGACAAAATGATGACCACAGCAAAGGCTAGTTCATAAAAATAATAACAGTTCAAAATTTTTTTAAAACTCCGTTTAAATAATAAATTAGTTCAATGGCAGCAACAAACAGTTGTCGGTATTTTCTCTAAACGGAGTCCCGATACAAACAAGTTTGGGAAACCTAGGCTTCTTCAAATTGGCTCTCTGTATGTAGATCAAAAAGATGAGTCAGCATTCAGCAGCCAATTATCAATACCTCGCCACGGGCCTCATGCCAAATGTATACAACTTATAAAAAGTTTGCAATATTGCGGCTAATATAATAATTTTAAATCATGCAAAGCAAAAACAAAAAAAAAATTTTGAAATTATCTATACAATAAAATCAGTGATATGACAGGTCGACCTTCCGCTCAAATAAGAGCGGAAAAAAGTTAACCGCTTGAAATTTTGGTATTTATTTATTTAACGCAATACAAATTTGAAGAAATAGTAAATTTTTTCAAGTTGAAGTACTCGTATTTCTTCACTCAAAACTAATTTGAATAATATAATATATTATTTTACATGATTTTTCTTTTTGTTTGCTTGAATCGAACAAACAAAATACTTTGAATGCTTTAGCGGTGATCAGGCAATATAATTATATTTAATATATACGAAAATGATATTGTGTGCATTTAAGCTGATTGGCCCAATCTGCATGAATATCATAATCCATTCGCTGAAAACCGGGGGACTCCCCCATAAGTGGAAGGTCCCAACAGTCATACCCGTTGGAACAGTTAAAAAGCCAGCGGAGTTTCGTCCAGCTTAAATGCTGTTGACTGAAGGTAAAATACTTAAGAAGGTCGTTCGAACACATTTAGAGGCGCGTATGGAGAATAATCGATTGGTATCTGAAAATCAGTCTGGGTTTTGACAACGCCATAGCAGTGACTGGGCGCTAAATTTTGTGATCGCGAGATGGAAATCAGAAATAGCTGAACGAAACTGTATAGTGGCTGTCTGCTTAGACTTTAAGAGAGCATTCGAAACAATTGTCAGAAGATTTCTAATAAAAACAAAAATGTCACAATATGGAATACAGGTACTGGGACGAAACCTACTTCTGCTTCATAAGGCGGTGCACAAATATTATGAAATTATATATAGAAGATTATTGATGATCATATTAAAGAAAATGTTATAAAACATATGCTCGGTCAAGCACCCAAAAATAGTGTAAGCGCCAATCATATACCAACAATGTTTTTGATGACGCCAACTTTTTAATGAGTTAGTGCATTGGAAGCTACATCCCTAGCTAACTTCCAGTGAAAACTTGGGGACATTCGGTTGAGTGGAAGCGAAGTTATTGCGTCTAAAGTGTAAGTATGTTTGTGTCATCGGTACAAAAATGAGTTTCGAATAAAGAGCTAATATCAAATTTGGTTTTAAAATCGGTAAAACGATTACAGAAACATTTGAGTCGATCATAAAAGTTCATGGCGATGATTGTCTATTTCGTACCAGAGTTCACGAGTGGTTTACCCGTTTCAGAGATGGGTGTGAGGCCATAAATGGCAATGGGCCCATATGTTCACACATCAAAAAGTCCTTCGAAATTGTTCGTAAATTAAATTAAATTAAAAAAATTAACCGAAATAATGGTTGAAATTGATGGAATCGGAGTTGAATACCTCCAAAACATCGATTTATTGCATTTTAACTGATCATTTGGGCTTATGAAAGTTCAGTGCACGTTTCATTCCGCACAAGTTAACTGAGAACCAAAAATTGCCCAGAAGTCAACATTCGAAAGTCCTCATTAAAGAGGCGAGAAAAGACGAGATCTTGATAACTGGCGATGAAACATGGAGTTTCCAATATGAATCTGAAACTAAGCGTCAAAGTGCCGAATGGAGAATCCCATACGAACCACCACCCAAGAAATCGCGTTTGGAGAAGTCAAAAATCAAGTTGATGCTCAGTTGTTTTTACGATTCCAAGAGAATTGTCTACAAGGAGTTCGTGCCAACGGGTCAAACCGTCAATGCATTTGCCTATCTTGGCGTTTTGAAGAGTTTGTTGCATCGCATTCGTTGGCGCTTATTGCATGATAATGCACCATCCCATCGATCCACTCTAAAGACTGATTTTTTGACTAGAAATCGCATTTGACCATCAATCACTCACCGTATTCGCCTTATATGGTTCCCGGTGACTTCTAGCTATTCGAAAAATTACATTCGACCATGGCAGGAAAACGTTTTGCGTTCGTAGAGGTCATCCAAAAGGCTTGTATCGACATCCTGGGGCACATTCCAGTCAATGGCCTAAAACATTCTTTCGAAAAGCTTTTAGATCGCGCAAAACAGTGAATCGAGGTCAGAGCAAACTACCGAATTTATCAGAACAAAGCTCCTGTCGTTTCAATTTTAGCTCAGTCTTGTTTATTTTGGACCTTGTATATATTGTATGAGATCTCCTAGTTCGTTATAGATATGAAATTATAATACTTTTTTAATGAAGTTAGTTTTATTTAATCATGTAAATATTAAAGGGTTTCCAATGGATTTTCCATTAAATATCCAATTAATTCAGATCTTAACTTCCAGGCGGCCAATCTTCTGCGGCTTTGAGGAATATGGTTTTTTAACCACTACTGCGTACATAGTTTTTGCCTTATCGGCTGGACATGATTTTTTGCTTTCTAAGGGATTGTTTCTGGAACGGCTTTTATGGCTGCACTGGTTCGAACCACACAAGGGTGACCACTTCGTTTTCTGTTTGTCACCTCAGACGTTTGGGAAAAACGATTAATCGTGCACCAAGGAACATTCTCTAAATATTAAGTTTTTTCCGTACGCATTGTAGAATTTGTCACAGAATTTATGGCAAGACTAAGTAAAATGCGAGTGAAGGTATATCCGAGGAGCCCACTTAGTAGAAATCAACACGCTTACTAGAGTAGGAAAACATGTATATCCGCCATACGCGATTTTGTTAGTAAGATTGAAGCCGGGCTGGGATCTACGAGTACACAATGGGGGCTTTTGATAATGCCACTTTTGACTCAATATGTTCCTCTGCCGAACGACATGGAGTTAATCAAACCTTTATAGAATGGATACATTCCATACTCTTTGAGAGGCAGCTCTAACTGCTGGCGAGAACAGTGATGAACTAAATACTATCAGGCCCAAGCAAGGATGCCCCCAAAGGTGTTGTGTTGGGTGTTCTTTCTCCGCTGCTGTGGTACTTTGTCGTAGAGTCTGTTCTAACGAAGATGCAGGAACTCGGACTTCATGTCCAAACATATGCGGAGGATGTCTATGCGCTATCATCGGATAAGTCCCTAAGAAGGCTTTGCACGAAAGTGCAGAGGATTCTGAACAAAATCGATGACTGGTGCTTGAGACAAGGTCTTTCCGCCAATCCGAACAAAACCACCATAGTCTTGTTGACGATAAAACGAAAATTGGATGGACTTAGTCTTCCAGCACCAGAAGGTACTCGAAGAAAGTCTTTCTACATCTCTAAGAATGTTAAATATCTAGGAGTAATCTTGGATAAGAAGCCGACTCGGGAAAGATATGTTTCACTGAAGGTGGGTCGCGCATTGAGGATCTTTCAATAATACGGTAGAGCCTTTGGCAAAACCTGGGGTATGAAACCTGCTGTGGTCTGGTGGATATACACAGTACTTATCAGGCCAATCATTACTTACGCTTCTGTGGCTTGGTGGAGACGAACTATGGTTAAATACACAATTCGGGAACTATACAGGCTGCAAAGAAGTGTATGTTTATGCATTACGGGTGCCATGAGTACAACCTCTGGTGATGCCCTAAATGCTATGCTTGATTTACTCCCGCTGGATCTTAAGATACAACAGGAATCAATGAAAGCAATGTATAGGCTCATTAATTTGACCTTTAGCACGAAGGCGAAACTATGGGTCACAGAGAAATCTTTAAGCTGCTATTCGAGCAGTATTCATTATTCTTGGTACCTACATGGTTTGATTGAAAAGTAATGAGCCTTCCCGAGCGGAGCGTCTGCCAAGCGATCAACCGAATCGGCTGGTGGGGGAAAATGATCGTTGGACGTTCCTCTTCCACTAGAAACCGGTCCCAGTTCGCTGGCAACAGCGGCGCAGTCACCCGGGCTCGGCCCGACCTCGTCAACAATTGGACCCTTCACCACAATAATGCGCCGGAGCACACCGCCTTTCTCTGCACCTCTGCATTGGCCAAGAGGGGTGTTCCGGTGCTTTCCCACCCTCCCTACAGCCCAGACCTGTCTCCTCCACACTTCTTCTTGTTCCCGCGCCTGAAAAGAAAGCTGAAGGGGAGGCGTTTCGACTCCATCGAGGCGATCCAGAAAACTGTGACAACCGAATTGAACGCGATTCCGACGGATAAGTTTAAAAAATGTTTCCTGCAGTGGAAGGACCACTACCAGCGGTGTATTGACGCTCAAGGGTCCTATTTTGACGAATATTAGTTGTATAAGCCAAAAGGTTTAATAAAACTGCTTAAAAAAAATAAGGCTCATTACTTTTCAATCAAACCCTGTTAGGGTGACCTTATACTTTCATTTCATAGTTTCATTTGGAAGGAAATTTGATGTGAAATATCCATTGCGTTTTCCAAATGGAATTTTTTGCCAATCGGAAAGTAGCGGAAGGATAATTGAGAGGCGATGGGGCGGAAAACAGACTGGACAGTCAGGTTGCGCTAAAGGCTCTGGATAACGCAAAGCAAACTTCAAAGATTGTTCAAGAATGTGAAAGTAAACTGAATTATGTTGCAAGACAGAATAAGCTCGTACTTATATGGGTTCTAGGACACTGCGGGGTTCAAGGGATTGAAATTGCCGATGAATTGGCCAACTGTGGATCAGCGATTCCCACACGGGGACCTGAACGAATAATCGGAATCAATTCTGCACGAATCAAGAAAGGAATCATCGATTACGTATACAACTTACATAAAGAGCGATGGTCCGGTCTAGAACGCGGCATAACTGCAAAGTAGTTTGAGACAAGCAAGGAAACTGACGGACTTTTTTCTAAAACTTGGAAGAAAAGACGTTCGGTTGATGGTCGGTGTTATTGCAGGACACAACCCATGGGGTCAGCATCATTGAGGACCCGATTAGTGTCTTGCTTACAGGACGCGGATGGCACTGAGCATTTTCTCTGTAAGTATCCCGCATTTGCTAGAGCAAGGCTACGAATTTTGGGTTTCGATGTATGAAAACAAGTAAAATGCATCCTGTCGAATCGGAAGATATTTTCAGATTTATCAAAGAACCTGGAAAATTCTCACAGGTCTAACTACCTCTATTCCTCAATTCTATCCTATTTTTTTCCTTCTCTTACTTCTCTTCTTTCCTCCTTAACTATCTATCCTTTAAATTTCCAGAGCTTTAAATATAATGGACTTTTTAGCCTGAGTGTTTTAGGAGTTAGCAAACTCTCGGTGCTTCTTGGCTCGACCTTTCAAATTTCATTGCAATTTCAAGTATAAATGCGCATAGGCTTCCTGAACACTTCTTCAACAAATTGAGCAGGAAAGGCCGCCGTAGCACGACCGCTTATAGAAAAAATGTATTTCTCCGCATTTTATCATTTAATGCTCCATTTTCCATATCCGATCCGTAAACCCACCGAATGATGGCTGCTCGCAAACACAGCTAGCTTTTGGGGCTGGAGTATGCAAACAAAATACAATACATTAAGATGTTTTTTCTCAAAATTTCAGCAACTATACTCACCTAATCATTGGCAAAGCGCACGTGATGCACAAATAGCTAATGAAGGAAAAATATGCACTCAAAGGTCGACGAGCATTTCCACCAAATCAGCAACTTGGTAAAACGTAGCTCAACTAATTTAATTTAATCTATTGTCTGTTATTAACAACAATGCAATTAATTATTTGCGTGTCAAAAATGAAAAAAAAAGAATGCTCTAATCACTGCTACTATACAATTATAATACCAAAGTAGTAATGGACTCAGTTTTTATAACAGTAATAATGGATCTACGCATACAAGCGCAAATTAATCATAAATTCCGCTGACCTACAAATAAGACAACCTCTTTACCTTCGCCGTAAATTAATCTTACACTTTGTGCCTATATTTCATCGCTCATAATCAACAAGCATTAAATTATAAATAAATAAATTAAAAGTTGAGTTCGATAGAAAATTTATTGCTTTAGCTGCTGTCCGTAGAAGTGGGCACGCGTTTGTTGTTTAAATCTTTCGCTTCTCCACTCTTAGCTGGGGCTTAGCTCGAGTTAATTTAAGCAAAAGCATTTGCATATTTTTAATATGTTGTTGTTTGGTGATTTTTGAATATATTTTATGCTCATTTGCGGTCTACACAATGCGAAAAAATATGAAAAAAACTATCAGCAATAAAACGAATTTGACTCGAAATTGATTTATCTGGCGATTAGTTAAACAACTTGCGCTATGATAATTTGATTGAATTCGTAACAAGTCAATCAGAAAAAACTTAATTTTCGAAAAGTTTCTAAATTAGCATGTAAAGGGTTTTCCAATAACAGGTGTTACAGGCGAATGGATTGCGCTATCGAGAAATGTACGGTATTGATCTGGACAACGTCTATTTTCAACAAGACGGTGCTACGTGAAACACAAGCAACGAAATCATGATATTTTAGGGGAAACATTTTCGGACTAACTCGGACCTCTCGATAAGGTGATCACAATTGCCCACCGAGATCTTGTGATTTAACACCTTGTGACTTTTTTTTAGGGCCACGTGAAAGAAAAGGTGTACGCCAACAGCCAGGGTCGATTCAAGATCTCAAAGATGGAATTCGTGAGGCTATCGTAACATAGGGCAGCCACTTTGCAATTCGGTTATGGAAAATTTCATAAAAAGTATATTGTCCTGTAAGCGTGGGCGTGGTGGTCATTTGCCCGATGTTATTTTCTACTATTAACGGCATACTTTCCTCTTTATAACGAAATAAACATCCGATGACTTATATTACAAAATAGCATGTTTCTTTGATTATCAAAATAACACCCCTTGTTGGAAAACCCTTTACATAAAAGTAACGCTCATACGAACTTGGAAAATACCTTCTGCTCAAATATGAACGAGACGTTATCAATAAAACGGTCCGCGAATGATATATGGCAAAAATAAATTTTTTGTTTTTTGGTAGGACTGTTATAAGCTTATATGGCAAATTTCAGCGTGATATGTCACATAGTTTGTTTTCTGTGCTACTGTAAACAAGTCAAGCTCGAGTGTGTGTCCAGATCAATACCATCCAATTCCGCCTATACAAAATCGTTTATCACAATGTAGGAACGCATGTACGCATAAACAGATAGTTTTTAATTAAGTTAATGTGCAATTATTGCTTAATAATACACCGTTCACTCCGCTTTGCATAAAATACAGCCATTTATGTCAATTAAAAAACTATACCAAAAACATTTTTTTGTATTTATGTATTTTTGATGACAGCGCGAATGCTTCTGACGTCCATATGTTCATCTATTTTTAGTCAATTAATTTTTTGTATTTTTCACTTCACTATAAACTTGAAAAAGATTCATATGCAAATGTTTTGCTTAACAGCAGAACTGCAATGGATTTCGGTGAAATTAAAAATGCCATGTACGCTCGGTATCGAGGTAATTTGCTAGTAAGGTAGATAATTTAATAATAGCAGCAAGCGGTTATATGGCCTAACGGTATAAATGCAAAATTTCCCAGAATTACGGCCACTAGTCTTCGAATAGTCTTGCAGGTATCGAATTACAGCTCATCACACGTTGTGTTGCAAGGGCGTAAAATGCAAAAGGCAACCCTTGTACATATTTGTCCTAATGAACTGCTAGTATTAGTACGCTTTAGGCTATCGCCGCATTGTTAACCGGGATTCCAGGTCATTAGAGCCATCTCCACAGACACTCACAGCGATGTCTCTACTTTGATTAAATTCGAAGTTATCACAAATTTTGATTCCATTATTGGCTATATTTTAAAATTTTATAAACAATACACCAACATTTGTTGAGAGCATAATACAATATTATTTATTTGTTTTCAACAAATTTACCACCTCTTGTCTTCGAAGTTACAATTTATCACATTATTTACGCCACAGGAAGACAGGAGAAAGACACTTTGAGCTGCTGTGCAGGTGAATCATTTAATTCCATTATTTTTTATCATTTAACACTTTCACTCGAAAGCGACTGACTGTGAAGTTTTCATTCTTTCTGGACAATAGAATTGATGAAGGGGGTATTTAGAAGGAACAATGATGAATTAAAAAAAATACTTATAATTGATAACAATGATAAATGGATGAAAAATGATGGGAGGCGAGAATTCAGGAGTACCAAAGTCAAATGGACACAAAGGATGCGGCACTACCGGTCGGGGGATGCGAAAGGGATTGTCAAAAACTGCAAAGTCTTAAATATTGTTGATTGTTTGCAGCCAAACAAGAGCAGTGAATCGCGCAGGCTAAAAATGCTACAGCTAAATACATTTGAGTGGGTGGGGGATTGACTTTTTGAAAGGTGTGAAAAGATTGCTATTATATGGCTGTTCATGTGGAATACTCGTATTTCAAAGAAGAAAATTGAAAAGGCTAAATCTTTTACTTTGAAAATACTAAAAATTAAAATTCATTTAAGGGGTTGCATACATCCAGCAGCGCCAAAAATGCGCTAAAGGGAAAACTGTTTTTAGAAGGAATAACAATAAAAATAAATATACAACAAAAACAAATTTTATACATTGTTTATTGGTATCTAAACTTTATAAAAACATTTATTTCAATTTTACGAAAATTCTTTTTCTTAATTGGCGCGATAACCGCTTACGCGATTTTGGCCGAGTTTAACTAAGCGCGCCAGTCGTTTCTTTCTCGTGCTAACCCGCGCCAATTGGACACACCAAGTGAAGCCAAGTCCTTCTCCGCCTGATCTTTTCAACGCAGAGTAGGCCTTCCTCTTCCTCTACTACCACCAGCTGGTACCGCAATGAATACTTTCAAAGCCGGAGCGTTTGTATCCATTCGGACGACATCACCCAGCCAACGTAGCCGCTGGATCTTTATCCGCTGCGCTATGTCTATGTCGTCGTAAAGCTCATACAGCTCATCGTTCCATCGCCTACGATATTCGCCGTAACCAACGAGCAAAGCTCCAAAAATCTTACGCAAAATCTTTCTCTCAAATACTCCAAGCGTCGCTTCATCGGACGTTGTCATCGTCCACGCTTTTGCGCCATACGTTAGGACGGGTACGATGAGAGTCTTGTAGAGTGTTAGTTTTGTTCGTCGGGAGAGGACTTTACTGCTCAGTTGCCTACTTAGTCCAAAGTAGCACTTGTTCGCAAGAGAGATTGTACGTTGGATTTCTATTCTATTTTGCATAGGAGCTGATCCATACACCTTACCAGCTCCTCGCCGCCATGTTTGAATAGCTCAGGCGGCAGTCCGTCGACAGCCACGGCTTTTTTGTTTTTTAGTCGCGTTATCGCTATTCTCACCTCGTCATGGTCGGGTAGCGGAACGACAATTCCGTCGTCGGCAATTGGGGTATCGGGATCTTCACGTTTTCTGTGACATGCGCAGCTATCACTGTTTAACAGGTTCGAGAAGTGTTCCCTCCATAATTTAAGATTGATTTGGATGTCAGCCACCAGGTCACCGTCTTTGTTCTTACAGGAAAACGCCCCGGTCTTAAAACCGTCTGTAAGCCACGGAATTTTCTGGTAGAATTTTCCGGCGTTAATCCTATTGGCCAGCTTCTCAAGCTCCTCACACTCACGTATTTCGGCCTCTCGTTTCTTCTTTCGGATAACACGTCTCTCTTCCTTTTTAAGCTCTCTGTAGCTATCCCACATGGCTCG
The DNA here is from genome assembly GCF_028408465.1 of Anastrepha ludens. Lineage (NCBI taxonomy): Eukaryota > Metazoa > Arthropoda > Insecta > Diptera > Tephritidae > Anastrepha > Anastrepha ludens. The sequence continues at coordinate 48,719,139 of NC_071499.1, read as the reverse complement.
CGTTGCGCCCGATCGCAGCGAAGCTCAATAGGCGGCATTGCGGCATTGCGTTGTACTGCTCTTTTGAAAAATTATTTTCAAGAAGGAAAGCTGAAACCTTACCTACAGAAAGTTGAATTGGCAATTTTTTATTTTCAAGTCACATAATTATATTATCTCTACTAGATCTTGGACTTTGTTAGACATACTGACAGTGCCATCTTCCGTTACGCCTCCGAGTGAGAGTACGGCAACCTAACGTATGAACTCTCCCAGCCTAATATTACCCCGTATTACCTTTCACCAACATTTTTATCGTACAGGGTCCGGCACTCGAAGTGAAACCAACTTCAGACCGCTCGCGCAGCTGATGCATGGGCATTTTACCGGGAGTAAACGCGAAAAAAGGAAATCAGTAATGGATTTCAAACGTAATACAGTATATTCCGTTTAGGTGCATTTACTTCCGCTGCACATGATTTCGTGCACCTAAGCGAAATGTGCAGCTAAGCGGAAACCCAAAACTCTGGTTTGTTTGATATATTTAGTTGAAAAAATTATGTATATATTTAGAAGTTATAAAGTATAATGAAGGTATTTTAATATGTACATATTGCGATAGAAACTTTTTTACGAAAAATAGCTAGTGATTTTACTTTGTGAAACTTTTTTTGTTTTTGCAAATTTGACAATCATTTCTTCCATTTCAAAGATTTTAAAATTTGTTTCCATAGGGTTTTCCATGAAAAATGTTTCCAAGGTATTTAATGCGGATAATGCCTCCTTAACACTAGTGGCTTTTGAGACATCATGATTCTCTTCTGAGTTTTCATCTCCACTACTGATTTCAGATGAAGGCACATCGCACAGGTTCGCAACAATTTGTTCATCTGTAAGAAGTCCTCTACATTGAAGCTCGTCATCGCAATGTATGTATTCTTCGGTGTTTGGTATTTCCTCCAAAATACCAAGCTCAACTTCGCAGCTTACCACATCTGCGTTTGTATTACAAATTCCTGCCTGGAAGATATGTAATCATAAGTACAGATATGGTTGCATTCATGTAACGACTTCTTACCTTCTTGAAACAATTACAAATTGTTTCAGGCTTCACTAACCACCAAGCCCTTTTGATATAATGCAGAACGTCCAATATAGATATTGATTTAATATAAGTTTGAAGTGGAACTCCACGTTCAATTGCACTTATCTGTTTTCGAACAAGAATTTTCCTATACTCTGCTTTGAATGCGTGTATAATGCCCTGGTCAAGGGGTTGAATCAAAGCAGTAGTGTTAGGTGGGAGAAATTCTATTTCTATGTTGCGAGGTTTGAAGTTTATTTTATGACAAGAAGCGTTGTCAACGAAGAGTAAAATATTTTTGTCTTTGGCGACCATATCATTATCAAGTTCCTGAATAATTTCAGACCACAATGTTGACGTCATCCAAGCTTTTACATTTGCAAAATAAGGCAAAGGTGGATTACGTTTTTTAAAACAGCGAGGATTTTTAAATTTGCCAATTGTGTATATTTTTTTAAATGTTCCGGTAGCATTACACAAAAATAGTAGTGTAAGTCGAGATTTTTGGGTTTTCCATCCGGTTGGTTTTTCACAATTGGTCATAAACGTTGCGTTTGGTAGGGCTTTGTATAAAAGTGCACTTTCATCAGCATTAAAAATGTCATCAATTTTACGGTTTTTAAGGATGTTAGGTAAAAATTCGTTTTTAAAACTGGCTGCGCTTACTTCATCATTTTCTTTTCCTTCACCATGAAATCTTTTAAATTTAATACCATAACGTTGACGCCATCTCCATAGCCAGCTTTGAACAGGATCAAAATCATCTTTCAACAGAATGGCAAACTCTTTTGCTTTGTTTAGCAAAACATCACTCGATAATAAAGCATTTTTTGTTCGCTGCTGATTAAACCAATTGAAAAGAGCCTCTTCCACTTTTGTATGAACACCCTTTCTTTGCCTTTTTCGCTGTAAATTTGCGGAATTACTAACTCTGGTTATTTCTTCTGCCATTTTAATTGTTCTGTTGACCGTGCTGATATTGCACTTGAATTTGTTGGCAACGTCCTTCTTTTTTGTTCCATTTTCACAAAGATTTATAATTTTTAATTTATCTCTTATAGACAACGCAGTAACTCTTTTATTCATTTTCGTACGAACAAGTGAAAATATGTATGAATGTACATACATATAAATATATGCACGAGAAACAGACTACAAGTTGAAAAAAGAGTAACATTGTGTGCATATAGCTTGCATTTTTGTGAAGTTTTTCAAGTGCTGAAAAGAGATACATAGATCTATTGTAGATAAAATTAAGTTTTGAAAATTTTTAGTACTGCTAAGCGAAGTATTTTTCATACAAAGCGACCAAAACTTCCTAAAAAACAGGGTTGTTAAACGGAAAAGTGTTGCTAAGCGAAAATGCAGCTAACCGTTTAATTTTCATACAAAATCCATTTTGTGTGACACATTTTTATAAAATTGTGCACGTAACCAGTAAATGCAGCTAAGCGAATAGGCAGCTAAACAGAATATACTGTATAGTGATTGTATTATATGTATTTGGCTGCAAAATAACAACCAGCGATTGTTCGTGATCTCAAGCACATTAGAGTAAATGAATTTGCGGCTTATCGCTCCATTACTCGTTAAAATGAGCAATGAGATGGTAGCATCGCGAGTCGTCACGGAGGTGGTCATCAAAAGACTGCAACGTCACGTGATAGGGTTTAAAAAGTGAAGAAGTGACTTGAGAGAAATCCCCGTCGAAGTGGCAATCAAACGGCGAAAGAACTGAAAATATCTGACCATAGCATTCGCCACATACTGACAAATGATCTCAAAGTAAAACTCTATAAGAGCCAAAAACCGCATGACCTCACACGAAAGCGGCAACAAGTCAAACTTGAGAGAGCGAAAGAGTTGCTTCGCTTGGCCGAAAGAGGTGAATTTCCAAACATTGTTTTTTCTGACGAGAAAATTTTTCAAATTAAGCAATTCGCAAACTCCCAAAACGATAGGGTTCCTTTGACCGACAGTTCATACGAGAATTTGAGTCATCGATTGGCCACCAGGGTGCAGGACCCGCCACAGGAAATGGTTTGGGCCGCTGTAACCGCAAATGGGTGCTCTCCAAACGTTTGCATCGAGCTTGGCGTCAAGAAAAATGCGAAATATTATCGGGAAAGTATTTTGGAGGTAGCTTTGAAGCCGTGGGCAGACGGTGATAGACCGTGGACATCTCAAAGCTCAAGTTAAAGGCTAAAAACTACGCTCCGAACTTCATTACGTCCACACAATAGCTCTCAAATTCCCCAGACGCGAATCCGATGGATTATTCCCTTTTGGGCCATTTTGGAGAGAAAGGTACGAACTGAGAGATTCATCAGTTTCAAGGAGCTTAAAAAAGCCATTGTTCGCGAGTGGGCCGAAATACCTGCAAGTAACATCGGGCAGCTTGGGTCTCGTTTCTGGACCGTCTCATAGCCATAGTCAAGGCAAAAGGTGGTCATATCGAGCAAAAGTAAATTGATTCTAAATTTTGTAATATTTTCACACATTTTTTACTTTGAAACGAATAAAAGTAATTTATTTTAAATTTTTGGCCTTTTTAATTTGTTACACTTTGAGTGCTGGACCCCGTACAGCTCCATTTGTGATATTCGCAATTCATGGCTTTTTGTGTGCTAAAAAAACAATGTAGTCATGTGCTCGTTTACTCCTAGTTCCCCTTCTTCTATGGCTTCTAATAAATTGTCATAAAAACTTGTAAATAGCGCAAGTCAAAATTCACTCACCGGAATTTCCGATTTCCGTCGGTTACTCGAGCTACACTTATAAGCCTACCTACAGTGAAACTTTTGTATCCTGCATTGCACACTTGCTTTAGCACCCAACTATCAGGTCAGTCCATAAGTTTGTGCGTTTTTTAAAGGTGGTTTTAAAATTAATAAAAAAGATGTTTAAAGTATTTATTAATCAATAATATATTTTCCTTCATTATTTGCAAGGTCTTCCCAACGTTTAGGCAAATTTTTAATTCCCTGCTCAAAAAATTTTTTCTCCTTGGAGCCAAAATACGCTTCAATATCCCTTTTTATAATAGGACTAGCTTCTTTTGAGGAGAAGTTCTTCTTACTCATATGGGATTGAAGTCCTCGGAAAAGGTGATAATCACAAGGTGCAATATCGGGAGAGTATGGTGGATGCGGCATTAGCTCCCATCCGAGCTTGTTCAGCTTGCCTAATGTTTGCCTTGCGGTATGAGGTCTTGCGTTGTCGTGGTGCAAGAAAACTTTGCGTCTATTCACTAAAGACAGTCGATTTTTGTTAAGTGCTTCATTCAGGTTTGATAACTGATGGGAATAATAATCAGCAATTATCGTCTGGTTTGGTTCCAGATGTTCATAATAAACAAAACCGGTCATATCTCACCAAATAGACAGGAGCATCTTCTTGTGGTGAAGACCATCTCTAGGTGTCGGTTCTGGTGTTTCATCTTAACTAACCATTGGCGTTTGCGAACAGGATTATTGTAAAGGGTCCATTTTTCATCACCAGTAACGATACGGTTCAAAAAACTATCATTTTCAAGTCATTGCTGCAGCTGAGAACACACATTCACTCTCTGCTGAAGGTTGGCGACGGAAAGTCTATGCGGAGCGCATTTTCCCAGCTTTGAAACCTTTCCGAACTGAACCAGGTGCCTGTGAACTGTTCCATGCGATGAATTTAACCTCTGAGCTATCATATCGACTGTCAAATTTGGCTCAGCTTCCACGAGTTCGAGCAAAGCGTCTGAGTTAAAGACTTCAAGGCGACCAGCGCGCGGAGCATCATCCACGTCTCAGTTATCACTTCGCAATTTTGAAAACCACTTTTGCGCAATCCTTACACTCACGGTATCCTCTCCGTACAAAAGTGAAATTATGGGTAAAATACGCACGAACTTATGGACTGACCTGATACATACATGCCTGCCTGCCGTTGAGATTTGACTCTGCCATGGCTACCATGAGCTGCCATGCAGTGGTAACGCCAGCATTACGAATAGCAGGAAAAACAACAATACCACCTGACTTTCACGCGGACGTTGACACCGAACGCACCGGCCAATAGGAGTCACACCAATCTTATTTACTTCCGTTTCCGTGAAATTTCTCAAGCTTAAAACTTTTATTATGGTAATTGTTGACTTTGCCTCCACCAACACATCCACACGCACGCTGCTTATGGCCTATTTACGTCCGCCGCCATTGCCATGTTGTCTTCCTGTTTATCGTTCGCATGAAACGTCGTTGGCTGTTCGGCCATTCGCTTGAAGTTGCTGTGTGCTACGTACATAAATACTTCCGTGAAACTTCCACGTAGTAAATATTTTTCAGCATCAAAGTTTTGACTTCTTGCACATCCTTGCAAAGGCAAAAGTTTACTACACCTCGGCACTGCTTGCGCCTGTTGTCTGCTTTGCTGTCAACTAAGTAATTTGCACTCCCTCGCCATGCACGTCAGCTCAAAGCGGCGTACGGCGCTGGTCGTTTGGTGTAAAGTTTCTCGTAATGTAATTATTGAATTAGAATACGCGCCATTACATAGGCAATAAACAGATTTCCGTTTGTTAATGTGTGGCTGGCAACGTTATCGCCGCCTGTGTTGTCTCCCGTATTATTGCACTTATTATTACTGCTGTAAACTGCTGTTATTGCTGTTGTTGTAACAGTTCAGTTATTATTGCGGTGCGTTGATTACTCTGCAGAAGCTGATCAGAGATAAAAATATTATATTTGAATTTTACACATTTAGCAGCGTTGAAAGATGTAACTCCAGCGTGTTGGGCGTGAGCTCTCTCTAGACTGGCAGAAATTTACCACAGAGTGCAATGTGGATTATTTTTCGGAGGATTCTGTAGGTTCGGTGTTGAAATAGGGGGTGAGGTGGGTGCGGTAATCCAAAATATTTGTTGAGGGCACAGAGTGCTAAAGGGGTTAGGCGGTTAAGTGTAGTAGAATAAACATTTGTTAATAGCGCACGTTAAAAGCTCATTTTATCACCAGCGACTGTAACGCATTAAATATTTGTAGAAGTTAAATTGCATACTTTCAGGCAGCAAGACGGTTGCACATAAAAGCGGCTTAGATCAAACAGGGTGTTATGAATAGTACAATTTTTGATTGGAAGCAATAAACTTGGTAGCGATTTATTTATTTGGATTTTAATCCTAATTCCGGGTGCATGAAAAATTAATTCATAAATTAAAAACTAAAAAAAGAAAAAAATTAATTAAAAATAAGAATCTATGTAATAAATTATTCTGAGATAAAATGCAACTGGTTGAGTGGCGCTACTTTCTGATCACATAATTCCAAGCTTTCAGTAAATTTTGAGAAACAAATTTTTTTTTCGGTACAGACTAGCAAAGTCCAAAGTGCGAAGAAATCTGAGTAGATCTTGTGCTCTGTGTGGATTAGTGGCAAAGACCGAAAGCCTGATTCGATCGAAGGCGGGTTAGGTTAGGTTAGGTTAAATAGCTGCCCTAGCTTCGGGCACACTTGGACAAAAATTTTAAATTCGTCTGTTGTGATGCCATACATGCGAGAGGAGAAGAGAAGGACGACGACGCCGACAGTGGCTGACTTGCGTTCGTAATTAGCCGCAACAAGCTACTGATGAACTTCACCAAATTTATGATATTTAGACCCGTTATATCCGCAGGTGTAGCGAAAAAATGAGAGCCCAGATGTCTAAATCTATGCCAGACGAGAGCACGGCAGCTGAGAAGAAGATTCTGAGATGATTCCACCTCGTCCTCCAGACAGCTTCTGCAGAACGGACTTGAGGCAATCCCAAGTCTCACGACATGAACACCTAACGGACAATGTCCGATAAGGACAACCACCAAATTCGAGAGCTGATGCTTTGTTAGCCTTAGGAGTTCCCTCGAAAGTCCCCGATCGACCCGTGGCCAGAAGGATCTTGCGACCTTGCACGTTTGCACACTAGCCCAGCGCTCGCTGAGTTGACTCGAGGCTCATCTTTCCAGGAGTAGAACACAGATTCTTAAGGGAACCCCAATTCCCTCATTTTGCGACGAAACCATCTCCAAAGTTCCCTGTCTAGCCAGCTCATCAGCCCAGCAGTTGCCCTCTAAGCCGCTGTGACCGGGAACCCAAATGAGCCTGATGTAGAAGTATTCGGATGCAATGGAGAGAGAAGGCAGACATTCCCCGACCAATCTCGAACGCACAAGCAACGAGTCCATGGCCTTAATTGGCGCTTGGCTATCGGAGTAAATATTTACTTCCTTAACGGTAATTACCAAGGTAATCAACCAGTCCACCGCTTCCATAATTGCGGATATCTCCGCTTGGAAAACACCACAGTGGTCCGGAAGGCTTAATTTAAGTTTGATGGGAGGCTTCTTACAGAATACTCCCCACCCAACCCTTCCATCCAATTTCGAGCCATCCGTGAACATGCTTGCCATGCCTTGCTGCCAAATGTTGCACCCCGCCCACTCATCCCTTGAGGGAATATGAGTAGAAAACAGACCGCTCGTACCTAGCGTGGGTGTACAATGATCCAGCACCATGGGGATGAAATCAAAATTTTTAAGGATGCTAGAGTGTCCGTAACTTAAGTCTAGCCTATGGCCCGAACACCTTAGTTTGATTGCGGCGCGTGCAGCGGTTGTTTTTCCTACGATGTCCACGGGTGCCACATTCAGCATAGCATTAAACGCTAGAGTAGGAATGGTACGGAGCGCTCGACTGATTCCAATGAGGGCAGACCTTTGTACCCTCTCCAGCTTCTTAACTGATACCATCCTTTCTAGCGACTCGGACTCCATCAGACAAGGACTCCGTATAACAAGATTGGTTTTATAATCGTATTATAAAGTCAAAAAGTAAATTTAGGCGAGAGGCTCCATCTTTTACCGATAGCGCCCCTACAACCATACAAGGCGACTGTTGCCTTCCTAATTCTCTCCTCAATGTTCGGCTTTCACGTAAGACCTCTTTCAAGGATGAGTCCCAGGTACTTCGCCTTGTCAGAGAACACCAATGGAGCGTGCGCTATTGAGGGGAGAAACACTCTAGGTATTTTGTATTTCCTCGTAAATAAGACGAGCTCCGTTTTCAGAGGATATATCGATAGGCCGCGATTCGCGGTCCAGATAACCCTGCATCAGTTCCATCAGAGTATCTAGAAACTTGCCTCTGACAATAAGTACCACGTCATCCGCGTAGGCTATTACCTTACAGCTCCTCCTCTCCAGCCCCTCCAGCAGACGTACAGAAAGTGGTCCGCCGTCTAATCCTCCTCTCCACATGCTAGGCACAGTGCACTGTCTGCAATGCCTACCTTTACCATGTCCTTCGCCCACAGAAAGTGGTCCGCCATCAGTCCAACCAGCTGTCTGCAGTCCCTTCTGCTTAATGACAGCAGGAACTGCGGCAGTCCGTGGGGCATGACAGGTACAGACCATTTTTTGTCGATTTTAAAGATCCATTCGACAGCACGAGAGGAGTTACCTAAGCTCCAATAGAGAATCTCTTGCCAAAAAGTGCTACTTTGGACTAAGCAATCAATTGAGTAGTAAAGTCCTCTCTCGACGATCAAAACTAACACTCTACAAGGCTCTCATCATGCCCGTTCTAACGTACGGTGCAGAAGCTTGGAGTGTTCCTTGGAGTGCTTGAAAGAAAGATTATGCGGCAGATTTTTGGATACTTGCACGTTGTTGATGGCGAGTATCGAAGGCGATGGAGCGATGAGCTGTATAAGCTTTACAACGACATAGACATAGCGTAGCGAATAAAAATCCAGTGAGTTCATTAGTTGGGTTATGTCATCCGACAAACGGCCCGGCTCTGAAAGCATTCGATGTGCTAGCAGGTGCTGGTAGCAGAGGAAGAAGAAGGCCTCCTCTTCATAGGAGAGATCAAGTGGAGAAGGACTTGGCTTCACTTGGTGTGCCCAACTGGCGCCCGAGGAAAGAAAAGAAAAGAAAAGAAAAGAAAAGAAAAGAAAAGAAAAGAAAAGAAAAGAAAAGAAAAGAAAAGAAAAGAAAAGAAAAGAAAAGAAAAGAAAAGAAAAGAAAAGAAAAGAAAAGAAAAGAAAAGAAAAAAAAAACAAAACAAAAGAAAAGAAAAGAAAAAGAACGACGATTTGTTCAACTCGGCCAATATCGCGCCAATCAAGAAGTAGAAGCAGTTATGTTGGTGGACGAGTGATAAGGAGACTTAAACTTCGGCAAATGGTGTTTTTCGTTGTTTTTTGACGAGGCAGAAGCATCGAAAGCCTGTATACCCGTAAGTGCGAGACTTTAACCCACTAAACTTTCTATGACTTCTTCTGGTAGGCATTAACTACTAAGCACTACCACCCCATTGGCCGCACTGGCCAAGAAATCAAGGATGATAGATTACAAAGTTTGGTCATCCGAAGCAAACTTATGAGAGTAACTTCAGTTGCCACGTCATCGGGGTTTTGGTAGCAGAATTGTGGCCGTATTCTTGCACCTGCCCAATTGGTCGTTGTTCAGACGGTAACGAAGCAACGTGGGCGAAGGCGGCTTTCATGTTTTCATATATCACCAACACAATCTCAATAAATAAGCAGCTGTCGCATCACCTCTTACCCCCGAGAACCGGTTAACGGTATGATGTTGGCCACGTCTTCCGAATTCTTTCCCATTCGCGCCAAGAAACAACTTTAATTCACTAATATTCTTCCTCTATCTCGTTAAGCTCTCCTGAGTATCTGAAGTGTGCGGCAGTTATTTCTTTATATTTTATTCGCGATTATTGCCATCTCTAACGCTACGGCAATGCTTAGGCCACCAAAAAGTTATTTTTGTTGACAATTTTTTCACGTATGACAAAGCAAATTCGATATTTTCTGTTTTAGAATCATTTCAATTGCGTTTCAATCATTTCACGGGGTACTCTTCTTCCTCACAAGCCACGTACCCCGATCCACTCCACTGCTTCTACATCCGGATATGTACATATGTATGACAAACGACACTTCAATCAGTCCAACTGTTGGCATTGTCAATACGTGCTAGTGTCTGTGTGGACAGACACTCTTAGCACAACAACACTCCACAGGGTACCGCCAGCAACAGTCGAGTGCGTGTCTGAATGCTGTCGCTGCCATAATTCGTTGGCATTTCGCAATAAAATTTCCACAATTTATATTCTTTCACAAATTCATCTGCATTTTTTTTGTTGGTTTTGTTATTTATGCTCTTTTATGTTGTTGCGTTGTCATGCTGTGTTTGATGAGCGCCGATTGTCTACTATAAATTGGTAGAAAATAAAAACGAAACAAAAAAACGAAGTTAGGACACCCGCGAGGTTTGATAAAAATTTGGCCAAGCGTTGAACAAACAAAGCGAACATTGGTGAATCGCATAAAATGTCACGAAACAGCGCGAAATAGCGAATAATAACAAAACAAATGGGAAATTCTCAATACAAAATGTGCTGAGCGGTTTTGACCATAAAAAATTGACGTGTAAAAATAAAATATGAAAAGGCGGTGGTAAAAATTTAATTTTATGTATGTATGTATGTATGTATGTTTGAATGTATGTATGTATTTATGTATGTATGTATAAATATATGCATTTTTTTTTTGTTGAGGTGGCACAAAGCATTGAATGCCGAAAAGTGTGGGACTTGCCTTTCGGCTCACCCACTAAAATACCACCAAAATACCACCTCCGTTTCCCTCCCACCACGGGCCACCCGTTAAGCGGGAGGGGGAGCGGCCTATTGCCTATCAAGGCCTAGTTGGCGGGAAGGGAAGCGGTATATTGCTCCTTCATAAGGATCTGCGCTGTTGTTCAGCGCGACGTAGTTTGGTGGTAACTATTTTTGCCATATTACATACAGCGGACCAATGTTCTTCTGACTCTATCATAATATCCACTAGGTTATCAGCCGTAATTACTTATTTCCTCCCTTTCGAACGCAAATCGCAGACAGACAAACAAAACATGTTCTGCGTCTTCTACAGCTGCTGCACAATGAGAACAGTACGGGTCGTCTTCATGCTTATGCTTATATACATAGATAGGTTTTAAAGCACCCCTGCCCCGTCAGTATTTGCGACATACTACTGTCTAATTGTTCATGTTTACGGTTAACCCATTTGACTATTATGGGAATCAAACGGTACGTCCAGCGTCTGTTCAGGAACGAACTCCATTTTTTCTGCCACGAACGCAACCTACGCTATCTTGCTTCCTTGCGTATTGTCTAGCGTTCTCAAGTAGCTTTATTTTTGTAAACTTCAGCATACTCTTTTGCCTTTAAATTGATTGGGAGTAGCCCTGCAATAACCATAATGGCGTCTTCTGATACCGCGCGAAACGCGCAGCACACTCTGAGGGCACTTAATCGGTACACTGATTTCATACACTTAACATATGTGTTGTAATTTGTATGCTGGAGAATCGATGAGTCCACGGTGTTAATTATTCTCCTGCAGTTTTGTCTAGGGCCTCTAGTGTTCATCATTATGCGCGTTAGTGCTGTTACTGCCTCTCCCACTTTGTTGCTCGCGTATGATCTCTGAAGTTCAACCTATGGATGATTATTACTCCCAGGTTTTTTATAAAACCCTTCAATTCTATGGTATTATCGCCCACCATTATATTGGCCGACTCCACCTTCTTCCTGCTGCTAATGCGTACTACTTCGGTCTTATGATCCGCAAGAGTTAGACCGTTCTTGCACAACCATTCTTTTACCATACCGACAGCCCGGTTGCAAGTTGCTCGACTTCGAATTTTCACTATTAGTGCCTCGTTGGGGACTCCGTATGAACCAGGAGGTTTATTGTTTTTGACCCGTTTAGTGATCATCAGGAGCTCATCTTTCTGTCAATTCCATATTTTGGTCGCCTTTACATTGTTTTAACTATGATACATTACGCAGTATGGCCGGGCACAAGGTTGGGAGTGGCTTGAAAACTTTCAGTTTTTTCATGACTAGCCTGTACCCGAGTTCCCAAGGGACTTCGTCGCATAGTTGAAGGAAACATTGTCATTTAGTCCCTTTAGCTGACTTTTTCAAGACCTTCCTTTTTTGCTTATACTGAAGCTGGTTCTCTTGGAAACTGTGAGTGCCTCTAAAACGTTGATAAACTTGCCTTGCTCTCTTGGTAGGTAGGTACCTACCTACCTGCTCTCTTGGACTCGCTACGCAATTCCACAATGTCCGCTGTGCACCAGTAAATGAGTTAACTGTTATGGCCGTTAGGCCTTGTTTTAGACATGGCTGCATCGCATGCTTTTGTTAGGTGCTTCATAGCTTTCGTAACCTACTCAGTTGCATCGCCAGTGAGTGTTACATCTGCACCTTCTTTAAATGCGAGAGGTGGAACGGGCTATTGGTGTATTTACACCTGAAAAAATAATCGAGAAAATGATGATAGACGAAGAAAAATTGAATGCCATCGCGGATTTCGTGGAGGATATTATCCGAAAAAAGAAGCGTGAAATGGAAAGTTATGCTGAAGAGCATTGAGCATAGGTTTCTCAAAACTGGCGACTCTGGACACAAGGGTGGGTAAGTAGGTGTCCTTCTTAGGACGCCGTCTTGGTCCTCTACCTCGAAGCAATGCGGAAGCAGTCCCAGGTTGGAGGGAAAAATCCAAGAGAAGAGGAGGGATATTTTTACTGGAATCACCACACACGTAGTAGCGATGGTTACTTTATGGTGCGAAGGCATTTTTAACCCAACCTCACCGCCAAAAAAAAAACCAAAAAAAAGTAGGTGTGGGGACAAGCGTCTACGCATATGACATAAAAATGTACTGAGACATTTTTCCGACGAGATAAAACCTAAAAGATAGCTCGACGAAATCGGCTCAAAATCAAGATTTTGCGGGCTATTTTCTTTAATCGACATTCTATAGTTCACTCTGAGTTCCGAATGCTTTCCATCTGATCAAGTAGTAAATAAAGGGCATTATATGAGCACCGTTATTTGAGTACTGAAGCATTTGAGAGAGAATACGCGTTACCAAGGGTCATATTGTAGAGAGCCAATTTTTTTTTTTTTTGAATTTTTACTTTGACAATCCACTTAATCAAACATCATCTTGCACAAATATTGGGCAAACAGTTCCAATATGTTTTCAGAAGCTCCTTGGAATATTTGCTATATTCCCCCTATCAGACAATACAATACGCCAAGTCTCGGAAAAAACCCATGAAAGAAGAATCGACCACCTTTTTGTCGACTGCAAAGCTGCATTCGACAGCACGAAAAGGAGTTGCCTGTATGCCGCGCTGTGTGAATACGGATATGCAAGATGACGTTGCTGAATACCAGCAGCGCCCTCAGCATTGGGAAAGACTTCTCCGAGCCGTTTCATACCAAATGAGGTTTCAGACAGGGTGACTCGCTGTCATGTGACTTTTTTAAGGGGTTACATGGGTTTCGTCGGGTAAAAAAGGCTTATTTTCAATATTTTTTTTCTATGTAAAAAATTATTTATTTAACTCAAACTTTGTTCTGTCTTATAGATACATATTTAAAGAATAATTTCATTTCCGGTGACCCCTCGAAACAAAGAAGCGTCCGCGAAGTCAGCAGACGGGATCATCAAAAATGAAAAAAAACAAAAATAAGTGTTTTAGTTAAGACCATAAACTCGTGCTCGAACAAAGGAAAGAAAAAAAAGTAAAAATTGGAATTTTGGCAGGCAGTTTTCCAAAAAAATGAAAATTTCAGTCAAATTTGCGTGACATTTTGTTTTTTTTTTTTAAATAGGTGTAATTGAAAAAAAAACAAAATCCTTCGTCTAAGCACGAGTATACAATTTACTCGAACGCCTGTGTAAAATTTCATCAAGATCGGTTGAGTAGTTTTCGAGAACATTTGACAACCGACTTTGAAAACACGGTTCCGAGAAAAACGCGTTTAAAATTTTGAGTAACAATAAAAGTGGCTTGGAGCGCTCACCTTCCAAAGGCTGTATCTCCGAAACTGTTATTCGGATCGACTTTAAGATTTAGGTTAAAATTCTAGAGATGTTGTAAAAATTAATAAGCCAAAAAAAAGTCGATTTTTTGAACCCACGAAACCCATGTAACCCCTTAACCTGATGCTGGAAAATATCGTGCAAGCCACAGAACTTAAACGCTCAGGCACATTTTTTTATAAGAGCGTACACTTTCTGGCGTATTCCGGCGATATTGACATCATCGGCCTTAACAGCCGCGCTGTTAGTTCTCCCTTTTACAGACTTGATAAAGAAACAAAACGAATGCCAATTTGGGACCAATTTTGTTTAAGTTACATCTCAAGCTACAGTCGCCTGTAAACTTACCAGTTGAAAGTCTTAAGTCCACTCAGCTGAGCAAAAGTAGCTTATTAGAAATTCCTTTGTCCGGCGTTAGAGATTGTTTCGCTTGACGCTGACCGCTAGAATTTTGTTAGTGTTCAATGAACTTCTTCTTTTCCCATCGCCAGAGAAGTTCGTTGATGTGGCCTTTTATAAATGCACAGGAACGAACAGGATCAATTTGGTGTTTTTTCCTTTTCTGGCTAGAAGATCAGCCTTTCCATTTCCCACATGCCCTTCGTGTCCAGGAGCCCTGCCTTATAATATTTTGTTGAAGTTCCAAAACATATTGAGAAGATCTAGACAGTCATTTACCACTTTTGGGGTGATTGTAGTTGAAAGAAGCGCTTTCAATGCCGCTTGACCATCTGAAAGTATGTAAATGTGCGTTCCTCTCATTTTTCTGCGTCGACATGCTCTCACAGGTATCTCAATGGCATGTATTTCTGCTTGAAAGTTTGTTCGGTAGAGAGCCATTGGAATCGATTTCTTGAAATAAAGCCCCTCGATTGCCACCCCAGTGCTACCATCTTCTCCCAAGCCCATGTCAGATGGCAAATACTTTTAACTGAATATTCTCTGAGTTTGCTCATCACATAGATCGCGTGATATGGTATTGTAGTGGATATGTAGTGACTGGCTCACTTTTTAAAAATAAAATACAGTGACTGCTTTTACAACTAAGTACTTTTCACTTACACTTTCCTTGCCACGCCTCCCAGCATCTTTGGTTGGTTGGTTGGTTTAAGGGTGACCCCGCATCGGAGTGCCACATAGACCGCAAGTTGGGTCCGTTGTGTTGCCCTAGAGCTCATTATGTTATATGATTTCCCCAGCATCTTTACCTCTAAATAATTACAAATGACCATTAGACAGCCCCCTTTGTTCATCACCTCCATATAGGTATACGAGTATGTACATATGTATGCAGTCTCCATTGTACGCTAACAAATGTGACATTTTATGGTAGGTAAAAGAAAAATATGTAGGTGTAAAATGGGGGATATAAAACACTCCCGCATGGAGCCTTTTCAGCAGCTTTCAGATGTCAGTTAATGCTGAAAAATTTATTTCTTCCACTGCTTTATGCTTCCAGCTGGATGTCAAGGCACATACATACGTACATACATACATACATACGTATGTCGGCACGACTAAGCAAATGACAATTCGGTGACACAAGCACATCATCAACTCGCCAGCTCAACACCTTCTTCCCTTCTCACACCACCACCAGTCAAATGTACGCAGATGACATCGAAAGGCGGTGCTGCGTGCGTGTAGGGTTACCACGTTGCAATCAAATTGTCAACACCATTGGCAACAGTTTTGACGTCTGCAGGCTCCACTGTTTAGTGCTTATCGTGTTTTTATGCGCGCGGACACGCATGCATTGACAGGATAATATCGTCGCTACGCTTAAATGTGTGTGTGTGCGTGTGTGTGTCGTACATGTGCTTGTGAATGTGTGCGCGACTTATCGCAAGTGGCAGATTGCCGAAAAATCGCTTTTCTTTTGCGTTCGTTCCTTTGCTTCCTTCCGCCTGTTTACTCTATTCCGAGTTCCGCCAACACTTCTACAGTTTCTAGTGCGATAGCTGTCTTCTGTCACTCAGCCGCTTCGTGCTGCCTTACTTCTAGCGCACTATGTACTACGAATTTACTTCATTTTCTACTTCACTTTCATTGTTGTTCACTGTCGGTGTGCTTTTGAGTGATGTGCGCTGTTTGCGATTTGATAAATTAACATTTATGACAAATGTCTGTCATAAGTGTATGTAAGTTTGTCTTTGATGGAACGCATATGCGTGTGCGTGGATTATTTAATATATATGTAGTACTCATACATACATATATACTCTTATAAGTAGTATATCTAGAAAAAATTTCATATGCACGCAATTTTAGGGATTCAAAAGAAAAATGGAACAGAGATCCTTAATCTTCTGCTCAAAATCAAATTCGCATATCTCGATTTTTTGTTTTTCGTGTCATTTCAGAACTTGATAGTTTACCTTAAGTGTCTTTATTTATTCTATATTACAAATATATTTCCTCCCTTCAAAGTGGCTCTCTCTTTGAAACTGAATAATCTTTTGCTGAACATTAACTGGGATTCTTTGTGTCATCATCTTGACATTTATAGGTATTTCCAAATTTTTAGAACTGCAGTGGTAAACGTTTGTAAAAGTGTTATTCCTCCGGTAACAAAAAAGCAATAAAAGGAACCTTGACACAATTCTGCATTGATTAAACTTCGAAACGAGAAAACCTAATTTCTCCGTAAATTCAAGATATGTAAAAATTCATTTCATTCAATTTCTTTGCTATGTAAGGTGGTTGAGTTTCAAGGGCCGGTATTGATTTTGAATAAAATACAATTTTTTAATGAAATTATTATCATTTCTCTTTATTATGATAATACTGGTATGGCTCAATTACGTATGGAATAAAATATCGGCCAAATGGCCGCCGCGGCTTCGGCGGCACACCTCCATCCGATGGTCCAAATTTTCGATGACGCTGAGGCATAATTGAGGTTCTATGCCGTTAATGTGCCGAATTATCTCATCCTTTAGCTCTTGAATTGTTGCTGGCTTATCGACGTACACCTTTTCTTTTAAATAATTCCAAAGGAAGAAGTCCAACGATGTCAAATCAATTGATCTTGGCGGCCAATTGACATCGCCGCGACGTGAGATTATTCGGCCATCAAATTTTTCGCGCAAAAGAGCCATTGTTTCGTTAGCTGTGTGACAAGTGGCACGGTCCTGTTGAAACCACATATCGTCCACATCCATATCTTCCATTTCGGGCCATAAAAAGTTCGTCATCAACTGCCTGTGACTGCCTGACCGGCCTCATTTTGGAAAAAATACGGTCCAATGATGCCGCCGGCCCATAAACCGCACCAAACAGTCACTCTTTGTGGATTGGTGCATTAGTTTTTCGGCAATCACTCTTTGATCTTGGATTATCATTCGCTCAAATGCGGCAATTCTGCTTATTGACGAATCCACTGAGGTGAAAATGTGCCAATGTGCCTCATCACTGAAGATGATTTTCTTCACGAAGTGCGCGATATGCATTTTTATTTGAACACCCGTTTTCATAATAAGCCTGAATAACTTTAACGCGTTGCTCGATTGTGTATTTTTACATGGTTCAAATTGAGTTAGTCTGAAATTGAAAAGTGTCAAATGAAATGTAGGAGAAGCTTGAAGTTTAGGCGTGGTTCACATTTTATATCGGCCTTTGAAATTTAACCAACCTTTATACGCTCACTCAAGTAGGAGTGAGCCAGATGTCGAACGTTGCCGAACGCGGGGGCCGATTGTGCCCCTTTGTCGTTCGTTTCGCTCTCTCGCTTGCAGTTCAAGCAAGATAACGCCGCATGAGCAATGTCACGCCGCATTTTTTGGTGCGTGCAGCTGGCTACATCGAATTATAAGACGTTATCACGGCAAAAAAAATTGATTGTTAAAGCTTGTCAATCCAAGTGCTATAATTATCTTTTTAGTGACTACTCGCTAAAGAAAAAATAATAAAAAAAAACATCAATAATATCTAAACTTTGGCATTCGCAATATGAAGAAAGCAGCAAAGGTTCCAATCACTAACTGCTCAAGTGCCTCCAGAAACTTTTTCATTGCTCCTCCCCACCTTCATTGCTCTTTCAAACATATTTTATAGTCTCCCCAACTTAAGTGCCCACTTTGAACATAGTTCGAGCCCATTCAAAGATTCTCATTAAGTCATAAAAAATTACTAAATATTGTAAGAAAAAATAAGTAAATTGCAGAAAAGCATTTTATGTAGAAATCAAAGTAATGACTTTGTTTACAAACTCCAATCACCGGCTTACTCGTACCATTTCAATTGTTATTTTCAATTACCCTAAGAGGAAATGGTAGTAGCTTACAAGTGAAAGCATAAAAGACAGGAATGAACACAAAAACATGAAGACGATGGCGATGACGACCGCGCCACATTGGGAAGCAGAATAGTAACAATAAAAGTGCATTATTATTATTACTATTATTTTGCTTTTAAAATGAGATTTTCGTGGGAAATTTCCTGCACATAGCAGGGCATTAGAAATGCATACACTCCTTACCCGCTTACACGCATACATACATATTATATTAACTAATATATGTGATGTGTGGAAAAATGCGAAGTGCTCAGTTAGTTTGCTTTTAGGTGTATTTGTTGTTGTTGTTGCCAATTTTTCGTGAGAATGTGGTGCAAATGCACTTATGTAAGTCATACTTACGCGCAAACGGCGAAACGACTTTGGTGTATGGCAAAGGAGTCGGAAAAATAAGATTGGAAAATAAGAGCAAAGCAGAGGAGGCGAGTGCCGCAGAGGTGGGCATGCAGCGAGGTTGTGGCAGCGCTACTAGCTGTCATTTTATTTTAGCAGTTCCGGCACAAAGTAGCGTTAGTGATTTCGTATGAATGTATGGGTTTGCTTGTGTGAGTGTTTATAAACAAATACGAGCAGACATATGAATAGGAGATTTGCTGCATTCCTGCATTTGCTCCTCCTTATTTTGTTGTCTATGTCGTTATTTATATTTATGTGTATGTGCTCGTTCTATGTAATGCAATTTCTTTGTCTCTTTGCATGTCTGCGTGGAAAAACAAATAAAAATAAAAATAAATATAAAATACAAAGTTGCTGAATTGGGTGCTAAAGAATGAGGTAAATTTTGTAATAATATTCAGTTCTGCATTCTTCCAAATTCAAATTTGTATTGTGTCATGATTTGTTTGTGTGTTTAAGCGCATAAAAGTAGACTAAGTATTTACTACAAATACAGTATTCACCTCAACAAATACATTTACGGGTTTGTATTAGAAGTGTACAGATATGTGAATGCGTGAGTTAGGTGGGAACGCGGGAAGTTAGGAAATGTAAATATCAGGTCAGTCCATAAGTTCGTGCGTTTTTTAAAGATGGTTTTAAAATTAATAAAAAAGATGTGTAAGGTATTTATTAATCAATAATATATTTTCCTTGATTATTTACAATGTCTTTCCAACGTTTAGGCAAATTTTCAATTTCCTGATCAAAAAACTTTTTGTCCTTGGAGTCAAAATACGCTTCGAGTAGTAGTAGTTCTTGTTGCTCATATGGGATTGAAGTCCACGGAAAAGGTGACAATCACAAGGTGCAATATCCGGAGAGTATGGTGGATGCGGCATTAGCTCCCATCCGAGCTCGTTCAGCTTGCCTAATGTTTGCCTTGCGGTATGAGGTCTTGCGTTGTCGTGGTGAAACAAAACTTTGGGTCTATTCACTGAAGACGGTGGATTTTTGTTAAGTGCCTCATTCAGGTTAGATAGCTGATGAGAATAATAATCAGCAGTTATCGTCTGGTTTGGTTCCAGAAGTTCATACAACAGTAAACAAAACCGGCCATATCACACCAAATAGACAGGATCATATTCTTGTGGTGAAGACCATCTCTAGGGGTCGGTTCTGGTGTTTCATCTTTATCTAACCATTGGCGTTTGCGAACAGGATTATTGTAAAGGACTCATTTTTCATCACCAGTAACGATACAGCTAAAAAAACTTTCATTTTCAAGCCGTTGCAGCAGCTGAGAACACACATTCACTCTCTGCTGAAGGTTGGCGACGGAAAGTCTATGCGGAACCCATTTTCCCAGTTTTGAAACCTTTCTTAACTGCATCAGGTGCCTGTGAACTGTTCCATGCGATGACTTTAAGGTCTGAGCTCTCATATCGACTGTCAAATTTGGCTCAGCTTCCACAAGTTCGAGCAAGGCGTCTGAGTTAAAGACTTGAGGGCGATCAGCGCGCGGGGCATCCCCCACGTCGCAGCTACCACTTCGGAATTTTAAAAACCACTTTTGCGCAGTCATTGTTGTATTTTTTCCACTTTGCTTCTATCTATCTATTACTCTGACAACCAAGCGGCTATTAGGGCCTTGTGCTCGTTGTTTGTGAGTTCGAAATTAATCGGAAATGCCTGACTTCTCCCTCTCGCTTGCATCCGAATACTTCCACATTAGGCTCATTTGGGTTCCCGGTCACAGCGGTGTAGAGGGAAACTGCTGGGCTAATGAGCTGGGTAAACCGGGGATCCTGGACACGGTTTCATTGCAAAACGGGAGTATTAGAGTTCCCTTGAGAACCTGAGGGAAAGATGGGCCACGCGATAAATGTGCAAATGTGCAAAGTCGCGAATGCCTTCTGGTCACGGGTACATCGAGGACGCTCGAGGGAACTTCTAAGGCTAACAAAGCCACACCTCTCGAATTTGGTAGGTATCTTTACCGGTGATTGTCCGTTAGTGGTCAATGCGGTAAGACTTTGAATTGCCTACATCTGGGATCTCACTTTTTTGCTACACCTGCGGATATTTATTTATTTATTTATTAATACATTCTTTCATCAATTAAAGTACAACTCAAATAGATTACTAATACTAAAGCTTAAATATAATATTTGGTAAACAATTCAAAGTGTGTCAATTCAAAAAGTGTGTCTCCAGATTAAGTTTTGGTTTGAAAGTCTCTCGTCAGTTAGATCATATATCCAGATTTTTGCATAATTGGTTAGACTGTCTTATACAACGTGCAAGCGGTTCATTTCGACTAAAATTGGTCTTGTGATAAGGTAAATGGAACATATTGCTGAGTCTTAGGTTACGAGTGGGACAATTAAAAAGTATTAGCGCCAGAAAGAAGTGACATTTGATATGATTCGTAACTATGTCCCTTATAAACATTACCGATGAAGTTTTTCTCCGCATTTCTAAAGTTGGCAATGCTAACAAAAGACATCTACTTTTATATGCAGGCAAACTGCAAGGCCAACGAAGTGAATGAATAGCAAATCTAGTGAAACGTTTTTGAACCTTCTCAACTCTTAAAGATGAAAGCATATAGAATTGATCCCAAATAATGCTGCAATATTCTAGGTTTGATCTCACAAGAGAAAAATACAAATTCCTCAGCGTAGAAATATCCTGGAACTCCCTTGAATTCCTTATTACAAAGCCAAGCATAGATCTAGACTTGGCAATCATAAAGTCTATATGCTTAAAAAACGACATTTTCGATGTAAATATGACCCCCAAGTCCTTTTTTTCATACATTTTTTTGAGGGTGGTAGTACCCAACTTGTAATCGAAGTCAATTGTAACTTTTCGTCTACTGAATGGCATGTGCTGGCATTTACCAGCATCAAGAGGTAAGGAGCTATCACCACACCAAGCTTCGAATCTTGTTAAGTCTTCTTGAAGTCTTATACAGTCAGTTACGTCCTCTATCCGACTGTAAATTTTCAGGTCATCTGCATACATCAGAGAACGTGATGTCCCGAAAACGTCTGGAATGTCATTAACAAACATTAAGAACAATAGTGGCCCAAGATGGCTGCCTTGAGGTAAGCCTGAGGTAACTTTGATAGCATCAGATTTTATGTTACTTATACAAACGAATTGAGTTCTATCTGTTGGATAAGATGCGAGCCACTTGGAATAGGAATTTTGCCACTCTCTTTCCATCTATGGAAGAATAAAATAAGGGATTCTCTCTAAACAACTTCGGCAGTCTATGCGGATGACAGTAAAATAAGCTGCGGTGTTGGAGCTGGTATATATTCACACAGACTTAAAATTGAGAAACCTGTGCGTCTCCCTAATACCAGCAGTGTCTTCCAGGCGGAAGTACTGGCAATTGGGGAAGCCTGTAGGCTACTAGTCGCAAATTTCTCTTTTAAGGGCAATATCGCTATTCTTTCGAATAGCCAAGCTGCAATCCAGGCACTGGACTCGGCTACTACAACTTCTAAAGTGGTGGAACAAAGTAGAAATAGCCTCACCATCTTGAGCGAAAACCCAAAAGTTACCTTAATCTGTGTCCCGGAACAGCGAAGCATTGAAGGTAATGAAAAAGCAGATGAACTGGCAAGAAGAGGATCTGCCATGAATGACGCTCTTGCAGAATCGGTATTCACAGCATTAGGTGCAGTCAAGAGTGCAATTTCCCTAAAATACCTCCGAATCGCAGATGGAGAGACCAGACAAAATGCAAAATTAGCAGAACGTTGTGGCACACCAACAACCTCAAGCAATCGCCGGCATTAATAAGAATGAAACTATGGGACGCCTGGAGACCAACGGCAGTCATAACTGGCTTTTGGTCTGTCGGATACCCATTTTCCCTCACAATACATACTGTCACAGTTGCAAACAACCGGAGAAAAAGGAAACAATCTCCCATTTCCTCTGCGAATGCCCTACCCTATGGAAGGACAGAATGGTAACCCTGGGCAAATCACTGTACGAGAGTCTTGAACAGCTATCTGGCTTAGATGTAAACAACCTAATAAGGCTCTTAAACCGCACAGACTGGATATAGTCATGCTATAAATAACCGTTAAACAAGTTGGTAACGATGATGTGGCAACATAGTGGTGCGGAAGCGCTAGTTGGATTGCGGAAGAATCACCACTTTAACCAACCAACCAATCTGCACTTTGTTACACAGAAATTTAATGAGGTATAAAACTCCACACCAACATTATTGCTAGAAACTCTAATTACAAACCGTGGAAATGTGATGTAAAATTTGTGAAATTTTTCAAATTTTTCCATACAGTTTGAAACTTAGGTTCAAAAGAATTTTCTTAGGCAATGAACTGTACTTTTATTAAAAATAATGGGCATACCTATCAAAAAAAAAAAAATGAAAATAGTCAAATCAGGTGTTGCTTCGCCCAGATGTTTCTACCAATGTAATTCAAGAAATTTTCTCCTTCGCTTGATCACCCTAATGTACGTATATATGTATATACAAACACAAATATACACATATGGTAAGCAACTAGTTCCCTGGGAAGACATTATTCTTACCTGACAGGTAGGTTTGAGTGTTCTTCCTCCACTGCTTTTAACCATTTCGAAACCTTCTCTGTTCGGTTCTAAGATTTCTCCAATTTTCTTTGTTTACTTAGGTACATAAATGAAACATTTAGACCAGGGATGCGCTTATTTACTACGGCTTTCTCAACTACTGCACTCCTGCTGAACTACAAAAGTGGTAAATTATAAATAAATATGCAGCGCTGCGTCAAAGCAAAGTACTCACTCACTCTTCCTTTTTTTTCATATTTGTATATTTAATATTTGCAATTATTTTCTCTTTCTTCATCTCTCTTCATCCGGGTATGCAGCTGCACTGGTATCAAGTGATTTGTGGCTTGCGGGTGTTACTGACGTTGTGTGGCATCAATGATAAAGTGCAAAGTGCAGAACTGTCTAAATGGTTTGCCGCTCACTGAACAATTCATATGTTTCATCCGTTTTATGCGCTTCTAAAATGAAAGGATTTATGGATAAGGTGCAAGTGGAGTAAATTCTAAGAAAGCGATTTGCGAAAATGTAAAAGAAAATTAAATTACAATAGAATAGGAAGAACTAATTTTTGGTATTCAAGGCTTGATGGAGGCAAAATTCTCATAAAAAATTGGTAGCTTGGAAGAAATTGCGTGCAGACACGATAGCAAAAAGAAACTACCATCTCAAACAAGAAGTTCGTGGAATAAGCGCCAGGTGACGCTCTAAGTCAACTGATTTGAGTTCTATTTTTAGTTTTTGTTAAGTTGCCTCCTACCCGGTCATCGGCATCCCCCAGAGAGTTGTTAAATTGGAACTGCACAAATTATTTCTCAGGAAGGCGCAGAAAAGATGGAGCTCTATTTCTTCATGTGCTATTTCGAAAATCCTTTGGCCCCAATGCGATATACGAAAGACTTAGAAAGTCGTTTGGACTCCTCGCCATTCAATTTCCAATCTCGTAGTTGTGTTTACCGGCCATTGAACGATCGGCACACACACGGAAAAGCTAGGGCTACCATTTAACCCTCATTGCAGAAGCTGTGAGGACCATTCAGAGACGGAGACTGTAGAGCATTTTCTCTGTAAATGTTCGGGTTTGGCAGCTAGACGACTAAAGTCATTGGGCGCTCCTTTTTTCGACAGCCTGGGGCAGTGCGCCAACCTAAATCCAATCAATCTCCTCCATTACATCAACACCTCTGGCTGGCTGTAGATATCTGCCTGTTGGAGGTCTCATAATGGTATCAAAACGGCGCTTTAGTGCTACTTGTGAAGTGCCAGACCGGCACTTCAACCATTTGACCTACCTACCAAGGTTGAACATTGCTTATAGATCCATTTAGGAAATTGTAGTTCGAGATTTGGGTGTACGCCGTGTTGCTGCAAAGTTCATCCCAATGGAACTGCCTTTCATGCAAAGACGTGATTTCCAAGGCTGAATTCGACCCAACATTCCTCAAACCGCATCATTACTGGAAACGAGACCAGGCTATATGACTACGACACGCAATCCAGACATCAAGCAAGTGATTGGAGAGCTCCAAATGAACCATGAACAAAAAACCACGTCGTTTTCTGTAAAAACAGAAAGGCTTCGCTTTTTTTATTTTTTAACTACAAACTGTACTGAACGCTGAACATGTTTTGTTTGTCTGTCTTCGATTTGATTTCGAAAGGGAGAAGGTATATTAAGTATTAGTGTAAGAAAACCTATTACAGTTCTTAACCTAGCGGATATCATTCTTGACTCGCCAGAAAACTGGTCCGGTGTCTGACGTCCGGTCGATGTTGCTCTGAACAACAGCCCAAATCTTTATGAATTTTCAATACGCCGCTCCCCCTCCCGTGAAGTTATACTTTACGGTTGATATCGCGCTGAATAATAGCCAAAATCTGCATGAATCGGCAATAGTGCGCTCCTCCTCCCGCGAAGTGATACTTAACGGTTGTCTCGTGATGGGAGGAAATGGGAGCTGGGGTGGGTTTTTAGCAGATGAGCTGAAAAGCAAGTCTCACACTCTCCGGCTTTCAATGCTTGTTCCACCTGAACAAAAACCAAAAAAAAAGAGTTTTAAGCAGACTCCGAATGGCAGAGGTTCCCTTATGATGAGTTTTTACCTGACAGAAATACACTCAGAGGGTTGCTATTGCCTGTCGAGGGCCAACTGCTCTTAATGGTCTTCTTCCCTGCTCTTTTTCTATCATTTTCTAGCCACTCCCGAATGGTAGTCATGCACCAACCATTCGGCTCCGGAGGCGTTTTACTACTGTGGGCAAACTTCGCAGGATTAAAATTTCGCTCTAGTTTTTTTTTCATGAGCTGGGAGCACTGTTAATCACATCTGGGCCAACTTTCATGTGAATGTCGTTATCAGTAATATATTTACGCTTGTGTTTACCAAACGACCAAGAGTGCATTTTTCGATTTTTACAATGTCTGATTTGATTGAGCAGAGAAGTGCCATCAAATTTTGTTTGCGGAATGAAATTTCGGCTGCGGAAACATTTAGCATGTTGCAGAAGGCATTTGGTGATTCGACCATGTCGCAGCAAAATGTTTATAAGTGGTACAAAGACTTCAAAGAGGGTCGAGAACGTGTTGATGACTTGAAGCGCTCCGGACGACCATCGACGTCAACAGATGACCAACACGTCAATAAAGTGAAGGAGTTAGTGCTCAAAAATCGTTGGTTGACTGTTAAAGATCTTACTGATATGATCGGAATATCAGAGGGATCTGTGAAAACCATTTTGAAAGACCATTTGGGCCTGCGAAAAGTCAAATCTCGTTTGGTACCGAAAACTCTCAGTTTCTTGGAAAAAAGTCGTCGCGTTGATGTGTGTGAAACAATGCTTTCAGACTATCAGGACAAGCTCAAATGCATCATTACGGGAGATGAGACTTGGATTTATGCTTACGACTCTGAAACAACCGACCAATCAAGCGAATATCGTGCTAAAGGCGAGGCCAGACCGAAAAGAGCACGTCAAAGTCGTTCAAAAATAAAAGTCATGATGACAGTTTTTTTCGATTTTCGTGGTGTGGTGCCCTATGAATTCCTTCCACCTGGCCAAACTGTCAATAAGGAATATTATTTGAGCGTTATGCGTCGTTTACGTGAAGCAATTCGTCTAGAAAACCCAGAATTATGGGCCAACAACTCTTGGTTTTTGCATCACGATAATGCACCGTCTCACACTGCACTCGTTCTTCGTGACCATTTCGATTCTTCGTATTCGCCTGATTTGGCTCCGTGTGACTTCTGGCTATTCCCAAAACTCAAGAGACCACTCCGGGGAACGCGTTTCGAGTCGATTGAGGAGATAAAAGCTGAATCGAAGAAGGTGCTGATGGCTATACCGGAAATGGACTATTTGGCATGTTTCGGGGATTGGAAAAACCGTTGGCGTAAGTGTATTTCATCGAGAGGAGATTATTTTGAAGGCGATGAAATTGATTTACAAGAATAAATAAAGATTTTTCATTTTACAACTAAATTCACCTTACTTTTTGCCCACAGTAATACAAGAAATTGATATGATATGAAAATTGTAGGTATACCCCTCTCAAACCACAAACTGTGAGCTAAAAGTAGCATTGTCACCTCATCCAATACGAGTTGGGTTGATAATCTGCATTAAACCGCTGCAGATAGAATTTAGCTCGACTGGAGCGTCAGGCGCTCACAGACGCTACTCAATTGGTCAAGGAAAAGTCTCTGTGTTATTTGCTTTGATCACAGGCCACTGTCCCCTAGGTCGATCAAAGATTCAACGTACCTCATTTCGACTATTGCAGAAGCTGTAAGAATGAGGAGGAGGAAGAGTCGTCAGACATCTTTTTTGTCACTACCCTGCGCGGCATGCCGCTAGTTTTAGATGCTTTGGCTCATCGTTCTTGAATGATACCGATGACCTTAGGGCTATAGTGAGTGTGAGCCAGATCTATGAGTTTACACTTCAAACAAAATGGTTTCACTAGAAGTAGTAAGTAAACTTCAACTGTGACCTCACAATGGATCGGTAATGGTCTAAGTGAGTTGGTTTAAAGGCCGACTGCCACTTCCACCTACCTATAGTCGTATTGCTTTAACATCGATATAGGCGCCAACTCAGCACCCTATCCATTGTCTTTTTCACCGTAGCGAATTCAAAGTAAAGTTCCAGATGAGTGAAGAAACAGCTACCGCCTGAAGAAACTCTTTCAGAAAATAAATTTAAATCATATCCGAATGAACCAACATTAAAACGAGCAAATTAAAAGAAAATCACTTTCAAGGCAAACTGCAGCACCCTGCCAGTTGCCATGAAAATGAGCGATTTTGCTACTTCATTGCGATTTTTTTTATTTTAAATATTTGTTTTTTTTTTAACAACTTCCTCAACTGTAGTGAGCAGAGCTAAGCATGCTGAATGGAGCACCTTTCAAAAAACTGGCTAAGAGCTGCAATACGAACATATAGTGTGTGCCATATGCACGTGTATGTATGTATGCATGTGTGTATGGGACTTACTCCCAGAAGGTTGAACGCACTTATGCGTAAGGCAGTCTACAGCAGTTCTACAACAGTATTACAAACAAATTTTGGGGTCGCTTGCCTCGAGTAGTAAATATTTGCGATGCAGCAGCAATACAACAACAACATTTGTAGAAAAAACAGAAAAACGTGCACCCAACTCATTGCAAAATAATGCCGCAGTGACTTGATGCATTCTCGACATTCGCATGAGTGAGCAGCTGAATGAGTGAAGAGTGAGCCAGTGAGCCAGTGAATGTGCATGGCTGAGTGAGTTCTGGAGTGCAGTGGCATGGCAGCCCGCTAGGCAATGGTAGGTGACCTTGTCTTTGTTCTCACACTGCCTTCAATCCATATGTACTATAGTATTTTCCCTTGCAGAGGCTGGTTGCTGATGCTGCTGCCGTCATGGAATTGAAAGCATCCAGAAGTGGTTTTACGCAAAGCCAAAGCAATGAAAAAAAAGCAATGAAAAACATAAAAGAATTCATAGGAACCATGCAATTGTAGAAAATAAAGCCAAACGGAATCAAATATAAAAATAACAACAACAAAATACTATAGTGTGCAACAACTCTTAAAAATTCAACGAATTTTTCGGTGCTTATCGTGCAAGTGCGTACCAGTGTGTGTGTGCCCTTGCTCTTAAGTGGCTTACACGAATGTAGAGGGGTTAAGCCAAGTAAAACACATTTTGTTTGTATGTGTGTATGCGTGCATGCAGTTTTTGTAGCAGACCAAAGGCATAAATATGTTGCCAAGCAAATCAAGTTAGTAGTGGCGGCACGCGTTAGTGCAGCAGCGTTTGAGTATTTCCAGCTCAAAGTAAGTTGAAGTGTTTGTTTCAGTTTCATTTTTTTTTTTGTTTTTTAAATGAAAATGCAACTTTGAAGCTGAAAAACGCATGAAAACGTACGTAAATAACATTTTCATTATTAGCACGCGTTTGACTGTGCGTTCAGAAGTGAGCGGCCACACATACATATGCACATAAGTACTTTCGTAAAAATGCTTGTGTACATGAATTTTTGTTAGATTCAAAATAAAGCTCAATTCAAACTCAAATCATATGTGCGGATATTCTTTTATGTATCAGAGAAATGATGGTACAATAAAAATCGGTCTACTGTAGCAGAAGGCTCACTGAATTTTCGACAGGTCTAATTCAAAAAACGAGTAAACTGTATGCTGTTTTCGAAATTCTCAATCCGAATCTAATACTTATATACGCTAATAAGTAAAATCACTATTATCCCATTTACCACGAAAAGGATTATAAATATACCCACCCTGGGAATAAATGGAATAGAGATACTAATGTGGGCAAAAAGTAAGGTGAATTTGGTTGAAAAATGAAAAATCTTTATTTAATCTTGTAAATCAATTTCATCCCCTTCAAAATAATCCCCTCTCGATGAAATACACTTATGCCAACGATTTATCCAATCCCCGAAACATGCCAAATAGTCCGTTTCCGGTATAGCCATCAGCACCTTCTTCGATTCAGCTTTTATCTCCTCAATCGACTCGAAACGCGTTCCCCGGAATGGTCTCTTGAGTTTTGGGAATAGCCAGAAGTCACACGAAGCCAAATCAGGCGAATACGGTGGTTGCGGAACGATATGCGTGGAATTTTTGGCGAAATGCATTATCGTGATGCAAAAACCAAGAGTTGTTGGCCCATAATTCTGGTCTTTTTAGACGAATTGCTTCACGTAAACGACGCATAACGCTCAAATAATATTCCTTATTAACAGTTTGGCTAGGTCGAAGGACTTCATAGTGCACCACACCACGAAAATCGAAAAAAACTGTCATCATGACCTTTATTTTTGAACGACTTTGACGTGCTCTTTTCGGTCTGGCCTCGCCTTTAGCACGATTGATTGGTCGATTGTTTCAGGGTCGTAAGCATAAATCCAAATCTGATCTCCCGTAATGATGCATTTGAGCTTTTCCTGATAGTCTGAAAGTATTGTTTCACACACATCAACGCGACGACTTTTTTTCAAGAAATTGAAAGTTTTCGGTACCAAACGAGATTTGACTTTTCGTAGGCCCAAATGGTCTTTCAAAATGGTTTTCACAGATCCCTCTGATATTCCGAACATATCAGTAAGGTCTCTAACAGTCACCCGACGATTTTTGAGCACTAACTCCTTCACTTTATTGACGTGTTGGTCATCTGTTGACGTCGATGGTCGTCCGGAGCGCTTCAAGTCATCAACACGTTCTCGACCCTCTTTGAAGTCTTTGTACCACTTATAAACATTTTGCTGCGACATGGTCGAATCACCAAATGCCTTCTGCAACATGCTAAATGTTTCCGCAGCCGAAATTTCATTCCGCAAAAAAAAATTTGATAGCACTTCTCTGCTGAATCAAATCAGACATTGTAAAAATCGAAAAATGCACTCTTGGTCGTTTGGTAAACACAAGCGTAAATATATTACTGATAACGACATTCACATGAAAGTTGGCCCAGATGTGATTAACAGTGTTGCCAACTCATGAAAAAAAACTAGAGCGAAATTTTAATCCCGCGAACTTTGACAAATAAATTCACCTTACGTTTTGCCCACAGTAGTATGTCATTATAACTTGGCAACTATATCAATTGCATGCCGAAATATTTGGTTGAGAGGCATCCGACATTTGCGAACAGTTATGGAATTAGTGACAATATCATCAAGAGATTTAATTGTCACTTGGCTAGGAGAATAAATCTAGATTTCTCTAAAGGTAGTCATATTTTTGCCTAACCAGACAGCTGCCTCATTAATGGTGAGAATTTCACGCTCAAATACACTACAGTGATTAGAAAGATGAGTCTAACACTTACTTTTGGTTTCATACAGTAGACACCAAAGCTAACTTTATCGTCAAGTTTCGAGCCATAAATGTGACGAATACTTGAAGCATGTGTGAAATTATGCCGTTGCGAGAATCCAAAGGTGGTTGAGCAACGCTAACCTAGAGCTGGCGGCGCAAAAAAACTGAGCTGGTCTTTATCAGTAAATGTAGGCGGAGCGAAAGAGCCTCTCTATATCGGTTGGAGGACATGATATTGCATCCCAAGCATGGGTAAAGTATCTTGGAGTACACGTCCATGAGAAGCTAACATTCAAGGAGCATCTGAAAATAACCAGTACCAGAAGAAAGATTCTTTCAATGGTTACTGACTCTATTCTCCTATACGGCGCCCCAGTTTGGTCAAGAGGACGAACGATACTTTCAAAGGAGGTGCTGCAAGCTAACAGACTTAGCGCGCTCAGAGTAGCATGTGCATACAGAACAGTATCTAGTGATGCCATCTGCGTTACAGCGAGTAAAGTTCCAATCGATTTACGAGCAGAAGAGCTTAAGCGACTGTATCACTCACGTGGGCACAAACCAATATCTGAAGATAAAATAACCGAGCGCGAACGTACGATAGCAAAGTGGAAAAATAGATGGGATCACTCCTCTAAAGGACGATGGACGTATAAGTTAATCCCCAAACTAGATGAATGAATAAGCAGAAAGGACGGCAAAATGGATTACTATCTTACGCAAATCCTCAGCGGACATGGTGGTTTTCTTGCGTACCTCCACCATTTTAAACTAGCAGATAATTCGACCTGCCCAGTGTGGCATAAATACGGCTCTACCTTTATGAAATTGCTTTCAGCAGTCCCAGGAAGGAATCAGCCGAGAGGGGAGGAATGTTATAGGGTTAGTGGGAGCATGCCCTACATACTACTGGTGCGACGGTCCCTTTGATGATGTTTCTAACATTTTCGATTTTAGCCTCCTCTGTAAAAAAAAAGGCTTTGAGCCATCACTAAAGACTATAGCAACGCAAAAATTGTGTAACCACGCCCTACAATTTCGCTTCCAAATTAAAAGCGAAATACAACTTAGTGTGTGTTAGTGTGAGAAAAGCTTCAACTTGAGTAAAATCGTACAGATATTTTCCTGGTTCTCAGGAAATATTTCACTGCCTGCCGATGGCTTATCGGTCGTCTTCAATTTGGTTGGTAAGCTAAAAAACATACTGACGGTTTATTAGGTTTAGGAGTCAGATATCAGACATCCTTTTCCCTTGGGTATTTGATGTAATGGAAACTCCAGGACCTTAAAAGTCAGGTTGCTATATTGTGTCCATTAGAATTTGAAAGAGAAATAGTGAAAAACTGTAACTTTGGGACATTTTTTTTGCCCGTATATACGGAATAATTTAAAATATACCAGGTCTGGGTGCCAGGTTACAGAAGCATAGAAGGAAATAGCAAAGCAGACGACTTTTTAAGGGAAAGTACAACACGAAATATGCACCCTAATACCACGGCCGCTCAAAGTCGCTACAAATCTTAGGAGACAGTATAGGAGAAATACAATAGAGGTCGTACCGTGCATTGGCTAAATGCAAGACAGGCAAATAGACTGGGGGTACCATATAATGACTTCTGTTGAGGCTTTTAGGATATTGAAGAAGAGGAAACCGTGGAACACTTCCTGTATACACGCCTTGCTCTATACAGAAAAAGGCCTTCCATGTTCGGATTCGCTTTTCTTGATACCATTGAAGAGGTCTCACAAATAGGGTTGCTGAAATTAACAAAATTCGGTAAATCCACAGGATGGTTGAGAGAAGACTCAATAGTGCAAAGTACGAGCTTCAGTGATAATAAAGGGTGTTTTTTTTAGAGGTTAGTCTCGGGCTTATCTGCGTAGACAAGCGACTTCACATAGCCCCACAAGAAATAGTCCAGCGGTGTTATATCGCACGATCTTGGAGGCGACGCCACAGGTCCACGGCGCGAGATAATGCGCTCACCAAAAGTTTCCTTCAATAAATCGATTGTTGCGTTGGCTGTATGGCATGTAGCGCCGTCTTGTTGGAACCAAAGGTCGTCCACATCAACATCGTCCAATTCAGGCACGAAAAAGTCATTAATCATGGCTCTATAGCGCTCTCCATTGACTGTAACATTATGGCCGGCTTCATTTTTAAAGAAATATGGACCAATGATTCCCTCTGCCCATAGAGCACACCAAACAGTGACTTTTTGAGGATGTAACGGCGTCTCTGTGGATTAATATATGTTCACTCCAAATGCGACAATTTTGCTTATTGACATACCCATTCAACCAAAAGTGAGCTTCATCGCTGAACAAAATTTTCTTGTGAAAATCGGCATCGGTGGCCATCTCGTTTTGGGCCCATTCACCGAACGTGCGACGCGCTTGATCAGGTGTAAGTCTATTCATTATGAAATGGCAAACCAAACTGAGCATAAATCAAGTGACAGCTGTCAAAAAGACCATCTACGAAAAAAGTAGTGCCAACTTGAAAACCTAACCTCTAAAAAAAACGCCCTTTACAATGGGACTATCCTAACCTAAATTTGTCGGGTGACAGCCACTCAACCCAAGCTCGTTTATAACGAAATGATAAAGTTCCATGTCTGATTGAATTTTTTTTTATCTGATCACCGATAGAAAATGGATATGGAGGGAATTTGTGCATTACTAATATACCTTTCTGTGGATCCGAGTTCGATCACTCTAGTTGCCTCTGAGTGTATTTCTAATTTCGAAAAGCTTCTCATAAAATCATCTGCCGTTCAGGGTCGGTATACGGTAAGTTCCAGTGATTTGCAAGACAATATCAAGAAGAATACTTGAAATTTTAATCAAATTTTAAAATCAAAACCAAACAGCTTATGCCCTCATGTACAAGGTCCGGCACTCGAATGTAACCAATTAAAAAGTGCATAAATTTAGTTTGGAGCATTACTTTTATTCTATTCAAAGTAAAAAATGTTTGAAAATAATACAAAATTAAGAATCAATTTACTTTTGCTCGACATGATCACCTTTTGCTTTGAATATGGCCTTGAGACAGTCCAGAAACGAATCGCTAGCTCCCCAAATGTGACAGGCAGGTATTTTGGTCTACTGGTGGATAATGGCTTTTTTCAGTGCCTCGAGACTGGTGAATCTTTTAATTTGAACTTTCAAACAAAGAGAATAATCCATCGGATTTGTCTCTGGGGAATTTGAGAGCCATTGTGTGGACGTTATGAAGTTCGGTACGTTGTTTTTTAGCCATTTTTGGTTCACTCGAGCTTTGTAAGACGTTGCCGAGACCTGTTGAAACATCCATGGTCAGCCACCGAAATGTTTGTCTGCTCACGGCTTCAAAGCAACCTCCAGAATGCTTTCCTGATAATATTTCGCATTTACCTTGACGCCAGGCTCAATAAAATCGATTGAAGAGCTCGCATCCGCGGTTACAGCGGCCCAGACTATTACCTGTGGCGGGTGCTGCCTCCTGGCGGCCAATCGATAACTAAAATTATCGTATGAACGGTTGGTCAAATAAATCCTGTCGTTTTGGGAGTTTACGAATTGCTTCAATAATCGGAAATTGACTGCTTTCGGCCAAGCGAAGAAACCCGTTCGCTCTCTCAAGTGTGACCTGTTGCCGCTTTAGTGGGAGATCATGCGGCTTTTGGATCTTGTAAAGCTTGAGTTTGCGATCATTTTTGAGTATTCGGTGGATGCTACGGTCAGATATTTTCAGGCCTTTCGCCATTTGGTGGATACTTTGTCGGGGATTTCGCTCAAGTCGCTTCTTCACTTTTTGAACCATTTCACGAGACTTTGCAGTCCAGTATCATTGTAACGAGTACGGGTGCGATAACCAAAAACTTTATTTAATTTAAGGTGCTCGAGCTCACGAACAAATGGTTTTGATTTTCCAGTCAAATATAATGCAATCACACAATTACGTTTGAAATCCATTATTGATTTTCGTTTCTCGCGTTTACTTTCGTTGAAATGGTTCCGCGTGCTTGTAAACAATACTCTGGACTGTCATTTACCCAAGTAACAGGCAGCTGATCCGCGGACTAGCGGTCTGAAGTTGGTTACACTTCGAGTTTCGGACCCTGTATGTATAAGTACGCCTGGGCTCGCAATAAAAGCAGCCCGACATATTGCGAAGTTTTGACTAATACTTATACATTTTTTTATTAATTGTTTCTACATTTTTTAAAAATATTTTTTTTGTAATATAATAACAAAAACCGGAAAACGAAAAACTTCAACCCGTGTATCGGGTGTTTTTTAGCTCCATAAGAGCTAACGATATCGCTAACTATGTTTAAACAGCTGAGACTGGCAAAGTGGTTCAGATTTTTGTACAGTAAGGTGTGGCATCCATTATTTTTACTCAAAATTTTTGGGCTTAAAACTGTTTTGTGATCGATCATTAGCTTCTGGATGACATTCGGACATTTTCGAAATTCTTTTTAATATCAAAAAAGCTTGAGCGGAATCTACAATACCAAAATTATACGTAGTTAGCTGTTCGAGTATCGGCACCATAAACACTATTCCCAATTTCACACCTTGCATTTTCGTCTTTATCAAAAAAAAACCTGAAAAATGTATCGAATTTTCTGCTCGTTGATTTCCATTGCTAACACCCTGTAACTCACAACTAAATGGAACAAACAAAAAGCTGTAAAAGGATATTTTCAGTTTGAGATGTGGCCTTGGCAAAAAGTATAAAATTAGAATTTTTTGATCGATACTTTATGAGATATCGATGACTACAGCGAGATCATTTACCGGGAAAATTAATTTCTTTTTCTTCAAGGTTTTCAGCAAAACTTCGAAATTCTACCTCAGAATTTTTAAAGATTTTTGTATACATCGCTTGAATGCCTTTAAGGGGTTATACGCAGTTATGACTTTCAAAAAAATCGATTTTTTTTATTGCATTTTTGTAATGTACATATATTCAAAAGTATACGCACGAAATTTGAAGTAGATCTAAGCAATACTTTCGGAGTTATACCTAAATATGTAGAGATGCCTCGGCACGTTTTAAGGCACGTTCAACCGGTATTAAAACTTTAAACGTGTTTTTTTTCAAAACGGCATTTTTTAAGTCGGTGTACACGATATCTCGAAAACGGCTTGTTTGATCGGTCAATCTTTAAAGATACATTTTCTAGTAATTAATCGTTCCTTTTGTAAATCTGATACTTATTTTCCATTTTATAATCAATTTACGGCCAAATTTTAACGTAAAAATCGAAATCATTTCTTTTAAAAGCTGCCGTTTTGTGAAAATTCACTATTTTGATTAGCCGAACGATTAATTACTAGATAATCTAATATACTAACAAAATTTGTTTGGTTTTTTGATTTCAGATAATCCAATCCTGAGTTACGATGTACACCGTAAATCGTCTTTTTTTAAAGGAGGTTCCAGAAATCGCCTGCAGCGCGTTCTATAATCAACATTTTCATAAATAAAAAATTTTGTTACGTTCTTGAAGGATGCTTTTATAACCGCCAAAAATTTTCAAATTAAAATATTCTGAAGTTTCTTCAGGATAAATCCTTGACAACCCGTCTTTTATTTGCTTCATAACTGCGTATAACCCCTTAAAGGAGAAAATAGAAAGAATGTCAGCAAACAAATTTTTGAAATTCATCGGGAATTTTCTGCACTATCAAAACTGAACTTTGTTATATTACATTTTTTCGAAATGCACAAAAACTTTTTTATACAAAAAAAAAACAAAAATACCAATACTATCAGCACTTTTTTATTTCACAATTTAATAAGCTATAAAACAGCATATAAAGTATTTTTCTAGTAATTATTATTAAGAATTGCAGAATTGTGATGCAAAGTTTGTGCAATTTTTCTAAATTCTGTAAAGCTCGAAACTTGGATTTATATGGCTTTTATTAGACAATGAGCTACGCTTTTATAAAAAATTAACATTCAAAAAAATTACAAAAAAATAAAAACTGATTAAAAATGTTGGTATGCCATCATTTGTCGCGGCACTTTTCTTGGTTTTTACTTCGAAAAAAGTGCACGAAATTGATCTACGAATTTACGATCACGAATCTATCTCCTAGCCTGAGCAATACTTATGAGCTTATTTTTTCCCTTGTTCACTCCTCTCGGGAGCTCGAGGGCCTCGACAAGACTTGTCTTGCGTTGCTTTCGTTAATCTATTTTGCTTACTGGCAGGGTAGGTGATTAGCCTGGCTTAGTCTATTATTTGAACTCTTTTTCGAAATCAAAGCAAATTTCATGACAAATAGAGTAGCTGATGCCAGTTTCCCACAAGCAATAAAATTAAAAACAAAAACGCACACTTTTATCTTCATTCTTTTTCTGTGAGCTCATAAAAGGCAACATTAACTCTCTGAAAGACAAGCCAGAAGACATCCAGTCGACTAAGTTTTCATTACCATTTTCATGTAAGTCTCCCACTACTCTTTCCCACTATAATTTACTCTCACTACTATATTTTCTTTAATTACAGTATTTTTCCATCGTAAAATCTCAGCACATTAAAGCCATGCAATAATTTTTAAGTCAAAGGCACATAAAAAAACTATATAACCAAATTTTAAAAGAATGCGCCGAATGAAACGAATGTGTGGAACCAGAGAGTATGGCTGTGTATATGTATGCATACATGTAGGTGTGTGTGTGTGTGGTGCGCTTCAGTGGTCCTGATAAAATTGTAAACGAGTGAGAAGATGCAATAAAAGGCGCATATGCCGGAGCAGGAGGTCAAAAAAATTAAGTGCTGGCTCGTTAAAGACTTTTACAACACTGTCACTGCCATTGTCAGCGACGCATTTCGTGCTTCGTTCTGCCTTTGACACTTCCACTTCCACTTCCACTGCAATTGCCACTGCCACTGCCACTGTCACTTCCACAGCCGAATGCTTAAAATGGCAAATACGCGTAACAAGGCAATAACATCGGCTGCAAAAAAGGCAGCTTCAGCAGCAGTAACAACAAAGAGATGAACCACAGTTTGCCACTGCAAATGCAACTGAATGAAATCAGAATGGTTTACTGCGAAAATAAATGATGGCAAATGTTTAAAAGCCGCAGCGTCCAAAAACCGCTAAATATGTTTGTGTGTTGCTGTAAAGTTTCCCTGTAGGAAAATTCACTACTAGCGGACTGATCGCTCGTGGTGAGTTTCGAACAATGACTGGTCGCATTTGTTTGTTTGCCTGCCTTATCATTGCAATGCCTGGGAAACAGGATTAATTAGTTTCTATTTAGTTTCCAGATTTTCCCAGAGCTGGAAAAAGAAATATGCTAGAAATTCTAATTCTTCTCCCCCACTTATCTTCTAAACTGGTATTAAATTAGATAGTTGGGAGCTGGTACAAAAAGTTCCCCGAACAACCGCCAGATGAGGCTTTAAGTTATCTGGCTCAAGGCTGATAGAATACAAGGTTGCGTCTGCCGGATTCGCTGTGTCGTCAGAGCCCATGAATAAACGAACAAAATGATGAGGAAGAATAGGCGAGAGCAATAGAAATAACCAAACACAAGCAATTATTGGCCGTCACCCACACTTCCTAGCCATGGCGTCTTCCGCATAAAAATGCAAAAAAACTGCACTTGGAGGCTCTGTACTCATTTATGCTTTCACAATTTAACATAAGGTACTTCGTTTTCATTAGCTCCTTTAGTCAAAATCTCACAAATCCAAATATTGCCAAGCCATTTACTGAATTTTCTCAAAAATTTAATTTCTGTTCCTTTTGTTTATTTGGTTCGTTTGATTTGTATTGCGAAGTGAGCTGACGTCAGACTTGTCAAAATCGCTCTCAACTTTGGAGAACTGTTTCGGTAATGACACTCTAAAAAAACAGCCATTTACGAGTGGCAGGAACGCTTCAGAAAGGATCGTAAGTCCATCGAGGATGATGAACGCAGTGCAGACCGTCAACATCGAAAACTGGTGAAAACATCAATAGAGTGAAACAAAATTGATCAATAACCGCAAATTAACTATAAGAGAGCTGGTAAAGAACTTGAACATTGCTCTTGAAAGCATTTAGGACATTGTAGTCAATGATTTGGGTTTACGCCGTGTTGCTGCAAAGTTAGTCTCAAAGGAGCCGAATTTCATGCAAAAAAGGGGTCGCGTCGATATCGCCAAAGTCATGATTTCCATTCACGCATCATTGCTGGATACGAGATGTGGGTTTATGACAACAAGCGACAGAGAGAAGACCGTCAAATGAATCAAAACCAAGAAAAACCTCGTCGTGTCAAGTAAAGATTGTGGGTTGGAGAGGTATTGTACACTACGAAAGAAAGGGTTTGTGGGAAAATATTTCATGGATTTTCAACAAGAACGAAACAAATTTCATCCAACAGCCATCGAGTTCACTTGATGTGACTCCCCGCAATTTTTTTGTTTGATCGAGTCAAAAAACTACCTCGAGGAACTCGTTTTAGTAGCTGAAAGAAAATAATGGATCAATCGAATACGGCTCTGATTGCTATACCGAAAATTGAGTTCCAGAAATATTTCGGCAGCTGGATCAGACGCTAGCATAACTGCGTCTTCTTTTGAATTAGCGCGATAACCGCTTATGCGATTTTGGCCGAGTTTAACAAAGAACGCCAGTCGTTTCTTTCTCGTACTAACCGGCGCCAGTTGGGTACACCAAGTCAAGCTAAGTTCTTCTCCGTCTGGTTCTTCCACAGCAGAGGAGGCCTTTCTCTTCCTCTGCTACCACCAGCTGGTACCGCATCGAATACTTTCAGAGCCGGAGCGTTTGTACCCATTCGGACGACATGAACCAATCAGCGTAGCCGCTGGATCTTTATTCGGTGGGCTATGTCTATGTCGTCGTAAAACTTATACAGCTCATCGTTCCATCGTCTGCGATAATCGCTGTTGCCAACATGAAAGATCCAAAAATCATCCGCAGAATTTTTCTCTCAACCACTCCAAAGGACGCCTCATCGGATATAGTCATCATCCAAGCTGCTGCCTCGTAAATTGAGCATATAGGATCTAACAAGCTCTTCGGAACTCGGAAACTCGAGAAATGACAACTGTTGCTAAATTCGGTAGATAAGATCTAATACGTCCAGCATTCCTTTTTCGTTGGTACGAAATTAGTACTATAGATGATATCTAGTGTCTGCCCTTTTTCTTCGATGTTTCAGAATTAATACTAAGATGGACACATATAATCTCGTATTACATTCAGTATAAGATATCTAGTCTGGCACGCACCGCTTTCATTAGGTTAGAATTAGCACTAAGTTCGATAGTTGAGATCAGCTAAACTCAGTACTAAATTTTTTACATGGAATCTAGTACTAACTAATACGTTCTGCATCCCTTTTTTGGTTAGTTTAAAACTTGTGGTTGATCTAAATCCAATCGGTAAGAAGCACATCATCTTCAGGCACGACTCGAACCAACAACTTATAGCCTTTTGATGTCGGAAATCGAGGCCCGTCTCTCCACAAAATTTGGTGCCAACAAGGCGGCGCTATTGGCGATACAGCCTATAAAGCAATGGATTTGTTGCGTCGACGTTTCGGTGAGCTATTTATCTCGCGTCTCCGACCAGTGAATTGGTCACCAAGAT
Source organism: Anastrepha ludens (assembly GCF_028408465.1). Taxonomy (NCBI): domain Eukaryota; kingdom Metazoa; phylum Arthropoda; class Insecta; order Diptera; family Tephritidae; genus Anastrepha; species Anastrepha ludens. The sequence continues at coordinate 48,678,926 of NC_071499.1, read as the reverse complement.
CGTGTGATATTCATTCATTTCAAATTTTCTCTGTGGGGTTGAAATGGGTATTCTTGCCTGTATATACGAGGGAGTTGAATTTTATTGGAATATAAATTCTTTCTTGCAGTTTATTATTATATGAGGGAGGTTAATAAAACTGGTAGCATTTCTATCTTCATAGCCATATTATTGAATTATACTGTAAAGGTATAGTGGAAGTGACTCTCTTAAAAGAGAGTAAGCCTTAAAGTGGCATCAGAATATTTGTATGCAGAAAAAAAGCAAGAAAAAAAAGTGAGTGTAGAAGAAAGCCATGAGACTTGGAAAGAATTGAGTACCCAGTAACGGTAGAAGTAGTTCCCGAAGTGGTCGATATATTTTTCTCTAAACAAATTCGCAATTAATTACATGCACTTACATTTAGTAATTCACTAGCTTGAAAGATTGTCGATATCGTGGACTAAATAAATTAGTTTTCCGCCGTTTTTCTGTAAGAACAAAGACGGTGATCTGGTAAGCAAAACGTGTTTGAATCATGGAGGGAACACTTCCCTAATCTCATTAAATAGTGACAACTGCGCATGTCATAGAGAATGTGAAGATCCTCATACCCGATCACGACGAAGTGAGAAAAGCGATGAACTGACTGAAGAACAACAAAGTCGTGGAAGCCGACAGACGGATGAAAGCATGCCAGTCGATTGAAATTTAAGTGCATTCTGCCCAATCCAGTCTTCTAAATATCGCCTTTAAGGTTCTAGCGAGCGTATTGTGTGAAAGACTGAAGCCCACCGTCATCCAACTGATTGGACCTTATCAGTGTGGCTTTAGACCTGGAAAGTCTACCATCGACCAAATATTTACAATACGCCAAATCTTGGGAAAGACCCATGAAAGGAGAATCGACACACTTCATCTTTTCGTCGATTTCAAAGCTGCATTCGACAGTACGAAAAGGAGTTTCCTGTATGTCGCGATGTCTGAATTTGGTATCCCCGCAAAACTTATACGGCTATGCAAGATGACGTTGCTCAACACCAGCAGCGCCGTCAGAATTGGGAAGGACCTCTCCGAGTCGTTTGATACCAAACGAGGTTTCAGACAGGGTGACTCCCTGTCGTGTGACTTCTTTAACCTGATGTTGGAGAGCATCGTACGAGCCGCAGAACTTAATCGCTCAGGCACAATATTTTATAAGAGCGTACAATTGTTGGCGTATGCCGATGATATTGACATCATCGCCCTTAGCAGCTTGGCTGTTAGTTCTGCCTTCTCCAAACTGGATAAGGAAGCAAAGCGAATGGGTCTGGTGGTGAACGAGGAGAAAACGAAGTACCTCCGGTCATCAAACAAACAGTCGGCGCACTCGTATATCGGGACCCACATCACTGTAACAATTATAATTTCGAGGCTTAAAAGACTTCGTTTATTTAGGAACCATCAGCACCGATAACAATGTCAGCCTTGAAATCCAACGTAGAATCTCTCTTGCCAACAAGTGCTACTTTGGACTAAGTAGGCAACTGAGCAGTAAAGTCCTCTCTCAACGAACAAAACTAACACTTTACAAGGCTTTCATCATGCCCGTCCGAATGTATGGAGCAAAAGCTTGGATAATGACAACTTTCGATGAAGCGACGCTTGGAGTGTTTGAGAGAAAGATTCTGCGTAAGATTTTTGGACCGATTTTGCACGTTGGTGACGGCGAATATTTTAGACTAAGGCACAATTACCATAGATGTATGAGCTTTACGACTACATTACGACGTAGTGCAGTGAATAAAGATCCAGCGGCCCCACTGGCTAGGTCGTGTCGTTCGAATGGATACCAAGGAAAGATACTGGAGGAAGGCTTCCTCTGAGTTGTAAAGACGGGGAGAGAAGAACTTGGCTTCACTTGGTGTGTTCAACTGGTGCCGGTCAGCACGAGAAAGAAACGACTGGTGCGCTTTGTTGAACTTGGCCAAAAACGCGTAAGCGGTTGTCGATCTAATCTGGAAAAAGAAAGTTTGGTATAGAGTTTTTCGAAGTGAAATAAGTTCTGTTCTTTTTAAAGTTTTATAATTTCTTCTTTTAAGTTTTTCTAGGATAAAATATATTTTGAAAAATTAAAAAATATAATATAAAACTTTATCAAGTTATTTTAAATTTACGTTCTTCTTCTTCTAACCGCTCACGCGATTTGGCCTTTCCGCTCTACCTCGAGGCATCTATGAGCAGAATTGCTAAGACCTGTCTCTAGCTGCTCTGCCCTGTCCGTTTCTCACAGCAGGTGATGCGAATGCAGATGGTTCCACTTGGGCCAAACGTAAAGTTTCTAGAAGTTCTAGAGTGCAGGTAACTTAGATTCAGTTTCTATCACAGAATGTGACACTACCTCTTCTTCTTCCACTTGTGCGATTTTGGCCGAGTTTACCAAAGCGCGCCAGTCGTTTCTTTCTCGTGCTAACTGGCACCAGTTGGACATATGACAAGTGAAGCTTAGTTCTTCTGCGCCTGATCTTTCCAAGGCAGAGGAGTCATTCCGCTGGCACCGTATCGAATACTTTCAGAGCCGGCGCATTATATTCAATTACGCATATAAAATAAATACAAAATAGTGATCTAGCGCCGGTCGTATATTACGCCCGTACGCCAATAGATCGTAGCGTCGCGATTCGGCTATTAATACAAAAAAGGCTCTGAAGGAAAGAACAGCACCATAGTTTTTCGATCTTCGTTGTGGAGCATAAGGCCAAAGTAAAATTTTTTCACACCGTTCTGTTACCTGCTTTTGCTTCTACTTTCTGACACACTAGGTTCTTGTTCACAGCTTTTATTTCACTTTCGATGCAAAGGTGCCATGTGCCTCTATGTCTGCCCCGATTCCGTTGACCCTGAAGATTCCAGTCTAGCTGAAAAAACATTCCTCAAAAATGCTTTTCAATAATAAAAAACAGTTTTAAAAAATGCTTAACAGAAAAATATAATTTCTCTTTCAAAACCAAAAACAATTTTTTTTTTATAAATTTCATACCTGAAAATAAAAACAATTCTAAAACTGTAAGAAGAACTAAAGCTATTTCACCATTAAACAATTTATACTAAAATTTTCAACACTGCATAAATCTCAAAATTAAAAAATTTTGCCCAAATTTTTTTTAGTTTACTTCTAATTACACTCCATTCTACATATGAATCAGTTTTTAGAAGAATTTACGAAAATTTCTTAAATACCTGGAGCAGTTGACATGGCATCGCCCTACAGTGGATTGTAAAAAATAAATATAGGACGTAAATTTTCTTAAGTCAAAATTACATAAATTAAAGGGTTATATACAGTTAGACGGTCGGAACAAAAACGAAATTTCCATAGTTTTTTCTGAGAAAACTTCTAAGTTTATTAATCTTTTAACAGTATTTTAAGACTTAGTATTAGTAAAAACATTTATTTGGAAAGGAGCTACACCTGATCTACGGGAGCTCCTCTCAAGAACGACGTTTTGCGGTAACCTTTATATCTCTGAACTGGATCATCTGAAATTAGAAAACCAAATAGATTTCGTTAAAAAAATGTTAAATCTAGTAGTTAATCGAAGGAATAAGCTTAATCAATTTTTTTGACAAAGTGGCGGTTTCTCAAAACAAAAACCAAAAAAATCGATTTTTGACCAAAATTTCGGCTGGAAATTGTTTATAAAAAATATTTATCAGTGAGAAAAAATCTCCAAAATTACAAAAAAATATATTCAAGAAGCTCGTGTTAAAATTTGAGACTAATCGGTATAGCCTTTTTCGAGTAATGTTGATCACCGACTTTGACAACACCATTTTGAGAAAAACACGTTTTAAGTTTGAAGAGTACTTTCAAGCCCTCTGAAACGCCTTTTCAAAGTTGCGTGTAACTTCAAAAATATTCACCGGAACGATGTTCAATTTTCATGTGTATTCTTAAGTAAATGATCTTTAAGAAAAAAAAATTAAATAAATCAATTTTTTTTTGGTGAATGAGGTAGGGTTCAAAATGCCTTCGCACTTACAGCGACCGTCGTCTACTGCGTCGTCTGGTGTGGCCACTAAAACGATCTCTCCTCTCCTTCTGGGGAGACACCCTTCCCGGAACTGCTTTCTATATTACTTCGGGAGGGCCCAGAACGGCATCCATGAAGGACCAATTCTATGCACCCACGTCTCGGTCCACCATATTTTTAGCCAGCTTTCATGCTATAGGCTCGTCTTCTTGTGCCTCTATCTATGCAGCTTCACTTTGTTGCACTGTGTCGAGGTCGATCCTTTTTTTCCGTAGTACGTTCTTGATGTATTTCTTTGCCGCGTTCCAGTTGTCTTCGCGTTCGAGCATTTTGCTGATTATGTTGCCGATGTCGTCAATCTGCTCCCTCAGAGCATCCCCTTAAGTTAAAGGCAGTTAAGTTAAGTGCTACCCCATCAGTTGTAATACAGGTGCCAGTCAGAGGCGATTTGATGATTTTCGCAATGACAGTTTGCATGACCCATTTAGCTCGGCGAAACTCGGGCCCAAGTGTAAAGCGTCAAACTCGCGTGGTAAACAGACTTATTTATGACTTCATGACTTCACTTTTGGTCGCGTCTGATTATTTCGCTATTAAATTTATGCGGGTAGGAGAAAACTTTGCAGGAAGCTGTTTAGACTGAAAAGCCGGCTTAACACTCTTAACGTCTTAATGTAGTTACTTCGTGCTGAGGTAGTGTGGTAATGCCTTTGTAAATACTGTGAGCGTCAGAATGAAGTGTACAAAGCATTTTGTTATAATATGGATTTTATTTCAGTCTTTTATAACAAAACAATATATTTTATTTTCATATTTTTGACGTGATAACGTCTTATAATTCGATTTAGCCGGCTGCACGCACGAAAAAATGTGTCGTTATCTTGCTCAATCGTCGTTACCTTGCTCAATCGCCGTTACCTTGCTCAATCGCCGTTACCTTGCTTGAACTGCAAGCGAAAGCACGGAATGAACGACAAAGAGCACAATCGGCCCCCGCATTCGGCAACGTTCGACATCTGGCCCTATCCTACTTGAGTGAGCATATATATGTATATAAATTCACATACTTGCATTTGCATATACCTTTTTCCTGTGTGCATGGTAATGAACCATTTCTCTGTTGAGAATAGGAGATGATAGAAAAAGTAGAAAATGAAAGAGAGTGTTTCGAGTGTAATGTGTCTTGAAAAAGGCAAGTCGATGATGTTGCCTCTCAGTGTTGTTGACTTATTAAAGTTTCATGCTCAATCGAAATTGAACATATCTTTCATGAATTTGATAAATGTTTCGTAATTTTTCACGTTTGTGTAAATGTAACTTGATCAATTCCATTGCAATTCCATTTACCTCCTTCTCTATATCCATACAAAATATCTATCAAACAAATAAAATTAAAATTTTCTTTTGAAAAATGCAACCATTCCATCAGTATTTTCTTATGACGTTGTGACGTTAAACTATCGTCAGTAAACCGACTTTACAGCCAACCTCTTTTTTAAATTAGTATTTGATTCCCTACTAATTACTAGAAAACAACAAAAAAATAAATTACAACAACAAAAGTTGTAAGACAAAAACACAATTTAGTGCATATTTTACGCGTCAAAATAAAGTGTACAGCGTACATCAGTAGCATTTTAGCGATGTTGTACGGTAAAAAATACCGTTATATTTGATTGTTTACTTCCTTTTTCGATGCATTGAAACTTTTTTCATATTGTATTTTAATTGGTTGCGATCGGCAGAGTGAAAAGTTTTTGTCTACAGTAAATTAAATTCTATTATTTATTTTTTTCAATAATGGATAAACATATTTCGACTGACGTTAGAGAACTGGTACTAAAGCTTCGCAATGGAGGTAAAACCTTTCGTGAAATTGGCTCTATTCTCAACAGAAGCCATAATGCTGTGAAAAAAATAGTTAACAAATACAAAAAGTTCGTCAAAGTAGAAAATCGCCCAGGTGCAGGCCGTCCAAAAATTTTAAATGAAACTGAAGTAAGGTCTATAGTGCGTGATGTGAAGAAAAATCCCTTGAAAAGTGCGGCCAAAATATCAGAAGAAGTTTCAACTGCATCAGATACTAGCGTAAGTGCCAGTACAATACGTCGAGCGTTGCACGCAAATGGGTAACATGGTCGGCTCCCACGAAAAAAGCCGCTAATATCGACAGTTAATAAAAAAAAACATCTTGATTATGCAAAAAAATACGAAAATCGGGATGTTTCTTTCTGGAATAATGTCCTGTTTAACGATGAAAGTAAGTTCAAGGTATTTGGGCAGAAAAAACCGGTTAAAGTCTGGAGAACCAGAAATAAAGAGTATGCCGACCAAAATTTGATAACCACAGTTAAGCACGGTAAGGGTTTGGTGATGGTGTGGGGATGTATGGCGGCAAGCGGAGTTGGCAATTTGATTTTTATTGAAAGTACCAAGAACAAAACAGATTATCTGAATATTTTACAAAATAATTTACTAACCAGTGTGCAGAAATTAGACTTGCAGGGGTCTTGAATCTTTCAACAAGATAATGATCCCAATCACACAGCAAAAATAGTAAAAGAATTGCTGCTTTATCGTACTCCTAAGACATTGGATCATCCTCCACAGTCATCGGACTTAAGCCCTATTGAACATTTGTGGGAGCATTTAGACCACCAAATCCGGAAAAGGACAATCACCAATATGGATATGCTGAAACTCGCTATAAAGGAAAAGTGGGATAAAATTTCATCTGACGTGACAAAAAACTAGTTGAGTCGATGCCCCGAAGACTGTCTTCCGTTATCAAAGCAAAAGGGAAATCAACAAAATACTAAATCGATATCATTTTTGTAAAATATATCTCCTTACACTTTATTTTGACGCGTAAAATATGCACTAAATTTTGTTTTTGTCTTACAACTTTTGTTGTTGTAATTTATTTTTTTGTTGTTTTCTAGTAATTAGTAGAGAATCTAATACTAATTTAAAAAACATGAAATTAAAATATATTGTTTTGTTATAAAAGACTGAAATAAAATCCATATTATAACATATTATAACAATGCTTTGTACACTTTATTTTGACGCTCACAGTACCTGTAGTCTGCTCTTGAGCAGGTGTCTCACAAGTCAGCTCAGAGAACGCTGGGCGCGGGCATTGACATATAAAGTGGCAAAGTCCTTTTGGCCACAGGTGGGACGGAAGGCGAAAAAAACTTTGTTGTATAATAAAAAAAAATTAAATGCGTTTTTCCATTTACAACAATATTATGCGCACAAATTCTCTGCTAAGCATTGCCTAGGATCTTTGCGTGCAAATGCAACACAACAGTTAGCCCCAGCCCACAAATTTGAGTGCAGCTCGAGCTGACCAAACTGGTTTATTATATTGCTTTTTGCGAGATTTTTCTTTTGTTTTTGTAAGATTTGTTTTTTTTTTTGTTTTTGTAAGATTTTGTTTGTTTTTGTTATATATGTAGAATTTTTCAACTTACGCCGCCAAAGCAATTCGCCGCCGACCACCTTTTTTCATTTCAACACCGGCGCTTAGACTATTTTGTGCTTTTCACAGCGGCATTGATTTTTTTACAGCCTATTTTTAGGCATTTGCATTTACCCATTGTGTGTGTTTTTTTATATAAAAAAATATGCTTTTGCACAACTGCGGGGCATACAAAAAAACGATACAAAATAAAACAGAAGCATTCAAATGAGCGAAGTTGGAAAAAAATTGCATTTGCCATTTTTACATCATTCCTGCGAATGGCTGCACAGTTACATGCAACCGAAGCGAAGCGAGTCGGGGTGGCAGTCAGTTGCAACAGCACCAACAGCAGCTGTGCAAGCATCACCCGCAGGCTATGCCATCAATGCCAAAGCCAAACAATATTTCACGGCGACTTGCGTTTGCTACTGACTGCTAGCTGACTGCCTGGCACAATGACGCCTTCTACCCGCGCACTTCCCGTTGCGACTGCCGCTGCACCTTCTCATGCCCCCAACGCTAGGAACATTGCCGGGCTAATGATGTTGGCAGCAATCGCGACGTTTCGTGATGATGATTGCTTGTGTAATTAGCATTTTTTTGTTGTTGATCGCCTTGCTCGAACACGAGACTTGCATACACTTAGGCGCTACAGCAGCAAGTTGCACTGAATAGTGGTAATATTTGAAATTTTTTCGCTCATTTTCATAACTATGTGCTCGATAGGTTTTTGTTAATGTGCAACCATAGAAATGAAGGCTTTTGAGAATATATTTGGTAAACATTTTTAATTGGCATTTTAATTAATATCCATTTGCATTTGCATTTACATTTGTGCAATGCGAAAATTTAATTAATTACACACTTAGAAATCAGTCAAACAGCCAAGCAGTCAAGCAGTCAAACAGCCAAATAAGCGTGTAATCATAGTGAAATGGTGTTGCCGTAGCTTTGTGCCAGCGCCAACAGCTCCTGTTTGTGGCCTAACCTCGAAAGGCAGGCTCGGCTTGTTGCGCCACGGGCGTTATGCCTATGCATATATGTATATGTGGTGGGAATAGGTGTGGTGGTAATGTGACCGCGTTGCATGCAATTCGGGAGTTGAGTTTGATCGCGAACAAGTATGCACACGCACACATACTCAGATATTTGATTGTTTATATGCCTGCCAGTCGTTGCGTGATGGAGTTTGGAATTCGTTGTATGCGAGTGTGTGTATATATGTGTGAATATACAGTGGCGTGCGTATACAAAGCGCTATTTGTGTCTACACTAGGGATGCGAGTACCGGAGCTCTGTAATCTGTGCCATTTTATCACCAAAATCCGTTGTGATGTGAAGTTGATGTGGATTTCGGTTCAATTTTGTAAAGTCCAAATCTTTTTAAAAGATAATTCGCTTGAACTCAAATTAAAATATTTGCCCCTACTGCTGTGAACATACGAAATATTTTTTATGGTAAATGATTTTTTCCCTCGGCAGGTTTTACGTGGAAATAGCTTAGGTTATGGGAACAAGACGGGTAGTCAGAATTTTCAAAAAATTGTATTTGTTTTTTTTTTTGCATTTTCTTAAAGCAGAATAACTTAAAAATATTGTGTGAAAATTTGAAGTGAATCCGACAAATACTTTTCGAGTTATGCAACAATTAACAAAAGGCGGACGATAGCAAAACTTTGAGGGGGGAGCCTGCTTTAGAGGCTTCAAAAAATCGATTATTTTTTTAATAAATGTCTTCCCAAACCATCCAAGAATGTGTCCTCAAAATTTCAGAAGCAAATTCAAAATATTTTCGGAGTTACAGAAGAAATTGTGAGCAAGCGTCGAGCAGGTATACGAGCGGCCGGATCGCTCGAAGTGCGATTTCTCGTTTTTTTATTTTTACGATTTTTCCTAATTGGCGGGAAAGATAGGGAAAAAGTTAAACGTCCTATCGCAACGAGATAACATTGATTGTATTCGGAATTAAATTCTCTTCCAGTTGAACCTAAAAAACCTTAAGAAAGTTATGATTAACCAAATTTTTAAACAATCTAAAGTGAATTTGTTTTTCCAAAAAAATTAATTGTTTTTTTTAATTAGCGAAAAATTGTTGAATTTTTCACTTTTTGTTTAATTTTCTTGGTTTAACTAGAAGCTATACTATACCGAAATAAACACTTTTTGGGTTTTTGGTTTCAGTTGAAAATTGCGACCTGCATCTTTCCCGCCTCACGACACAAGCACACCCGAGGTGCCTCGGCAAAATGCTTGTACCAGGCATAATATGACATAATATTTGAATGAAAAAATTTATGAAGACTGTTGAAATATACTATAACAATAAAACCAGAAAGTTTCGTTTCAATGGAATATTTTTTTCCTTCCCAAAAAATCCACGAAAAAGTCGATTTTTTGAAGCCTCTAATGCGATTTTCTCAAAACTATGATTTTTGAACTGGTGATCACTGTAACTTGAAAACCGCTTGATATGAATTTGATATAAATTTGATTTGAATAAAATGTAGAATGCTTTTAAAAACATAAAAAACTCATGCCAGATCGAAGGACTTTTTTTCAAAATTTGGATTTTTTTAAGCAATTAATAGCCGGTTTTTTCATATTGTTAATTTTGAAAAAAAGCTCGATCAGGCACAAGCATGCATTTTACATTAAACACATTTTTTTTTTAATTTTTATAAAAAAGTCTTAAATTTTTTTTTTTAGTTTTAAATTTACATAAGCAAATTTTGAATTTTTATAATAAGATTTTGAATTACAATAAAAAAAAAAAATTTAGAATTTTTATAAAAAAAAATTATAATAACGTTTAATTTTATAAAAAAAATTTAATGTTTTAGTTTTTATTAACAATCTTTCTAATTTTTTTTTTTAATATTATGAAAAGTTGTTTTTTTATGTAGAGTTTTTAAAGTGAAATATATTTATGGGTTATAAAAAAATTTTCAATTTTTATAGAAAAATTTTTAATTTTTATAAAAAACAATAGGAGGATTTCAATTTTTATAAAATTCTTTTTTTTTAATTTTTTAAGTTTTATAAACAATTTTTTAAATTTTTTTTGCTTTTAATTTTAGGGAAAGTTTTTTTTTAATTTTTTGAAAAACCAATTCATATATTTTTCATCAAACAGTTTCTTTTAGTTATTTCTTATCCTAGAAATTAAGAACGAAATACTTTTTAAATGTTGAAAAACCCTTTACCCCAAAATTTTCAACACTTAGTAAATGTAAAAATTTAAAATTTTTTTTTTCATTTCTCCAGTTATACTCATCACGGGTTTCGCGAAAAAAATTCTCCGGATGAAAAAACGGGACCTGGACGCAGGCACATAAGCATAGAACTTGTAATGAGGAAGAGGAACGACACTCTGAAGTGATACGAAAGCCGTTACAGGCTTGGCGGAGGCTCCAAACGCGGGGGAGGTTTTTAGTCTCCGGACATATCATTGCTTCGACGACAGTTTTGATGATTCATTCTGCACTTTCTACCGTCTCATCCGCAACAAAAAATGTACTCAACCCTACAAATAAACCTGTTTTTAAGAAAATTTCCGACAATGTCAAAAATACTTGAATCTCGCGACATGGAATCGCTCTGGTATTGAAGTATTGTGCTTATTTCGAGTCATAAGGGGTCTAGTCTTAGTTCTGAGTAAGCTAATTAACACCGTGAAGATTGCTGTAGAGTGGGATGGAATCATCTCAGAACCTACTCCTGACTACCCTTCTAGCACGAAGTTATAATTTAGTCATCTTGACGCTTAGTTTTAATTTTTGCATTTCTGCTATGAAAAAGCTCCTCATAAAAATCCATTTGCCTTTCGGAGTTCACTTGAAACTGTAGTTTCCCCCATTTGTACAACATCAGGAGGCACGCCACAAATAGGAGGCGCAGGAGCTCGGCCAAACACCTAACAGAAGTGAACGCGCCAATTATTTATTTATTTATTTTATCCCGCAGCCTCGGTATCAACAATTACCAGCAGAACTGATATCCCTAGTTTGGGCGAATGAATTTGTTGGGATGCAAATTCCTGTAGGGAGATCCATTGGGTTAAAATTATTCTGCTTCTTTTTGAGCACAAACTTTGACTATTTTGAGATCTCTAGTCGCAATTCCAACGTTGTCCAACGTAGAGCTCGAAACATGGAATATGGGTTTTACCATCAATAGTTGCGAATATTTTATTTTTAAGATAGCTGCGTCAATGAAATTGGGTCTTGTTCGACACTTCTTTCTTAAAAACTATAGTCCGTCACGTGGCAGCAACTTATTGCACCAGCGGCCGTGATCATCAAACGAAACTCTGAAGTGGTTCGCAGTTGCTGAAGTCGTATAAGCTCTTCACCAGAAATTCGTTTCACTGGCATAAATTTTCCCTGCAGGGCTTTGGAGGTGTGCAAAAGCTGGTTGTCGCTTATTTTGGTGGCAAATATGACATAGGTATGTACGTCAACCACTAATGAGTTGATGTAAATACAAATTTATGCACTGGAAATTCATTTCGTTCGGAAGATTAACATTTGAATGTACCGCAATAATTTCATAAGTGGTGCGGTTACCTATTGCCGAAATTAGCATAAATTTATGTATGGATAATAATAAGATTTTCCTGTTTATATGCAAATTGACTCAATCTATGTAATTCAACTCGATTGAATTCCTGAGCTCATGCCACAAGCTGATTGAAAGAGAATTTGCTTTTTCGAATTTTCAAAGAAAAATGCGAATGATTGCATACTGACTAGTGTTATACAAAACCTTCGAAGGAGGTCAGCATGCATTGCGATAGCCAAAAGTGGCAATCAAGGTCGTATGCTCACTGATGGTCGGTTTGAAATCAGTTCGGCATCACTAGACTGCTCTTTCCGGAACATGCGACGATTTCGCTATGAAGGAAACTCTATGGCTGAGAAGAAGGCTAGATTGATAGATATATACCGGGGTGAACGATATGAAGTGTCACCAACTTCACACTGCTTGTATCTCTAAAACAGCTCATGACATCAACGTCAAAATTGTTCTAATGACAGTTCAATATATTGTTTACAAGCCATCAAAAGCATTTGCGTCTCAGTTTTATTACATTTTTTTTTTCTGTGATGGAACTCAAACGTAACAGTGTGATTGCGTTATATTTGGCTGGAAAATCACAACCAGCCATTGTTCGTGAGCTCAGTCACTACACCAGAAATGGTTCGGAAAGTGAAGGCTCGACTTGAACCAAATCCTCGTCGAAGTGGAAGAAAAACGGCCAAAGAACTGAAAATATCGCAAGACAGCACTCGACGCATATTGAAAAAGGAGCTCAAGGTCAACGCTTACAAGTTCCAAAAAGCACACGATCTTTCACCCCAGCAAAAAAAAGTTCGGTGCGAAAGAGCAAAGGAGTTGATGCGCTTGCACGAACGTGGCGAATTTCCTAACATTGTGTTTTCTGATGAAAAAAATTTCCCAATTGAGAATTCATAAACACTCAAAACGATCGTGTTTACTTGACCGAATGCTCATACGAGAATTTGAGCCTACGTATGGCCACTCGAAGCAATTTCCCATCGCAAGTAATAATTTGGGCCGCAGTGACCGCTGATGGACGCTCTCCAATCGTTTTTGTCGAGCCTGGTGTCAAAGTGAATGCGATTTATTATCGGGAAAATGTTTTAGAAGCTGCTTTAGAGGACTCGGCACCGTCTCATAAAGCTCGTGTGAACCAAGAATGGTTAAAAAATCATGCTCCACACTTCATTTCGTCCACACAATGGCTTTCAAATTCGCCAAACGCAAATCCGAGGGACTATTCCATCTGGTCCATTTTGGAGAGCAAGGGGAGGACTAAAAAATATGCCAGTAAGGATGCGCTGAAAAAGCGATTATACAAGAATGAGCCAAAATAACTCAAGATTACATTCGTGCAGCATGCAACTCATTTTTTGACCGTTTGAAGGATATAGGTCATCAAGGCAAAAGGTGGTCATATCGAGCTAAAGTGAATATATTTTAAAATTGTAATCATTTTTGAACAATTTTGTCCTTGAAATCAATAAAACCTGATTTCATACAAAAAAGTTATGGTGTTTTGAATAGGGAACACTTCATATCGTTCACCCTGTAGATGGATAAATAGATGAATTTTTGGAGGGATTTGTACGTGGTGGTTTCTTTGGATACCTTTAGTGAATTCGTAGACAGGTAGGCGTCGAATCAGCTTAGCGAGCGTAGAGCGAAAATTTTGTAAATTCATGGTTCAAAAGTAATCAATTTTTAGTTGTAAATTTAAATTAGCCTTTTGGTACACGGCTAAATAACAAGTAGTCGTGGAGGCATTTCAGGGTAATAAAGTGACAAAGTTAGTTAGTAGTGAGGATCTTAGTCAGACACAAGAAATTCAATGTGGTGATAACTAATTTAGTTGCAAACTCCTTCTGCGGAAGCTGTTTGTAGCGTTATAAGGTACAAATATATCAGCATATTATTCATCAACTCTCTCCTGATTCCGCGAGATGCTTTCATACACTGGGCTCTAAGTTCTTAACGTTCTTAACTACGCCCAAGCAGCTATCTAGCATGGCTATTAGTTGCCTGTGTGATCCATTTATCCATTTTTGAAAATTTCCACAATACTTTACTTGCCTGCTCAAGGGCTGCTTTAGAGATTATTGAACATTTTTGACAATTTATTTCTTTCTCATTTACTACTTAGCGACAACTTTACAGACATAGCACTTATAATAGGACTATGAATAAGTTCGTGCGGTTTTTTTTCGAAATTTGAAACTTTATTGACGTAAAATGGTTACAAATTTAATATTCAAAATATTGTCCATCGCTTACTACTACTTTTTCCCATCTTTCTGGCAATTCACGGATTCCCTTTGTGAAAAATTCGGTCGGTTTTGCCGCAATCCACGAATCGATCCATTTTTTGACTTCATCGTAATTACGGAAGTGCTGGTCAGCCAGGCCATGTTGCATCGATCGGAAGAGATAGTAATCGGATGGCGCAAGGTCTGGACTATACGGCGGGTGGGGTAGGACATCCCATTTGAGCGTTTCTAAGTATGTTTTGACCACTTGTGCAACATGTGGCCGAGCATTGTCATGTTGCAAAATAACTTTGTCGTGTCTATCGGCGTATTGCGGCCGTTTTTCTCGCAGTGCTCGGCTCAAACGCATCAATTGTCGTCGGTAGACATCCCCCGTAATCGTTTCATTCGGTTTCAGTAGCTCATAATATACAACACCCAGCTGGTCCCACCAGATACACAGCATAACCTTCAGGCCATGAATATTCTGCGCCGACGTCGATGTTGAAGCATGGCCAGGGTATCCATACGTTGCCCGACGTTTTGGATTGTCGTAATGGACCCACTTTTCATCGCCAGTCACAATTCGATGCAAAAAACCCTTTCTTTTGTGCCGTTGAAGCAGTTGTTCGCATGCCATAAAACGGCGTTCAACGTCTCTTGGCTTCAATTCATACGGCACCCAATGGCCTACCTTTCGGATCATTCCCATGGCTTTTAAACGTTTGGAAATGGTTGATTGATCAACTCCCAAAGTTTTTGCAACCTCTTCTTGCGTTTGAGCCGGATCTTGATCGAGCAATTCCTCCAATTCGGTATCCATGAACTTTGGCGGCGCACCCTCGCGTTCTTCGTCTTCCAAGCCAAAATCACCACTTTTAAAGCGTGCAAACCACTTCTGGCACGTTCGCTCAGATAGAGCATGCTCACCATAAACTTCCACCAAGATACGATGACTTTCGGCTGCTTTTTTCTTCATATTAAAATAATGAAGAAGAATTCCCCGCAAAAACACATTATTTGGCACGAAATTCGACATTTTCAAGTGTGGTAAAAATATTGTTGTTTACGCTTCAAATAAAAAACTTATACTGACGTTTGTGCCTTACGACAGTAGCTCTCCAATGAATGTTTGGAAATGTGGATCGATGGAATAATAATCAAGTTACGCCATCTGTTGTAAAACCGCACGAACTTATTCATAGTCCTATTTCAGAAACGCACTTCATACAAAAACATTATTTAAAAATTCCGCGATACACAATAATGGGTGGTTAAATTTCAATGTTGCATGTGAACCACATCTAAGTGTCAGGTTTTTTCTGCATTTCATTTGACACTTTTCAATTCCAGACTAATTCAATTTCAACCATGGAAAGATACACAATCGAGCAACGCGTTAAAGCTATTCAGGCTTATTATGAAAACGGGCGTTCAAATCAAAAAAGATATCGCGCACTTCGTGATTTTTCTGTCAATTTAATCGTCCAAATGTTTGAGGAAACCGGGTCTGTAGGAGATGTGGAAACACCAGTGCATGCTCGTACAGCTCGTACTGCAGAAAATATTGCTGCTGTTCGCGATAGTGTAGTTGAAGAGCCGTCCACCTCAACTTGTCGTCGTGCGCAAATATTGCACCTCTCACGCTCGTCGTTGATGAACACTATGCATAAAGACTTGCATTTACACGCTTACAAGGTGCAATTGACTCAAGAACTAAAGCCTCTTGACCATTTCAAGCGTCGTCAATGGTCAGAATGGTGGCAGGATCTGGCAACAGTGAATGACCAATTTTCGAAGAAAATCATTTTCAGTGGTGAGGCACATTTTCACCTCAGTGGGTTCGTCAATAAGCAGAATTGCCGCATTTGGGCGAATGATAATCCAAGAGTGATTGCCGAAAAACCAATGCACCCACAAATAGTGACTGTTTGGTGCGGTTTATGGGACGGCGGCATCATTGGGCCGTATTTCTTGCAAAATGAGGCCGGTCAGGCAGTTACTGTGAATAGTGTTCGCTATCGTTAGATGATAAAGAACTAGTTATGGCCCGATTTGGAAGATATGGATGATGTGGACGATATGTGGTTTCAACAGGACGGTGCCACTTGTCACACAGCTAACGAAACAATGGCGCTTTTGCGCGAAAAATTTGATGGCCGAATAATCTCACGTCGCGGCGATGTCAATTGGCCGCCAAGATCATGTGATTTGACACCGTTGGACTTCTTTCTTTGGAGTTATTTGAAAGAAAAGGTGTACGTCAATAAGCCAGCAACAATTCAAGAGCTAAAGGATGAGATAATTCGGCACATTAACGGCATAGAACCTCAATTATGCCTCAGCGTCTTCGAAAATTTCGACCATCGGATGGAGGTGTGCCGCCGAGGCCGCCAACTAGTGCCAACTATTGCATTTGGTGGTCTTTGGAGGTGTGCCGCCGAGGCCACGGCGCCCATTTGGCTGATATTTTGTTCCATACGTAATTGAGCCATACGAGTATTATCATAATAAAGAGAATTGATAATAATTTAAAAAAGAAAAATTATATTTTATTCAAAATCAACACCGGCCTTTGAAACTTAACCACCCTTTATAATTGACGAAAAGTCAATAATTGGTGGCGAAAAGTCCGTATACACTTTGAACATTCGTTCATAAATTGCCTTTGCTTTTAAACCTGTCAAAAATAAAAATTCAATCATTGAACGATACTTGATTTTTTCCATACGTCAACACTAAATGGCTTTTAAACAAAGATTAAATTGACAGAGCCGAATGAAACTTCAAATACGTTCCAACATAACAAGAGAAAATCTCTTATCGAAGCGCGCTCCTCTCTTCTTTCCGCCATCCAGCGGCAGCGAAGAACGTGAAACAAAAATGGTCAATCGGTCCACAGTGTGTGACGCAACGAATTTCAACCGATTGTTATGATTTGTTGCGTGTTTGTGGCCCATTTAAGCTTCCACTCCAATTTTTGCTGTGCCTGGTGATGTTGTTCCACAAACGACGGCTTCTATAATTATAAATCGCCACCGAATATTAGATACTATTTTTTTAATGCGAAAATGCACTCAGAAGTTTGCCATTGATTGCCGAGAGGCGCTTTGAAACAAGTTTTTTTTATAATACGGTGTTGCACGTCCAACGCGTTTTCGAGACCCCCGCTATCTAATCCAAATGCTAGTCACGTACAAGCCATTGGGCTACGGCGACCGCAAATATGTACTTTCGCAGTCGTACAAGCCAAATCAGTTAAATTTAAATTTTAATAAATTCTAAATAATTCAAACATTTTATTCAAATTTGACTTTATCCCTCATTCAAACATTCAGTAGGTACGTTTCCGCATTTTTCCTATCCCTCTGTCGTTGACTCGAATGGCGTAGCGGTGTAATTTTCTCCATCCAGCATTGTCGTCGCGGTTTCATTTGTAGCAGCCAGCTCTCTGGAAATCTTCACTTGTTGCCCAGCCATATTGAACTGTATGAGGATAATCAGATAACTGGTTATGGCGCCACAAACCTATAAAAAATACGCATAAAAACGAAATTATTGCACATACACAAACACACACATATTGGTAGTGGCAATATGAAGCCTAGAAAAGAGGGAAGTAAATAAAAAATGCCGCTGGGAGGCACGCACCGCATTTAAAGTGCTCATGTCCAGCGTAAAAAATCCGAATGCGGAGAAATTTACGGTGTGATTCAATAGCTTCAATGACAAATGATTGACCTGAAATTGTATGAAT
Source organism: Anastrepha ludens (assembly GCF_028408465.1). NCBI lineage: Eukaryota > Metazoa > Arthropoda > Insecta > Diptera > Tephritidae > Anastrepha > Anastrepha ludens. The sequence continues at coordinate 48,660,902 of NC_071499.1, read as the reverse complement.
GTTGCGATAAAAAATATTAAGCCCAATTTAATGCAGGCGAAAAAGGAAAACGTAAGTGAAGAAAGTAGAAGAAAAAACGGTCGTACTGACAATTTCATAGACCTCATTGGTGTCGGCGGCCACACCACACCTGTGCAGACAAATGCCGGTGTGACGCGAGGCCTGTGAAGTTTTCCAGCTGAAAAAATTCAACGATACACATTTGCCGCTAAGGTAGATTAATAACACCACCGAGATGACGGGTTCCTTGGCAGTGCGAAAAATCAACGGAATTGACTGTGCAAGCGGGAAAATATGTAAATATGATTATTGAGGCATGATAAAAAAGGTTCTATTCACAAATACATGCATACATACATACCTGACCCATTTTGGCGCAGTAAACAAAGTAAAGCTGTGATGTGAAAACTAGAAAGCTAAAAGCCATCAGTAAAAGAATGGGATAACACCAGAGCTCATTAAGCAGCTTGGCAATCCTACAAGTGCTATCGTGCAGCTGACAGAGGCTTATGAAACGCTCTTGCAAGACATCGAAATCTCTTTGACCGCCGCAATAGTTTACGCTTAGGTTAGATCTTTTGTATGGTGTTTGGTCATGGAGCGAATCACCGCAAGCATTTTGCGCAGGATACTCCAATTTGATATCTAAGCGAAAGCAGAAAATTGCAAACAATGCAGGTTTCCTTTTAAAACCTTTTACACTCCCACGCCACACCACACTCCATACATACCGCCTGGCTCTTCAACGCCAAATTGCAGTGATGCGCGCAACACTATTTCATTGCGTGTCACGTGCTGCTGCCGCTTCTGCAAATGCGCTGGCCCTTTCGCTTGATCTTCTGCTATTACATCGAATGCTCCATTGATGGCTTCAAAACGATCTCTCAGGCCCAATTGTATACCCACAAACCAAATCTTATCCAGCGTATTGAATAAAGTTGGTAAAGAGGTGAAGACCCAAAGCGCAATCCGCCATTCCAATACATCGGCGAGCAAAAATAAAGAAGCCCAGAATATATAGAACTCACATATTACCGTCAAAACGATCATCAGCCATATGCTACGCTGTACACATGTATTATCCACCGAAATGCCCAGCTGGCGAAGTCCTTCATCCACATGAACGATGCGTTCGAAGAGCGCGGGAAGCGCTCTTTGATTACGCACAGCGGCGATCTGATCGATCAGCATAGTGGCGGGTGCAATATAAGTGAGCACAATGCCGATGATGAGGTTGAGGTGATCTGGAAGTGGAGCGGACTATGGAAAAAATGCTGCTTATTCTTTTATTTTTCCACGTTTCACTTACTAATCTTCGCAATGGCTTCGCTGTCGGTAAATGTAAACAGCACTACGTTGAAGAGCACAAAAACTATACACATTACCGCTATGACCACACAGCTGCCCGCTCTGGAACCTTGCAATACTCCTTGATAGTAGAATTTCTGAAAATCATACGGATAGACACCTAGTAGTTTACAGGCATAAAAAATTGATTTAAAACTTTGCAAAAAAGGTTTCGCCTGTCGTTTGACTTCAAACATTTCCAATGTAGAGTAGCAAGTTTTGTAAGTTAAATGTGTTGATGCACCTAAGGGTAGACACTAAATGACAGCTAGGCGCTCAACTAGTAATTAGTAACGTTGCTTAAGGCAAACAATTTCGAATTAATGAAATTTCATGAAACACTGTGGAAAATAGTCGAATGATTTTGAACGGGAAATGTTGTGACGCATACCTTGAAGGATATTGCTGTTCTGTGTTTCTCTGATTTGAAATAGCTGGGAGAGTTTTTTATTACCATTAAGCTGGGGGTGTTGCTGAGAGATTATATGGCGGATTTAGTTAGTGCCTAACACTGGTCTTATATTAATCAGAACTGGTCTCTAGTAAAGTGGAAGGCATCGGAAATTTAACAAAACTCAAGAATAAAGGGTATTTCAAAAGACGTCCTAGATATTGCTTTAAAGCAAAGCATGTAAAAATATAAATTCTTTCAGGTTTCACTATTTGTATTCCAAAACAAAAAAAAACACCATTCAGAATATAAAAACCCATATTCAAAATACATACAAAACAAAACAAAATATTCAGAATACAAAAAAAATTTCAAAATTCAAAAGAAAAAATATTCAAAATACAAAAAAAAAAACAAAATATTCAAAATACTAAAAAAATATTCAAAATACAAAATACAAAAAAAATATTCAAAATACAAAAAAAAATTTGGAAATTCAAAAGAAAAAATATTCAAAATACAAAAATAAATATTCAAAATACAAAAAACAATATTTCAAATAAAAAAATATTCAAAATACAAAAAAAATATTCAAAATACAAAATCCTAAAAAAATATTCAAAATACAAAAAAAAATATTGAAAATGCAAAAAAAAAAAATTCGAAATACAAAATACAAAAAAAATATTCAAAATAGCAAAAAAAAATTTCAAAATACAAAAACAATATTCAAAATACAAAAAAAAAATATTCAATATACAAAAAAAAATATTCAAAATACAAAAAAAACCATTCGAAATACAAACCAAAATATTCAAAATACAAAACAAAAATTTCGAAATACAAAAGAAAAAATATTCAAAATACAAAAAAAATATTCAAAATACAAAAACAAAAATATTCGAAATCCAAAAAAAATAATATTCAGAATCCAAATAAAAAATATTTCAAAATACAAGAAAAAAAAACATTCAGAATACAAAACAACAATATTCACAAAAATATTCGAAATACAAAAACAAAAAAATATTCAAAATACAAAAAAATATTCAAAATATTTACAAAAAAAAAAAAAATTTTAAATACAAAAAAAGTTTCAAAATACAAGAAAAAAAATATTCTGAATAGCAAAAAAAAATTTCAAAATACAAAAAACAATATTCAAAATACAAAAAAAAAATATTCAATATACAAAAAAAAATATTCAAAATACAATATACTAAAAAAATATTCAAAATACAAAAAAAAAACATTCGTAATACAAACCAAAATATTCAAAATACAAAACAAAAATTTCGAAATACAAAAGAAAAAATATTCAAAATACAAAATACTAAACAAAGATTCCAAATACAAAAAAAAATATTCAGAATACAAAAAAAAATATTCAAAATACAAGAAAAAAAATATTCAGAATACAAAAAAAATATTCAAAATACAAAAACAAAAATATTCAAAATACAAAAACAAAAATATTCGAAATCCAAAAAAAATAATATTCAGAGTCCAAATAAAAAATATTTCAAAATACAAGAAAAAAAACATTCAGAATACAAAACAACAATATTCACAAAAATATTCGAAATACAAAAACAAAAAAATATTCAAAATACAAAAAATATTCAAAATACAAAAAAAAAAAAATATTAAAAATACTAAAAAAATATTCAAAATACAAGAAAAAAAATATTCAGAATACAAAAAAAATATTCAAAATACAAAAAAAATATTCGAAATACAAAAACAAAAAAATATTCAAAATACTAAAAAAATATTCAAAATACAAAAAAAAAATATTCGAAATACAAAAACAAAAAAATATTCAAAATACAAAAAAAGTATTCAAAATATGACAAAAAAAAGTACTCAAAATACACAAAAAACAATATTCAAAATACAAAAAAAAAAAATATTCCAAATACTAAAAAAAAATTCAAAATCCAAAAAAAAAAAACAAATTTAAAATACAAAAAAATATTCAAAATACAAGAAAAAAAAATATTCAGAATACAAAAAACAAAATAATTCAAAGTACAAGAAAAAAATATTCAGAATGCAAAACAACAATATTCAAAATACAAAAAAAAAAAATATTCGAAATACAAAAACAAAACAATATTCAAAATACTAAAAAAATATTCAAAATACATTCAAATTGCAAAAAACAATACGAAACACAAAATTTACAATTATATGTGAAAAATGGCATCATTTAAATGCCCATCTACGTCTACAGGGAAAATCCACCACAAAGTCTGCTCTTGAATATCTAACTCTGGAGCACGCAGAGATATCGAGTTTGAAGGTTGTTCAGCAACATTTTGCGCTACAATGGCAATATTCTCAACAGAACCTCAATTTTTGTGCCTGTCAGTGCAACTGCCTGTTTCTATCCCCGGAAGAACCAGTTTAGGAAATTTTCTACCAACCTTTGTATGTTCGACTCATTCGCATGAATATTTCCACCAAAAAATCACGAATCCTGCAATATTTTGTTCTTAAAGCTCGACCATTTTCAGGTTGCAATTTTTTTTTAATTAATTATTTTTAACGCGCTATTCCATCAAGCTTGACAAATGTGAGAAACGACATAAAAAAGGTACCACAAAGGAATTATTCACTACTGACATGAAGGTGTCTCTACTTTTGAATGGCCCTTATTTTACTTTTGAATTTTGTTAATTTCTGATGCCTCGCAGCGGAAGGCCTTCTGATCTCGATGAAGAACGTCTCAACTCACTTTTGAGGCAGTGAAAAGTAAACTACGATCATAAAACTATTCTCAATCACCTTCATTCGATGAGATTTACCGAAAAATTAGGAGTCTGGCTCGCGAGCTCAATGCACAAAAAAAACAAAGAAAAATGCCTTCAAATTAATTCTCAGCATCTCGCTCGCCATCGAGTAACACGCGGTCACGATGGATCTTCATCTTAAAAAGATCTGGATATGTGTTTGGTGGAACTGGAAGGGCATGGTGTACGGGAAAATGCTCGAAAAGCATGCCACGATCAATAAGGAGCTCTACATTGCCCAGCTACACCGCGTGAATGAGGTTATTCGACTGAAAAGACCTGATATACATGGTCAAATCATACTCCTTCACAACAACGTCAGACCCCATGTTGCACAAGTCGTCAAAGCCGCACTCCAACTGTTCGAATGGGAGGTTTTTTTGTTTACATAAAAGTCAGTTCAGATGGGAATGGTTGGCATTCTTCATGGCGATATGGAAAGACCACTTTAACTTGAACGTGCATTGTGGTGAAACTACTTCACCTCTAATAAACAATTAAATATTGTAGAGAACTGCAGATTCTAAGTCTATCAGGGATCCAAAGAAGTAAGAGTTTATAAAATGTTGTCATATTCTGGCTAGAGCGGCTCAGTGTCGTACAAAGTGTTAAATATCTTCCTTCCTGAGCAATCCTGCAGCTGCGAAAGAAGTCGTAAGAGTGAAATCCCATATGCTCACTGAGGTAGGGTTCAAAATGCTTTCGCACTTACAGCAACCGTCGTCCACTGTATCGTGTGGTGTGGCCACTAAAACGATCCCTCCTCCCTTCTGGGGAGACACCCTTCCGGGAACTATTTTCTATATTACTTTCGGAGGGCCCAGAATGGTATCCATATCCATATCCGTCTGGGTCCACCATATTTGTAGCCAGCTTTCATGCTATAGGTTCATCTTCTTGTATCTCCATCTGTTGGCTTCGCTTCGCCTAGTTGCACTGAGTCGAAGTCAATCTTTTTTTTCGTTGTACGCTCTCGAGAGAGTGCGGTAGGCTGAGGCAACTCTGAGTACCGCTGTTCGTTGCACAGCCTCCAGCTTGGCTTTGCCATTTAGCACAATCCCCCATACTTCACTGCCGGACAGGAGAATTGAGCTTGTGGCTGCCATGATTAGCTTTCTTTTGCTACGTGTTGGCCCACCGATGTTTGTTATTAATCTATTTAGCATACCCCTGACCTTTGCGGCTTTGATAGCCGAATGCCGTATCTGGGCTCAGAAAGTAAGCCTGCAGTCAAGTTGAATACCTAGGTATTTCATTACTTTTTGGGTCACTAAGGACGTGGCGCCTATTTGCGTTCTGACTTCAAGTGATATGTGACCTCGAATCATAAGCATGACTCCGGTTTTATGTTTGGCGAGTTCCTGGCCATGGTCTTCAAGCCATACGCCTTCCAGCGTCCTCAGAGTCTCGAGCTGGTATGACCGCCGTTTTATCGTCCGCGTATCCCCCTAGATATGTATCTTCTGGAATTTCTATGCTTAATATCTAATCGTAGCTCAGATTCCAGAGATCGGGGCCGAGAATAGATCCTTGAGCAGGGCCAGACGTTATTACTTTTTTTTCTGAACATCTGGTGTGTCGTAGAGCAGTTGCCGCTCGCTCAGGTAGCTCTGGAGAATCCTTAGCAGGATTTCAGGTATTCGAAACCTTTATCGTAGTGCCTTTATAATGTCTATCCATCGTATGGTAATTAGTCACTTTTAACAACCTCAAAATTTTGGGTGTCACCTTCGACAGTTTGCTTTCCTTCTCGGCGCATACAACCGCACCGCAATAAGGACCGCAAATCGCTAGCCGGCAGCATTTGGAGCCAAGACAAAGGAATATTGCTGGCGATATTTAAAGCAATCGGCTGAATACCGTTATCGGAGTCCGAGGCTTCAGCTGCCACGTGAGATGCGCGTAGCTTTGCTCAATTGCGGTTTGGTGTAACTACTACTTATCCAGAATCGACTTCGACATACTCAGTATATGCCGAAATGTGAAGATACACAGTATGATACGAACCACCCATTCACATGCCCTCTTCAACCCACTCACCTAACACCTCTCTTCCTTTGGCCCAACCTGTCGAAACAGCACGTTTCCTCGGTCTATCGTTAGATGAATTAGACGATGATGATTGGTGACTACACCGCACTGGCAGCGCCTAGTGAATTGCTACAACAACAACTAGGATAAATGGATATAAATATTTCTTTCCCTAAGGTGTATTACTTTGGACCAACGGAGAAACTCGGCCTTGATAGGAGCTCATATTTGCCGGCACTACTCAGCATACATAGGTAGGTGAAATGGTTAAAGTGCCAGTCTGGTACTCCTCAAGTAGCAATGAATCGCCGTTTTGATACCATTATGAGACCTCCAACAGGCAGATATCAACATCCAGCCAGAGCTGTAGATATAATGGAGAAGATTGGAGCGCCCAGTGACCCTAGTCATGTAGCTGCCAAGCCCGGACATTTACAGAGAAAATGCTCTACAGTCTTCTTCTCTGAAAGGTCCCCACAGCTTCTGCAATAGGGGGTTAAATTGTAACGTTAGCTTTTCCGCGTGTGTGCTGATCGTCCAGTGACCGGTAAACACACCTATGAGTTTGGAAATTGAATGGCGTGGAGTCCCCAGGCCTTTCTAGGTGCTCCGTCTATTGTACTAGGGCCACGGGGTTTTCGAAATAGCACACGCAGAATTGGAGCTCCATCTTTTCTGCGCTTTCCTTAGAAATAATTTGTGCAGCTCCCCTTTAACAACTGTCAGGGGTATGCCGTTGACCGGGTAGGAGGTATCTGAGGCCAATTCAGTCCCCTTCCTGGCAAGCTCATCACCAATTTCATTTCCCTCTATGTTCCTATGTTCTGGAACCCAGATCAGAGAAATGTTTCCTGCACGTTCGAGACGTTTGCGTTCCTCCTTACAGGAGTTTACCAGAAGAGAGCTGCAATACGACGACGACAAGGCCTTGATCGCAGCTTAACTATCGAAAAAAATATTCATGTCTCCCTCCAACAGCGATCCCTAAGCATTTTGCATGCATGCAGGATCGCGAATACCTCTACTTGAAAAACATTAACAGTATTCGGAAGCTTAAAGGAGATAAATTGGCTGATTTAGAGAAAACTCCCACTTCAGATTCCATCATGGATCAGTCAGTGGAAATAGAGGTACAAAGAAAGGGAACGAGGAAAAACATATCCTTGCCGACTCTCCCCTCCTTCCAATCTAGCCTGCTCGGAAAGATAGCCCTAGCACAACTCTCAAAACCAAGTTTGCGGATGAAAAGATCAGTGCGAAGTACAGAGAATGAAGGAGAGATCTGCTTCAAGATCATACCATGTCCTACAGGAAATTGCCTCCAGAGGCCAATCTCCTTCAACCTAATAGCGCCCTGAGTAGCAATGGATTCAACCTGCAGATCCACAGGAAGTAAATGCAGAATGCCGTTGAGGACAGCAGTGGGACATGTTCTACAAGCACCAGTGATACCCACACATGCAGTTCTCTGCACTCTCTCTAGTTTAGTGGTGTTGTAGCCCTTCTGAAGAGCTACCCACCAAACTAGGCAACCGTATGTCAAAATTGGCAGAACCACTAAGTTGTACATCCAAAGTACGACACGTGGCTTGAGACCCGATTTTTCGCAGAGTATAGTATTCCAGGCGTATAAGGCTATACTGGCCTTCTTAGCTCGATTTTCTATGTGCAGCTTCCACTGGAGCTTGACTTCTGATGAGAGTGTAAGACACTGGTTGTTTAGTCTTGGAAGCTTAAAAGGTGGATGCTTGTATTTCCTGGTGAATTGCATCAACTCCGTTTTGTCAGAGTTGACTCTGAGACCGCAACTGGCAGCCCAACTACTGAGTGTAGCCAATGCACCTTCCAAAATTTCAGCCACTACTGATGAGAAGGGTCCTAAGGACAGCATACATAGGACTCAAACAGAATTCGCAGTTCCATTATGAAGTCATACGAATAGAAAGATAATTTTAGCTTTCATGTACATCCTACTTATCAGCTCTAATGTTATGCTAGCCGCATTCAAAAATTTTCCCAGTGTACAAAACTAGATGCATATCACTTATAACCTTTTATAGGAATTGCCAACGATAAATGTGCCAATCCATTTGCCATTCAGCAGCGACTCTATGAATTGTTTATTTGCATATTCACCCATACATGCACATGTATTGTACAGTAGAATATGTAGTATATGGTAGTGTATATGTATGTGTATATATGTATATGTATAGATGTATATGTGTGTATGCTTATTTATTTATTATAAAGTTCATAAAAAGCCCGCATTTGTCATTGTTTGGGAAAAAATGAATAAATTCTTATCGCTGCATAAAAACTACATTTTATTAGAGTGCAGCTCCCCTTGCGTTGTCAGTTCGCATTTCGGTTAAAGTGATGAAACCGGATAGTTGTTGTGAATAACTGTAGTAAATGAAAACCGAATGGCTGTTGTCAAAAGCGTTGCTCCCACTACAATGAAATAAATGTGAAAAATACATACAGACGTAGATTCACATTTGTATTGTCTGATAACTTAAGCAAATATTTGCAAATACGTATGCATGTAAGTGTGCTTGTGTGTACATATTTACGCATGTATGAGTGTTTGCTTGCGCTATTGACGTTAATGCACATCTCGATAGCATCGCAATCGCTTGAATTGGAAAATTTATGAATTAATACATTTTATGATAAACAATGCAAACCGCGTTTTTTATAGCACTGCATTTATGACAAATGAAGATAATGCAGCAATTTCCATAGCGAAAATGGAATGCATATAATTATGACTAAGCCAGAGATTTACTTTGTTATTTTCGTATTAAATCTTTTTCGCACCATAATAGATTTTCTGAATTAGTCATCAATATGGTAGATAAAAAACGTGCCATGAATAGATTTTTAGAATTCTCTTCTTCTTCTTAATTGGCGCGATAACCGCTTACGGGATTTTGGCCGAGTTCAACAAAACGCGCCAGTCGTTTCTTTCTCGTGCTAACCGGCGCCAATTGGACACACCAAGTGAAGTCAAATCCTTCTCCACCTGATTTTCCAACGCAGAGGAGGCCTTCCTCTACTACCACCAGCTGGTACCGCATCGAATACTTTCAAAGCCGGAGCGTTTGTATCCATTCGGACGCCATGACCCAGCCAACGTAGCCGCTGGATCTTTATTCGCTGCGTTATGTCTATGTCGGTGTAAAGCTCATACAGCTCATCGATCCATCGTCTGCGATATTCGCCGTTGCTAACGTGCAAAGGTCCAAAAATATTACGCAGAATCTTTCTCTCAAACATTCCAGGCGTCGCTTGTCATCGTCCAAGCTTCTACGCCATACGTTAGGACGGGCATGATGAGAGCCTTGTAGAGTGTTAGTTTTGTTCTTCGAGAGAGGACTTTACTACTCGGTTACCTACTTAGTCCAAAGTAGCACTTGCTGGCAAGAGAGATTCTACGTTGGATTTAAAGGTTGACATTGATTTCAGTATTAATGCTGGTTCCTAAATAAACAAAGTCCTTTACAACCTCGAAATTAAAACTGTCAACAGTGACGTGGGTGCCGATACGCGAGTGCACCGACTGTTTGTTTGATGGAAGGAAGTAGTTCGTTTTGTCCTCGTTGATTACTGGACTCATTCGCTTTGCTTCTTTATCCAGTGTGGAGAAGGGGAAAAAAAGTGTGCGTACCGTAGTACACATAACAGAGGTAAAACTTTCAAGGCAGAGGGAGAGACCCGAGAGAGAATGAGAGAGAGAGAAAGAATATATATCTAAATAAATTCACAACATTTGCAGAGAATACAAATAGACAAAATGGAGAAGGATCGACCGGTGTAGGTAAACGCCAGACACAAACCGTGGCACAACGCGTACTACTCCGAGCGTTTATCACCCGCACAAACGCAGCGGTTTCAGTACCGCAGCAACGGCACAAATTACCGCAAGGCAATACCAATAAATCCGACGCCGGAATGGATAGCACTTTATAGTACGCACAAGCACTAGCTAGGAAACGGAAATAAGCGCGAAAAAGTAGGCTTAAAAAAAACGCCAAAAAATTGGGACCAAAAAACGCCCCAAACAGTACCAAGCAAGCACCAAGGAAATATAACGCCAAAAAGTAGGCACCAAAAATATGGTTCTTACAAGTTTGCACCAACTAACAAGCGCCAAAAAGTAGGCAGTGCTTTTTCTCACTAGAAATTAGCAACCACAAGGAAAAACTCAAGAAAAATAGCCTAAAGTGTATCTAAGATATATATAAGTTATAGCTCTCTCTCTCTCCTTTTCCTATACGTTATATCTGTTTCTCTCTCGCAGAACGAAAATGCCCAAAACGTTGCATGGCCTTGTAATTGTAATTTCTATTCCCGCTCCTCCATCGACGCCTAAGAATTTTCACTGCAAAAATGTTTCCAAAAAACAATTTTTTTTTTTGAAGTATTGTATATTTTCGCTAAAAAATTTATAACAAAAATTTAAAGGGCAAAGTGAACTGAAGTATTTCTCACTAAAGTACTATAAAATTTTCGGCTTTGAACTATCTTAAAGTTATTGAATTAAAGGCACATCTAATATGGATGTTTTCCAAAAATTATAAAAAAAAATAATTTTTTCCAAAATTTTTTAACAAAAAAAATTGTTTTCAATAAACAAAATTTTCTCTTAAAAGTATATTTTCGCTAAAAAAATGTATAACAAAAATTTAAATGACAAAGTGAATCGAAATATTTCTCACTAAAGTACTATATCAAAATTTTCAACGTTCATAGATCTCAAAATTATTGAATTATTTTGAAAAATTGTGCAGTTTACTTCGAATTATGTTCAAGCCGACAAGTAAACCAATTTTCCGAAAAAGCGCCAACAATGTCCTAAATCCTTGGATCTCTTAAAAAGGAACCGCTCACATGTCTTGCTCATCCCTTCAAGTAAAGAAACTCAGCGGCAGGCAATTACAAAATCATCATAAACAAGGCAGTTTTGTCAAATTACGTGATATCGAAAATCAACAATCATTAATTCAAACACAACAAAAGCGTAAGCCTCTACGCTCACTCCTTAAGCTCTCCGTAGCGTTCGAGCACGTGTCCGGACTTCAGATTTTTATGCAATTTTTTATGTCGCGTATTAAAACTTATCAATAATATGTTGGTGCTCTTGTTACGATATGTAATATTATATAGGAATTTTACAGTATGATAAATTGTTATTTACGTTATTTGCGACAACAATGCCTCCAATAACAATTTATGATGGCCGAAAGGCAACGGCAAGCTGAATAAGCGAACCACAACAGCGGCTACGAGCCTAAGGGATATGCGTTCGTGGACCGAGGTATGAGAGAATTTAGTAATAAATAATCTTATTTCATCAGCGCCATCGAGTTACTCTTAGCGCTCATGATAACACCAAACCAGCGGCCAGAGGGGGGATGGGCGGAAGGTGGGCGGGGAGTAAAGAATGATTTGGTTTGGAGATAAATGGGAGGAAGCAGAGCTGTCAGGACAAAAGCACTAACGCACACTAATACACCCGCCCTTAAGTGGGGAAACGTGGAGGTGAGGCTGATATTTGAACTGAAGCAAAGCCGTGGCGTAGCTGGCGCGTTTGGCATGTAAGTAGAGACTACTTTGTGTGTGGCAGGAGGCGTGTGCAGAAACCGTAGGAATGCCTGTTATTATGCTTTCCTGCACATACATACATACATACATTCATTTGTACCTCCAACACCCCTATGCTGCCGCTGGAGTACTTATTTTGAGCCCCACTATTCTCACTTGCCACGAAGAACATTAATTTTGCTGTCATTGTAAATCAGCATTCAAAGAAAAAAAGTACTTGCCTGTTGAGGGGTTCGGGAGGCGTGGTCGCTCAAAGAGTAAACATTTTAAAAGCATAATGATTTTGCATACCACAAAGGACTTTTTACCAGCAACGGGCCCTTTCATACAATATACAACCAAAATGCAAACAAGGGGCGTTGCGGACGGGAAATATGCACGATAAAAAGCGAAAAGCATTTAACACAACCACTAACGGTGGACATCCACCTGACAGCATATAACTGTTACACCTTTTGTTGTGGCTTAAGCTGACGCCCAGCGCACACCCCATGCCGCAAGCCGCCCTCCGGCAAGCGCTACTTGTTAGCAGGCGAAGAATGTCTCGAAGGACACAACTTAGCAACTCAAGTGAGAGGATGAACGTTGATGTGTTCGCATTGGTGGCAATAGTTGACTAGGATGTGACGGCTTTTGAAAAGGGAAATTGATAAATTTCTGTGCGCGCAACGATTCGCTGTAGAAAAACTGCGTCTTGCGTTTTGCTTTGACTGAATTTCGGCACCGTTTATACGCAAATTGAAAACAAACAAGAAAGTGTGGTTTAAGCGGATTATGGTGCGGATGAGCGTTGAATTTGAAAATGTATAGGATTAAATTATCTACTTTAAAAGTATAGGTGAGAAATTTCTCATCGCGGAAATCCAAGGTTATACACTCACTCAAGTGTAGTAGGCCGGGTGCAGTCGCCATACAGAAAGCAAAAAGTTGTAAAGGACCATATCTGCATTTAACGCAAATTTTGAGAGGATTTTGGTACCAAAAAATTTTTTTTTTGGATTTTTCTAAAAACCGTTGAAGTGACTTTTTTTTATTATAACTTGGTTATTTGTTATTTAAAATTAAAAAAAATGCCATTATTCTTGCCTTGAGGGGTTTCATATTTTGTTCTTATGTCCTTTTTGGGTCCGAACTCATTTTTACTTAGTTGGGTGAGTTACCCAGAGTTTAAACCTCCTAAGATATCCTTTTGAGGTGGAAGATCGACCTTTGGCTCAAAAGAGGAGGTGGTAAGCAGCGTACCCGAGGCGCAATATCATCCTGGTAATCCTTGTTGCACGAAAGGTCTTTCACAGTTTATGATGGGCAGACAGAATAAAAATACTGCAAGAAAGGGTGTGAATACTGGCATACCTGCTAAGGATCCACCAGAGCGACCTGTGCGAGCGTGAACTTCTGCACGTTACACCAGATGGTCAGTAAACTAAAGCGTTAACATCTGGCACATCCCAAGGAACTATTCTCGGCCCCGACATGTGAAATCTGAGCTACGTCGAGATTCTGAGTATAGAAATGCCAGAAGACACATACCTCGTGGGATACACGGATGATAAGCAACGATAAAATCGAGCTCCGAGGATGCTTGAAGGAAGCTGAACCACGTCATGTTAAGGACCCAATTTTGGCTCCAGGACCAAGGCTTCGAGCTCGCTAAGCATAAGACCGATGTACTTCTGATGACACGCGGTCACATGCTACTCGAGGTCAGCATGAAAAGAAGACACATCTCTAGTGACTCTAAAAGCGGTGAATTATCTAGGCATTTAACTTGATTGCAGGCTTACGTTCTGGGCCCCGAAATGGCACGAGACTACCAAAGTAGCGAAGATCGCAGGAATGCTGAGCAGAGTAGAGCAAACATTGTTGGACTAACCCAGAGTAAAAGAAGGTTCATCATGGCCACCATAAACGCAATACTCCTGTACAGCAACCAAATATGGGGAGATGTGCTAGACTGCGCAAAACGTAGCGCAAGGCACTAGAGGCTGGAGAGCGAACAGCGGTATTCAGGGTTTCTTCAGCCTGCCACACAGTCTCACACAGGCGCAGCAGTTTTTGTGCAACAAAGCGAAGCCTCACAGACAGAGACATAAGAAGACGAGCCAAACCCAGACGTGGGTGAATAGTCATGGAGTTCATTGTCATTCTGGGTCCTCCCGAACTAATGTCGAAAGTGGTCCCGGGAAGGGAGTCTCTCCAGAAGAAGAGGAGGGATTGTTTTAGTAGTGGTCACACCACTCGATGGAGTAGATGACGGTTGCTGTAAGTGCGAAGGCATTTACCTCACGCATCAAAAAGAAAAAGTAGATATCATTTTGTGTCATCAATCTGAAGTACTTAAAACTTTGCTTAAGCTGTTTTGCTCAATCCATAACCAAAAAGATTATAACACTTCGAACATTTCCCATCTCATATGGAGCCATCAACCCTTAAATGAGCCATTCTTTATATTTTGTAAAGAAAATATATATTGTTTTTAAGGACCTACTAAGAAATACTAAATCAGGTAAAAAGCGGGACCTGTTTAAGAAAAATACAATATTTCCATCGCATTAGTGCATCCGAATGTTAGCCATTGCTTGATGAAGGCCGCTCGTAATTAAAAAAAAAATTTATCTTTCATTTGTGGTTTTATATCGACAAAGAGCTTCAAAACAAGGACGCGTCAAAGGATAGTTGCGCAAAAATCTACTCCGTATCGGAGTGAATATAAGTATTAAAATATATTATATTTCTTTTTTGGGATAGGCTCTGTTTTGGTCCAATTAGTCCAGTCGTTGCTTCTTCTTCTTATTTGCGTAAATTAAAAACATTAACTGCAGTTAAAGTTAAGTTAGGTTAAGTAGTTTCCCGTAAGAGAACTCACTTAGACGAGAAATTAAATTCTTGGGAGAAAGAAAAGGAAAGAGAGATAGGGAATAGAGTTTTAGGGTTATGGAAAACAACTAACAAGAAGACTGAAAGATAACAAATAACGGTTGCGTTCACCGCTTCAGCCTTGGCAAGGAAATGAGAGCCCAAATAACTCCATATTAGTCCCACGAGAGCAGAACTGCTAAATTCCGATTTACGCACAGAGTCACCTGGAAGGGAAGTACTGGGAATTCTCTTTTGATGTTTCATGCGCACGGCGAAATTGTTTTCGGCAATATTCGTTGCATTTGACGTTTACTTCTTTAAGTTTGACAACACGAATAAGAAGCAAAAAGTGTGCCGCCGCTACTACTCTCTCTTTCCCGATCAAACTTCTCCCACGAGCAAAATGTTTCCCTGCGTAAATACCGGACTAAGAAGAAGCTACTAGGATGACTCTAACTCATGCTCCAGATAACTACCGTGAAAGGACTTGAAGTAATGCATATCTATTCTAGAGCTTAGTATTTTTTAACCTTAAAAAATCCCGTGAGCACTCTGAGGCAAGCGTAGCCAAAAGGTTCAAGTTGGTGTATTTGCGCAGCGCTTACTGAGTTGACGCGAAGACCAAACTGAAACGATCTCTGATCTACAACGAGACCCTGATCATAAAAATGCCAGAAAACACATATCTTGTGGAATACGCGTATGATAAAGCGGCGATCAAATCAGCGTGAGATGTCGAGGAAGCCAGGAAGAAGCTGAACAAAAACGTGGCTCTTCCTCTCCACCATCACCAGGTATTACATAGAATACTTTTGAAGCTGGGGTCTTCGCATCCATTAGTCTGACATATTTTGCGCAACGGAAATGCTTCATTCACTGCGTTCTGTCTATGTGACTGTAAAAATCAATACTTTTTTCTCAGGCTCCTTCCAATATTTGGTGTATTAAGAGTTTCTGGACGATGGGAGTTGGTTTCATAAAGGGCAATAACGCTCAATTTGAATACTGATCTTGGTACACCTCTTACCAGCCAATCTCCTGTTAACCCCAGCCAGAGACTGTGTCCCACACAAAGTGAGAAACTCTAGGGGAAGGAATGGAAACAAAAGAAGTGGGTGGCTCAAGCTCTCCTAGAGGGGACTGGTCCTAAGCCTGACAATTTTATACAAGAACTCATTTTCGCGGGAAGCGGGATAGTCAAGCCGCGATAAAGGCTCTGAAGACGCCATGGTGCAGAACGAAATTAGAAAACTCCTGATCTTGCCAGGAAGGGGACTGAATTGGTCTCAGATACCTCCTACCCGGTCATCGGTATCCCTCTGAGAGTTGTTACATGGGAACTGCATAAATTATTTCTCATGAAAAAATGGAGCTCCATCTTTTCTGCGCTTTCCTGATAAACAATTTGTACAGTTCCCCTTTCCTAAGCATTTTTTTTCTTGCCGGATCGCAAAGACTACGGCGCTCCTTTCTTCTACAGTCTGGGGGTCTACGAGTTGGAAATTGACTGGCGAGGAGTCCAAAGGACTTTCTGAGTCCTTCGTATACTGTACTGGGGTCACAGGGTTTTCGGAATAGCACATGAAGAAATGGAGCTCCATCTTTTCTGCGCTTTCCTGATAAACAATTTGTACAGTTCCCCTTTTCTAAGCATTTTTTTTCTTGCAGGATCGCAAAGACTTCTGCATGAAAAACAGTAGCAGTATTCGGCAATTCTAAGGAAATAGATAAATTGGCTGATTTACAGAAAACCCTTGCTCCGACTCCCGATTAACCGTCGGTTAAGACAGAGGTGCAAGATTAGGTTAGGTTAGGTAGTGTTGATTGCCCAGAGAGTGGGCCCACTTGGACGAAGAAGTTTGGTTCATCCTTTGTGATACCATTGCAAGAGGGGGAAAAGAGGTGAAGGAAAAAAGAGGACGAAAGGGAAAGGGATGAGGAAGGTTGAGTGTTTGTGGACTACGAACGGTGACTAGTCTGCGGTTATGTTAACCTCTTTATGTTGCTGATGAAGTTCATCAGATTTTTGTTTTCAATACCTGCTATGTCAGCAGGCGCAGAAAAGAAGTGAGAGCCAAGATGCTTGAATCATAGTCCCGCGAGGGCTGGGCAGCTAAGGAGCAGGTGCTGAGATGATTCCTCCTCATCCTCCATACAGCTGAAGCAAAACGAACTCGAAGTAATTCCGAATCTCACGGCATGTATACCCCGCGGACAGTGCCGCGTGAGGATGCCCACGAAATTTGAGAGATGAGAGTTTGTCATCCTCAGAATATCCCTCGAGCGCCTCCTATCCAAACGTGGCCAGAAGGACTTCGCGACCTTACACGTTCGTGTACTTGCCCAGCGCTCGCTGAGTTGGTGCAAAGCCCATTCTTCCAAGAGTAGAGCGCAGGTTGTCAAGGGGATCCCGATCCTCTCCTCCCCTCTCCACAGTGGTGCAAGCTTTGGTGCAGATTTTGCGGTTCGATCCAATTCTGCCTGTTTGGAAAGATTGCCCTAGCACGACCCTCAATCTTTAGTTTGCGGATAAAGAGATCTGTTCGAAGTTCGGAGAAATACGGTGTTAACTGCCCGAAAATAATACCATGTCCCTTGAGAGATTGCCTCCAGAGGCCAATCTCCTTTAACCTGATTGAACTTTGAGCTGCGATGGAAATGACAAAAAAATTCGATGGGAAGTAAGTGCAAAAGGACATTCAGGGCAGCAATTGGGCAAGTTTTACATGCTCCAGTGATGCCAATGCATGTAGTTCTTCGCACCCTTCCCAGTTTAGTGATATTATAGCCCTTTCAACGAGCTTCCCACTAAACCAGGCATTCATACGTTAAAATTGGCAAAACCACTGCTTTGTACATCCACAGCACGAGTCCCCATTTTTGCCGAACACTAATTTGTAGGAGTAGAACGCTATACTGGCCTTCTTTACTCAAGTTTCAATGTGTAGCTTCCAATGAAGCTTGGAGTCAAGTATCACTCCAAGATACCTAACTTCCGATGAGAGCGGGAGAACGTGGTTGTTTAATTTGGGAAGTCAAAAGAGTGGAAGTTTATATTTTCTGGTAAATAGGACCAGCTCCGTTTTGTCAGAGTTGACTGTAAGAAATAATGTCCTTTCTAGAATTACATAAGTAATAAATAAATTCTGCAATCTAGTTTTGTTAAATCATAGACTGTTGTTCCAGTTGTTCCAGCTGAAATGAAATGAAAGAAATATTGCATTAAAATTTTTCGCTCCATACTCCGTTTCCTTATTGAACGCCATCTGTATTTTTTTGGCTGCTGCATAGTGTTGTCGGTCACTATCAATCGCATCTGCTGTTGATAGTTTCGGGTTCTAACTTCGTTCAATAATGTGTGTGACTAATTAATTAAAACACATTTTTTTGCCAAAATTCGCTTTTCCAATCTTTCGATACCGCCTTTGTAAAACGATTTTTCTTTGCCTTCAAAATAGGCCTCAGTTTCGGCGATTACTTCATTATTTGAGCCAAATCTCTTACCACGGAGCATCTTTTTGAGGTTTGCGAAGAGCCAGTAGTCGCTGAGAGCCAAATCTGGAGAATACGGTGGATGGGGAAGCAATTCGAGGCCCAGTTCGTTCAATTTTGCCATCGTTTTCATTGATTTGTGACACGGTGCATTGTCTTGGTGGAACAACACAACACTGAGGCCGTTTCTTTGCGATTTCGTCTTTCAAACGCTCCAATAACGCTACCTAATAGTCACTGTTGATGGTCTGCCCCTTCTGGAGATAGTCGATGCATATTATATTAATATTATTCCATGCTTTCACCGGCTGCATGCCACTCAGCAGACTGCCGATTTGACTCTGGAGTGAAATGGTGGATCCATGTGCCATCAATTGTGATGTACCGACGCAAAAACTCCGACTTATTGCGCGCAAACATGCCCAAACAGCTCTTTGAATCATCGATTCGTTGTTGCTTTTGCTCCGGTGTGAGCAAACGCGGCACCCATTTGGAAAACACCTTTTTCATACCCAAATGTTCGTGTATTATGGTGTGTACACTGCCTGCTGATATCTTTAGAATGTCAGCAATCTCCTTCACTTTCACTTTACGGTCGGACATAATGATTTTAAGTGTTTTTTCAACGTTTTCCGGAATAACAGCGTCATTTGGCCTTCCAGTAGATGGAATGTCATCGGTGTCTGTACGACCACGTTTGAATTCGGCATACCAATAACAAGGGTTCTTTTTGATGGAGCAGAGTCCGAATAATGTTTTTCAAGCCACTCCTGGCATTGAACAGCATTTTTTTTTCATTAAAAAACAATGATAAATCAGCACACGGAATTGCTTTGAATAAATTTTTTTTTTTTTAACTCAAAAGTAGCGTCACTTAAAACACTGTAAATTGTGAACAAATGGTCGGATTAACATATGATTTTGACAGCAAGCCTAAAAAGGTTGCCAACTTTCGAAAAAAATATTGATGCAGTACTAGTGCAGCCATCTATGTGTCAGTCACACACATTATTGAACGTCCTGGTATTTATCATAAAAGCACAGTTATTTAAAGGTGGAATGCTATTGCCCTTTAAGTTTTCCAGGTAATTCAACTGTACCGTTTGCGATCCATTTCCAATGACCCTTCTATAAATGCACCCATTGCGTATAATAAATAATCACACGAGCTCCCTCATAAGCTTTAGTTAACCCCTCTCAGGCGCTCAGACTCGCCAGCCAATAAAAATTGATGCGCATAAAATTTTAGTGCAAATAAAACACTTAATAATAGAAAACGCACACAAATTGAGTACCACTCAATCGATCATAATTTTTTGATAAAAAAAAGCAATGAATACTAAATCAAAATCAAACAAACCGAGCATTGAATTATTTGCCAGCAGTGAGGCCACGCATCACCTATGCCTTGAATGCTGTATTTATATTTTCTTTTATTACATTGCTGTTGTGCATTTACACATACATACATGCAGATGGAGGCTGGCACGTGCCGCCGGCCGGGTTGAGTGCTGACCTTGATGGGTACTCATTGCTGCTGCTTGCTTTGGACAGGGTTCAAGCGCTCGACCTGGCATAACTGCCGCAAAGGTATACAAAATGTTTGCTTGTATGTATGAGGAGTTATTACACACACGCATACAAAGGCAGATGCACGCATTTTTCATAGCCAAAACACCGTCGTCGACGACACATCTCCAAACCGAAAACCCGTAATTGTTGTCTTGCAAATATGCAAACACTGCCTTGTCCTTGCCCTTTTCTGTGCTACTACACTCACATTCGCTCTTAGCTTTTCTCCTGCTTTCCTGGCCTCTTCTATCATTTTAGTATTCTTTCCCTTTTCATTTCATTGCATTTTACTTTTACTCTTATATAACGCAGCACTTTCATGCCACTGATGGTTTGTTTATATGCAGTCGTCGACGAGTGTCCTTTTTGCCCGTGGCGTTACTTTAGTGGCCTTTAAAGTATCATAAATTTACACAGCCTGCCATGGCCGCATTGCTCTGAGTACTCATTTGCTGGCCTAGTCGCTAAAGGTCCCAGCCGGCGAACGATTGCGAACCGCAGCTATTGTGGGAGTTGTAAACGAGAAGGAATAGCAAAAGAAATGTGGCGCGTCCGAGGCTGTGTAAGTGGCAGAAACAGTTCCTTTTGTGTGCTTCATGGCCGTAATATGCCTTATTTTTTTTCAACCCTGCAAGTAAAGTGTGAATGTATGACCGCTTTTATGTTTATAGCCGCCGTTTATATGGCATGCGAATTTGTGTGACAGTCGCGTTTACAGCGACAGCCAGTACTTTACTGGTTTGCCCGAAATGCTGTAAACGATCCGACGATTCTTCGGGGGTTTAAAGCGTCCCAGGCCGTTAATGCGTTGCAGCAACAACAATATTGTCAGAGAAATATGGGCAGAAAATGGAAAATATTACAACAACGAAAATTTTGCTCTCAGCGTACTATGTAAGTAAGAGCCCCTAAAAGCACACTACAAGTGTAAAAAGCGCCGCCGTTCACTTTGCGCCAAGCAGAAGCCAACTAGGGAATCTCTGCCATCGCCACACGTCTATTAAACCTTAGAGCTCCATACTCTACCCCTTCCGCCCCCTTTCGGGAGCTGCTCTCATGTGCGGCCTGTGCGGCCGGTGCGGCTGTACATTTTGTAGTATTATCATAATCATAATTGTGCATAATACAATATGAAAATATGATTTATTGGTTATAATAAAAAGGAAAAAGGTGTAAGGAAAAAAATTTCTATGAACAGCAACAGCTAAAGAGCCAACCGCAGCAACCAGCTACGCCATCACTACATACAAACACTTGAAGTAGCGGCAAGCGTTGTAGCCACAATGTCTACGCTTTAGTAAGGAAATGCCATATCAATGTCGAAAGCCGAACCCGAAAGCCAAAAAGGAACAGGAAAAATGCATGAATGAAAATAAAATTTCCTATTTCCGTGCGAAGTACAAGTAGGTATGAAATTTCCCAAAGGATATCAAATTTGCTTGCAACAAGCAACGGAAAGCTCGATTGCCACTCCACTAATATGGAAGAGTGTATGTGTAAGTATGTATGCGTGTTATGTATTGTGTGTGCGTATGTTTCTGCACCTCAATATATTTTAGTTTATGCCAGTGCTTTGTCGAACAAAAGTAAATATTGGATATTCTGTAGATGTGGCTGTGGTGGGGCGATGTGCAGTGCTAACTGTCTGGCGGCGGTAAATACCGTTCGCCTGTTTGGTTATTGCGAGAAAATATGAAGGTGGTGCGAAAAGGTGAAACGACCGAAAAGGTTTTTATTTTTAGTCATAAACATAAGCCCCAGCCATACTTTTTTCCACATTTATGTGTGAAATTTCTATATTTCACTTACAAACCAAAAGACAGCTGCAATTTAGAGCGATGATAAAGTGCGCAAAATAGTGAGGTACGCACAGATTAGAGATGCCATTCCCGTGATAGCGGTATTCTTAAGGGGGGCCTCTACTGTAAAACTTAAAAAAAATCGATTTTTTACTTTTTGTTGAAACATACTCAGAAACAACTCCAGAATGTTCCATGAAAATTTTAAAAAGAAATCTTGAATAGTTTTCAAGTTATAAAAGTTTTAGCAAAGCAGGTATAAACTGAGCGCTCGAGCGGTTTACGGTCATATGCGCTTGATCAAGAGTCAAGACGTTCCCTACTCCAACCTTCTACTTGGTTACCCATGTCAGAATATCTATAGATTCTTTTGACCTTGAAAATGCTCATTGGATATTATTTCGGATAAAAGAATAAAGCATTAAGAGAGGGGAGCTAGAACAGCTACTCAACAGGTATATATTTTTGCAACGAAAAGTATGAAAAATTGTTTAAGCGTGTTTTTCTCGAAACCACGTTTTCAAAATTGCCCACATCACAGCTCCGTGAAAAATTAACATATCAAGCTCAAACTTTGATAGTATATTTTTAACAATATTTACTAGTTTTTAAAGCTATGGTGGGAAAAAATTTATTATTTATAACCCCTTTTTTAATAACAAAATGACAACAAAAAAATGTCGATTTTTTAAAAAACTTCAAAAATTTTACAAAAAAATTTTTTTTTTGCAAGTAATAGGCTTAACAACTAAAAATAATGATATATAATAAAAAAAAATTGGTTTTTTTCATTTCAGATTTTTTTTAAATGCGCGACAGTGTGGGCAGATTTCAAAAGGCGTCTCGGGGGAGCGGCTGTACAGCTGCCATTTTGAAATGAAAATAAATTTAAAAAATTTTTTTGTACACTCAAGACCTGTGATAATGTAACCCTAAACTTTTTTTTACTAATTAAATTAATACAAGTATGAAAACAAAATCCATGAAAATTTGATTTTAACAGTAGAATCCCCCCTTAAGGTCACAGAAATTCCAAAATTACCCCGTATTGATTTCGGCATCCCGAAATTTTTTAAATAAAAAATTGAAAATGGGAAAAACTTGTTCATTACAAAATTTAAAAAAATGTAACACAAAAAAATAATAAAAATTAAAAAAAAAAAAAAAAATAAATTAAAAAAAAACGTACAATACACAACAAGCTCTTAATTTTGCGGGAAATTTATTTGTAGAAAATTAATTTGCATTGAAAATTGCATCATTAATATTAAAGAGGGAAAACAGAAATCCATTATTTTCTCGGTAGATGGCTGTAGTGATCGATATCTCGTAAAGTAATCGATCAAATAGTTTAAAGCTTATGCTCGTTATAAAGTCACATTTCACAATAAAAAATTCTTTTGATGCTTATTGTTTTTTCCATTCAGTTGTCAGCAAGTCGAATCTATTAAAGGTAGTATCAGTAAATCAGCTGATTTGCTCTTTTTCTTTCGCCGTGTCCATGTGGTTGTCAGCTCAGAATGAAACAAGGCGAATTCATTATTTGGTTTCTTCTTTGCCCATACTTTGCTTTGACAATCAAAGGTACAAAACATTGTTATTGGTCTAGTGGCACCGCCTTTAATGAATGCGACTTGGTTGTGAGTTACGGGGTGTTAACAATGGAAGTCAACAAAGGGAAATTTCAATAAGTCTTACGGTTTTTCTTTGGTAAAGGCGAAAAGGCGAATATTCAAGCCAGACCGCTGAAATTGTAAATGGTGTTTGTGGTTTCGGACAGCCAGGCGCCATCAAATCAATAGAGGCAGCTATACTAAGATCAAAGGTTGCCGAGGAGTGTCCGGCTGCTCTAAATGATATTAGCACTGTCTTCACGGTCAGGCCTTTATGGGTTTCGGGACAAAGAGATATTGAAGGAAATTGGAAGGCCGATGAGCTAACCAGAAAGGGTACTAATCTTCCACTGCTTGAAAACAGAGTCAATAATGGAATTCCTATAGCAACTTGCAAATTAACGATGAAAAATAAGATTCTTCAGGAGGCCAATAGGTCATGGAGAGAAGAAAATAATTGTCTCACAACCAGGCTAATTTGGACGCAAATAGATAAGAAAAGATCAGGAGAATTACTTAACCTCTCATGAGAGAACATCTCGCGAAGGTCGTGTCTTATGTCACCGTTCATTTGAAAGTTAGGTAGGCACTCTTCTAGGCCACGAATATTTTCGCATGAATACTGCAGAAATTGTAGAGACGAGGAAGAAGAAGAAACAGTCGAATATTTCCACTGTAATTGTCAAGCCTTAGCCAGGAGCAGAGCAAGGCTGTTAGAAAAATACCATTTTGACTCTCTTACGGAACTACCTGGTGTTGGGAAAAAACCTATCCTATGCTTCATAAGAGAGTCTATCTGGTTGCATGAAAATAAATGCACGGTAAAGTTCCCATGCTACACAGTGGTAGCACAACGGACCTCCATGGTCTAAGTGAGTTGGCAACTCTAAGCCGACAGCCTCAAAAAACCTAACCAAACCATGGTGCCGATACCGTAATAACAGTAATTGCGCGCAATTTTGTTTTCGTCGATTCCGATCTGGTACTTTTGATGTTAAAGAAAATGTCGGTAATGTCGATAAAATCGCAAAAATAATCGAAGTTGTCGGACAATTTAGTTTCCGTAGCATCGCTCTGGAGCTATAATCGATCACTAAACAGTTTTAAATCGTTTGCGCGAAACTGAATTCAAAAAGAAGCTCGCCGGTTGGGTGCCAGACCAATTGAACCCAAAAAATATGATGGATCGAATTTCCATCTGCGAAGCCTCATGCGAACCAGTTTTTAAGCGGTTGGTGATTGCAATGAGAAATTCATCACCTACGTCAATATTGTGCGAAAATGATCAGGGTCAAAGGGTTATGAAGCAGCTCAAGCGATAGTCAAACCAGGACTAACTTTGAGGAAGATACCACTGTGTACTTGGTGTAACGAGAAAGGAATCATTTATTAAATTCAAATCTCAACAAATATCAACAACTGTACAACATTTGAAGCTAGCGATTGCGCAGAAATGGTCAGAATTGGCCAACAGGCGAGGTGTTGTGTTCCATCAGGACAACGCAAGGCCACACACGTCTGTAGTGACTAGCTAAAAGCTCCGGGAGCAGGGTTGGAAAGTTTTAATGCATACACCATTTGGTCTGGATCTCACACCAAGCGACTACCACCTTTTTCTCCCATTGCAAGACTTCCTGAGTGATAAGGAATTGGTATCAAGAAAAGATTGTGAAAATCGATATCTAAAGTTTCTCGCCAATATGGACCAAGACTTCTATGAGAGTGGAATTATAAAGCCACGTTTAAAATGATAACAACAATGATGCATATTTGAATCAAATCAGACAATCCGAAATAATATTTACAAATACATTAACTTTTACTTCTTGATTGGCGCGATAACCGCCTACGCGATTTTGGCAGTTGTTTCTTTCTCGTATGAACCGGACACACCAAGTGAAACCAAGTCCCACCTGATCTTTCTAACGCAGTAGAGGCCTTCCTCTGCTGCCACCAGGGCAGCAGGCAGTGACTGAGTGATTAATTTCTGCGCCTCGGACAATCTTTTTCAGCATCAGGTTAAAGAAGTCATACGACAGCGTGTGACCCTGTCTGAAACCTCGTTTGGTATCAAACGGCCCGAAGAGGTCCTTCCCAATTCTGACGGCGCTGCTGGTATTGAGCAACGTCATTTTATATAGCCGTATTAGCCGCATACAGGCAACTCCCTTTCGTACTGTCGAATGCAGCGTTGAAATGGGTATTTACCAAGACTGGGCGTGCTATTGTGTGTTTAAATGCCTTCAGTCATTGAATATTTACTCAAATTAATAAGAAAAATGATGGTCAAAGTGAATCCCGCGACGAGTCCCGAAATATCGAGATTACTTAAAAAATATACCGAAATATCGGGACTACTTACTTACCGCTAATATTGCCATTCTTAGTACAAATAGGTGCGATGGTGAGTGTGTGTGTGTGTTAGGTTATAAGAGGGTTGGCTGAAAGGTAAATGGATTAGTGAACATATTTTTCTTCTTGATTGGTGTTGTGACTGCCTAGGCGATTGTAGCCGCGTACTAGTTTGCACAAAGTTGAGATGCCAATGCAGCGCTGGCTTTCCCATCCAAACAGAATTATCACTTCTATAGAGTATTATATTTTGGCGAAGCTGCATAAACAGCTTGAGCAACAGCCTATAAATGTACTTAGTCTATATAAAAATATGTTTTAAGTCTACCCAATTTGCAAATGACTACTTGAGTTCAGATTTTTTCTACTCTCTCCCTACTATTCTACTCTCTAAGAAGAGTACGAAAAAGCTATTTGAATAGGAAATTTGAACACTAAAATGTCGTACTTCTTTCTTCCATCTGATGTGTCATATTCCAAAACTCGATTGCTCAGATAGCTTCTGACAAATAGGCTAGGACAGCTAGCTTTTTAACTGCGCTAAGAAGATGAAAATCCCTCACAAAACAGTCGATAACCTCCAAGGAAGCCATGAAATGCAGCACATCTCTTAACGAGATGGCTGAGTCATTTCGCCTAATGATAGCATGGGTTCCTGGCCATTGCGACATTGAGGAGAACTGCAGGGCTGATGAACTTGCAAAAATCGATAACAAATTGACTGATGAGTACATAGACAACGATATAAGTATACCCTTGCAAACATGAGGAGACACGGAGACATTGTGGGTTAAGATTTACTACAAAAATATTTGTCGTCAAGTTCTGCGTAAGTCTCTTAATACTCTCAAAATTGAACGTGAGTTCCAGAAATAAGTCAAAATAGAAAATGTGTACGGCAACTTAATATATTAATTTTTTTTTTCACACAAACTAGCGAAATTAACTCTTACACATTTTCAGTTCTGAACACTTTTGACGATTTTTACTTGTAATTGATACCAACAACTGGTGTTAGTACAGGCAGAGGAAGGACCTGCCCAACTAACGCCGGTTAGCGCGAGAAAGAACCGACTGGCGCGCTTTGTTAAGCTCGGCCAAACTGGTGTATGCGGTTATCGTGCCAATCAAAGAGAAGGAGGGTCGTGATTTAACCGGATTTTCAAAAGACATATGGCACATGCACCTTTTGGTGGACTGCATGAGAATAGCAACTGTCGTAGAGTCTGGGGTTCAACCGCTTCCTAATGATTTATTTAACGGTAGTACCGGAAGGGGATCGGTACATTAACGGTAGGAGGTTTGGTTCGGGTTGAAGTTCCACACTGATGGGGTACATGCATTTGATGCTTCCTCTTCATAAGCAAGCAAAAAAATAACAAAAAAAATAAATTGAAAAAAAGGGTTTTTCACAATGAGTTGATATATAGGAGTTCGTTGCTAATTTCTAGGCAACCTATGTACTTAAATATGGAAAAAATGACTTTAGTGCTTGGAATATTTTATGAATAGTAAGAAGGTATCAACAACCTGCAATAAGTTCAACTACTTATTGAATTCACTCGAAGCTTCGCTATTGAACTACATGGGTCACATCCAATTCAGAAAAATTTTAAAAATCCGGGTGATGTTTTTGTGCCATAAAAAAATGAAGAAAAAAAATTTAAATTCATTTAAAATTATATCAAATTGTCCAAGCAACAATGATCCAGTCCATTTTTTTGGATTTTAAAATGTTTTCATTATATCTTACCGTAGAAGCATAAGTCTAACCATTTCTTAAATCGGGGATATGGTATGGAGTGTTTGCCACTTCTTTGAGCGAGAAATAGTTTAGAGTGTCAAAATAATATGCAATGCAACACAAAATAATCAAATAATGTCTCACTCCCTATTGGACATGTGACAAAGAAATAGGAGGAACTGTATCAGCTCACATGACCGATGGCTGATGAGTGATGAGTGATGAGTCATGAGTGATGAGTGATGAGTTATGAGTGGTGAGCTACTTACATGACCAACGAACCTATATCTTTAATAGCTAAATAACATAGCCCAGGGACTTATTGACACCTTATTTACTTCTTATTACATACAAAAATTTTTATTTTTATTTTATTATTTTGTTACAGTTTTTAATTTTTGTTTTTGCTATTTTATTATATTTTTCAATTATTATTTCACTATATTTTTTAATTATTATGTTTTTTATATTTTTTTATTATTATTTTCATTATTTTATTACTATTTTTTATTATTTTATTATATTTTTTAATCATTATTTTTAAATTGATTAAATTTTTTATTATTTTATTATATTTTTTAATTTTTTTTGTTATATTTTTTTGTTTTGTTTTGCAGTTCATTTTGCTTTATAAATCACATAGATTAAATTTTCGATTTGCGTTCAGTTAAAAAAAGTACAACAAATTTTCATAAAAAATTTCAAAATTCCTAATCAGAATCATGGAAAAACTAAAGTATTATAGACCATTGACCTTCGATTGCACGTTTGAGGTGACGCAAAAATCACGCCCTTTTTTGAATTTTGTTTTTGCTGTAATGAATGCCATTTTGCCCATATAATGAATGCTCGACATTTTTCGTACGTGAAAGGGAACACCCAACATGTATGCATGCGCCCAGACTGCGCCTGAAAGCCTCTTTTCAGCAATACTTAAAATTTAATAGGGCTACCACTGTTAACATAACATTTGCTGTTAGGCTGAAATGAAGCAACCTGCAAAATCGCCCGTCAACTTTGGCCAACTCTAAATGCTAAACGCACAGAATCTCTGCTAAGCCAAAATAAACACAGTCTTAGCACATTGATCTCAGTCATAACGGGGCACTGCCTAATAGGCAGACACGCCCAAAGGATGGGTGTGCAAACACATGACTTCTGTAGAAGTTGTCAAGATGAGGACGAGGAAGAGACAATCTCGCACCTACTATGCCACTGCCCTGCTCTATCTAGGCGGAGGTTTACTATTCTGGGTAGACAATTTTTTAATGAGCTAGAAGACCTCAGTACTATAGAAATCAGAGATATTTTAAAATTTTTGAAAAACACACACTGGTTTTAGGAGAGATAGGGACAAGCTCCCCACGCGGCATCACAATGGGCTATGAGCCTGAGTGTGTCCCACAGGACAACCGCTTCAACCTAACCTAACCTAACCTAGGCTGAACTTCATTCTGAAAGAGATTTTACAAACGCTGATATAATAAAAATTAAATAAAAAATGGGATATTGGGAATTTAAATGAGCTATGTATATGTGTTATATGAGGTAATACTCGGCTTTATATCAATAGATTTATATAATTTATATAGCGCCACCGCCAGATCTCTTGAAAATTTAGTCAGCACTCAGCATCCGCTATCCTCAAACCATCTAAAAATCAATGCGCACACATAAAGCACACAAAATCTATAGTCAAATTTTAAAAGCAAAAAAGTGTAATTTTAATGCCATCTAATATGCGCGCTGTTGCTATTTCTTCTACGTGCGTCGATAGACACCTATCACATTGCACCTGAAATGTCATTTCGTGCATTTCACACAATCAGCTGGAAGTGCAAAACACTCGCGCAACGCCTTTGAGACTATGCGACAGCAGCAACAACAAAAATAGTTTTAGTAATAGTGGCAATGACAGCAGCGGCATCAACGCCAACACTAACATCAACGCCAGCATTAGAGCAACAGATACAACAGAAATAACAGAATCTACGCCCTCAAGCCCACCCAGCGGCATGTTGGCGCCACCACAACGCAACGCACCACATTTTGGCCACCGTTCGACTTGTAACTATTTGCGCTATTGTCACACATTTTTTGGTTGGCAGTCTTGTTGTTGCTAGCGCACCTATGTATGTATGTGTTGCGCACAGTTGCCGCGGGAAGGGGTGTAGGCGCGGTCACACGAATTTCCATCTAAATGCAAATTTGTGCAAGTGCTACCCATGAAATAGCTTCCTCGAATTCATCTAGCCCTCCACATATTCTAATCCGTATTGTTTTTACTATTTTCCTATTTATTTTACCTTCACAATTCGCTTATTTTGTCACTTCCGCAGAGGAATCTAACATTTTTTGCCCAAACTAACTACTCCGCCGTAAATAACCGAATGCAATGGGTACGTGTAATAGATATGCACTTGAATAGTTTTTGGTGAATTTACACGATAAAGAGAACACAACTCGGAGCATTACACAAACACACACGAGTGTGCGTTTCGTGGAGAGGCGGTGTGTGTGTGTGTATGAATGCACATTTCTGTAGGTTTTTGGTTGTCAGGTGAATGTAATGGTGGTGACATAAATGGATCACGTATGACACGACGTCTGAGTTGGCAGATCATCTACTCTTACACATACCTACGCACATATGCACTCACATTGGGCAAAGTGTTTGCATATTTTCTCAATGTCTGTTGCTGTTTGTGTGCCATTTTGTCTATTTTTCCCCTGCAAGTGGAAATGCATTTTGCATTTGCTTTTTTGTTTTTTTTTTTTGCTGTTGCTAAAATTTGTTCGGGTTTGTTGTTTTTGCAGTTTCTTATATGTTTTCGATTACAATTTACATAAACACATTTTGTTTTTCTTTTGTTGGTGGTTCTATTTACTCTGAAAATCTTTTTATTTTCATATTTAACAGGAGGCGGTGCTTTGGTACTCTCCTTCGTGTCTGAAGTTGCATATATTAGACTATTTTTTTAGGAGATACAATAAAAGCGTACTTTTTACTTTTAAGACACACATTTTCTTGGTAAAAAAATATTGGGAAAAATGTATAAAAAGGCAGTGCTTTATTGTGAACGATTTTTATAAAAAATTTAAAGTGTAAAAACTATTAGATATTGAAATATTGTCAAAAAATTATAAAAAACTAGTACTTCATTGTGAGTGATTTGTATACGTAGAGCGATTTATAAATTCTAAAAAAAAATTTACAAAATTTTAATGGGCAAAGCTATTAAAGGCACTCATTCACTGTTGCAAATGGCCATTGTTATCGAAAATGTTCTCTTGTATATGACAGCAAGAAGCGCATGACGTTGATTTTCCTGCCTGAAGCACTGATTACCACCTATTTTTTCAAACATAAGTCGCATTTGATGCACTCGTTTATTTTTAATGCTTCATTGCCTATTTTTTTTGGACACAGAAATGAAAAAGTATAAAATTCCGCCTATTGAAGAGAAAAAATATCGGTTTTTTCCGCAACATAGCTCTAGCTGCGGTGCATATGAAAGAATTAAGAAGAGACCGTTCAAATACATAGTTCGCTTCTATAAAGAAAAATTGGAAAATGAAGTCAATGTAAGCCGCCGTAAATTATGCCAATAACATTCGTTCCCACGACAATCCATTCTACGTAATCGAAGCGACCCGGACTTATATCCGGCCAAGGACTGTCCCTTCAGCAGCATTCCCCTTATACGTATGGAGAGTGTTTGTGCTGCTACAACAACAACAACTTTAAATAAGCAGTGCTGCTATGAAATAGCAATACTACCGTTGTTATAGAGGAGATCTGTCTGCGTCAACATCCGCGAGCGGCTTCGAATGCAATACTCTCTCTTTTTCAAACACATTTGCCTAGCCATAGCTGTTGAGCGAAGTAGAGTAGAGTTTTTTTATTTCTCTGGAAAAATGTTATTTATACAAAAATGTTTGTACTGGGTTGTTAAATAAAATTAGAAGAGAACATAGCTTACAGAAATTATAATAACCTGTAATGACATCCTAGTTTTTTGTTAAAGATTCTGAAGTTGAGATGCATTGCTTTGAAAATAACAGAAGTAGCGTCAGTCTTAGCACAATAACTCACGAACAAATGAAGAGAATATCATGAAATCTTAGCAGCTGTCTTTTTAAGGTTAGTAATAACTGAAAAAGGGTGAGCTAAGAAAAGAAGAGAGACGTATTATCCGAAAGAAGAAACGAGAGGCCAAAATACGTGAGTGAGGAACAACGCCAAAAATTCTACCAGAAGGTTCGGCGCCTAACAGGACGTTTTAAGACCGATTCGTTTTCCTGTACGCATAAAGACCGTGATCTGGTGACTGTCATCCAGAGCAATCCTAAATTAATTTAAGTGTGCTCTACCCAATCCATAAGAAGGGCGATCCTGAAATCTGTGCCAATTATCGCGCGGTTAGTATTCTAAATATCGCCTATAAGGTTCTAGCGAGCGTATTGTATGAAAGGCTGAAGCCCACCGTCAACCAACTGATTGGACTTTATCAGTGTGGCTTTAGACCTAGAATCCGCCAAATCTTGGAAAATACCCATGAAAGAAGGAATCGATACACACCATCCTTACGTCCTCTTCAAAGCTGCATTCGACAGTACGAAAAGGAGTTACTTGTATGCCGCGATGTCTGAATTTGGTATCCCCACAAAACTAATACGGCTATGCAAGATGACGTTGCTCAAGACCAATAGCGCCGTGAGAATTGGGAAGGACCTCTCCGAGCCGTTTGATACCAAACGAGGTTTCAGACAGGGTGACTCGCTATCGTGTGACTTCTTGAACCTGAAGTTGGAGAGGATCATGCGTCCTCTGGTGTACCCCAGGGCAGTATGCTGGGTCCCGAGTTTTTATAATTTTCGTTAATGGCATTTCTACTTAGGCATTTTCGTTTGTACATACTCTGAAGATTTGAAGATATACTCGGTGATCGCAGGTACAGCGGACTATATAAATCTTTACGCTATCGTTGCTTGTGTGTAAAAGAAATAAAGTTGATTTAAATATTTGTATGTCTCTTATTCTAAAACTTGTTCTCTTAAATCCACTTCTCTTTTCAAAGATATTTAAATTACACCATCAGAAAGTCGTAGTCCTTGCTTTTATTCAATGTTTTGGTTGGACTTTGGTGATCCATATACTCTAAAACTTTTACAGATACATCTCTTGTGTACATCTCTTATACGCCATCTTTATTTGGAGACAATATTAGACGGCCGGATATGTTCGCCTCCTCAGTCGCCATTCGATGGTGTTGATACTCACACCTATTCCCTTTTTAGCAAGAATTGTGCGTGAAGTGGGCGTAGTCGCAAAGAAGGGTCCCGCTTAAAAAGTTGTACGATCACTTTATCACTTTATTTTTTTGTCGTCACTGACTTTAAGGCCCGCTCGGAAGAGTCATCAACATTTTTGTGCTCTTTATACCGCTGATTCCTTATCACAACAAACTTTTTTGTTTTTTAATCACTTTTGCAGCCGCAGCGTTCGATAATTTCGGCCCTCTCGAATGCGTGCAAAAAAGTACCGCCTCGAAACGCTTCGCGTACTTCCCACTCAGCATCAGATGGGAGAGAATAGATTAGATTAGATTAGATTAGATTAGAGTAGATTAGATTAGATTAGATTAGATTAGATTAGAGTAGATTAGATTAGATTAGATTAGATTAGATGAAATTATTTATTATGGAAATAATATAAATAATACATAAATATTTTAAAAACTATTTATTTTAATAAAAAATAATATACGGCAATATTCGTATACAATTACCTGTCTATATTTTAAAACACCAGTGACAACCCAAACTAGATTATTCCATCCGTCTGAACCAATTCTATTCAATCTTATTATCAACATCATCTTGGTCTAAGTAGAATAGCCCGAAGTACCTATATCTGATTGTTTCAAAATAGGGAATCTTTCTAGGAAGTGTGCTATGTTTTCTTATTCGTTTAAATTATAAAGAGAGCAGCTCAAATTGTTGTGGCCCCCGAAGTACATACTTGTATGGTCGCATCTGGCCGTCAAAATCCAAGAGACTTTATAATTTTTCGTTTCGCAGCTTTTGTCAATAGAACCTGGATCATTCTTGTATATCCGGATACTTTTCACAGCTCTTTCCCACAATCCTTGCTTGTGCATCGAGCTCACAGTTGAAAGAAGTGCACCTATGTTGGTATTCCCTGGCTCCTATTGGATATGTCGTAACTCAGATTTAGATTTAATTTTCTTTATAAGTCCTGAACTGCTTTTGCTCCGAAGATTTGTCTTTGTAGCATAATTTTTGAAAATCTGAGTGACAGTCTATTAGCGTCATGATAAAAATAAGGTCTTATGAATGTGGCTTAGTGAAGTTGCAATGTATGAAAATATGCAATTTGGAAAACCAGTTTATAAAAAGGCACAATAAAATGGTGTTTTTGCAGGCAATTGCACAATTCTTTTTTGAAATATACAACTGAGTCTTATCTACTTCATCAAACATGACAAAACCTCAAACTTGAGCGGCGTAACTTTGAACTGCTCTTGTTACTGTGCCTTCCGCCTGGAGGAGATCAAATCTCTGGGTGTGCAGGTAACATTTCCCTGATCTGGGTTCCAGGACATAGGAGCATAGAGGGAAATGAAATTACTGAGGAGCTTGCCAGAAAGGATACTGAATTGCTCAGGACCTCCTCTCCTGTCATCAGCATCCTCCTGACTGTTGCTAAAGCGGAACTGCGCAACTTATTTCTCAGGAAACCGCAGAGAATATGGAGATCCATTTCTTCATGAACTATTCCGAAAACCCTGTGGCCCCAGTACAAAAGATGGCGAACTCAGAAAGTTGTGGGGACTCCACGCCATTCAATTTTCAAGTTCGTAGCTGTGCTTAGCTGTCGTCGGACGAACGGAACACACGCGGAAAAGCTAAGGTTGCCATTTAATCCCCATTGCAGAAGCTGTGGCAACCTTCAGAGAAGGAGATGGGTGAGCAATTTCAATGTAAATGTCCGGGTTAGGCAGCTAGACGTTGAACGGGTTACATACTTCGAGCAGCGTCAAAAATGCGCTAAAAGAACAACTGTTTTTAGAAGGGAAACAATCGAAATAAATATAAAAAAGTTTATTTCAAATTTTTCTTTACAAAATTTAGTATATAAAAAATCACGTGACCCAAAGTACAATGAAAAAAGTTGGTTTCTTCTGAAATGTTGATGGATCTGGAAAAGGTAAAAAACTTCTTGTAAAATAAAGTCGCCGAGCCGGATTTTTGAATTTCGAAATATGCAATATGTCATAAATGTCACACTTTAATTATGTTTATAAAATTTTTTAATACAAATATCAAAACTCAAATCTATAGAGAAAACATTTTCGAATATGTAAAAAAAACCGGATCAAAAAATATTAAACACTGTATGAGTTATCATGGACCGGAAAAAGTAGTTTCGAGAAAAAACAGTTTAAAGTTTGAGGTATAGAAGCGCGCGGGCCGCTCTGTACTTAGTTAATTGGCTGTAGAAGTTTTAATATTGGGAATTTCCGCATGCAAATTACACACTGTATTCTTAAAATACTATACTTTCGAAATATCGAAAAAACAAAAAATCGATTTTTTGAAAATTCTGGACGTATGTAACCCTTTAAGGCTATCAGTGCTCCTTTTTTCTACAGCTTGGGGCAGTACGCCAACCCAAATCCCATCAATATTCCTCATTACATCAAGAGTTCTGGCGGGCTGTAGATATCTGACTGTTGGAGATCTCAATGGTATCAAAACGGCGCTTCAGTACTTCATGGAGAGTGGCAGAGTGCTACTTCAACCATCTCACCTGCCTTCTTACCTTAACCAGAAAAGTTCGCTATGTAGCGTTGATACTATTTTTTACTACGCTGCTTCTATTCTTTAGTTTTTTAAAGCTTAACTTTGGGGCCGATTTCTGCTTTGAACTTCTACTTTTCTCTATTTTTGCTAACCTTCCAAAACCATTATTGTTAGCTTTGCTAAATTTACTTGCGTAGTCCACAGGCTACAGTAACTTTCAAGATTATATTGTAAATCGTACAGAAACGGTCTAACATTCACATCCTCAATCCAGGTACAACCCGCCAAACTGTCATGTAAATCATTCAGATAAATCGAAAGGAGTAATCGCGACATCAAGCAATCCTGCCTCACTCCTTAAAATATACTAAATTTTTCCGACATTGCCTCGTCTTTGAAATTCACAGAGTCTGTGTGCTTATAAACCCAATGATGATAGATACCAGGTTTGCTCGTTGGGTATGGTAAAAAAAATTTTTTGAGGCGAGCTTTGGATTCTACGTCAATCGTTTTGTGTTTTGCAAAATTTAGCTTTAGCTTAGAGAAGTTATGCAACTTGTAAATTAAAAGTTGTTTTGGAACGGTTTTATTTTTCATAGACCCAATTCCATTCGAGTATATTTTTTTACGTGAGCACCGCCAAATTCAATCACACTTTGGTAAACACATTTTGATAAACCGTGCTACAATTTTTTTTCTTTTGCTCTGCATTGCTTTGGATCGCCTTTAAATCCTACCTTTGAGTTTTTTTTGCTCTTAAAAAAATTTAAGCTAAAATTCTACGCATTTTTCACTTCCTGTTTCACGCATGTTTGACAATTTAAGCTTAACAGCTTTAAAATGGAAACAAAACCTGCATTAAATTCATTTTATAAAAAATAAATCCCGTTATGCCAAAAATATTAAAAAATTAAGTGTTTAGCAGGAATAAATTTGCAGCGTCCTATGTTTTTTTACAATTTTTTTACAATTTATTTATTTAAAAATGCTTCATCCGCATCCCCACGGACAAGTATCTGGAGTCATTATTCATCCAAAATTTAGTACACAAGCGTTTGACCTACAGAAATTGTCTTCTACTTTCAATTTAAATACTTAATTAAAAATGCTAAACAATCAATCATTTTTGTGTATGTAGATGTGCGTGCATACATAAATAAAAACGAAGTTTATTTATATTTTTCCTATCGCATGCAAATAGCAGTTTGGCCCCTTGTCAAGTGACCAATTCATTAATTATTAAATTCAAAATAGAGTAAAGCTGCCTGCTAATTAATTATCTAGAAACTCAAAAGTTAGCAAGTGAATCACTTCCTACTCATTTCATGCATCAGCTATCGAGGGAGCAGAAGCTTAGTAAATTAAAAAAAAAAAAATGCTGTACTACTAAATTGCATTTTATCAAACTGCTTAGAATCAAGCAAAGTCATGCAGGGAATAACTCGATTCATTTTCAATAAATTGATTATAATACTTTACAATATCAAAGAAATAAATTTCACCCAAATTTGCGCTAAGATGCTCTTAACATGCATTAAATCGTACGCTGTTTATGAAATTACACCAACAGAAGTATAGTATGAACAGTTACAGAACTATTAACAGCAGCAGCACGCGGTTACAGCGGAATAAACACCAACGAAAAAACTGTTCAACTGCTAAACATGTTGCTCATAACGAGAGAGAGAGAGAGACAGAAATGTTGCGCAACATTTAAAAAGTGTTGCTTTAGCTGCAATGTTGCATGAGATTTTATAGGAAAGTGGAGTCACAAAGAGCAACGCTCAACAAAGCAAAAGAGAGCGCTATTGCAGCGGAGACTAATTGCATTGCGTGCAAGCTCTTTACGTTGCTCACTAGCGTATAGCTGATAACATTTGCCTGATATGCTCACGAACCCACTGTAACTTTCGGAATTTTTTGTTTGTTTACAGTGGTTTACTATGGTTTTTGTTTTCTCTTGCTTAATTTACATTACAAACTGGTTTCGCTTCACTGCGCATGTCTGATGTGGGCACTACTACCAGAGAACATTGATTTTATAGAGAAGACGGTTCAGTTGACTTACCATTTTGGAGAAGCGGCGGCTTTGCAGGTCCAAAATGTAATGTCAAAAAGCACTGCCAAGCAAAGTGTCAAAAACGTGATTTGACAGTTAAATCGAGCAAACAGCTGAGTGAAGCGGCGTTGCCTTTCTATTTTGTGTAAATAAAAGTGAAGGAAGTTAGTTTTAGTGAAATAATTACTGGTATTAAGCCCAAGTGCTGATGGCAACGTAAATTCCTAATTCGGTTGTGTAAAAGTGGAAGTTCTTTCGTGAATTATTGACGGCCAAAGCTTGGAAAAGTTGTGTGTTGTTCCTATAAAATCTTATACGTAAAAGTTATTTAGATGAGCGAGCGAATTTTTAAAAGCCATTTAGAAAGTAATTATGAAAAGTGATTTGTGCAGTTCTTCTTACCTTTTCGCTATTTGGTTTGATTGCGAAGCGTCATAAACAAAAAATCAATGCAAAGTCAACAACCATTAATAACGTTTCCCGCTATTCATAAGCGCAAGCAATCTGCAACATTTGCTGTACAGTGTGCGCGGATGGAATTCGTGTGCTTTAAAATTTATTCACACCTGGGCATATGATTAAGGTTGGAAATTTTGAAAAATGGTGCAAATATATTTAATAAAATAATTTTTTTTTCAAGTTTTTAATTAATTTGTTAATTTTACGGTATTTTCAGGCATTTTTTTTACAATAAAAAAATGAAAAATGATATTTAAATTTTTTACGGTTTTTATTTACTTCTTTTACATACAAAAATGAAAAAAAAAAAATTGTTGATTTGAATAATTAAAAAATGGCGCTGAAGTTGGACCTCCCGAAAAATTTAACCTTGAATGGATAACACATTTTGGCTCTTCTATTTATTTGAAACACACAAGTCAAAAATATTATTAATCAGTATAACTGTAGCTATGACCCGTTCCAGAATAAACAGAAAAAAAATTGACAAAAAGGCGCGGTTTCGAATTTGACACTCTAAAAGTAGGCGTTTTTTCAGTTTTTTTAATAAAAAAAAACTAAATAATAGAAATAATAATATGATTCTAGAAAGGGCAAAAGGTCATCCTACGCAGATGACATGGCACTTATTGTCAGAGGCAAGCTTCTAGATACTCTAATGGAACTGATGCAGGGATATTTGAATCTAGTTATGAATTGAACCGCAAATTGCGGCCTATCGATAAATCCTCTGAAGACGGAGCTCGTCTTATTTACGAGGAAATACAAAATACCTAGAGTGTTTCTCCCCTCAATAGCGCACGCTCCATTGGTGCTCTCTGACAAAGCGAAGTACCTGGGACTCATCCTTGACAGAGGTCTTACGTGGAAGCCAAACATTAAGGAGAGAATTAGGACGGCAACAGTCGCCTTGTATGGTTGCAGGGGTGCTATCGGCAAAAGATGGGCCATCTCGCCTTAAGTTACTTTTTGGCTTTATAAAACGATTATAAAACCAATCTTGCTATACGGAGTCGTTGTCTGGTGGAACTCGCTAGAAAGAATGGTATTAGCTAAAAAGTTGGAGAGGGTACAAAGGTCTGTCCTCATTGGAATCAGTGGGGCGCTCCGTACCATTCCTACTCTAGCGCTTAACGCTATGCTGAATGTGGCACCCGTGGACATCGTAGGAAAAACAACCACTGCACGCGCCGCAATCAGACTAGGGCGTTTGGGCCATAGGCTAGACTTAAGTTACGGACACTCTAGCATCCTTACAAATTTTGAGTTCATCGCCATGGTGCTGGATCACTGTACACCCACGTTAGGTACGAGCGGACCGTTTTCTACTCATATTCCCTCAAGGCATGAGTGGTCTGGGTGTAACATTTGGCCGGCAAGGCATGGCAAACATGTTCACGTATGGCTCGAAATTGGGCGGAAGGGTTGGTGGGGGAGTATTCTGTAAGGAACCTCCCATCAAACTTAAATTAAGCTTTCCGGACCACTGTAGTGTTTTCCAAGCGGAGGTATCCGCAATTAAGGAAGCGGTGGACTGATTGGTTACCTCGGTAATTACCCTTAAGGAAGTAACTATTTACTCCAATAGCCAAGCAGCAATTAGGGCCTAGGGCTCGTTGTTCGTGCGTTCGAGATTGGTCGGAGAATGTCTGGCTTCTCTCTCGATTGCATCCGAATACTTCGACATCAGGCTCATTTGGGTTCCCGGTCACAGCGGCTTAGAGGGCAATTGCTGGGCTGATGAGCTGGCTAGACAGGGAACGTTGGAGATGGTTTCGTCGCAAAATAAGGGAATTGGGGTTCCCTTAAGAATCTGTGTTCTACTCCTGGAAAGATGAGCCTCGAGTAACTCAGCGAGCGCTGGGCTAGTGTGCACACGTGCAAGGTCGCAAGATCCTTCTGGCCACGGGTCGATCGGGTACGCTCGAGGGAACTCCTACGCAAAGCCCCAACTCTCAAATTTGGTGGGTATCCTTACCGGACATTGTCCGTTAGGTGTTCATGCCGTGAGACGTGGGATTGCCTCAAGTCCGTTCTGCAGAAGCTGTCTGGAGGACGAGGTGGAATCATCTCTTAGATCTGGACAACGTTTATTTTCAACAAGACGGCGCTACGTGCCACACAAGCAACGAAACCATTGATCTTTTACGGGAAAAGTTTCCTGACTTACATGGACCTCTCGAAGAGGTGATCATAATTGGCCACCGAGATCTTGTGATTTAACACCTTTTGACTTTTTTCTTTGAGGCCACGCGAAAGAGAAGGTCTACGCCAACAGCCCAGGGTCGATTCAAGACCTCAAAGATGGAATTCGTGAGGCTATCGAGGACATAGGGCAGCCACTTTGCAATTTGGTTATGGAAAATTTCATGAAAAGGATATTGTCCTGTAAGCGTGGTCGTGGTGGTCATTTGCTTGATGCTATTTTCCACTATAATGGCATATCTTCCTTCTCTTTATAATAAAAAACAAATCCGATCATTTATATTAAAAAATAGCATTTTTCTTTGAATATCGAAATAACACCTCCTATTGGAAAACCCTTTATTATATATTTGATATATTGTATAATTTTTCATAATATATATTTTTTTTAATTTGTTTCACTGTGGTTCAGTTTTTTTTTCATTTATTATATTCCCATAAATTCCATATATTGGTAGTCGCAAAAGTTTTTTCGTATTTCTAATCAAACTTCAACTCACTTTTTTTATATCTATAATGAACTTTATTAAACCAAATATGTACCATTTTGGTCGACCACCTTTTGCCATTTTTCTTTTAGAGACATTATTCCATCAGTGTAAAACTTTTGTGATTTCTCGGCGAAAAACTGCGTCAAGTAATTTTCACAGGCTTCTCTTGAATCCAACTTTACTCCATTAAGGGAGTTCTGCATTGACCGAAACAAATGGTAGTCCGATGGTGCAAGGTCAGGGCTATATGGTGGATGCATCAAAACTTCCCAGCCAAGCTCTCCCAGTTTTTGCCAAGTCATCAAAGATGTGTGTGGCCTAGCGCTGTCCTGATGGAAGACGACACCCTTTCTGCTGATCAGTTCTGGCCGTTTTTTTCGATTGCTTGCTTCAATCGCATCAGTTGTTGACAGTAAAGTGTAGAATCAATCGTTCGAGCAGGCTGGAGCAGCTCATAGTGGTTGATTCCTTTCCAATCCCACCAAACACACAGCATAACCTTTCGAGGCGTCAATCCTGGCTTTGCGACCATTGTTTGAGCTTCACCACCCTTGCACTATGATCTTTTTCGCACATTATTGTCGTATTTGATCCACTTTTCATCTCCTGTTGCAATTCGCTTCAGAAATGGTTCGATTTCATTTCGTTTCAGCAAAGAATCACAGATGTTAATTCGGTCCATTAAATTTTTCACAGACAATTCATGTGGTACCCAAACACCGAGCTTCTTTTTGTAACCAGCCTTTTTTAAATGGTTCAAAACCGTTTGATGATGAATGTTTAGTGCCTTGGCGATGTCATGGCAGCTTATGTGACGGTCCTGGTCAATCTTTTCCATAATTTCATCGACTTTTTCAACGATAGGTCGACCGGAGCGAGGTGCATCTTCCACATCGAAATTTCCAGAACGGAAGCGAACGAACCTTTGTTGTGCTACACGAACTGATACAGCATCGTCTCCGTAAACTTCACAAATTTCATTGGTGGCTTGCGTGGCATTCTTCCCTTTTTTATACAAAAATTTCAAAATATAGCGAATTTCTTCATTATTTTCACTCATTTTTGAACAGCTCTAACTTTTTTTCAACTTCTCCGAATTTAATTGTTTTTTTGGTTAAATGAAGCTTAAAATGTCACCTTTCTAACACCATATGAAATGATACAATGTGATTGGTAGCACTGGAGATTGATGACTCCAACGACATCTATTGACAAAATACGAAAAGACTTTTTCGACTACCCAATATTTGCAAAACCCAAAAAAATATATATTATATTTGTATATATTTATAATTTGTTCCACTGTGCTTGCGTTGCGCGGCTACTAGGCTTCCTGCTTAACGCAGACAAACTGGTTTGTTCACTGATTTTCAATACTCTAAGCACTTTTTGGCCAATATTTTCGGCTATTTCTAATTTCTTTGTTTGTTCCTCATCAAATGGGCGAATATCGTACAAGCAGCTAAATATGGGTGGACAAACAAACATACGCATAAAAGTGCGATTTAGAAGTGGTTTGAAATGTTAATGAAAACGAAAGTGAAACCGCTTAACTGCTGACTCGGTTTAAATTATAAGCATTTCCTTCAAGTCATAAAAAAACCTGGCTTCATAAATAAATGCAAATTGAAATCATAAAAATATCTGGTCTTCAATTCGATCAAACTGAAAAGCATTAAATTGAATAAAAGAAAATAAAAGCAAAAAGTTCGGCAGTGAAGCCACTGCAAAAAATTTCCATTTTGCCCAAAATTCGTTAAGTGCTCTCAGCCAGCAGATATATTTTTAACTGTTATAAGTAAAATGTAAATGCACGTATGTGTGTATATTCAATATGCAAATATATTTATATATTTTCAAATGTAGCCGTCGCCGTCACCGTAGCCGTTTCAGTCAAACAGGTTTCCTTATTGCTGCTGACGTAAACGGACATGCCAAATTGGTAGCGCCAAAGCGATTGCCGGTAAGTCACGTTTCTGGCATGTATAAACGTACACAGGTCTATCTATGTGTGTGTATGTGTATGTGTGTAGGTGCACTTGAGGGCGTGTGCACATTATAATGTATTTTTGGCAATACTCACCACATGTTGGATATTCGCTAAGTGGTCCGTGTGGCCGGCCGTCTGTTTGGCGGCGACAATTGCACACAACAACAGCTGACAGTGCAACTGGAATTAACGCATTTTCTGCGTTTTGTGCATCCTCTGCTGCTTGTTTACTTACTTTTATTTTTATTTTTTCTTTTGCTGCCGTTTGAGAAAAGCTGAGAATGTGTATTTAACCCTCTAGTGTGGCGGCGACAAGAGACCCAGCTGACCTCCATGGCCATGCATATTTCATGCTATTTACACTCGGCTCTGTTTACGTTCATGCGTCCGAGAATAGCAAAGAAATCAACAAACAAACAAACAAACCAAAAAAACTCCATGAATATGTTGATATGTGCGCGTGTATGTGCACCTTATAAAAACTCGCATTGCAGGAAAATTACGACTTATTGACTTAAACTCACGTTTCGCTTCGTTTCGTTTGTTTTTGCACTTGTTCTTGTGGTTTACACATTTGGCTTTTGGCCAAATATTGCCGCATGACTTGTGTGCCGTTTATGCACCCACACAAAAGGACATGCAAAAAAACAAAAAAAAGAGAAGATTTTTTTCTGAGCACCACAAACGCATGCACAGGTCATGGCTGGTGCGTATCAGGTAGACAGTGCGGTTTTTGGACTCCTTTAAATTTATGTAACGAAGCTGGAAAGCGTAATTCCAAGTGTAGAATTCGCGAGTAGGCTTCTTTAAAGACCTGGTTTAATGAAATATTTGCCATATAATAATAATCCGTTCTTTTCGAAGGTAGCTCTATCAATGATTTCCAAGGTTAGGCAATTCTGTCAACTAAGTTAACAACTATGAGCTTAAAAGCTAATAGTGAGTGTCAAAATGCAAATAGTTGTTGTTGTTATGTAACAAAGAGAAAGAGATTGGTTCAGATAATGCCATTAAAAAAAACATCGTTAGTAAGGGATTTTGGCGGTAAACTCGCTATTGCTGACCCTGGAGAGAGGAGGTTCCACGCCACTGCATACGCAGATGATCTAGCAATTGCTGTTAAAGGCAGATATCCTAACACCCTCATGGACATTCTGCACTCTAACATGGCCACGCATAGGAGCTGGACTGAGAGTAGGGGACTCGCTATAAATACCGCGAAAACTGAAATAATTCTCTCCACAACGAAACATAGGCTTCCTCTAATCTCCCCGCTGGTCTTCAAGGGTGTGGAGATTCCTTTAAGAGAGAATGTCAAGTACTTAGGACTCATATTAGATAGGAAACTCACATGGAAACCTAATATTGAGGAAAGAGTAAAAAAGGCCAACGGTGCATTATATACTTGCAACAGAGCGGTCGGTATTAAATGGGGGTTAACACCTCGCGTTACTCATTGGCTATATACTTCGTTAGTTAGACCAATCGTAATACAGGGTGGCTGATGAAAGCCGCTACCAAAAAAAAATTGAATAACTTTTTTTCTTTTTAAGTTATCTGTTCCATTTTTGTTTTAATTTGCAGATTGATCTTTAAAATTTATTAAAATGGATAACTGGGACACGCAAACAAGAATTTGGATAGTCCGCCGCTATCACGCAATGGAGTCCGTAGTTTTGGTACAGAGAGAGTACAGGCGGATGTTTGGCGGCGATCCCCCGAGCAGATGGACCATAATGAGACTGGTGAATAATTTTGCTGAGCAAGGAACAGTCGCAAGAAGGCCTTATCATCGAAACCCACCAGTTCGGACGGAGGAAACGATCGCTGCTGTAGCTGCAGCTATACAAAGCAATCCAAGGGTTTCAACAAGAAGCTTATCTGCTCAACTTGGTGTCAGCCGACAGTCTTTGCAACAATAATGCACAAAGATTTAGACTTATTTCCCTACAAAATTCAAATGGTTAACAGACTGAATGCAGCAGACTTGCCGATTCGCTTGGAATTTAGCCAGAAGATCCTGCAAATGGTGGAAGAAGACCAAAACATGTTAAACTGCCTTTTCATGTCTGATGAGGCCCATTTCGATTTA
Organism: Anastrepha ludens; assembly: GCF_028408465.1. NCBI lineage: Eukaryota > Metazoa > Arthropoda > Insecta > Diptera > Tephritidae > Anastrepha > Anastrepha ludens. The sequence continues at coordinate 48,616,171 of NC_071499.1, read as the reverse complement.
AACGGCAATGTGAACAAACAAAATTGTCGAATATGGAGTACTTCTAACCCACAGATACTCCACGAGACGGAATTGCATCCTCTTCGCGTGACAGTGTGGTGTGCGGTTTCTTCACGCTGTATTGTCGGGCCTTATTTTTTTGAAGAAAATGGTCACACCGTTACGGTTACTGGAGACCGTTATTTGAAAATGCTGAAAGAATTTTTCTATCCAGAACTACGCCGAAAGAGAATTCCTTTCAACTCTGTGTGGTTTCAACAAGATGGGGCAACGTCTCACATAGCCCAGACTGTTATGACAGAGTTGCGACGAAAATTTCCCAATAAACTGATTTCAAGAAACTCCGAATTTCGTTGGCCGCCCAGGTCGCCTGACCTTACTGCACCTGACTTTTTCTTGTGGGGTTTATGTAAACAAGAAGTTTATAAAACAATGCCAACAAATTTGGATGAACTAAAACAATCCATTCGGGCAACAATTGCGGCTATTCCTGTCGCAACTCTCAAAGCAGCAATGAACAACTTTTTACTAAGATGCCGCACTTGTGTCAACGAGCACTTGAAAAAAAAATAAATGAATTCCATACACTAAAAAAAAGTTATTTGAGTTTCTTAATGTATTAGCAAAATTCATCAGCCACCCTGTATATGGAATACTTGTACGGTGGCCATCTACTCTAAAGGCGAGTTACGCTAAAATCATGAGTAAGGTCCAAAGAACAGCTCTTTTATGCATCTCTGGTGCTTTAAGGACTACCCCAAACAAAGCGCTAGAAGTGCTAATCAATTTGCCTGCACTAAATCTCGTAGGGAACAACGTGGCCGCCGCCTCGCCGCTTAGACTCAAAAGTATGGCGCTATGGAAAAAACGGCGGTTTGGCCACGCCTGTATTTTGCGCACTCTGACCAGTCACAAACAAGAAATAGATTATTCTACTCTTAGACTTACCTTCGACAAGCTCTTCAAGAGAAGTATACCGTCAAGAAGGGAGTGGCAAATACCAAGGCCATGGAGAAGGGCGGAATTCAATTTTTATACAGATGACTCCAAGCTAGACGATAAAGTTGGCTATGGAGTTTTTTCGAAAGAATTAGGACTGGAACTATCCGTTCGACTACCAGACTACTGCAGCGTCTATCAGGCAGAGGTTCTAGCTATAAAAGAAGTGGCTACATACCTAAATTTGCATGCCGTAACAAAAACGACTATAAACATATTCTCGGAGAGCCAAGCGACTATTAAACCAATAAATGCGGCTATACTAAGATCAAAGGTAGCAGAGGAATGCCGAGTAGCCCTAAATGAAATTAGCGTCGTATTCAAGGTCAGCCTTATTTGGGTTCCGGGACACAGAGATATTGAGGGAAACTGTAAAGCTGATGAGCTAGCCAGCTAAATAAAAAATATCAGAGAATACTGATGAACCTATAACGACATTTTTACAAAACGAGTACCTTATCTTGTTACATAACCTCAAATAAAGCAAAGAAGTAGTTCTCTTAACAAAAGAGTTTCTCTTAACAAAAAACTCATAAATTACATTGCACATAACCATAACAAATTTCTTAAAAAAACGCAAATTTTAAAGACAATTTGTCGCGCATACAAAGTTCTTCAAGAAATTCAATAAAAATTTGGTATTTTACTTTCTTTGAGTGGGTATTTTAGTGCGTTTTTATATCCAAAGCTAGGCAGCACTGCAGTAACGAGAGAGAGATTTGACTGCTGGAAGGAGAAGAACACAAACAACAACTGCAATCGCGGGCAATGTGACCAGATGTTAAAAAACGTAAAGCTAAATAAAACGGTGTGAATTTTTGAACTAATTTTTGAAAAATGTATAGTTTATATTTATTAATTATAAACGTTCATTTTAATGAGAACAAGCTAGAAAAATGCCATGAAGAAAGTACAAAAACTTCGAGACTAAATAACGAACAAAAAAATTCTAAATGCAGTTACGAAAATGGTAATCTGACCATAATGGTAACCAATTGTGCTAATATGACGTCACTCATTGTCAAATTCGCTGAGAGCAAAGTAACGGTACCATGATAGGCGTCATCTCATTATTCTTTCCATCATGGAAGTGTCTTTTGGTAGTGGGCGGATGGCCATGTGACTATCTACGAGGTGTATTCAAAAAATAAGGTGAATTTTCATTTTTCTCAAAAAATATTTATTTATTCATCAATTTCTATTTTATTTCCTTCAAAGTAGCCCCATCAGCAGTAATACACTTGTGTCAGCGTTTTTTCTAACCCCCGAAGCAATACTGATATGCACTTTTTGGTATGTCCTTGAGCTCTCTCAGCGATTCGGTTTTTATCTCCTCAATCGTCGCGAAATGCCGTCCTTTCATGGGTCTCTTCAATCTTGGGAACAGGAAAAGTTGCAAGGGGCCAAATCTGGTGAATACCGTGGCTGAGGCATGAGAACGGCGCTGTTTTTGGCCAAATAATCTCTCACAAGTAAAGATGAGAGAGCAGGTGCATTATCATGATGCAAAATTCATGAATTTTTCCACAATTCCGAGCATTTAACGCGTAAAAACTTCAAGGAGTATTCTTCTTATTCACCGTATGACTTTGAGGTAAGCACTGCTGATGCACTACGCCATGGTAATCGATGAAAACAGGGAGAAAAACTATGAAATTTTATCGAACTTGGAGTGTTTTTTCTGGTCTTGGCTCTCTTGGACTCTTCTATTGGGCCTATTGGCCTTTGGTCTCGATGTCATAACCAAATTCCCATGATTCGTCACCAGTTTTGACCCTTTTAAGCAAATCTGGATCATGGTTGGCGTCATTCAATTCCCCTGAGCATTGCTCGTGGGACGTTATTTTTGGTCAAAGTTCAGCACGAACTTCGCTGCCACATGCTTCATGCACAACATTTCCGAAAGATTGCATGATCTAAGCCAACCGATACACAGACATACTGACACCCTCAGCAACTTCTCTAATAGTGATTCGACGATTCTCCATAATAATTTTCTTCACTTTCTCCCCATTTTCATCGGTTGTTGATGTGCTGTGGCGTCCAGAGCGAGCGTCCTTATTGACATCTTCTCGACCTTCTGTGAAAATCGTGTACCACTTGTAAACATTTTTTTGACTCAGAGTACTCCCATCGTATGCCACTGCCAATATTTCAAGTTTTTTTGAGCACTTAATTCCAGTTTTTACATAAAATTTGATGCAACTTCTTTGATCCTTTTTTTCGATAGCAGAAAATCGCCGAACATGCAAACATCTTGCCTTATTTATGCCTCTCACAAACATACTAAAAATCTTCGAGACAAGTGTACCAACTTAAAAAAAACTAATAATGGAAATCGAATGTACTTAGCCTGCGAAACTTGAAAATTCACCTTTTTTTTTGAACACACCTCGTATACTTTCTGGATACTCAGATTTTGTGAAATGATTAGGAGATATTGTAGGTCAATGGCAAATTTTATACAAATTTTTAATTTAGAATTTGTCCACGCCAGATACCTATGAAATGAGACTTTCAGCTATTAGTCCATAGATATCGCTAGGAGTATTTCCCGAAATGTCTTATTTTTTGTCTGTCATCTGTCAACAATATTCAGTTCATTGTGACGTTTCATACAACAATGCATTTTTGTCACTCTTAAAAATGTCGAATTTCGTTCATATCTTCAAACTACGATTTGCGGACATCATTGATTTTCTGTTATCAATTGAAGAAAAATTATTCTCAAGCTCATCAAATGCTTAAAAAAGCTCATGGTGGACATGCTCTAAGTATAGCACAGTGCTTCAGGTGGTTTGAAAAATTCCGAAGTCGTGATTTTAGTGTGGAGAACGAGGACCGTGGCCGGCCACCGAAAAAGTTTGAGGACGCCGAATTGCAAGCATTGCTGGATGAAGATGATGGTCAAACGCAAGAAATGACGGCAGAGCAGTTGGGAGTGACTCAAAAAACCATTTCCAAACTTTTGAAAGACATGGGCATGATTTTAAAGGTCGGAAGATGGGCAGCAAAAGAACCGAAAAACAACTTGTGAAATGCTGCTCTCCCGGTTCAAAAGGAAGTCTTTTTTGCATCGAATCGTTACGGGTGATGAAAAATGGGTGTATTTCTTCAATCCCAAGCGTAAACGATCGTATGGTCCGCCCGGCCACAAGCCAAAAACAATGGCCAAACACAATCGCTTCGGCCGCAAGGCATTGCTGTGTGTTTTCTGGGATCAGCGTGATATGATTTGGTACGAGCTATTAAAACCAGGTGAAACAGTTGACGTTGCACGCTACCAACGACAATTGGCCGATTTGAACAGCGCTATACACCGAGAACGCACAGAATATGCCGATCGGCGTCACAAAGTAATTTTTCTTGATGACAATGCACCGCCACATCGAACAAGAGCGACCCGGGAATTGGTGGAGACGTACGATTGGGAACCGCTGGTGCATGCGGCTTATTCACCAGACTTGGCGCCTTCCGATTATCATTTGTTTGCATCGATGGGCCACGCACTTTACGAGATGGTCAATTTTTTTGGCACCGCATCCACAAATTCCCTGAGAGATGGAAAAAATGTGTCGCTAGCAATGGCTATTATTTTGAAGATTAAATTTGTAACCATTTTTGTTAATAAACCTTTGAAATTGATACCTGTTCTCCTTAGCGTAGCCCAGGTGGTATCCCGCTCGACACTGTTGAAGTCTTTTTCATAGTCAATAAACAGTAGATGTAGGTTAGACTTAAATTCACCACGTTACTCGATGACAACTCTGAGGGTATCATAGGAGGAGCCACTGCGAAAACGGGTTTGGCAGGAGCTAATAGTTGCTTCCAGGTAGTGTTTTAGCCGGTTGAGAATTGTACGCGCAATAAGTTTAGCTACTGCGGGGAGCACGCAAATGCGCCTCCAAATGTTGCAGTTTTTAAAGTCGCCTTTCTTTGCTAGCTTTACCATAATTCCCTCTTTCCATTCCCACGTAAAATAATCTTGTTCCCAGAAGCCTATTATAATGGGAGATAGAATTTCCGCGTAGAAGGCGATTTCATTTTTGTATAGCTCAGCAGGGTATACCATCTATAACAGCAGTCTTGCCATGCGGCCGAAAAACTATAAGCACATAAAAAACCAAAAAAAGCCGCCTATTTCTAAATCAGAGGCAGGCACTTAAATATTGTATTCATTACGTTTATATGTAAAGATTAATGCAGCTACTTGACCATCAATATCATTTAAGTGTTGCGACATATTCTTACCCTTTCTGTATATGTAGCAATCTTTACTTCTTAGCATACGAAGCTTTTTCTCTAAGACAAGTCTTTCATACTCTACTCGTGCGCGTATTACACAACACAGCTCGTTTTCCTCTAACTGTATTAAAGCGAAATTGTACTACAACTCGGAGTTTTGTCAGTGCCCTCCAATCACTTTGTATCAACCTCGTCAAATCGATGGCGCTTAATTCCATGAACCCCAAATTGATTTGTTGCTCAGTAACCGGCTTTAAAACTTGAAATTGAAACGCCTGCCGAGACATAAGTAAGGATAATCCTAAATTCAATCCACTACAACAAAACAACGCCTCTTCAAATATTTAAACACAAATACAGCAAAAAAGTTACATTCAAAGACATATATATGCATGTGTGTATGTATTTGTGTACAATTTATTTAAATGCTGATTGTTGCACTGGTATAACAAATAATCCGGATATAAACTAAAGTAGTCTGTACCACTTAAATGGCTCGAATTTCAACGAATACCTGCAATACTCGGACGACGAGAGGCTAACAATGGGCGGCCTATACATACATACACACATATGCTGATAAACACTAGGCGACTAAGCGCGAAATAAAGGGTGGGAAAAGCGGCAGCTGGAAGAGTTCGCAGAGAAATTAAAAAAAATGTAAAAAAACTTAGGAAAAAATTTACATAATTTTTTTAATTTAAAAACATTATATATGTATATAATAATTGGCGTGTACACCCTTTTTGGGTGTTTGGCCGAGCTCCTCCTCCTATTTGTGGTGTGCGTCTTGATGTTGTTCCACAAACGGAGGGACCTACAGTTGCAAGCCGACTCCGAATGTCAGATATTTTTATGGGAAGCTTCATCATGGCAGAAAAACACAGAAAAACACTCGGAGGTTTGACATTGCCTGCCGAGGGGCGACCTACGTTCTCTCTCTGAATTCCGAATGGTAGTCACGCATCAACCCATTCGGCTACGGCGGTCGCCAATTTAAAAAAAAAAAATTTAAAACATTATTAACCTAAATAAAAGGGTTCAGTTTTATAGGCCCAGTTAAATGGTTGCCTATGCGAAGGTTTATTTCGTCGAGAAATCCAAATTTCGTCAATTGTTCACCCATTGAGAGGACAAAAGGAAGAGAGACTGGAAAGCAAGAATGTACCCCTATTTGAGAGCTATAGAAAAGATCGAACGATAACTACTTATAGTTGGGTTAACCGCTAACTCTCTCTCTCGTAACTCAACTCTTTAGGCCATAATTCAGTCAGTCAGCCCAAATTAATTTATGGAGACACTCTTTTCGGCAGTAAAAATGGGCGTAGTCTCTATTTTTTATTGATGCTACAATATTTAGGATCTGCCGCAGCCGAATGGGTTGATGCGTGATTTGCCCAGGTTCGAATCTCCGAGCATGAAATATCACCGGTCGCCCCTCGGCAGGCAAAGAAAAAGTCCCTCATAAAAAAACATTTGCCATTCGGAGGCGCCAGAATAATATTAGGACGCACATAGCAAATAACAACTTTGTCAAAAAGAAGAAGAAAGAAAATTTTAATATTAAGGAATTTTTAAATTTCTAAGCTAATGAACAAATTTGCCAATTTCTTTCGGAGGTGCTTAAGATAATTTATGAACTGTTAATTAAAAAAGAAAAAATTAAATCAGTAGAAAATTTTCACCCTCAGTTTTCTGATTTTGTCCACTGTGTAGTATTTCGTGTTACTCAGAGGGAACTTTCTTTGTAATTGTCGAGTAAGAGCAATTGGTTATTGCAAGGGAATTCCCTTGTATATCAATAACCGACGGCAGGTACCCGATAATTGCATTCTTTTGGCGAGAGTTTTTTAATTGACAATCCCTGCAAATCGCCGATTGTCTGCCGGTATATTTGTATTTTGTTTTTGCAATTTGACATTTCGATTGTCAACGAAAAAATAAGGCTAGAGCAGAGGAGGACTCAATCGAGCAAGTCGCAAGAATGACATGACAGAAATATGACAAAAATATGACAAGGCCATAACAGCAATACTTTCGCCTCTTGGATTAACCAAATGGCTACTGATGTAACTAGGAGGATATCAAGTCTTTAGCAAGTGCCTGCTAGGGCGGTGTGACATTATAGATAGCCTTGCATTGGCCCACATCGCAGCAGTGTGGAGGAGAGCGCAAGTGGTGTTCATACCAAAAATTGGAAAAAAGACTACTCACTAGCCACGTCCTTCATACCTTCTTACTTCCTTGGTGTGGAAGGCGTTGGAGAAGACTATTGACCACGGAAACAGTCCAAACTGTCCACTCTGCGAGCAGCATCTCTCCATCCGAATCAAAATGCATGCAAAGCAGGAAGGTTTACGAACACTGCGATGCATCAGTTGTCTTCTTGTTTTTGACTGCGCGGAAACAGTACTCTGTGCCTTCCTCGACATCGAGATAGCTTTCGACAAAATTTTTTACCCGAAAGTAGGTCGACTAGAGAAAAGGCGCAAATACCTAAGTGAAAAAAGATGGATTGCCTAGTAAAGGTAAGAATAGCTGAAACCTCAGTGTTGCACAGTACGATCCAGCTTCAAGCAAGTAAGGGATGGTCGCAGGGGGAATGGAAGGTCGTATCAACGCAGCGGCAGCGCTAGCTGAGAGAGAGGAATACGCACGAGTCCTATAGCTACTATGGAGCTGATGCTCGAGCTAGCACCGCTTCACATAGTTATTGGCAAACAGCCAAGCGCACCCTGTTGAATATAACTAAAGAAAGTCTTCGTAAAGAAAAGTGATCCCAGCCCAGAATATAGACTGAAACTGCAACTCTCACTTGCCCGGCTATCTAGGGATGGTATCACTAAGGCTATTAAATTTGAGAAGAAATACGGGATCGAATTGAATGATAAGAGACTGTTTACAGATAGATGGTGACTAGTTGATATAGATGATAGATGATAGAGTAGTTTACAGATACAGTTGGAGAATACCTGAAGGTATATGCGCTGGAATATATGTCCCAAAATGAAGCATTCTGTGCCAATGAGCCGTTTTCTCAGCATCTTTCAAGCGGAAGTGTCTGCCATCCGTCTATGAGCAGAGATTAACTTAGACAGACACCTTCGAAATAATCAAAATAGATTCAGGTAACTCATAAACCCCACTAAGGGAAAACTGAAAATGCTCCCGGGCATTTCCACTGGTCAATACAGATTGCATTTTTTTTTTTGTCGGAACAACTAGCAAGTACATCACTCATAAAACATTAAGTACACCGTACTGCACTCGGATTCCCTTTTAATTTTCTTTAAATCCACCCGACCTCCGAAGAAATCTGAGTAGATCTTGTGGTGCCAAGGAGTCAAGTTGGTCGCTTCTCAACACATCAGTGCCAAAGACCTCAAGCCTGATTCGAGCGAAGGCGGGGCAGACGCAGAGAAAGTGGTCCGTCGTCTCATCCTCCTCTTCACAAGCTGAGTAGAGTACTCTGTCTGAGATGGCTACCTTTTCCATGTGCTTCGCCCCCACAGAAAGTGGCCCGTCATCAGTTCAATCAGCGGCCTGCAATTCGTTCTGCGTAATGACAGGAGGACATGCGACAGTTGGTCCGACATGACAGGTAACATCAGTTTAGTCCATCTGCAGCCTCTCTCAGCCTGCCAAGCTCGCTTGTGTAACCTATTTGCTAACCTTGGATTTGATGGCTGTGGAAGGGAGTAGCAGAATGGATTCCGAGCCTCTGTCTTTTCGAATGCGATGCTATAGCACTAAGAAGTTTAAGATATCTCTTTGCCTTATACAACCGGAAGAAAGGCACATATGATCAGCCACACGCAGCTCTTTCTTAGCTGGGCTCTTTCTTAAAATAAATGGGCTGGGATGAGCAACGGCTATGACTAGAGGGCACTAAAGGCCGTGAAGTTGAAGTGCAAATCTCAATGCCATTCATACATTCAATCATTCATTAATTCATTCATTCACTTATTCATTCATTCATCAATCGAACGAGGCAGCAAATAAACTGGCCGAAGAGACAGCAGATTAGTAGGACTTGCGCTCTTTTTAACTGCAGGCTGCGAAGCTGTCAAACGCGGGATATGATCTAACGACTCTGGTTACATCTGCGCCTCATCTCCAGAGACACCAATGCTTCTGCTGCTCGAATGCGAAACCATCTTGAGAAGAAGAAAACTTCTAGGTCTGATATGGTTGAAAGAAATATACATACACACACATCCAACTGAACTCGCTACCTTCTTCCATTTCCTAAGAGAATAGGTGTTGGATGAAGAAAAGTGAAGAAAGAAAGCAATGCCTCGAATGCCTGCCTCACCTTATCTGAGCGTAGAGTTCTAATGAGCATCATTTTTTATCTCTCAGCGTCTGATGAGGAAATATAAGGCTATACATTAAGCCGGGTCGATTTGTGGGGAACTTTTTAGTTTCTTTTCTCATGTAAAGGCCAAAAATGGTGATATTTTGAAATGATTGTATGAGGAACCCCCCAGGGGAGTTCCAGGGGGTGTGGCACTGGCATGAGTGGATCGGCCGTCCAAAGTTAGTGGAGGTCGGTAATACATTTGAACTCGATTGGAGCACTCTAAATGGGTCAAAGTGGGATTTTTCGTTTGACCCAAATAGGGGGACATCAGAATTCGATTTAGAGGTATGGCTCCTTCGGCAATGTTTCTTATTTTGATCCCTAGAATACGATTTTCACAGAGTAATGAGCGATTTTTAAATCGACCCGCCCTACTATACATACATATATCACCCTAAAAAGGCTGCCCTGAGCTTCAGTGTATCTTTCTTAATACACTGACACTGAATATTTCAGGAAATATATTTTTGAGTTACATAATTTCTGCACTTGAGTGTAACTCAATGCCTGCCTTGACTTTGTTTTCTTCAATACAATAAAATATCAAATGTCTAAGTGCAATTTTTTTTGAACCCAACTAACTTTCGTTCCTCACTGCCTCGGGAGCCTATTTAAATTTCTTTTGAAAAGGTAACACTTGCGCCCGATATTAATACTTGGGCTTGCACCAGCCGACACGCTTAATCATAATTCAAGTGTTGTTGCGTATGTATGGCTGTATGTGTGTGTATGTGTATGATTTGAGCCCTGCTTTTCTTTCACAGAACAATGCAGGAGTTACATGGTATGTTTATTTATTTTATTTCCATTTTGTCTACTCAGTTTGATACTTTGTTGCAATAAATTTTAAATCTGCTGCCCTACTTCTTCCTGCTTTCACGCATTCGGCACACAGTTACCTGCATATTTTCCTATTCACAGTACGAGTATGAACCCTTTAGGAAAAATTATATATACATATAATTGGCGCGTACACCCTTTTTGGGGTGTTTGGCCGAGCTCCTCCTCCCATTTGTGGTGTGCGTCTTGATGTTGCTCCACAAATGGAGGAACCTCCTCTGTCTCCGAAAGGAAGATATTTTTTATTAGGAGCTTTTTCATGGCAGAAATACACTCGGAGGTTTGCCATTGCCTGCCGAGGGGCGACCGCTATTAGAAACATGTTTTTCTTAATCTTGGTGTTTCGCCGAGATTCGAACCGACGTTCTCTCTGTGAATTCCGAACGGTAGTCACGCACCAACCCATTCTCGTTCTTTATCAGAAATCAGTTTCTCTACTTCCAATTTTTCCATGGCGTGGCGGCCGCCGTAGCCCCCATCTGCATTACGCCGATCATCAGATGTTAACCACGTTGTTGTTGTTTTAACAGCAAAAAAATTCCCCATACATGTACGGGAAGTGCTCATTCCGTAGAACCGACTGTCAGGTGATCGACGTTAACCAGGTCGCCACCTTTGTCCCGGACAGTGGCATCTGTAGCTTAGGAGCGTGGCACTGTAAGAATGCCAAGTGCAAAAAAAATGAGCTACTACATAAATATCGTCAAAAAGTTTAGTAAAATTACAGCAAACAGCTTAATTGAGCAGAAAGCTATGCTGGACAATGTGAAATCAAATTCAATAAATTGCGAGATCTCATTGAATTCATGAAGAGAGCGAGCAATAGGAGTTTTGCAAGCATAATTTGTTCCGAACCCATTCAAACCGAATGGATTTTTTGTTACATAAAGACCTGGTAGAGACAGAAAAATCTTAATTTAGTCCTTCCTAAAAGAGGCGAACAGTCAATTTCACCCATGATAAGTCAATCTTCGACTTTCTAGTTGCTTAAAATTAATTGAAAGTAAGCGAGAGGATCAGAGAAATTCAGGAAAGAGAGAGAGCACACTTAAGGAAAATTGTGTTCGATTAGGTTAGGTTGACCTGGCGGGCTGAAAGCCATCACATTGACCTATTGGACCTTAGTGATACAAAATGAAGCTTGACCCTCACGTTTCCTTGTAGTAGGCTTCGTGTAATAAGTCTGCATCTTTTGCGAATCTAAATTAGCTCTCATGCTCTAACCCCGAAAGACATGCTAACCTCTCATATTCTAGAGCTCCTAAGCATTTCATTTGAGTTCTAGCTAATCCAGGGCCGAAACATAGAAGGTCTTCAAGAGTTTCCCTCTCTTTTGGTTCATTGCAAAATCTGCTGCTATCACTGTTTGCAATTCCCATCTTGTATGCGTGTGCCGCTATGAAATTGTGACCTCTGCTTTCCTTCTAGTCAGGGCTAGTACGAATCTGGCGCATTTGTCGGCATTGTCAGAAAAATTTTGTGTACTCGTTCAATTCTGTCAATAGAGGCATGGCTTATGTGCCGTGCAGATCAATGGTAACAATAACAAAAGGAGCAAAAAGCAACTCAGGAGAGTAAGTGTCTGCGGAGGTCGAGCTATTTCGTTTCGTTGCATTTAGGGCAATTCGCCATTTAATAGGTTTTTTTGCGGAGTTTACTTCTGGTTTTACATACATACGTATAAAATATAAATAAATCCTCTGAAGACGGAGCTGGTCTTATTCACGAGGAAATAAGAAATGCCTAGAGTCATTCGCCCTTCAATAGTGAGCACTCCGTTGGTGCTCTCTGACAGGGTGAAGTACCTGGGATTCATCCCTGGCAGAGAGCTAACGTGAAAGCCCAACATTGAGGAGAGAAGTCGGAAGGCAACAGTCACCTTATATGGATGTAGGGTCACTATGGGCAAAAGTTGGGGCCTCCCGTCTAAAGTTACTTAGTTACTTTTTGGCTGCATATCAGAATTATAAAGAAAATTTTGTTGTACGAAGTCCTTGCCTTGTGGAACTCGCTGGAAAGGACGACAGCAGTTAAGAAGCTGGATAGCGTCCAATGATCTGCCCTCATTAGGGACAGTGAAGAGTTTCGTACCACTCCTACTTTAGCGCTTAACGCTATGCTGAATGTGGTACCCGTGGACAACGAAAGGAAAACTGTCGCTGCATGCGCCTCAATCAGATTGCGGTGTTCCAGCAATAAGCTAGACTTATTAGACACGCTAGTATTCTTAAAAACTTTGAATTCATCCCCATTGCGCTGGATCATTGTGCATTCTCGCTGTGTCCGAGCAGTACTTTTTCCATTCATATTCCTTCATGGGAGGAGTGGGCGGTGTGCAACATTTGGAAAAGGGGGACTGCCAACATGTTTACGAATAGCTCGAAGTTGAACGGAAGCATTGGTGGGAGAGTATTCTGTGAAAAGCTCCCTATCAGGCTCAAATTTAGGTTTCCGAAACACTATAGCGTTTTCCAAGCACAGGTAGCCGCAATTAGGGAAGCAGTGGATTCGTTGCTTACTTCTGTAATAACCGTAAAGCATGTAAATATCTACTCTGACAGCCAAGCGGCTACTACGACCTTGGGCTCGTTGTTAGTGCTTGTTCCAACTTTGTCGGGGAATGCCTGACTTCTCTCTCGATTGCATCCGAATACTTCAATATTAGGTTCAAAGCGGCATAGAAAGCTATTGCTGGGCCGATGAGCTGGCTCGAGCAGGGACCTTGGAGACGTTTTCATCGCAAAACGGGAGGACTTAGATTCCCTTGAAAACCTGTAGTCTACTCTTGGGCCTAGCGTCAACTCAACGAGCGTAAGGCTCTGCGCAAACGTGAAAAGTCGCGACATTCTTTTGGCCACGGGTAGATCGGGTGCATTCGAACACACCCGGAACGTCTAAGGCTAACAAAGCCGCATCTCTCATTGTCTTTGCAAGCGCGTAGTTCTTGTTGTATTCGTCGCATCGGTTCACGCTAGAGCTTTTTGGAAAGCTCTTTTCACGTGCTCACACGTGTTTGATTAATTGTTGTTTGCTTTTAGTCGTTCGTGAGTTATAGCGTCGCAAACATGGAGCAAAATAAAGAGAAAATACGGCATATTTTACAGTACTACTACGATAAAGGCAAAAATGCATCTCATGCTGCCAATAAAATTTGTGCAGTTTATGGACCCGATACAGTTTCCATTTCCACCGCACAACGATGGTTTCAAGGTTTTCGTTCTGGTGCAGAGGTGATCGAAGATGCGCCACGGTTCGGAAGGCCTGTCGTCGAAAATTGCGATAAAATCGCTGAATTGATCGAAAGAGACCGGCATAGTAGCAGCCGTAGCATCGGCCAAGAGCTGGGCATGAGTCATCAAACCGTTATAAACCATTTGAAGAAGCTTGGATTCAAAAAGAAGCTCTATGTATGGGTGCCACACGACTTGACGCAAAAAAAGGTTCTTCTGTGTGTTTGGCGGGATTGGCAGGGAATCATCCACTATGAGCTGCTCCCCTATGGCCAAATGCTCAATTCGGACCAGTACTGCCAACAACTGGACCGCTTGAATGCAGCACTCATGCAGAAGAGGTCATCTTTGATCAACAGATGCCGAATTGTCTTCCATCAGGACAACGCCAGGCCACACACATCTTTGGTGACGCGCCAGAAGCTCCGGGAGCTCGGATGGGAGGTTCTTTTGCATCCACCGTATAGTCCGGATCTCGCACCAAGTGATTACCACCTATTTCTGTCCATGGCGAACGAGCTTGGTAGTCGGAAGTTGACCACAAGAGAGTCCTGTGAAAATTGGCTCTCCGAGTTTTTTGACAATAGAGAAGCGAGCTTCTATAAGAGGGGCATTATGAAGTTGGCATCTCGTTGGGAACTCGTCATCGAACAAAACGGCGCATATTTGACTTAAATCGCATTATTATAACCAATTTTATGAACAATTGAAAATTCAATAAAAATACCGCAAGACTTTTTTGACAACGTTTATTTGGCAGGTATCCTTACATGAAATTCATCTGTAGCTGGAAGCGGTTAATACGAACGCAATAAGCCACTGCTGGTTCTCATCCTCTAATCCAAATCTCCTTTCACACCTTTTTTGGCTCTTTTCCTACCTATGGAAGCTTATAGGGCGATTTTTTAGAAATGTGTTTATTTTGAGGATAGCTCGTACGGGGAATGCTGCTGAAGTGACATTCCTTGGCCGGTTATAAATTCGGATGCTATAAAGTAGAATCGACTGTCGTGGGATACATTCAGGGTTGCCCATATTCGACGGACCCGACGGATTTCGATGACTCTTTGGGCCCCTTTCAATCGACGAGGCTTGTCCGCAGACAACCATCTTTGCGTCAATTGAAACTTATACGAGAATAAATGAAAATCAATGCGGATAATTCGTTGTAAAATGGTACGAGCAATGCCCAACTGCTGAGAACGGCGATTTTGGGATGTCCTTGGCGACGCCTTGGTCGGTTTTGATTTGGCCTCTTTGGTTTGAAAGAGCATCACCAGTCGAAAACCTTTCGTACAAACGTTTAATGATGTTCTTAGAAGGCGTACTTTTCACATTATTTAATTTTTAATGCGCACGTTGAGTTTTCACAATTGACTTCTTTTGTTGAATGTAAATTTCAACAATTTGAGAGTGCTCGCGTGGCGTGTATTGTTCCATGGTAAAAATCTGCTTGGGCTGACGCTTCCAACGCGGTATGTCATTAAGCGATCTGACGTCTCTGTCAAAAGATACAGGGTGGCCAAATGGGTCCGTCGAATATTGGCAACCCTGTAGTTGTCGCTGATATATTTAGTTGTTTTTCATTTGGAGTCGGGCTGGAAGGTAATTTTCTTTGCCAAATAATAGCTGTTTTTCCACGTACCTATATAAATCTGAATCCGAGTTCAACAATGGTTGGAAAGAAAAGATATAAAAAGTCGTGCAGATCATCCATTCAATTTAGTACCAGTTCGGAGTCCGCCCTTTATAACTACCGCGAAAGTCGGTTATGCGATGCTGAAACGATCCGTACCTATGCACATACGGCCGCATCTCTCACTTAACACTATTACAACAACAACAGGGGGAAAAACAATACTTCACTGTCTTGACACTAATTTCATCAGAAATGAACCAGTTCTGTACTAGTGGATTTTCCTGCAGGGTGCATTCATATAAGTACTCGTACATGCATACAAAGATATCTTTAACGCCTTCATCTTTAAATCCACAACAAAAACAATCATACCGTCAACCCACATCATACTCAAAGGTATCAATGACGCCGCAACAACAACAGCAGAAGTGTTGTAAATTGGGAAGAGCAAGGCAATAACACACAATATTGTTATCGTCATCGATATCTTTTATAATCCAATTACTGTTGTGCGTATATGCAAATTAGATGTGGAACTATGGGGTAATGTGCAATAGAGACAAATAGGGAAGTAGGCGGCGAGTGTGTAGGGGGAAATGTAGGGAAGGGAGGCAAATTGTAGAAGCGTATAATATGGCAGTGGTGCGCGTTTGCCTTTGTTAGGTGCTCCAATGATTACTCCGTAGTTTGATTTGGAGGGAAGATTGGTTAGTGGCTAGGAAGTGGTAATGAAAATTGATAGGATTTCAGTCATACACCTTCATATGTTGGGAGTGTATTTGTTCCGGTGCAGAATAGATTCACTACTGGTTACCTACTATACCTACGCTGTATTATTACCTATATGTAGACCAAGTCGAATTGAATACTGAAGGTGGCGTTTTCCCAAATGAGTTACTTTATTTTTCGCGATTTTGACAACGCTGACGTCAGTCTCATTTTGAATACAAAAAAAACAAAAGGAACAGAAATTACATGTTTAGTGAGTGACTTGGAAATATTGTGATTTATGAGACTTAAACTAAACAAACTAATGAAAACGAAGCGCCTTGTGTTAAATTGTGAAAGCATAAATGCATACAAAGCCTCCAAATCCAGTTTTTTTTCGTTCTTATGCGGAAGGCGCCGAGACAAGAATCTGTGTGTGTGTGTGTATAATGTCTTGCCTTTGGTTACTGTTGTTGTTATTGTTGTTGTAGTAACTTACTAAACCCTGTCAGTGCGATGTAGTAACCAGTCGCGCTCGTCTAACTCATCTAACGGTTAGCCCTGAAAATGTGCTGCTTCGGCAAGGTTAGGTTCAAAGGGAGAGGGTTTTTCGGTGAGTAGGTTTGTTGGGGCATATGGAAGGTGGTTAATACCGTGCCGTGTGCCTTCACACGATGGTCATATGTTGAGTATGTCGGTGTCGATTCTGAATATGTAGAAGTATAGTCTGCTAGGGTACCCAGAACGCAATTGGGCCAAAGTTACGCGGACCTATCGGGATAGCTGAAGCTCTTCATCTGCAACAGGTCGTGTTTAAACGCCGATGTCGGCACTTAGAGGTCGGGAGTTTAGGAAGGTGGTAAATGTCTCCCGATGCATGCCATTTAACGTGTGACTGTATACTCTTCGGTCCAGTAGTTGTAAGCTCATTTTGTCCTGAATTTCGTCAGAATAGTTAAAGAGTTGTTGTTCTTAACATGCCTGGGAGGCGGATTTGGTTCTAGCAAGGGTCTGCAGGGATGAAACCTTCGCTAGCAATCAAGCACAAACTACTTGCTGAGCATTTTATTGTACTGATTTACGGGTTGATTTCCAACATGTTTACGAATAGCTCACAGATGGACGGAAGAGTTGGTGGGAGAGTATTCTGTGAAGAACTCGCTATCAAGCTCAAATTTAGGTTTCTGAAACAATGTAGTGTTTTCCAAGCAGAGATAGCCGCCATTAGAGAAGGAGTGGATTGGTTGCTTACTTCTGTAATAACTGTAAAGGACGCGAATGTCTACCCTGATAGCCAAGCGGCTTGGACGATGAGAGAAAGTGTTTGAGAGAAAGATTATGCGTAAGATTTTTGGACCGTTGCACGTTGACAACGGCGAATATCGCAGGCGATGGAACGATGAGCTGTATGAACTTTACGACGACATAAATATACCGCAGCGAGTAAAGATCCAGCGGCTACGTTGGCTGGTTCATGTCGTCCGAATGGATACAAACACTCCGGCTTTGAAAGTATTCTATGGGGTACCAGTTGGTGGTAGCTGAGAAAGAGGAAGGCCTCCTTTGCGTTGGAAAGATCAGGTGGAGAAGGACTTGACTTCACTTGGTGTATCCAATTGGCCCCGGTTAGCATGAGAACGAAACGACTGTCGCGCTTTGTTAAACTCGGCCAAAATCGATAGGCGCTTATCGCGCCAATTAAGAAGAAGTAGAAGAAGAAGATAGCCAAGCGGCAATTAGGGCTTTGGGATCGTTGTTAGTGCTTGTTCGAACTTTGCGGGGAATGCCTGACTTCTTCCTCGATTGCATCGGAATACTTTAGTATTAGGCTCAAAGCGCCATAGAAAGAAACTGCTGGGCTGATGAGTTTGCTAGACCGAGGACCCTGAACGATTTCATCGCAAAGCGTGATGATCGGGGTTGGGGACATCAGGAGGTCTACCGTGGCTGTCCTGATTGCAGTATTTTGACATGTCTGATGCTTTATCCATTGCGTGTTTTGTAGTTTATATTGCTTCTGCCTACTCTTCCTCTTCACAAACAACTTATTCTCCTTCCTTTAGTTTTTTCATTCATTACGCCAGACGCCACAACAAATTCGGAAGGCGCAACCTTCTATTCTATCAGCCTTGCATCAAAACTGACTGCAAGCTATTTTAAGGGGGGAAACCGGTTTAGGAGGCCAAAATTTTGGTGTTTTCGAGAATTTTGCGAATAAAAAAAAAATAATCAGAAATTGTTTAAATTTAGAGGATATTTTATTTATATTTTTAAGTACACTTTTTAATTGTTTTGAAGCTATTTCCGCGAGAGAGCGTGCTGTCCATGGACGAACGCCATCCGAGTGTCTTGCTGGTGGGAATTCCTGAAGTTGAAATTTTTCTCTGAAATCAACAGGATTTTTTTTTTATTAACAACATATTTCCTAAGAATTTGAACCTAATTGTGGTACAAAAATATTGAAAATTGCATGCTTTTGAGGCGTTTGAACGCAAAGTAGTTTTTTATACCATATTTTTTCATCTATTTTGCTTAAAACACATATTTTAAATAATATTATAATCCCAGAATTAGGTGCATATTAGGGTGGGTCGATTTAAAAATCGCTCATTGCTCTGTGAAAATCGTATTCTAAGGAGCAAAATAAGAAACTTTGCCGAAGGAACCGTACCTCTAAAATGAATTCTGATGTCCCCCAATTCGGGTTGAACGAAAAATCCCACTTTGACCCATTTAGATAGCCCCAATCGAGTCCAAATGTATGACCGACCCCCACTAACTTTGGACGGCCGATCCACCCTTGCCGTTGGCACACCCCCTGGAACACCCTTTACACCATTTTTGGCCTTTACATGAGAAAAGAAACTAAAAAGTTCGACCCAAATTGGGGGGCATCAGAATTCGTTTTAGAGGTATGGTTCCTTCGGCAAAGTTTCTTATTTTGATCCCTAGAATATGATTTTCACAGAGCAATGGGCGATTTTTTTGCCTCCCCACAAGTCGACCCGGCCTAGTGCATATAGATTAGAATTGAATAAAGAAAAAATACCGAAAAATTTTAGAACAATTGGTCGATAACTTTTTAAGCTAGAATGCCCACCAGTTGAAAAAAAGTGGTTTAGAGAAAAACGTCGTTCGAACTAACGCGCGCTACGGTGCGGAACCGACGGGCAGTCACTTAAGAGCTCATAGAATCGGGAATAATGCGAATTTAGCTTCAAAATATTTACCACATATTCTTGAGTAGTTATACTAACGATTTATGCAATAAAAAGAAAATCGACTTTTTGATCGATCTAAGTCGGTTTCTATCCTTAAATAGACTCGCATTAGAAATTGAAGTTGTCATCGATATTTCATTCTTGAATTCTACAATAAAGGAACACACTTCTGTAGCGGCGGAAAAAATGTGCATAAATGGAGTTTTTTTTTCAAGTGAGCCCTTCCTAACAGCGGAACACAAGTAGCCACAAAGAAATCCCTTTATTATCTTCGCTGCGCCAACTCAAGGTCCACACACAACCAAGAGCAGACAACAGGTAGCCAAGCTAATTCCCACATTATTTTTGCACAGTTAAATCGCCCGCAAGGCTTCCCTGGCTAGGATAGCTCATCAGTCATACATTTTACTGCAATGCACCCCTGTGATCTGGTGCCCATATAAGCGCGATAGTGAAGTATTCAGATGCAACTGCAAGAGAAGGCAGTCAAACACAAAAAATTTGCCAAGGATTTCGCTTTTCTATGTTGCATCATAAACATATCTTCATTATTCGGGCCATTCTTTATGAAAGAGAGAAAACTCATTTTCTTACACATTTTTAATCGACTTCCCAAATAAGTGCGAATAAATATGAATGTGCAAAAATCTGTTTCTCAACACACAAAAGGGAGAGTTGTAACTCTCCGGCAGCAGATTGAAAATACAAATAACTCCTCATATGCTCCTGTAAAGAGTAACATCTACACTCTGGTTCAGGCAAGGTCACTCTCTCTTGCTCATAAAAAATTGACATTTCCGACGCATGCGCCGATACACAGCGCCACACATTGCCCAACAGCGTCATATGCGAATCAACAGTGATGCACAACACCCACTTTACGTGTAACTGTTAAGAACATAACAAACCGATTTGCCAAGCCCATAACAGAGTGTTAAAAGTCCATCAGTGAAGCGAGCAATGAATTGCGTAGGAGGTGAAAAATATGAAATCAAGCGAATGAAAAAAATTAAAAAAAACACAAAAACAAAACCAAACAAATGAAAATGCAGAGGCGCATGCAAAATGTAGAAGCAGTTGGGCGGTAAGGGAACATAAAGAGAACTAAAAGTAAAAGCAAATGTAATAATAACAGAAAATACTCAATGCATTTTCGCTGTCAAGGATACAGCTGATATGTGGGTACTTGGGTGTAAATCAAATAAGGAAAGGTTTATGTAAATGAATGTCTTTATGTATGTGCATAAGGAGTAGCGGGTGGGTAGACATAAAATATGCGTAGCGTAAAATTTTGCAATTTTAGTTGAAATTCGTCATGGCACTTGATGCCGCATACATTTGCCAATTTATATATGCACATATGAATGTATGTATGTATGTATGTATGTTTGCACTTATTAACACCTCCATAGGGCGAACAGTCGAAAGTAAATGATGCAAATAAAGTATGGGGCGACACTTGAATTGTGATTTTACGCTTGTTGGGGGGGAAAAAACATGAGCGTAGATTGGTAGATTGGAATGGAGAAGTGAGGGGAGATACAAAGAGTGGTTAAGTTTCAAGGCCCGGTGTTAATTTTGGATAAACTACAATTTTTTTTAGGAAATTATTGTTATTTCTCTTTATTATGTTAATATTGGTATGGCTCAATTACGCACGAAATAAAATATCGGCAAATGGCCACCGCGGCCTCGGCGGCACACCTCCATCCGATGGTCCAAATTTTCGAAAACGCTGAGGCATTATTGAGGTTCTATGCCGTTAAGGTGCCGAATTATCTCATCCTTTAGCTCTTGAATTGTTGCTGGCTTACCGACGTACACCTTTTCTTTCAAATAACCCCAAAGAAAGAAGTCCAACGGTGTCAAATCACATGATCTTGGCGGCGAATTGACATCGCCGCGACCTGAGATTATTCGGCCATCAAATTTTTCGCGCAAAAGAGCCATTGTTTCGTTAGCTGTGTGACAAGTGGCACCGTCCTGTTGAAACCACATATCGTACACATCCATATCTTCCATTTCGGACCATAAAAAGTTCGGTATCATCTCACGATAGCGAACACTATTCACAGTAACTGCCTGACCGGTCTCATTTTGGAAAAAATACGGCCCAATGATGCCGGCCTATAAACCGCACAGTCACTCTTTGTGGGTGCATTGGTTTTTCGGCAATCACTCTTGAATTATCATTCGCCCAAATGCGGCAATTCTGCTTATTGACGAATCCACTGAGGTGAAAATGTGCCTCACCACTGAAGATGATTTTCTTCGAAAATTGGTCATTCACCATTGCCATTTCCTGCCACCATTCTGACCATTGATGACGCTTGAAATGGTCAAGAGGCTTTAGTTCTTGCGTCAATTGCACCTTGTAAGTATGAAAATGAAAGTCTTTGTGTATAATGGTTCAAATTGAGTTAATCTGAAATTGAAAGATTTGAAATAAAATGGAGAAAAAACTTGACGTTTACGTCTGGTTCAAATTCAACATCAGCCCTTAAAATTTAACCACCCTTTATAAGGGGAAAAAGTATAGTAAGAGTTAGTAGTTAGTAAGTTAAACGTATACCTTTACGTTCACGAAACGATATCGTATCTGAAACAACGCGGGCTGTGCGTCAACCAGATGTTGTCCGACATTTAAGGACTTTCTATAAATCCAAAGACAAGTCTCATACCTATCCTCTGAGAGGAAGAAAATTTCCGTGATATAACCGATTTTAAGGAATACAAAGACCAATTTTTCTAAGGAAACCAGATATCTTGATGTTGAGCTTGACAGAATCCTCACAAGGCAACAAGAACCTTCTTCGACTGCCTTTTGCAATTGCGTGATGCAATTACCCCTGCGCTAAAGGTCCTAGGATCCTCGGGATGTCCAATTTACCATAGATCGGATCTTCAAACTTCAAACGGTAGGAATAGCTGGACAGAGTACCTAATCAATTCATTCGTCGAGGTCTTAAAATACAGCAAAGTCGTCTTCGCTGGTATGGGGACGTCCATAGAAAGCCTGAATGAAATAAGACAAAGGATCAAAGAATATGGAGCAGATTTACCAGGAAAGCTGGCCATAAATGAAATGAGATATAAGCAAAGCGAAGAAGAAGACACCAATGGGCGGTTAGGACTCAGTATTTCAGGCGGTGGTCCAGGGTATAGAAATTTGCAGCAGAGAATGCCTAGGAAGAGGTACTACTTCGCAGCGCAACTGTATTTTGTGCGATAGCTAGGACACGTTATGTGCCCTCCAGATTCACACAATAATACCTAAATCTGTTGAGGAATGCTTCGCGGTCCTCAATACCCAGATAACAAGGAACACCATCCTGCTTGTCAAGATTTCATATAAAGGAAATTGGCCACAGCTGGGAGAACCCGGGAGTCCTACAATACTTGAAGGAAAGTTCAAGACAGAGGCAAGCAAAATATTTTATACTCTCCTCTAAAGGAAATCCACGTTCTTAACCTGGAGATTCAGTTTTTCAAAGGAAACATTTTTTGGTATACAAAATTGGACTCGAGTCTAATATAATTTTTTTTGATTCTGGTGAAGATTATGGGAATTGCAATTATTTCTGTTACAAGAGGGTTTGAGTGCGATTGGAGTCGTGTGTTGTGAGTCGCGGCACATTATCGTATTTCTTCATTTCTTGTGGTTACTTTAAGATTACGATGGATTTGCGCATTTGTGATATAATAAGGGGTATTTGAGATGATTCTGGGGGTTTTCGACTGGAATCTTCAAAGTGTTTCGATGTTTGAGTTAGTGCCCCAGAGTTGAGTAAATACCCATGTCCATATAGCTTTGAAGATGGCTGAGTAAAGTGAGAGCTTACTTTTGAGAGAAAAATGAGAATATCGATGTAGTAATCAATATAGGCTTCTGAGTTGTATTCCTAGAGCCTTTCGTTGGGTGAAAATATGGGTCTTCCATGTAAGTTTGATATCAAAATGCATGCCGAGATATTTTTTGACATTCATTTGGGCGGTAATTATATTAAAGATTTTGTCTCATTTGTCTTAGTGCGCCACTCTTTCAACCAGTAAGTCCCTGCTGTAGTTTTTGGGAAGCCAGATGGGGCTGGGGGTCAATTGTGAGTACGGCAGCGTCATCCACATATAAAAATGACCAATTCTGCAGTTTTGTAGCCATTACTTCATATTCACATTCGCTTTGGAAAGTACTCCTTCCAATACGGAAGGAAGGTCTCCTTCAATTCGAGGCAGATGATCTATAATCGTTATTCTGGCTCTCCAAAATACGTCCAATCACCCCAGTCATCCTGTTACACTACATTTTTGAGAAATTCTGAAGAAGCTGGTGCATTAAAAACACTCACTGTACACATATCAGAAGGCTTAATCGGCTGCCATCAACATTTTTACAAGCCTTTCCCTTCTCAGCTACCGGCCGGTGACCGATCATTAGGCGCAACTGCCTTTGACATGCTGTGGTCACATAATTGCATCAAGCTGAATATTTATAAATGATGTAACTAAATTATGACCAAGTAACGCACACACACACACTTGCACACATACACACATATACACCAATTCCTGAATTACCATTGACCCGAATATCAAATGGCGAATCTCGTCAGAAATGTGTACTTGCCAGTGATGAAGAGCTGGAGGGGGGGGGGGCAAATAAAAGCTTCCACAACTTTGTGCATCAGCATAGCACAGCAAAGCTCAAGAATGGAAATTAAAGCGCTGCACTAAAGTAAATATTCCGAGTAATGAAAAAAGTGAGCACATTTTTATCATCGAGTAAGTTTTCGAGATCATGAAAATGTTCAGTTGGCATGGGTTGAATTGCTGGTAATGCAAGCACAAAAACAAAACAAAAAAATGGATTTGTGTCTGATGCACGAGTGCGTTAAGTTCGTAGTTTTATCCGCTATGCTTCATATGAACCGAAGACAAGTGCATAATGCCATTATCAGGCTGCTTGCGTTCAACCAACTTCAAGCGAAAATAATAATGAGGAACGACAGGTCGTATGAGTGATGGCTGGGTATGGCGGCATATGTTGGTTGCGTGGTGAATTTTCGCTGCAGCAGGTGGCCGACAATGTGCTGCTGTGTGTGTGTGCATGTATGTGTGTGTGTGTGTGTATTTCTATATCTATCAGCCTGCTAACGTTCAACAATATGTCATATTGCAGCTGATTTTTATTTTGCATTATTTTCGTGCTTCTCTGCTTGGCGCTGAGAAGATCCGTCAATTTTTACTATAGCATAGTTAGATTTTGTTGGCTTGTGGGTGAAATTTCGAATGCAGTGATATTGAGTAAACACACATACCCACATACACATACATTTACCGTTTAGCAGCTATTCTGCAGTTTGATTTAAACCGAAAGTGATGCAAATTTGACCCAATTTCAGATGATTTGCAAGTGCGAGTGCGAAGTTCTTTATGCTTTGGCTCTTGCATACATATGCAATAATCACACGTATACTTTTCAATTTTATGCATGTACAGGGTGGTCCATGTAGTGTCTCATTTTTTAATCACATATTATTTTGACACCAACAGCTCTTTTCCACTGCAAATCATGACAGAAATTTAGTATCATGCGAAATGAAATAAGTCGCTTTTTACAGAGTTGAGAAATATTGCACACTTATTTCG
The DNA here is from genome assembly GCF_028408465.1 of Anastrepha ludens. Lineage (NCBI taxonomy): Eukaryota > Metazoa > Arthropoda > Insecta > Diptera > Tephritidae > Anastrepha > Anastrepha ludens. The sequence continues at coordinate 48,591,280 of NC_071499.1, read as the reverse complement.
AAACTAAAGGCAGTTTGGCATAGAGAGAGAGAGCAAATATTGCAAAAATCTCAATATCATCTTTTGTAACAAATCACATTTTTGTGATGCGTCGGGTATGTTAATAAAACTGCTGCGTCTTCTTCTTCTTCCTTCATAGCGTTACAACGCGGGATGCGTCAAAGCTTCTTTCAAAATGCTCCTCCAAAGCGGTCTATCTGGAGCTTTTGCTTCGTAGTTACGTATTCCCAGCTTCTAAGATCGTGTTCCACTGCGTCTATCCAACGGTTCCTCGATCTGCCTTTCGCCTTCACGCCCATTAGCTGTTCTGTCCAGGCTTTCTTCACGGTACAGTCAACTGGCATACGGATCACTTGACCTAGCCATCTTATGCGCTGCGCTTTAACAAAACGCACAGCTGTCTCGTTCTGAGTTAGATCGTTCAGTTCAGAGTACAATCGGGTACTATTGGGCCAAAGAACTTTCTTAAATTTTTTCTTTCCATGCGAGCAAACTGAGCACAATCATCATCCTTAAGAGTCCATAACTCACAACCATGTGTTAGGATTGGTCGAATAAGGGTCTTGTACATAGTGAACTTTGTAGCTTTAGACAAAAGTCGGGTCTTGAACAAGTTAAGGTGGGCGTAATACGCTTTGTTTGCGGCGTTGATGCGATCCTCGACGGCGGAAGTTGAATCACCGCTAAATGCGAACATAACTCCGAGGTACTTAAAATGTTGCACTGCTTCAAAAGTATAGGCTCCCACATGGAAATTTGGCATCTGTGCAGGCCGCCTCGATTTCAACAGATATTTGGTTTTGGCCTCGTTTACAAAAAGTCCAATATCGTTTGCAATTTTGTTAATTTTTAAGAAAATCTCTGCCGCATCTGGGCATCAGAAAGCCCACATGTGATCCACAAAGAGCTCCTGTTTGACACAGATTTTCGAACTGTGGCTTCTTTGGCCCATTTTATCTTTGGAAATTCTACCAGTAACTTTATTTCAGTCAACGGTGAATGCTACAGCGGCATGACAAACGGTTTCTTGTAGCCGGAAATTGAAGACATCGACAAGGAAAGATCCTTGGTTTCAATAGGATGGCACGCCATGCCACGCAGTACATGCCAGAATCGATGCTTTACGCGCCAACTTGGGTAATCATGTTTTCAGCCAACTGGCCGATATTAGTTGCCCACCTGCGAGGTGCGATTTGATGCTGCCAGACTTTTTTGTGGCGTGCCATTATCGATTCATTTCTTTAAGGTGATTATCGCATGAGCCAATCGTGAGATAGAACCAGACACATTCGTCAAGGTCTTGGAACACTAGGCTAACTGGTTGCGCACTGCGAAGTTAGCCGAGGCAGCCACATTGATGAAATAGTCTTCAATAAATAATGGAAATGTTTGCGCTTTAAAAAACAAAAACAAAAATAAAATAAATAAAAAAAAAACAAAAAAATAGATTTTTGTTAATTTTTTGCATTTTTATAAATAAACCCTCATATGAACCACCCTGTCTCTACGCTTAATACCAGTCACGTTGACTTGTGTGTGCGTGCATGTTTTTCTATTTCAGTTCCCAGTTCGCACTTCTCACTTCAATTTCCATTCCGTTTGTTTCCATTACACCTACGGGTCCATCGGCTACTCCCTCTTGCACCCAAGGATGGCTGCCATCAACGCCGCCTGCAGTCATTCTTCTGTACATGTATGTACTTAGTATATATGTATGTATGCATGTATTTGTGCAAACGTCAGCTCTACTGTTGCTGGCTGGCCATTGGCGTTGATGGATGGAGCCAGTGTCCACCTTCCGACTGGCCATTGCTCTTGCAACTCGGCTTGTTGTTGGGATTGGCGAGACTACACAGCACCTTCGGCCTGCTCTTATTATCACTATATGTTGGTGCTTGTGTAGTTGTTACTCAGTTTTTTTTTTGTTTTTTGTTTTTTCTTTGCCGTGGTGTTGACGTTGGTCTTAGTAGTTTTAGCTGCCACTCACACACTCTTTGCTTTTCTCTCCTCTCTTTTCTTTTTATAAGCTCAAAAGTGTGTAAACATTCGTTATTTAACGGCTGGTTGTTATTACCAACGCATCCTTCGACGGCTGCCCGTATGTATGTGTGTAAGTGCACATGCATTCATGTTGTTGTAGTTAGACACATTGCATGCATGGACCCTACATAAGGAGAAAATCAGAAATCTTCTGTTTTAATTTAACCTTCACATAATATTTGTTTTGCGACAAAAGGGGGGCAGAAGCCGCCATAATCGGCATCCAGTGGTTAACAAAGCAAGCAGTATTCATGTGATGTCTTTCGTATCAAGTGCACATACGAGGGTGGTATATATATATGAGGGTGGTATACAGGGTTTGATTGAAAAGTAATGAGCCTTATTTTTTTTAAGCAGTTTTATTAAACCTTTTGGCTTATGCAACTAATATTCTTCAAAATAGGACCCTTGAGCGTCAATACACCGCTGGTAGCGGTCCTTTCACTGCAGGAAACATTTTTGAAACTCATCCGCCGGAATCGCGTTCAATTCGGCTGTCAGAGTTTTTTGGATCGCCTCGATGGAGTCGAAACGCCTCCCCTTCAGCTTTCTTTTCAGGCGCGGAAACAAAAAGAAGTCCGGAGGGGACAGGTCTGGGCTGTAGGGAGGGTGGGGAAGCACCGGAACCCCCATCTTGGCCAATGTAGAGGTGCAGAGGAAGGCGGTGTGCGCCGACGCATTGTCGTGATGAATGGTCCAATTGTTGACGAGGTCGGGCCGAACCCGGGCGACGCGGTTTTTCAGCCGAAGGAGCACTTCTTTGTAGAATTCCGCATTTACAGTGCTTCCTGGAGGTACAAACTCCTTGTGGACGATGCCTCGAGAGTTGAAAAAGATGATCAGCATGGTTTTGCTTTTAAAACAGCTTTCACGCGCGGAGCGATGTTACTGCACCGCTGTTGCCAACGAACTGGGACCGGTTTCTAGTGGAGGGGAAGGTCCAACGATCATTTTCCCCCACCAGCCGATTCGGTTGATCGCTTGGCAGACGCTCCGCGCGGGAAGGCTCATTACTTTTCAATGAAACACTTTACAATACCAAGTCACACACCGAAGCCGAGAATTCGGTTGGAGCAGCTCGGGCTCGCAGCGTATGATCTCTTTAATCTGGCGTCTCGGAAGCCATACTGCCATTTGCCACGGATCAAGGTACGGAACCTATGTATATATGTGACCTAATTTTGTTTGGGTGACGATACTAGAAAGAATACTACTCTCCTCCCAAATTGAATGGCTGAGACTGTATTTCATTAGCTCCGGCGCTGCATATAATTTCCTATGGTTCCGCGTGCGAGCAAAGGGCCACAGTCCACGACTTATTTGTTGCGGTTACAGATTAGCAGTTTAGGGCTTAAGATTAGCAGGTTTTCAGCCTACCCTTCCCCCCAACGGGTCAGGGGTTAGAATTTGCCCGAGATGAGGTATGCCTGCCCTAAAAGGTGACAAAAATCTAGGAAGTGTAAACTCTACACAAATCCCCAATCCAAGGTGGAACATCATATGCCGATGGATGAGCGCCCAGGCAAGGCTCCATTTCAAAAAGTGCCTTACTGCGCTACCAGGGCACTGGCCCAACCTTTTCCTGGAACCAAAATGAACACAATGAAAACAAAAACAAAAATGGCGAGAGCAGCCATAATAGCTCACCATCAGAGGACCGAGTACCTCAATTAAGGAAGGAGGAGCAGCCCTCAAGTAGAGCGAGCCAAAGGGCAGTCACTCAAGACCCCGAAGACGGGACCTCAGAGGTAGAAATATATCAGGCAAACAGCTTAAGTGTGACCTCGATAGCTGAAACCCCTAAAACTGCACACCATCGGCACAGATACAGCCGAACAACTCAAAAACTGAGCGACGCAGGCAAAAAGAGGTTCAGTTACCTCTGCTGCTCAGTAACCTGATATCACTAAAGGCATCAAATTTGAAAAGAATTTCAGAATTGAACTGTACGTCAATGTAAATTGGAGTATACCTGCATTTGAAAGTAAACTCCCGGAGTGTATCCTATACTGGTACATAGATGGTTTAAGTACAGAACCAGGAGTTTGAAGGAGCAGAGATTAACTTGGCAGGAATATTCGGAATAAATGAAATGCCATTCTGAGAAACAGTGAGGAAACACTCAAAGATTTGTCATCCTGTGCGGAACTGGTCATAGCGACATTGCAGGAAACTGCGAAGCGGACGAGCTGGCCAGACAAAGGACTTGTTCGGTAGTTCCCCTACGAAAGGAGACGATAGGGATTCCCTTGAAAACATGCGCTCTAATCTTGGAATAATAAGCCTCGTCTAAACTCAGCACTGGGGTAGTACACAAACTTGTAAGGTCGCGAAATCTTTCTGGTCGCGTGTAGATTCGAGGCGTTCGAGGGAGATTCTGAGGATGACAAAACCTCAACTCTCAAACTTCCTATGAGACTTGAAATTACTTAGAGCCCTATATGGAGGATGAGGTGGAATGATCTCAGCACCTTCTTCTTAGCTGACCCGTCCACTTTCCTAGACTACTAACTTAACCGAACCTCAGCTAGGGTGGTTCACAAAAAGTTCAAGTACTAAAAATGTATTACGACACCATCCAACGTTTCAGGACCCTTCGCATCAGAAATCAGAAATTTTGGAAGGTGCATTGGCTATACTCAGTAGATCGCTCAGTTGCGGTCTCAGAGTCAACTCTGACAAAACGGAGTTGATGCTATTCACAAGGAAATACAAGCTTCTACCTTTTAAGCTTGCAAGATTAAACAACCGGTGTCTTACACTCTCATCGGAATTCAAGTATCTTGACCCCAAGCTCCACTGGAAGCTGCACATAGAAAATCGAGTAAAGAAGGCCGTCTACGCCTGGAATTCTATTGTATGTTCGGCAAAAAGTGGGGTCTCAAGCCACGTGTCGTACTTTGGATGTATAACTTAGTGGTTCAGAAGCCATTGAAGGCAAGAGATGGCGCGGCGGCAAAAAAGAATACTGCACTGTGGTAACTCTGGACGTTACAAATGCTTTTAACACAGCTAACTGGCAGCGTATCCTAGAAACCCTCGCAAAAATAGGGTCGCCTAGTTATATAATCAAAATAGTTGAGAGCTATTTCAGGGACCGTAAACTGAGGTTTAGAAGTGACAAAGGCGTTAAGGAGTATATCGTGTCAGCAGAGGTTCTTCAAGGATCAGTTCTGGGCCCACTGCTATGGAACCTAATGTATGACGGAGTTCTGAAACTGAATATGCCCCCTAGAACTAAAATTATTGGACTCGCAGATGAATTCGCGGTGTTAATGGTGGCAAAACATATCCACGAAATTGAGAGGATCGCCAGCGAATCAGTAAGCAGGATCAAGACTTGGCTAAGGTCTATGAAGCTGGAATTAGCTGCGCATACGACCGATGTGGTCCTAACAAGTAGCAGAAAGATAGTAAAAAATATACATATAAATGTTAGGACTGTAACTATTAGTTCAAGACCCGCTATTAAATACCTAGGAGTGAAGGTTGACAGTCGTTTAAACTTCAAAACGCACTTGGAATAAGCTTTGAAGAAGGCATCGAGTGTGCAGTGCTGTCTGTCGCGAATAATGCCAAACAATGGCGGACTTAGCTAGAGCAAAAGAACACTATACAGCAGCGTAGTGGGCTCGGCTCTTTTGTATGCCGCACCGATCTAGGCTGATGCACTGAACTTAAATAGCTTCACAAAAAAACTGACAGCCGTCTATCGGCTAAGCGCTTTGCGGACTATCTGTGACTTCCGTACAATTTCGAACGATGCTTCCTTCGTTATAGCAGGACTAGAAACCGCAGACATTTTAGCGAAAGAAATGCAGAGAGGGTATATAAGGCTATTTGAACACGACGGTAGAACAAGTCGTAAAGCTATTGCAGAAGAAGAAAGGCATCGTTCGATCGCCCACTGGCAAGACCGGTGGAACAGATCACCGAAAGATAGATGGACGCGTGGGCTAATACCGATTCTTACGACGTGGTTAGAAAGGAACTATGGCGGAAAAAACTTACATCTCACCCAATTTCTTTCAGGGCACGGAGTATTTCGAAAATACCTCCATAGATTCGGCCATGACAGTTCCCCAAACTGCCCAATCTGCACGGACAGGGAAGAAGGCGCTGATCACGTCTGGTTCTAATGCTCACGCTATGCTCCCGAAACTTGTGGTACATTAAATGGAGAAAATATTATAGATTTTATGCTAAACTCGAGCGATAACTGAAAGCGAATCTGCGCGTATGCAAAATATATCCACAATGATCTACGAAGTAGACGACGTTAGTAGACGAAATAACTAGCAGCCTTTGAGCTAACCAGCCCCGTGAAGTAATTCCTTCTTGGACAGTTGCGCGGAGAGAGTGGTAGATAGTGGAGAGGTGTTTAGTACGTAGGTGTAGCTGTGACGCTACAAGTCGGGCGTACTGCTATGCCGTATAGCAGTGCTCATGAGAGTTTCCTCTGCACGGGCGTCATCCCGAAAAAAAACATATATTCATACATACATATGCACAAAAATAAAAATTTCACCAAATCCTATTAACATTGATTACAGTGCATTCCTGCTGCTTCCTCGTCCCAAGCACTAATCGTGGATTAAATCAGCAAAAACAACTTCTCACTCAAACATGCACTTATAAAAATGTACACATATGCACACATACTTACATAGTTATTATCGAACATCTTCCTGCTCGCTGCAGCAGCCACACATCCCATCATTCTTGCGTTTGCGTCCAGTCGGTGTATAACATCATTTATGAGCTGATTGCTAGCGAGTTGCTGAAGCATTCATCAGCTGTGCAAAACTACTTGCAATTACACATACGCACACATGCGGATATGCATGAAAACACACTCTTACACACACACATAAGTGCAGCTCATATTAGATACTTGTAATACTTACACTTTTAACGCCGCTTTTTTGCACAACGTAACCTCCTTTCAAGTCCTCTCTCCTTTCGGGTCCTTCTCTCCTCTTCTCCTTCGATACACTATTTTTCATTCTCCTTCATTTGCTGCATTTATGTACCACTATGTTGCAACAGCTGCCTAAGCAGCATCGCCAATCGGAATAGCAACATCAGCTAGCACTTCTACAAGCACAGTTTTCTGTGGCGGGAGTCGGGGTACGGCAGGGTAGGAAGCATCGTCAGTGACAGCCGGGCGTTTGTAATCTATTAGCGCAAAGGATTTGTTAGAGCGTCGCCAACTGACGCTTTTTACAATAAATTGGGTCATTGTCGCATAGGCAAACACGAAAGTGTGTGTTTGTGTGTGTACATGTACATGTATACGTATGTATGTGCGTGTCTGTGCGTGTATTTATAGCCAGCTTGTGTGTTGGTTTTTGAGCTTTCGATGCTTTTGGAATTTTGCACACTTTCACAAATTGTTCTAAATTTTTAAAGCTATCAAAAGGTTGTTGATAAGCATTTGGCAGGAATGAAGAAAATTATGAAAAAGAAAAATAGCCACTGAGCGATGCACAAAAGAGGAAAACTTACTGCTGCCATTTATTTATGTCGAGACATTAGAGAAATATTTGGGACTATTTTTTTTTGCATGTGTATGTGTGGTGTGCTGCAGGCGCATATTTCTACTAGTTACACACACGCATTAATATATATATTCACACACACATACATGCGCTCATAAATGTTTCAGGAAAAATAATAATAAAAAGGCGTGCTAAAAAAGTACGCGTTTGTGTGAGTGAAAGAATGCGGGCATAATTTATGTAGAGTTTCAGACAAATTTCATCGAAAGGGTTTTCTATTAGCTAATATTTTGTTTTGGTATGCGATGCAAAATGTTATTATTGGGTGTCTTTAGTTATTTCGGCTAATTTGCTGACCTTTCTTGGCAATGTACACTGGACCAGAAGACCCGAGTGAGTGGCCAAAAATAAAAATTTTCGACTTAATTTAAACAGGAAATTTATAACATCATCTTATTTTGAGTAATTTTTTACACCAAATTATGAAGTTTCATTCGTTTTTATCAATTAGTTTTTTTTATGTAACAGTTCAAAGTCAAAGTTTTAGTTCGATTTTTAACACTTTCAAACAATGTTTATCAATAAGTTGTTGTGAAAAATACTACTCAAGATGTTATTATCGTCCATAACTTTTCTTTATGGATATCAAAAAATAATTTATAATTGAAACCATGTGTATTTATGTTGAATAAGTTTTTTTTTTTTAACATTTAATCAACAAAATCTGTTGTTTATTCTTACACGACTTACTTTGAAAACAAAGTTCCCCGAAGTTCCCCTATCACATGAGTTAAATTGTATGCCAAATTGTTCGTAAAGAAGTAATGGACTATGAATAAGTTCGTGCGGTTTTTTTTCGAAATTTGAAACTTTATTGACGTAAAATGGTTACAAATTTAATATTCAAAATATTGTCCATCGCTTACTACTACTTTTTCCCATCTTTCTGGCAATTCACGGATTCCCTTTGTGAAAAATTCGGTCGGTTTTGCCGCAATCCACGAATCGATCCATTTTTTGACTTCATCGTAATTACGGAAGTGCTGGTCAGCCAGGCCATGTTGCATCGATCGGAAGAGATAGTAATCGGATGGCGCAAGGTCTGGACTATACAGCGGGTGGGGTAGGACATCCCATTTGAGCGTTTCTAAGTATGTTTTGACCACTTGTGCAACATGTGGCCGAGCATTGTCATGTTGCAAAATAACTTTGTCGTGTCTATCGGCGTATTGCGGCCGTTTTTCTCGCAGTGCTCGGCTCAAACGCATCAATTGTCGTCGGTAGACATCCCCCGTAATCGTTTCATTCGGTTTCAGTAGCTCATAATACACAACACCCAGCTGGTCCCACCAGATACACAGCATAACCTTCAGGCCATGAATATTCTGCGCCGACGTCGATGTTGAAGCATGGCCAGGGTATCCATACGTTGCCCGACGTTTTGGATTGTCGTAATGGACCCACTTTTCATCGCCAGTCACAATTCGATGCAAAAAACCCTTTCTTTTGTGCCGTTGAAGCAGTTGTTCGCATGCCATAAAACGGCGTTCAACGTCTCTTGGCTTCAATTCATACGGCACCCAATGGCCTACCTTTCGGATCATTCCCATGGCTTTTAAACGTTTGGAAATGGTTGATTGATCAACTCCCAAAGTTTTTGCAACCTCTTCTTGCGTTTGAGCCGGATCTTGATCGAGCAATTCCTCCAATTCGGTATCCATGAACTTTGGCGGCGCACCCTCGCGTTCTTCGTCTTCCAAGCCAAAATCACCACTTTTAAAGCGTGCAAACCACTTCTGGCACGTTCGCTCAGATAGAGCATGCTCACCATAAACTTCCACCAAGATACGATGACTTTCGGCTGCTTTTTTCTTCATATTAAAATAATGAAGAAGAATTCCCCGCAAAAACACATTATTTGGCACGAAATTCGACATTTTCAAGTGTGGTAAAAATATTGTTGTTTACGCTTCAAATAAAAAACTTATACTGACGTTTGTGCCTTACGACAGTAGCTCTCCAATGAATGTTTGGAAATGTGGATCGATGGAATAATAATCAAGTTACGCCATCTGTTGTAAAACCGCACGAACTTATAAATAGACCTATTATTAAATAAGGTATATATGCACCTTTTTGCGCCTTTTCATAAACATGTCTGAAATATCGATATTAGTATGAGAGAAATCTCAAATAATTCTGACCCATTACCGAGGGAAAATCGAGTTTAGTTCAGTGTTTGCATTTACTACTTCAGAGCAGCAGTAGTACCCCAAATAATGCTCTGCTCTAACTATATAGTTAAACATTGTCAGCTACAGAGTAGAGCTGATAGCGCACAAGTCAAACTAGGACTCCAAGCTATGACTCTAACTGCGCAACAGTCAGAGTCATAGTAGAAAAATAATTGCGTCGTAGTTTTACACAGGAGTTCATAGTCACTAAAATAAAATGCGCAGTAGACCAAAAACAGAGATTGAACTTTGCCCAGAAAGATCCAGAACTGTCCAGTACAAATTTTATTGAAAATCATGGATACAAATTCTTTAACAGAAATAGAATTAATCTTAACTTGCTCTTGGGGCTTTGACGGAAGTACAGGACACTCTAGATACAAGCAATCTTTTGAAAATAGCTCAGAAGCCGACAATTTTGACGATGAAAGAATCTTTGCTACTACTCTCATCCCTTTACAATTAACATCTCAAATGGACACATTGTTTGGTACAATCATGATTCACAATTTTCACGGTTTCGTCGACCTATTAAATTGGAATTTGTTAAAGAATCAGCAGACATTGTTTTGTCACAAAAAACTGAAATGGATGGCCAGATTAACAGCCTGCAGGTCTTAAACATTATTAATATGAGTCACAAAATTACTGTTCACTTCTCTTTACATTTGACTTTAGTTGATGGGAAGATTTTGAATATTTTAACAGGAACAAAATCATCAAAATGCTGTCCAATCTGTAAGGCAACTCCAAAACAATTCAATGATCTAAAAAATATTAGTAAAAAAACAAGCGTATTCCTTCCAGATAAAAATGCACTTCAATATGGTATTAGCCCATTACATGCGTGGATTCGATTTTATGAATGTTGTTTGCATATAGCTTACAGAATTAATATTAAGAAATGGAGGGTAAGTACGCCTCAGGATAAAAACTTGTTGCAGATCGGAAAGCTGAAATTCAAAAAATTCTACGTGAAAAGTTGGGACTATTAGTTGATATACCAAAAGCAGGTGGTTCTGGTACAACTAACGACGGACATTCCGCACGTAAGGCATTTCAAAATGCAGAGATTTTTGCTGAATGCTTAAAGATTGATTGCCAGTTCGTAAATAATTTGAAAATTATTTTAGTTTGCCTTTCTTGTCAGCTACCAATCAACACAGAAAAATTTTAAGAATTCTGCTTTACCACTGCAAGCTTGTATGTTACCTTGTATCCTTGGTATCCAATGCCAGCAACTCTTCATAAAATCTTGATTCATGCTGGAGAAATAAAAAGACATTGTACTTTACCAGTTGGTGTATATGGAGAAGAGGCATCTGAATCGAGAAACAAAGATTACAGAAACTTCAGACTCAGGCACAGTAGACAATGTGATAGGAAAACAAACTTAGAGGATATCTTTAATCGATTACTAGATACTTCTGATCCATTACTGTCTAGTATGAACAGGTTGTCTAGAGCTAATAACAGAAGACGTTTACCACTTTCAGCAGAAGTTAAACGGTTACTTTTGTTAGATACTCAAAATATGGAAAATGATCAAAGCAGTGCCAGTGCAAATGAAGACGAATATGAATCGGAAGATGAAACAGAGGCCGAACGCGATCATGAAATGATTGCGTCTAATGACGTTCACAAACTTCTAGATGAACTTGAACTATCAGAAGAAGAAACTTCTGATTCTGAATAAATTGAGCTTAAATGCAGATTCAAAAATTAAGTCAAATTAAAAAAAAATTTAAAATTATATTACAACAACAAAAAATTAAAAATTGCAAAAATTACAAAAAAAATTAAAAATTACAAAAATTACAAAAAAAAAAAAAATTTTAAATTACAAAAATTACAAAAAAAAAATTGGGATACTAAATCGTACTAGAATCCTCCTCGCGGTGTATCCTGGGTGTATGAGTACAGCTAATTCTAGACGTATTTTCTTTGTTCTAAACCCCTAGATTCTGAGTTTGAAACAAAAATACTGATTTTTTAAATTTTATGTCCGCCATTTTGGATCCGCCATTTTGAATTTCTCATTATATTCTTAATGTGCATTGTTCTAAACCCCTAGATTCTGAGTTTGAAACGAAAATAGGGATTTTTTAAAATTCATGTCCGCCATTTTGGATCCGCCATTTTGAATTTTTTAATTTTGACTTCAGATTCGCATTCATAGAGTTAAAAAACCATAATAAACGTGGTTTTAATCGGTTTTATGGCCTTTTCCTAAGAAAAAAGAGTTTTGGCCACTCACTCGGGTCTTCTGGCCCAGTGTGCAATGGTGGCTCAATAAAGCACTGGCTGTCTTCGCCTTGGGTCTAAATCAATTTCCTTTCAAAAGGCTCATCGCTGAGCTAGGAATGCAGTTGGCATAAGAATTTATTTATTTGTTGTGATCCAGAAGTCACAAATTTTCCTACAGGCTTGCATTTAAAATCAGATTTAGTAAAATGGAATGCAGCAGCTGAAATAAAGGGTGGTTAAGTTTTAAGGGCCGGTGTTGATTTTGAATAAAATATAATTTTTTTAGGAGATTACTGTTATTTCTCTTTATTATGATAATATTGGTATGGCTCAATTATGTACGAAACAAAATATCGGCCAAATGGTCGCCGCGGCCTCAGCGGCACACCTCTATCCGATGATCCAAATTTTCGATGATGCTGAGGCATAATTGAGCTTCTATGCCGTTAATGTGCCGAATTATCTCATCCTTTAGCTCTTGAATTGTTGCTGACTTATCGACGTACACCTTTTCTTTCAAATAACCCCAAAGAAAGAAGTCCAACGGTATCGTTGACGTTTAGGTGTGGTTCACATTCAACATCGGCCCTTGAAATTTAACCACCCTTTATTTGAAAGATTTCAAAGCCCCGTGAATTCATTCAAGGTTGTGGCTATACTTAGGAGCTTTGAAATGAAAAGGGGGCAAAGTTTGCAATTCGACTTTAAGGTATGTTGCGTCCACTTCTTAACAGCTTTAAAACAATGTTTCCTTTAAGTGCAAACAAATTTATTGACTACGTTTCTTTGCAGAATATTCAAACCGATGCTGTTGTAGCTGTAAATATTTCATAAAATTATTTTATTAATCGCAATGATTATGCATATAAATGTACTTATTTTTTTAATTAAAAAAGTGAATAGCTACTTCTCAATTCAAATTCGGTCCAATTTTATTTTAAATGAAAAACTTTACAATTTTAATCAAAAACTATAAAAAAATCGAAAACTCATAAATAAACTATATGATTAGTAATTATTATCGTAAGAAAGTATATTAATGAAAGATAATGAAAAAATAATAATTTAATTATTGAAAAATTTATTATGTAAATAATCAAACGATTATTTATTTTTTAAAGTGAAACTTCTTAGGCGTTAATGGACGAGCGAGAATGGAGAGTAAAATTTGAAGGCCATGCAACGTTTTGGGCATTTTCGTTCCGCGAGAGAGAAAAAAGATGTAACGTAGAGGGAAAGGAGAGAGAGAACTATACCTTATTTATATCTTAGATACACTTTAGGCAATTTTTCCTGTGTTTTTCCTTGTGGTTGCTAATTTCTAGTGAGAAATAACACTGCCTACTCTTTGGCGCTTGTTTTTTGGTTTAAACTTGTAGGAAATATATTTTTGATGGCGACTTTTTCGCGTTATATTTCCTTGGTGTCTACTACTTGAGACGGTTTTTGGTCCCAATTTTTTGGCTATTTATTTATTTTTTTCTACTTTTGTATATAAAATTATTAAAGATCCTCAAAAACCAAAAAAATCAAAAATTAATTAATAAATGGTATGATTATTAGTCGTTATCATAATATATTAAAAAATAATAATTTAGTTATTGAAAAATTATGGAAATAACCAAAAAAAAAATTTTTTTCAACTTTTTTGTGAATCTATTAAAGATAATAAAAAAACTATAAAAGAAAACTATAAAAAAATAAACAAATTATATGATTATTAATTATTATCACAATCAAGTAATGAAACATGATCTTAAGATACAACAGGAAGAAATAAAAGGAATGTGTAGACTCTATAAACGCAGCAGTATCCACTGTATTTGGCACCTAAAGACGACCTGATACCCACAGTTTCATTTGGAAGGAAATTTGATGTCAGATTTTCATTGCGTGAGTAACGGAGCAATCCAGAATGCATGCAGGAAGGTTTGACGGATATTTTCTTTACCGATAGGTCCAAGAATGAAATAGGGTCTGGAGCCAGATGGTACTTAAACGATAGTAATAAGTGTCACAATGCTATGGGGGAAATGACAACTGTTTTCCAAACAGAAGTTTTTGCCATTCTGAAAGTAGCTGCATGGATAATCCAGAGGAGATGAAGCGGGAAACAGATTGGAGCTTTCAGTGACAGTCAGGCTACACTGAGGGCCCTGGAGAATGCAAAGCAAACTCCAAAGATTGTTCAAGAATGTGAGAAGAAGCTTAATTATGTCTCAAGATAAAACAGGCTTGTACTCATATGGGTTCCGGGACACTCCGGTGTTCAAGGAAACGATATTGCCGACGAATTGGCCAACCGTGGATCAGTGGTGTTCCCACAAGGGTCAGAGCCAATAATCGAAATCAGTTCCGCAGGAATCATGAATTGGATCAGCGATTATGTATGCAATCTACACTAAGAGCGATGGTCCCGTCTAGAACGCTGCAGAAATGCAAAGTGTTTTGTGACAAGCTCGAACAGAAAACTGTCAAACTTTCTACTAAAACTTAGAAACGTGTTTTTTCCCGCATCTATGTAAATATACCCAATGTGCAAATATTTGCTTAGAGACTTTACGTTTTTCGCCTTCGGTGGCCACTATGTAGTACAATTTTACTCAGCACCAGATACCTATAAAATGAGACGTTTTTTTCAATTTCAAACGTCTATAAACAAAAAATGGTTACTAGTTTAATCTTCAAAATAGTAGCCATCGCTAGCGACACATTTTTCCCATCTCTCAGGCAATTTGTGGAAGCCACGCCAAAAAAATTGGCCGTCTTTAGCCGCAAACCAATCATCGAGCCATGTTTTGACTTCTTCGTTAGAATTGAAGCGTTGTTTGGAAAGTGCGTGACCCATCGATGCAAACAAATGATAATCGGAAGGCTCCAAGTCTGGAGAATAAGCCGCATGCACCAGCAGTTCCCAATCGTACGTCTCCACCAATTCCCGGGTCGCTCTTGTTCGATGTGGCGGTGTATTGTCATCAAAAAAATCATCAAGAAAACTTACTTTGTGACGCCGATCGGCATATTCTGGGCGTTTCGGTGTATAGCGCTGTTCAAATCGGCCAATTGTCGTTGGTAGCGTGCACCGTAAACTGTTTCAACTGGTTTTAATAACTCGTAACACACAGCATTGCCTTGCGGCCGAAGCGTTTTGGTTTGGCCATTGTTTTTGGCTTGTGGCCGGGCGGACCATACGATCGTTTACGCTTGGGATTGGAGAAATACACCCATTTTTCATCATCCGTACCAATTCGATGCAAAAAAGACTTCCTTTTGAACCGGGAGAGCAGCATTTCTCAAGTGTTTTTTCGGTTCTCTTGCTGCCTTTCAGTCAGTTCAAGCGGCACCTATCTTCAGAACTTTAAAATCATGCCCATGTCTTTCAAACATTTGGAAATGGTTTTTTGGGTCACTCCCAACTGCTGTGCCATCATTTTTTTGGATGGTCGTTTGCCCATCATCTTCATCCAAAAATGCTTGCAATTCGGCGTCCTCAAACTTTTTCGGTGGCCGGCCACGGTCCTCGTTCTCCACACTAAAATCACGGCTTCGGAATTTTTCAAACCACCTGAAGCTCTGTGTTCTACTCAAAGCATGTCCACCATAAGTTCTATAAGCATTTGATGAGCTTGAGAAGCGTTTTTCTTCAATTGATAACAGAAAATCAACGATGTCGGCAAATCGTAGTTTGAAGGCACGAAGTTCGACATTTTTAAGAGCGACAAAAATGCATTGTTGTATGAAACGTAACAAACAATGAACTGAATATTGTTGACAGATAGCAGACGAAAAAAACAAGACATTTGGGAAGGTTTAAAAGTACTCCTAGCGACATCTATGGACTAAAGCTGAAAGTTTCATTTCATAGGTATCTGTAATGTGTTTTTTTTTAACTTGCACCATAACTGTTCTGAGAAAGGGTCAAAAATGCCCACTTAGATAGAAGGTGGAGGGTTAGAATGTACTGAAATGAAAAAACAAATGCTTCATTAAATCTTTAACTTTAATCTGAACTTCTTCACGTTTTTCAAGTTATTTCGGTTATTTATTTGTTAGTTCAATTTTATGCTTAAATTTACTGCCCACTGGAACATACCTTGATTTTAAAGAGTGACTTTCTTTCTAACTGTAAATATATGGACAGCTTTTTTTAAGCAGTACTAAACACTACTGCGTACGCAGGAGTGGCTGCTATTAGAAAAATAAATAAAAAATGTTTTCATGTCTGCTGTTCGCTTCCTCCGGTCATAGGGAGGTCTGGGATTCGGGCCTGCACATCCGATGCCCGAGCCGTCGATTGCTCGACGGGAGGATTTCCCGAAATTGGGTTAACTCGTGCAAAAACATCCATCGTTGACCTCCACATTGTAGAAAAATGCATTTTATACCTCCTGCCAGGTGGTCGGTACGGTACTCTCCACATAGTACTTGGGTGGCCACCAATACCGCCGTTCCTCGAATGGGTGGATACCTAATTCGTATATGGAGCTGTCCTCTTAGTTCGTGGTAAGTTAATCTCCATAGCGTGGGGTTAAATCAACACTTAAGCCTCATCCCCGCGGAAAGGAGACCGACATGACAAGGCGAGTAACTCTCAGCTTATTTGTAGCTTGAAACTACTTAGTTTTCCACGCTAGAGACTCTTTTCTTAAATATTTAAATATTTTCTTTTCATTTTTTATTTATTTATTTATTAATGATGAAATATAATTATAAATAACTATATTACAAAAAAGAGGCACTAGCTACTAAGACTATCGGCCTGCGTTTTATTTTTTATTATTTAATTATAAATAATTAATCCACTAAAGTTAAGCGCTGACTACTAGGGCCCTCGACCTTCGTTTTATTAAAACAAAGTTTCATTAACAGAATACATTTGGATGTACTCATACTAACATACATAGGTATATTCAAATAAAACAATCGATTTTATTTATACTTCAAAAACTCGATAACTTTTTTTCAAACAAATATTTTCCACCATTCAATTTCACCTCGTCAAATGACTCAATCTCTTTGAAGGCAAATTACTTAACCTTTCTTAACATTTTCCATCACGTACAGCGAAAAAAGAGTGTTGTTGTTTTTTCTGCAGCATAAATGCTTGTTGCATCTATTCAACAAACTTTTTTTTTCAATTCAAAATTATTTCATGCACCTCTCTATTGCTTAGTCACCTCCTCTTCGCTTAACAAAAGAGAGTCGAGAGTGCGAACATTTCGTTTACCAATTATTCCAGTTTCACATTGATATCACATTCACACAACAATAACAACAACCTAGTGCCATAGTTCATAAAAGTTAGCCGCTGCAATATATGAAAACATAAAGCCGGAAGTGTTAACTTTTCTTTCCGGCATCAAAACGTGTTTAGCAACATTTGTTGCAGCGTGAGCATCAGCAATGTAACAGCGGAAGTAAAAATGGTGTGAGTGTTACAGGTTAACAGCGAGTTTGCATGCGAATGAAATGCTGTTAAAAATTCGGCTCTAACGCGACGAAGACGTTAGTTAAGAGTTAAGTTATGGAGGCAGATGCGCTCCGTTATTGCTAAAATGTTGCTATAATTTTGTGAAGTGCATGAACACAGCGGCTAAAACTTCTCGGGTGCTTAACAGTGTACGTCAATAGTGAGTACATTAGCAGACCTGTGGTAGTGATAACAGAGGTGTGTTTTGCACTTAACTTCAAACACTCTGCTGTTAACACTGTTGAATGCTGTTAAATGTCGTCAATACATCGGCGGTAAATTCGAGGGCTCGATTTTTCACTATATTGTAACTAAAAGCGAAATTGTTACTGTTAGCTTTCGGTTGGTGAGAGCAGTCATCACTGTAAGAAATTGTTGTTTACTAATGCAAACTATAGCATATTTAATACTGTTATATTCGGCGACAGCGGAACAGCGAGATGAGAGTCATTTGTTGGTGATTTTACAATTTGTTTTCTTCTTTTTAGTGTTTTTATTCAATTATGTGCATATTCTGTGGTAGTTGGAAATTTCCAATGCAAAGCGAAGTATGAAATCTCAATTTAAATTTCCTTGCAATTTTGTGCCTGAAAAGCTATTTTCAATACAAAGCGAAGTATGAAATCTCAATTTAAATTGCCTTGCAAAGCTACTTTCAATGCAAAACGAAGTATGAAATCTCAATTTGAATTTTTTTGCAAATTTTGTGCCTGAAAAGCTATTACTAACGTCTTCTAGCTCTCACAATATTTGCTGGGCTCATCAATATTACAACTCAAATCTCAACCAAACTTATTAGCACCTACATTTTTACATACATATGTATGTCGATATGCATATGCAGAACCAACGGCCTGCATGCATGCATAGCGTACGACAGCAATCGTCGTGCACTCATCATCTCTGCCTTGTATAGTATGTATTTCATATTTCGCTGCTCATTGTTGCTTTTTTACTTCACAAATCTCGTACAACACCGGCCACACACATAACATTACCGACAAAGTCACGAATGTTAGTCGCTGCACAGATGTGTCGGTCGGTGTGTTTGTGCACTACCATTTCAACAACGTTGGAGCCGGCGAGGTCGTCGTGACTTTGCTAATACACAAATCTTCGTCGTCGCGCCGTTAGCGCTGCGTTGATTGCTGTTACCGACTTTGACTTCGGCGTCTCGCGTTGTTACTACTCACCACTCACTCTGCAACCATTCGCGTGAGCATCGTTGATTGTGTGTTGGTGAAAATGTGCCGTATCGTCGTATCGTAGCTATTGGAGCAGTTGATAGTTGATGGAGCGCTCGCTACCCAAGTTATTGGAGTCATTCGTTGGTCTGTTCAGTTTCAGTTGGAGCGTGTTTACGAACGGTTCGTTTGTTGACGATTTCGCGTGTAGTCCGTGTTGTCGTCCATACGCATTCGCAAGTCGCACGCTAACCTCGCCTTCGGTGTGTTCGGTGGTATTCGTTACGTACAGAGTTACGAAAATTACAAATATTTGCTAGTAATTAAAAATAAAAAATAAAAAAGTGTTTGCAAAATAAGTAATTTGTGGAAAAAAGTGTGTAAAAGTTAAATACTTAGTGCGCGTTTATTTCGCCATTTGAAACCTTAATCGGTGCAGAGCAGTCGGATTTTTGGTGACTTCGTCTTTTAACGTAACGAAAAGTTTTTGTTTCTATATTTTTTTTTTTTTTGTTGCACATTTCGTGGCGGTCCACAGTCAACGCAAATCCATTTGTAAGCCATCATTCGCCAAACCGAGCGTAGTAGTTTGCAAATTTCTCGTATCCGTCTACTCTGATTGCATCGGCATCGTCATTTGGTCGTATCGTCATTTCGTCACTTGAACGCTGTCGTTTTCGTTTCTGCCCAATTTTTTTCGTGTGCTAGTGCGTGCCAATAATTGTGTTTGTGTATGTATTACAGTTACCAAAGTGTATAAGAAACCTGGTATATGCTTTAAAAAGAATTTAATTATATGTATATTCAGTATTAACAAACCACCGGCCACCCTACCCACTTTACTACCTATCCCAACACCAGCGAAAGTCAGCTTAAACATTTAAGTATTTACCAGCGACTGGATGATGCTCCCCCTTGCAAGGTTACACGCAGATAGAAATTGACGAATCAGCTTTTTTTCGCAGGAAATTTTTCTATATATTCCATGTTATATGTGCCCACATGTATGTATGTATGTATTAAACAACAAAGTTATCGTCATTAAAATCGTGGAATTTACGTGAAACCAGAAATTAAGTAACCCAATACAAGTAACCACATTTTAACATCAATTTGAGTCGCAACACTGCGCCGCTTTATGTCTGTCCCTCGCATCATAACTTTCGATTAAGTTGAGTTTGTGCGAAAAATGGAGCAAAAAGCAAATGCGAAAGGAGAATTAAAAATATGTATATAAAAACTAATAGCGAAAGCAAAAAAAAAAATTATGTATTCAAACAAAAATTTGTTGGTGTGTTATTTATAGCGAAAATATCATAAATATGTATACCGAATTGAAGTGCAAATTCTGCAGTAAGCCACCAAACTTTGCTTGGGTTTCTAACGAAAAAAAGCAGCTTTGTGTTGACCCAACAAGCGACCCACGAAAAATGTTAGCAAAAGAAGCAAACGTAGAAATAATCAACGCCACAGAGCTCAATACTTGCGTAATTTTTTAACCAAACCAATTAAATTAAATATAAGTACATACATACAGACAGGAATACCTATGTATGTATGTAAGTATGTGCACATGGGCAAGAGCTCAGCGAGCCGCAACGAATGAATTTCGGATTCGAAGTTTTCTTTTCATCTAACAAAATTTATTACAAATTTATTGTTAAACTATAAAAAATATATTTCGAAATAATTATTCTCCTCTTCTTTTTGTTTATGTTGGCTCTCCAATTTATCTACACTGTGGGATTTTTTGGAGTTAGCGGATTTTTGCAACTACGATTTATGACTGTGGGTTAGTCAATAGGTTAGGTTAGGTTAGGTTAGGTTTGGCAGCCGCATCGCACATAGAGACAACGATGCCACTTAGACCACGAAATGCGTCCGTTGTGAGCCGTGGGGGCTGGGTTCCCTCTTCACATTGAACCATCCTGAGCTTTTGACAAAGTGTAAAAGGCTGTTGATACCCAAAGTGTATAGATTATATATATTCGTTAAGAAGTATAATTTTAAATATCGGTTCCTGCTTCTGGCTAGAGTTGGGCATGTGCAAAAAAGGTGTTGAGTTGTTCCCAACTCCTCCTCATTTCTGCAGCTACGACAGAAATCATGCGTGTAAACACCTAATCTCCTTGCATGATTTCCTATGAGACAATGTCCTGTGAGGGCCCCTACTAAAGCCCTGATTTGAAGTCTACTCAATTTTATAATACTCTTGGACATACATAAGTTTAGCCTTGGCCATGTTTGCCTGGCGACTTCACAGGTGTTAGCGCTAATCCATCTTTGATTTGTAGAAGTGATTAGTGCGTCCTTAATAAGAAACTTACAAGTTGCGAGAGGTATCTCCATAAAATTACTTATGTCTGGCATACAGGTACCTTCTCTTGCAAGTTGGTTTGCCCTACAGTTCCCTGGGATATCTCTGTGGCCTGGAACCCAGCATAAGATTATACGATATTGTTTGGCCATCTCATTTAGAGATTGGCGACAACGTAAGACACTCCTTGATGTTGTTTGGAATGCATCCAGCGCTCGTAGGGCAGTCAATAGGTTAGTTAGCTCTGAATTTGCTGTGAATTTACAGCTGAACCATTCAGCAATCAATGACGCCGCTTGAGAAAGCTTATGCGTTGTATTTTCTAATGAAATAAATGCATTTTTGTGCATGCAAATATAGAGGAGATGTGAATATTTGCCTAAGTTTAAAGGTAAAAACTTCGAAAAAGCGCAGTTTACCGCCTCTTACAAATTGTTTTTTTTCCTCCACTAACCCTAAAGTAACGAGGATGTGGCAACAAAATGGTGCGGAAGCGCTAGTTGGATTCTGGACGAATCACCACTTAAACCAACGAACCAACCAACTCTAAAGTTCCTACTCATGAAAGTATTGCAATATCTTTGTTTTTTTGTTTTTTTGCTCGCCAGCCGTTAAGTTTTGCTCGAGCTGAAATTACGTTTGTCAATTTTTTTCATATTCAAAATTGAATTTTCTTTCACGGCTTTGCTAAATATTTGCATATTGCATTTGCTAAATACACTCATGTAAAATTTCAATAGAATTTGAGACGTTTTGTCGTCAAGTTGAACAGTGAAAAGAAGTGCGTGGAAACAAGATTCGATTGAATGCTGAAAATCTAAATTCGAATTTCAAAATAATCAATGCAAATGCAAAGATTTACTAGAATACCATCTCGCGTGTTGTTTAAAGGCGTAGCAAACGTCTGACTGTCAATAGGGAAAGCGATGAAATGGCAAACAGAAAGTCAAAACGCTTTTTAGGAAAAATTCTGATTTATTGAGTGGAACGATAGCTGAAAATTTTAAATGCTCTAAAAGAAAGGGCTTAAATTATACAAAGTTTAGACAGTTACAGGTAAAAATTAAAAAAAAAAAACAACATGGCAAAAGATTGAATCAACCAATTCACTTGGAGTGAAATTTTTAGGAATTTTAACTGCTGAATTATAGATAATGATCTATTATTAGTATTGGGACTTTTCTCAACGTTCACAACCGATCCATTTCGTGATCTAAGTGGCATCGCTGTTCCTATGTGCGATGTGGCTGCCAAAACTTTTTCAACTTCCAAGTGTGAATTTTTATGTTACAGATTGAAGAAATGTCGTAGAGGAAATGTCCAAACGAAGTTTAAAATCCTTAGTAAGTTTTTAGCTTGGCAAGCAACGTCTGACTGTGGTAAAAGAAGCAGCTCCTTTGGCAGAAAAATAATATAACGATTAATGTTGAACTAACGATCCTGTAACGTCATGCTGAACTATGTCGGTTGTCATAATATAATAGACTGATGCTCACATGGGTTCCACGGAACACGTAGGTGTCCTGGGTATCGAGACCTCTAACACTTTTCTTGGCCCGAAGCCCGTTCTGCCAGTCTTCCCTTCTCCAGCCATCAAAGCCACGGTTAGCAAATGGGTGACTACCCAAATGACCCCAAACGAGCTTGGCAGGCTGAAAGAGGCTGCAGATGGACTAAACTGATGTTAACTGTCACGACCGACCGACTGTCGCAAACCCTCTGTCATTAAGCAGAGGGGAGTGCAGACGGCTGGTTGAACTGATGACGGGCCACTTTCTGTGGGGGCGAAGCACATGGAAAGGGTGGGCGTCTCAGACAATGTACCCTGCCCAGCTTATGAATAGGAGGATGAGACGACGGACCACTTTCTGTGCTTATGCCCAGTCTTCGCTCGAATCAGGCTTGAGGTCTGTAGCAACGATGTGTTGAGAAGCGATTACCTTTGGCTCCTTGGCACCACAAGATCTACTTCGATTTCTTCGGAGATTGGCTTAAAGAAAATTAAAAGGGAATCCGAGTCTCTTAATGTTGTTTGAATGATGTATTTGCTAGTCTGTTCCGAAAGAAAAAAAAATGTTGAACTGTTGAACACCGGCTGTTGCAGGTGTACAGTTTCGTTACAAATTTACATTTCTCTAAAGCCCCGGGTTGGAGACCCACTATGTGCATGAAATACCAGATGATGGTAAAATTTTTTCTAAAGTTGCCACTCCTCGGCAAGCACTAACAAACCTTCGTTTACGCACAATTTTGGTTTCGTTGATTCTGTTCAGGCATTTTTGATGTTAAAGAAAATGTCGGCTATGTCGAAAATGTCGATAACAACTCATAAATAACTGAAATTGACCGGCATTTTAGTTACTGTAGCATCGCCGAGCAGCTAAAGATCGATCATAAAACAGTTTTTAATCATTTGTGCAAAAATTGTAAGCAAAAATAATATACTTCCTTTCCCCAATCTATTATTTCCAACCCGGTCGGCGTATGGGTTGCTGCGTGACTACTTTTCGGAGTATGTAGATTCGAATCTTCGTGCATCAAACATGAAAAATGAAGAATAAGATTTTATCTGAAATGGCAGGCAATGGGCAATGGCAGACCTCCGAGTGTATTTGTGTATTTCTACAACGAGAAAGTCGCTCACAAAAAGCCATCTGTTGTTCGGAGGTGGCATAGAACAGTAAGTCCCTCCATTTATGGAACAACATCAATAAGCAACCAATTGAGGTTGGCGGTTTTTATAATAACTTGGCTGGTTTTTGTGTGTCTTTTTTTGGATTTCCTCCACTCTGAATAAAATAAAAATTAGAAAGATCTTTAAAAATGACTTCTGACTGTGCAAATATTGCATTACTGGACGCCGCCTTCTACAGATTTTTGCTGCTATTCTCGGCACGATGAAGATTTTTATTTTTTCTATACGATATTGACAACCGCATGCAATTTACTGATACTAAAGTGTTTTTTTTCACAGCTCTATTTTTTCTTTTTTGTAAAATAGCATTTTAATCTGCTTGAAATATGAAAATATTTTACTCGTATATGTTTACCGTAAGTTAATTAATTACACTTGAACCGAGAATCTCAATTCTGAAATTGATTGCGATTACCATAAATACTGTTTTAATCATAATCAAATGAATATGCAAGCAAAAATGTTTTCTACCCAAAGTGCGGTCATTCAATTCTGATTAAAATTGCGGGAAAGAAATAAAAAGCAGACTTGTAAACAATTCCATGGAACTGCAAAGTGATGAAACACGATTAAAACTTTTTATTTATTTATAAAAAAAAAATTCAAAGTAAAAATAATAAGAGCAAAATAATAAAATGTCTACAAATTGACACGACATGAAGCTGAAATAATTCAACGTTAAAATGTATGACACAACTGCCAATAATACTGGCACGAAATCCAGTTCAAACTTTGTATTTAAAAAAATTTCATACGTTTTCAACAACACCAAAATTGGTGATCCTTTAGTGGCTGTGGAAAGCTTATGCATTGCCACGCCTACCCGTTGAGAGCAAAGTGACCACAGCTGAAATTAGAGCCGACTTTGCACCAAAATTACATGAATGTTTAGTTGATGGCTTTGATGTTTTTACTGCTGATGTTTTGGTCTTGGCCAACTCGGTTGGCTGCAGAGGCTGGCAACCGAGCAAAAAAGAAAGTTTTGGTTTTAAAATAGAATGCCGCACAGCCTCCACCTTTGGAGAGTTAAAGACCGCATTGTTAAAGAGAGCATTGTTAAAGACTTAAAATTTTGTTCATTAGACGTATGAGGAAAAAGTTATTAGGTTCTCGGTCAGCCTGAAAGTGCTTAAGGGGTCCCGGTAGTCTAGAGCTCATAAATTTAGGGTATCTTCAGGATTTTTTTTTACAATAAAAATATTTAAATATAATTATATATATAATAATATTTAAATTTTTTATGTTTTTTATTTAACTTCTTTGACATACAAAAATGAGAAACCATTTTTACCAATTTAAAAAATGTCGCTGATGTTGACCTCCTGAAGAATTGGACCTGGACGGTGTTGTGCATTGTGGTCTTTCATTTCAATGAAACACAAAAACCAAAAAAATTATTAAAAAAAAAATATGATCTAAAAATCGGGTTTTGCTTTCAGTTTTTTAATCAAAAAAAACGAAATAATTTAAATAATAATAGGATTCTAGTACGAGCTATAGCCATTGATGTTGTGAACAACATATTTAATTTCAGACGATTCGGTTGAAAAGTTGTTTTTTTAATATAACAACACGAGGTCGAAAAAAGTAGTTTTGAGATAATTGAGTTTAAAGGTTTGAGAGTGCACACATGAAAAATATGACTCTACCTGCTAAAACGGCTGTAAAATCGAAAATACTTTGAATATCCTTCCGGAAATTTGACAGTATATGCTTAAAAGCCTGTACTTTCGAAATGTAAAATAAAAATTAAATGGATTTTCTGAAAATTCTAGTCCACCGGTACCCCTTAAAACGCAATTATTCTAGCATTCGCTGTGTCGCTCTGTTTTCCGTGAAGATCTCGCGAAGTTTGTATTCTCAAATGTTCATGTCGTGTGGTCTCCGGGCCATTCTGGTAGTATACCGATTAAGTAAAAGGCAAATTAAATTGCAAAAGAAGTAGCAGATAATACTGTCTTCGTCTTCTTTGGAACAGATGCACCGGGAGAAATCCATTTTTTCGATTGTTGCTTAGTTTCTGGTATGTAATGATGAATGCAGGTTTCATCAACGGTGACAACTCGGCACAAAAATTCGCTAGAATCTCGCTTGAATTGCCTAAGCATTGCTTTGAAGTTAAAAGCCGTATCCGCCTGTTGTCCACACATGACAATTTTTTCATCGTCAAGTTATCAGTTTTGGCCCGAGCGCTTTGCAGACCCTGCAGTTAGTAGTCAGATACCACCTTCCATTGGTTTCCGCGGTTACGCCCAAGTGAATCGCAGTCTATAGTTCGTTTAGAGGAATGCTTATGGCCTCTACCACTCGCTGAAAGTCAAACTCGAAGCTTTTTAGGTAAAACGTGTACTTTAGATAAAAAGTATACTTTAGATAAAAAAAAATATTAACAGTTAAAGAAATATTTCTTTTTATTTTATTTATTAAATCCTTAAGCTAAGTTTGGCTGCAAAAAAAATTAATATTTTTCACTTTAGATATTATTTTAATGTTTGGTTCTTCGAGTTTTATATTCAGTAAATTTTCCCTACAACCGCATATAACCGAAGTTGATACTAACTTTAACATTTAACGATGACATTTAAATTACGCCTGGCACAAAGATCGAACATAACTCAGACGTCTCTTTGTAAACTAGTTTTTTATGCTACTTGTTTGAAGACAACAAATATGTGTAGGAACTTTTACTTTTTATACTACAATTATCTGCTAGCTATGTATTCTTCGTTTGCTTTTATGTATTTTCTGCTAACCAGTATTTTTTATCTATGAATCGTCATCATTTCTAGCCACTTCTAGTCGGTAGTTGCCATGAACAGTGGACATCAGACGCAACTGCATGCATACCAGTGCTCATCTGACCAACTACATATATACATATATATGTGTATGTATGTATGTATGTATGTATGTATACATGTCTAACTGACTGACGACTAAATGACAGGCTGATTGCCGTTGCGTTCTTCTTTGCCATCATTACTCTTCGTTAGAGTTGCTGATGCTGCTTCTGGTTTGCAGTTAAACATTATTTTTTGTGAATATCTTTATGTGTTGCCTTTTATGCATTATTTTTCTTTTTAACTAAAACTGGTATGTATTTATATTTTAATATGGTTTTTTTGTTAATTTATTTCACACTTTCGCTTTGTATTCTGCATTCTTGTCTAGTGTTGCCGGAGCTAACATTTTTGTTTGACCCAAAAAGTTATTCAAATTTTCTTGGCATTCATAAAATCTATTTAAAAATTAGAAAATTTAGTACGGATTATTGATACCAGTTTAGGAAACACTAATGTTAATTTTTCTTCTTCGATACCAAAAAGAGATCCCATGGTGGAAACTTCATCTTTTGGTTTGACTTCAATTCAAGAATTCATCGTTTCATAACAATTAATTTTCACAAAAATAATATTAAAAGAATAAGTAGGCAAGAGGCTAAATTCGTTACGGGCCGAACTTTATATACCAGCGCACATTTTAGAGAAATTTAATTTGGCTGGCTGTTCATTTTTGACAGCAAATAAACTCAAACGTAATGAGAGTTATAGCTTTCAACATCAGCGAATCACGTCGACAATAACCGACCACTAACCTTTAGCAGACCTTCCCAGGAAAATGGGCTGGTCATGTATAGATAGATGTAGAAGCTGCAATCGAGAAGACTCTAAGGCAACAGTCTTTCACTATCTGTGTGAGTGCCCAAATGTGGGTGCGCTACGTCGTAAAACGTTGAGGGAATTCTCGATGGCTAATGAAATTGCAGAGAAGAAAATAGACAAGATGGGCAGATTCATAGTCAAATAAAGCTGGTTCGACTAATGAAAACCAGTGGCTCTTCGAGCGGTGCATCTAAATGGAATATCTTGTGCTAATTGGAACTGGGCTGTGTCGCTCAGACAACACACCTCTACCAATATCAGAGGAATGGACTGACTTTTAATATCTTCTTCTTCTTCTTGACGTGAAAACCGATTACGCGATTTTGGCCGGGTTTAAAAAAGCGCGGCAGTCGTTTCTTTTTCGTGCTAACCGGCGTCAGTTGGGTACACCAAGGGAAGCTAAGGTCTTCTCCGCCTTATCCTTCCACCGCACAGGAGGCCTTTGTTGCGCTATCATCATCCAAGCTTCTGCATCATACGTTAGGATGGGCATGAGGAGAGCCTTGTAGAGTGTTAGTTTAGTTCGCCGAGAATTTCCTACTTAGTCCAAAGTAGCATTTGTTGGCAAGAGAGAAACTAAACAGAGCTTCGGAGGGCATTAGTCTTAACATAAAAAATTGGGGTGATTTTTGAGTGAGTTTGATAAGCTGTTGTTGAATTATAGACACAATTATATAAAGGTGGTCGCAATTCTCAAAATTCCACTTGCGATGTATTTATTTTCATGGGTTTATAATTTGTAGCAGATTTTAGTAATTATACTTCGTTTACAATAGATATAATATATCAGGATTTTTTGTTGTTTTAAAAATTACCGTTATGTGGCAGGTGTTAGTAAATTAATAAACAAACAATGAAACTATAGACTGGGTTAATGAAAACATGGAGGGAATAAAGTAATCGCTTACGCAAAAAAAAAAAAAAAATAACAAAGTTTATATTTCAATACTAGATTCTGACCAATTTATTAAGTTCCGAATATCAGTAAGCAGAAATTTCCGTTTCTCACTGGTTCTTGAGCGTATAGAGAAGCTGAATCTAATAGAAATGCACAATCGCATCCGTCTAATTTAGCTTCCAGGACATAGAGGTATAACTGGGTACGAAATAGCGGCCGCATTGGCGAGAGTGGCTGTGGCCTCGCGACTAATAAGAGTATTTTTCGCTTTGGGATAACACACCAACGAGGAGAAGCTCAGGAGTGAAGAGCTTGGAAGTTTTGTTTGCTCCAAACTACGCCAGGCGAAATCCTTATTGGGTGGATACAACCAAATGAGATTCCAAAAACTCATAACCTCCCCAAGCATAAACTAAGAATGCCCACGGACATTCGCACAGACCACTGCAAACTACTTAGTAACCTGAACATGATTGGGATTTGGTCTACGGACTCTTGTCGTTTCTGAGGCCAATCCTAGGAGACTCCAATGCACTTTCTTCTTGACTGTAGCGCGGAGAAGGTTGAGACATCTTGGCCAACTGCACCCAGAATAAAGGCACATACGCTTAATCCAACCCAGCTCTAACTTGAGTTTAATAAAGGAACAGGGTCTGTATGAGCTACTGTGATAATCTCGTAGAGAATCTAATCTAATCAGTATTGCGACATGCGTATCCTTCAGTGTTATGTAGTATTTTCATCGCTATTGATACTGAAGCCTTCAATTTGGCTAGCTAGAAGACGCCTTCTACCAAGGGTTGTAAGTAAAATATTTAATTTTGCCTAGAGATTTATAATATTTCTCCGACGGAAATTTCAACTAAGGTTTACAAGAAGGCAACAAAAATGTATCACCGGTTGAGAGATTGCATTTTCATTACTTGCAATGGTAATGGTTGTACGGGTTAGGCTAAGGCCTTTATACACTGCGACCAGATTGATCTAATGTGCGCCCCTAATTACTTAATTATCATATTTAAAAAATATGTTCACAGTTAGTATTAAAAACTGGCAACACTATTTTTGCATTCCTTTACTTTATCGTTACAAGCGTTTTTTATTTTTTTTATTTGCATTCCCAACGTACTTATAAAATGTTTATTCGTTGTTGCTGCTGTTGATTACTATTGTTTGTGCTGTCTTAAATACGAACGCTCATTTTGCTCAGTTTGTCTCTTCATTTCCTCCTCCTGCATTTATTCTTCATTTGTAGTGCGGCGTCTGCTCTAGTGCGCCGCTCCATGGTCGCCATGGCTTTTGCCATTTACTTCACTTTACTTTACATCACCCAAAAAACTTTGCTGTTGCTATTATTACATGCTTAAGTTTGTTGCTATTGTTGCTCTTCTTATTGTGGCTGTAATCAGCAACTACAATATACATATACACATATACACACATACATACATATGTACGTGCATAGCAAGCGAGTGGCATAGCAACTCTTTCATGTTTCAATGTAACCAGTTATGCCGGCTGTTTCCTCTTCTAAGAGTTACAATTTCAAGTTGGAGCACTGAGCATCACAATAACTATGGTGAATACATCCATCTTCCCCTCTGCATCAACAACTACTACATACCACTTCCTTTGTGCTAACAACACCAATAACATCACCACTTATGTGCCGAGCACTTTTACTTTCATTTCAATTGGAGCGTCGGTTTGTTGACGAGTTGTGGCGGCGTGATGGAGTTTATGTGTAATTGGGTCTTCTCATTAATATTTACTTATCTATAGCGTTTTCCACACTTTGATTGCATACTTGAATACGTGCATACATACAGACGCACGTATCTACTTATGTATTTGCATTTCCGTAAATATTAAAATTTGTAAAGCACTAAGTGTTTCAGTTTTGTTCTGTGTGCAAGTAGTGCCCTTGTAATGAAATATTTTTTGCTGTATATATGTAAGTGCTTACATATTGTATATTATATATATATATGTACATATATATTTATTTAATATACAGTTTTTTATAATATTCTTCTGTTTGGCCTCATTACTATCGTTTGTAAGCAAACAAACATATGTATATACATATATACTAGGGCGGGAAAGCTTTTTTTTCTTTTTTTCGGAATTAAGAGTTAAATTTACGAGTATATATTCCTATTGTTGCGCGGGGGCGGAGTTTGGCCACAACAATTTTCCCGCATTTGTTTCTGTCAAGCGCCAACATCTTGATTTCGCCGCAGCTATGCCTGATCAAGTCATGTCTGATTCCAGGCTCATTCTGCTGGTTTGCGCAGATCTGCTTCTTCTCCTGCGTTCTTGCGAATTCCAATCGATTGCGCCAAGAGTAATATGATTTGTTTTCTATGAGCAACGGGCTGCGGCTTGTCGGTGAATCCTCTTAAAACGGAGCTCGTCCTATTCACGAGGAACTATAAAATACCCAGAGCTCAACTCTCCTCTTTAGGGGGCACTCCATGGGTGCTTTCTGACAAGGTGAATTACTAACACTTAATCCTTGGCAGTAAGCTAACGTGGAAGCCCAACATTGAGCAGTAAGAAAGGCAACTATAGCCAAGTATGAATGCAAGGACGCTATTGGGAAAAGATAGAACCACTCTCCTGGAGTTGTATTTTGGCTCAATACTACCATTTGTTTTCCTTGTTCACTCGTCTCGCGGGCATAGGTCTTCGACAAGACTCTTCCATCGTACACGGTTCTGTGCTGTTGTTTTTGCAACGTCCCATGAGATGTCGGTATCTGGTAGTACGCGCAACATCGACCTTCTTCAACTGTTTTTGGTCGACCACGACTTCTGCTCCCTTGCGGGTTCCAGTCCAGTGCCATTTTCGTGATGCTTCCATTTAAAAGCCAATTTTGTTATATGGAGTCATTGTCTGGTGGAACTCGCTGGAAAGGACAACATCAATTAAGAATATGGAGAGTGTCCAAAGGTCTGGAGTTAGTGGGGTGCTTCGCACCACTCCTACTCTAACACTTAATGTAATGTTAAATGTGGTACCCGTAGACAATGCGAGCAAAACTGCCGCTGCACGTATCGTAATCAGGCTGAGAGGTTCGGGCTTCAGGCTCGACCTCACCTACGAATACTCAAGTATCCTTAAAAACGTTGGGTTCATGCGCCTGACAACAGATCAGTGTATATCCTTGCTTAGTACAAGCGAAACTTTCTCTAGCCATATTCCATTAAGAGAAGAGTGAACTGGGCGCATCATTTGAACGCTGGGCTTGGTGAACCTGTTCAGGGATGTCTCGAAGTTGGACGGACTCAGACTCAAATTCAGGTTACCGGATCACTGTAGTATGCACCAAGCAGATCTACAATCAAAGAAGCAGCTAATTACCTTCTCACTTGCGTAATAACTGTCAAATATTTACTCCGATAGCCACGCGGCAATCATGGTGTAACTGGTCAGGGAAACTGGTCAGGGAATGCCTGGTTTCACTTTCGATTGCATCAGACCGGTCTGAGTAACCGGTCATAGAGACATAGCGGGAAACTGCGCAGCGGATGAGCTGGCCAGACAAGGGAACTGTGAGGTAGTTTTCCCGCAAAAGGAGAGAATCGGGATCCCTTTGACCACCTGGGCTTCTCGTCAACTCAGCGAGGGCTGGAGAAGTACACAAACTTCGAAGATAGCGAAATCCTTCTGGTCACTTGTGTAGATCCAAGGCATTCGATGGATATTCTGAGGATGATAAAATTTCAGCTGTCAAACTTTGTGGGTGCCTCACGGGGCACTATCCACAAAGTGTGCATGCCGTGAGGCTTCAAACTACTTAGAGTTCCGTCTGGAGGATGAGGTAAAATTATCTCAGCATCTTCTCTTTAGTCACCCAGCTCTCGCGGGACTAAGATTTAAGCATCTTGGTTCTCACTTCTTTGCTGCACAGTAGCCTAAAGCGGCTAACATTACCGCAAATTAGTCACCGTTCATAATCCACAAATACTCAACCCCTCCTCGCCCTTCGTCCGTCCTGGCTTTTATACGTCCACTCAGTTCTTTTTTGTGCAAAATGCGGCAGCACAGCAATGCTGCTGGAAGCTCAGTAAGGATGGGACACCTGTACAAGCCAAAGCATCCCAAATTGACTGATGATGAATGCTACTGACATAGAATGCTTTTTGGAAATCGATAAACATAAGATAGAAGGAGGAGCGCCATTCTACCGATTATTGACTCGAAGACTAAGAGTTGTGAGACGGATATTATGAGTTACAGCACACTTTTACAAAACCAAGCAATAGGAATAATTAATACGAGTTGTAGAACATTTTACAAACAAATTAACGAAGTCACTCGATTGGAGGAAAATTCCGAGTTATCGATGGCACCAAATTACTTACATTTTTTACGAGCTTATAGTCGCACGATGTCGAAAAAAATCGTTCCCTACAAATCGACCCTCCCTAATATATAAATTCATACAGATTCATATTCATTTTTTGCTACACGCACAACGGCGGCAAGCGCTTGTAAAGATTGCTGCTTCTACTGTTTGCTAACCTAAGCGTGAGAGATCAGCAGCAGCAGCAGCAACGCTACTGATAACTTTACGATCCCATTTTTAAAAGTGCTATTATTACTCTTCAGCTGTATGTGTAGTTATTGTAGCTATTTACAAGTGTGTATATGAAGATATGTATATCAAAGTGAGGAAATCAGATTTCGTGCTTAAGCTAAAAAATTTCGAATTGCGCTTGATTAGATACTGAAAACTACTAGAAAGTTATACGCAAATGCAGTGATAACCCCGGGCTTCAATAGTCACGCATTCGGTCACATCTAATCGCTAATCGCTACACTGACCAATCGGCAAGTCGACTGAATTTCACTTTACGCCAACAGCTCCGTGAGAAAATGCGGCCTAGAAGAAAATTCCGGGGTTTTGTGATAGTAACTATGAAATTAAGTGCATACAAGCAAAAGAAAAGTGGTAATAATTTTAGTGACTAGCGATTGCCAGTACAATCAAACTCCTATAACTCGAATCACGATTATCCAATAAAAATATTTGACTTATGTATGCTTTGAGTTGTAGAATATTATTATTTTTGTAGGAAACTAACGGTATGTAAGCTACAGCTTAAACAATGAACAAAATTATTATTTCGAACTGAAGTTTATTCTATAAAAATATGTAAAACTTATAACGAATTAAAACAATAAGAAATTCGTGACTGAGAATCTGCTGCCGTTTTGGAGTTTTGAGTAAACAAACCAACTTTTGTGACCAGAAGGAGACAAGAGGTGATTGATTTAACACTTACCAATAGGTCAGTTGGAAATCAAATCAACCGATGGCGAGTTTTGGAAGAGGACTCTCTTTCTGATCATCGTCTTATCGAATTCCGACTGGGAATTGACACAATATCAATACCTTCCGGTAGGAATCCTCGAAATGTGGACTGGGACAGGTATGGTGAGCTTGTAACAGAGCGATTACCAAACCTGAAAAAACTCAAATCAGCAGAAATGATTGAAGATGCTACTAAGAAATTAGAAGGTACTTTAATCAACTGCTTTGAGGAACTGTGTCCACTCAGGCAAAGCAGACAGGGGAAAGCGGTTCCTTGGTGGTACCCTGAACTGTCGAAGCTTCGTGTACGGTCCAGGAAACTTCTTAATAAGGCCTTGAAGACCAAAACAGAAGAGGACTGGGCCAATCATCGACTTTCACAGAGAGAATATAAGAAAAAAGTACGGCAAGCCAAACTTGAATCCTATAGAAATTTCTGCAGTAACGTCGAAGAAATGAGGGAAACAGCGAGACTTTGTAAGGTCCTTCATTTAGACCGCTCAGTAAGGCTGGATTCCATTCGAAAACCTGATGGTTCATACACCATTTCCAAATCGGAAACGTTTAATGCTCTACTCGAAACCCATTTTCCGGGTAGTAGAACTCTCTCTGAAGCTGAGAGTGGCATGAACAATGACGGTGGCAACGGTGGAACCTCTAGGTACAGCTGGTATATTGCTAGTCGGATAGTGACAAGGGAATCGATAAGGTTTTCCTTATCTTCCTTTGACAACTTTAAGTCCCCTGGACCTGACGGAATATATCCAGTAATGCTTAAAAAAGGAGGAGACAGGCTGATTGAGGCCCTGAAAAGGATCTTCACAGCCTGTCTTGCATTTGGTTATATACCATCCCAATGGCGACGCGTAAGAGTAGTATTTATTCCAAAACCAGGAAAAGATGACTATTCCCTAGCAAAAAGTTTCAGACCAATCAGTTTGACATCGTTCATGTTGAAAAGTCTGGAACGAGTGGTGGAGAAACATATTCGAGTGGGGGTATTGCCGAGAAGTCCACTTAGTAGAAATCAACACGCTTACCAGAGTGGAAAATCATGTGAATCAGCCTTACACGATCTTGTTAGCAAGATTGAAGCTGGGCTGGAAGCTGACGAATACACAATGGGCGTGTTCGTGGACATTGAGGGGGCTTTTGATAATGCCACTTTCGGCTCGATATGTTCTTCTGCCGAACGACACGGAGTTAATCAAGCCATTATAAAATGGATATACTCCATGCTCTCTGAGAGGCTGTTAACCGCTGGTGGGAGCGACGACGAGCAAATCACAGTCAGGGCCAAGCAAGGATGTCCCCAAGGGGGTGTTCTTTCTCCGCTGCTGTGGTGCTTCGTCGTAGACTCCCTATTAGCGGAGATGCAGGAACTCGGCTTTCACGTCCAAGCATATGCGGACGACGTCTGTGCGCTAACATCGGATAAATCCTTAAGGAGGCTTTGCACGAAAGTGCAGAGTATCCTTGACAAAATCGATGATTGGTGCATGAGACAAGGTCTTTCCGTTAATCCGAACAAAACAACCATAGTCTTGTTTACGAGAAAACGGAAATTGGATGGACTCAGTCTTCCAACACTGAAAGGTGTGACACTTGGTCTTTCCAACGAAGTTAAATATCTAGGAGTAATCTTGGATAAGAAGCTGACCTGGGAGACACACGTTTCACTGAAGGTGAATCGTGCATTGAAGATTTTTCAGCAATGCCGTAGAGCCTTTGGCAAAACTTGGGGTCTGAAACCTGCTGTGGTCCTATGGATATACACGGCACTTATCAGACCAATCATCACTTACGCTTCTGTGGTCTGGTGGCGACGGAGCATGGTTAAGTCCACAATCCGGGAACTATACAGGCTGCAAAGAAGTGTATGTTTATGCATCACGGGTGCCATGAGTACAACCTCTGGTGATGCCCTAAATGCTATGCTTAATTTGCTCCCCCTGGATCTTAAGATACAACAGGAAGCAATAAGAGCAATGTGTAGACTCCATAAATATGGTTTCTGGCACGAAGATGGAACTTCGGGACACAGAGAAATCTTTAAGTTGCTGTCGGAGCAGTATCCACTGTTTTTGGCACCTAAAGATGACCTGATACCCACAGTTTCGTTCGGAAGGAAATTTGATGTCAGATTTCCATTGCGTGAGCAATGGAGCAATCCAGAATGCATGCAGGGAGGTTTGACGGATATTTTCTTTACCGATGGGTCCAAGACTGAAATAGGGTCTGGAGCCGGATGGTACTTAAACGATAGTAATAAGTATCACTATGCTATGGGGGGAATGGCAACTGTTTTTCAAACAGAAGTTTTTGCCATCCTAAAAGTAGCCGAATGGATAATCGAGAGGAGATGGAGCGGGAAACAGATTGGAGTCTTCAGTGACAGTCAGGCTGCATTGAAGGCCCTGGAGAACGCGAAGCAAACCTCGAAGATTGTTCAAGAATGTAAGAAGAAGCTTAATTCTGTCGCAAGACAAAACAGGCTTGTACTTATATGGGTTCCGGGACACTCCGGTGTTCAAGGAAACGAAATTGCCGACGAATTGGCCAACCGTGGATCAGCGGTGCCCCCACAGGGGCCAGAGCCAATAATCGGAATCAGTCCCGCAGGAATCAAGAATTGGATCAACGATTATGTAGGCAATCTACATAAAGAGCGATGGTCCGGTCTAGAACGCTGCAGAACTGCAAAGTGTTTTGTGACAAGTCCGAACAGAAAACTGTCAAACTTTCTACTAAAACTTAGAAGGAAAGACATTCGGTTGATGGTCGGCATCATTACAGGACACAACCCATGGGGTCAGCATATGACCACCATTGGAATCATCGAGGACCCGGTATGCCTGTCCTGCTTGGAGGAGGCGGATAGCACTGAGCACTTTCTCTGTGAGTGTCCTGCCTTTGCTAGAGCGCGACTACGGGTATTGGGTTCCGATGTCATGGGAATGAGTAATATTCGTTCTCTAAAACTGGAGGATATTTACAGATTCGCCAAAGAATCTGGAAAATTCTCACAGGACTAACTATCTCTATCTCTGTCTCTATTCTTTCCTATCTCTTTCTCTGATACTTTTCTCCCTCCCTCCTTAACTATCTACCCCCTTTCCAGAGCTTTAAATACAATGGGCTTTTTAGCCTGAGTGTTTTAGGAGCCACCAAATCTCATGGTGCTCCTTGGCTCGACCTCTTCAAATTCTTCTATTCTTCAAACAAAGAGTCTAATTTTTTTAAAGCCGTAAAGTTGGCGCAAAATTAATCACCCTATCGGAAGATTTTTTTTAATTTTTGCAAATGTCCTTCGTACGTCAATCAAATTTGACACTTGGGAATTAGACAGCTGCAGTACACAAACAGGCGAGCAATGCAGAGCGTAAAGCTCAAATTAAATTTCCATCATTCAAAGTCATTTTATTTTTTATTTAGTAAGAAAGTTGGCGGTTGCCGCAGCCGGATGAGTGGGTGCGTGACTACTATTCGAGAGAGCGCAGGTGCGAATCTCTGTGCAAATAATAGAAAAAAAAGTCTATTAGCGCTCGCCCCTCGGCAGACAATGACAAACTTCCGAGTGTATCTCTGCCATTAAAA
Organism: Anastrepha ludens; assembly: GCF_028408465.1. NCBI lineage: Eukaryota > Metazoa > Arthropoda > Insecta > Diptera > Tephritidae > Anastrepha > Anastrepha ludens. The sequence continues at coordinate 48,554,112 of NC_071499.1, read as the reverse complement.
AGCTCCTCATAAAAAATCGTTTGCCATTCGGACTCAGCTTAAAACTGTGGATCGCTCCATTTGTGGAGCAACGTTAAGACGCACGCCGCAAATAGGAGGAGCACCTCGGCCAAACACCTAACAGAAGTGTACGCGCCAATTATTTATTTTTTAAGAAAGTTATGCGAAAACCAATGGGGTGATTAATTTTGCGCCACCTTGTACTCGCTCTAACTTGTATTAATTCGTATCTCCACGACTTCGATTCATATACACCACGTCGTAAAATTATAAACACACCACTATTTTTTTATAAAAAACATAGTTTACTCTACAACGAAAACCATAAAATGTAAAGTTTTAAATTGGTACATAATTTTTTTAAAAGCTTTCTACTTTTTAACCAGAAGCTCTAGAACCTCTTTCGCGTATGCAGTTTTATAGCCCATTTAATTTTAGTATAACGAAATTCAGCTTTTAAGCGATTGCAAAATTCCGTTGATTTTTGAGAATTTGTTTTGTTGACGGCGCTAAGCTTTTTTCCATACAAAAAATTGGAGCATGAACTTCGTTGGACGATAGTTGAGAGAATGACTCTTAAAATTTATAAGTTGCATAGTTTATTTATTTACTCAGTCTATGATATTACACTCTTACAGACCAACGTACAAAATTTGGCGAAGGTAATGGCTAAGAAATATTTATTATTGTCAACTGAGCTGACTGTTAAAGAATGCAGGAGGTCGCTCTCTCTCCTCCAACCACACAACAACACACTTTGTTAAGTTTCCGGCCATTCTGGAGTGGAGGGAAGCGAAAGAGTGGATAGGCTCTGAGCTGGACCTTCAGCGAATGGTAGATGACATAAGTATTCCTCTAAACGAGCTATACACTGCTGTCCCTAACTACTCTTTGCCTAAACTGAATCTTAAAAGGACAGAATGTTTGCTTGAATTCAACAGATTAACAATCGGCCCCCTCACAGGTGTTATAACGAGTCACTGCACTAATGGCACTCTAGTCAGTAAAATGGGTGTACCTCACAATGACTTCTGCAGGAGCTGTGGAGATGAAGAAGAAATTTAATCGGCGCAACACCTCCTCTGCGAATGTCCTGCACTTCAAAGCAGCCGTACCAAATATTTTGGTGATTATTTCTTTGAAGAGCTGGGAAATGTGCAAAATATCTCACTGGAGGGACTGTAGGGGCCTTCTTAAAATGATAAAAGTGCTTTAAGCACAGTGCAAATCTAATGCAGCTAATAAAATGGGCCTTAAGGTCACCGAGTGTCTTGTGTTAAACAAGCAACCTGACTAACCTACCCTAACTGAACTGACTAACCTACCCTAACTGAACTACAGACTAATTAAAGTAATAAAAAGATTTTCGACGCTAATGTAAAATTGGTGGCCCTATGTGAGTGTGAGATGTAGAACCTGAACATGTGCGACTAGCAAACGTTGTAAACCTTTTTCAATACGCAAAGTACTGTGGATATTCTGGTCTAAAACCATAAGTAGCACTGACTCGTGGGCTATTACTAAACAAATACTCATCCCTCTCGAAGTACGAGGTCGCAGGAAGTGGATAGGCCATACAGTGCGTAAGCCCCTGAATGGCATCACAAGAGTTGCGTTGGTTTGGCATCCCCAGTGGAGCAGTCGAGGAAGACCAGCCATCACCAGGAGGCGACAGGTGAACGCAGAAGAGAAAACAGGCTATTCGTGGAGAGAAATAAAATTTCTAGCTTCAAATAAATAAAATTGTCTGTTTGTTGAGGCCCTATGTTCCACCAAGAAACTACGGGAACATATATATACGCCCAAGGCCAAAAGTATTTATACAAAAGTATTCATATTGTTTATTATAAAGCCTTATCCGCTTATGCTAAGGCACTGAAATTTCGTACAGTTATATTACATAAATTGCCAATACCTGTATTTTTGTGAAAAGTAGTGGGTATTAGAAAAGTGGGCATGGCACCTACCATAACACTTTAATCTCTCATTGCGTGGACCAAATAAATGGAATAACGAAAATTTCAAAAACTTAAAACAATCTTTGTGGATCGCTCCCAGAGTTTGAAAAAAATGGCACTTTATCTCAAGAATTTGTATACATGGCCCAACTGAAATTGGATAAAATCAGCTACTAGCAGTGAGAATTGTTATTGGTCGAATTGTAGACGCTATTGTACTAGTATCGTAAGATGGTTCGATTCGGAGCGAATTTTACAAAGTCAGCTGATGGACTGACGTTGCTTAAAGTGTGTTTACTAAAAAACTGAGATTGTGTTAGCGACATACGAAAAAAAAAGTGCGTTTAGCGTTGTACACATAACAGAAGTGAAACTTGCAAGGCAGACAAAGAAAGCGGGAGAGACCCGAGAGAGAATGAGAGAGAGAGAGGGAGAGAAAGAATATATATCTAAATAAATTCACAACATTTATAGAGAATACAAATAGACAAAATTTACAAAAAACGGAGAAGGGTCGACCGATGTAGGTAATCGCTGGACACAAGCCGTGACAACAATGTGCACTACTCCGAGCGTTTATCACCCGCGAAAACGCAGCGATTCCAGGACCGCAGCAACGGCAAAAATTACCGCAAGGCAATACCAATAAATCCGACGTCAGAATGGATAGCACGTCATAGTACGCACAAGCTCTAGCCAGGAAACGGAAATAAGCGCCAAAAAATAGGCGCCAAAAAGAAACGCCAAAAAAATTGAGACCAAAATACGCCCCAAACAGTAGGCACCAAGGAAACATAACGCCAAAAAGTAGGCATCAGAATAAATTTCCTTCAAGTTTGCACCAACAAACATGTGCCAAAAAGTAGGCGGTGTTATTTCTCACTAGAAATTAGCAACCACAAGCATAAGCTCAGGTATAGCTCTCTCTCTCCTTTTCCTCTAAGTTACATATTTTTTCTCTCTCGCAGAACGAAAATACCCAAAACGTTGCATGGCCTTGAAATTTTACTATCTATTCTCGCTCGTCCATGGACGCCTAAGAAGTTTCACTTCAATACAATCAGCCAATGACACTTCGTTTCTATCTGAGGAAAGACTGATTGTATGATTGTACGAATATGCATGAAATGACGTGGCAGCCGAAGTTCCTCTCACAATTTTCTTTTCCACCACAGTGAAAGAGCAAACTACCTGGTCTATCTATCATCTTTGACCAGAACCAATAACAAACTCAGTCACCAATAACAGACTAAGCCGTATCCATTAACTACTTTTCTGCTTCACAGCTGACTCACTTCGAAGACGGAGAAGTCGCTGCTTCCGGCATAAATAGCGAAACAATTTGCAGTTGGCGAAATGGCAGCATTTCTTAAACAGATATTTGTTTCACTAGTTCAGGTTTCTCTCACCGTTGAGAGAATATAGCAGGTTGCGGCAAGGATGATAGATACCAGGTTTGTTCGTTAGGTATGGTGAAAAAAAAAATATTTGGGAGGAACTTTTGATTCTACGTCATTCGTTTTGTGTTTCACAAAATTTAGCTTTAGCTTAGTGAAACACAAAACGAATGACGTCGGCATAACTGTCGAATTCGCTCAGAGCCGAACAACAATGCTAGATATATAGTGCACCTCTAAAAATCTTTTCACCACGAGGTTGCGCACATTGCGGTACCGCTACTCGACTCTCTGTAAATTTGTTGAAGCAGCTGTTGAGCTGGCGTAATTGTAGAAGTTTGTTTTTGCAAATAACTTTTTTATTTCTATTATCTTTTCTGTCTACTTAAACTTTACCCAGCTTTTAATTTTTGTGTACAAATGTTGGCTACCTTAACATTTTTATATGTATTCCTTTTTTCAGCGCCTCACTTACAATTTCGTCATGGCAAAGTTACGCTAATTATTCCACTTCGATCTAGGCATTCTAGCATTTTATCAAACTTGGACTTCCCCTCTAGTGTCATATGAGGTTTGTGTGTTGTGTGAATGTGAGTGTGCATCTTCTGGAACTGCACACTGTTGTTTTTTTAATATTACAATATATTTCATGAGATTCTGTATAAAAATGTACATTTATGTATGCGAGTTTTGCGCCGCCAGCTGATTGTGCGCTTGCACTCACAGGCGAGTTGTTATCTTCTGCGCTGTTGTAGTTATTATTCTTGTTGTAAACAAATAGTTGTTCTTGTTGTTGTTTGTTTTCATTGCCGTTGAATTGTGTTTCTACTGAAAATCGGTCTCTCGCAAATGTTTATACCATTTTGCCTCTTAGTTGTTGCTATTTATTTTTGTATTTTTGTATTTTTTTAATTTCCATTGGTAATAGAAAAGGTTAGACAATTTTCCTATTTATTTATTTATGGCTTGTATTACTTTAACATCTTTTATGCGCAACATGTATCTCCTGATCTCGTACGCCAAGTTGTGCTATTTGGGAAATTTTATACCAAGTTTTGTTCTCTATATCTGCTCATTTCCTTTTCTTTTACTTTCCTCGTCATTTTGTTCTTCCTCATTTTTTCACCAACACATTCATATTTATTTTTACTTTGAATTCATTAATCATTTAATTAATCATTATCATTATATTATCATTGCGGTCTCGTTTTTAATTTAATGCGACCCTTTTTTTATCAACCAGCTGTTTATTTTTCCAAAATTTTCCTTCTTGACTCTTTGAAATGTGGCAGTCAGCTTTCTTTCAATGCGTTGGTTGTTGCTTTCGCTGTGTTGTTTGTTGTTGTTATTGTGCGCACTATGTTAATGTTGTTTACAACTGTTTAGTCATTTGGCTGGGGACTTTTGGGTAGTCATTATTTTGTGCTTTTCTTTAACTTGTAATTTTCAGTAGAATTTTGGCATCTGTTTGCTGGTGCTTCCCTCTAATTATAAGGCAGCATAACACGAGTTTTCACTTAGTAACTTGAAGTTAAGGATACTAATAAAGAAATCAAACGAAAAAATCAACAAAGATACTAAGGGAAAAACAAAACGTAGTTTATGACAAAAATCTGAGAAAAAATAATTTGCCTTTTTGTGTAGGCAATTGATCAATAATTATTTTCAAAACTTTGCTTTCAATGGCTAAAAAATGAAAAGAAGTTGGGAATTATACACAAAATTCTTTAAAGAAAATATGCGCTTGATTTTTTAGTGAAAACTTAATTGGCATTTTTGAGCCACCTGTACGGGAACATCAAGAAAAATGCACAAAACATTTAGGGAGATCTGTAGCAGTGGCGAAAGGCCAAAAACTGGTGTTGAAGGAACAAACTTTGAAGTATTGCTTACTGATGATGACAGTAAAGTGATCAATACTATCCGTTATTGGAACCATGAACTAAGAGTTGGGCAGAAGAGTCGAGATACTCTCACACAAGTTTATGAATCCGTCAAAGCTTGTTGGCGACCGAATGCATGAATAAATTGTCTTCTGAGGTTCAGTGAGTGTTGAGAGCCAGTTTACTGGGGTGGCAGCTCTTGGTCGAGAAAAATCCGAGTCATTCCGGTACGCAGAACCGGCTGCCATGACGAGATCGAGGGCAAAAAACATCTGCAACTACTGGACCGGACAGTACATAGACAGAAGTTTAACGAGTTTCATTAGGAGACTCAATACTTGTATGGTGGCCATCTACTCTAAAGGCGAGTTACGCTAAAATCATGAGTAAGGTCCAAAGAATAGCTCTTTTATGCATCTTTGATGCTTTAAGGACTACCCCAAACAAAGCGCTAGAAGTGCTAATCAATCTGCCTGCACTAAATCTCGTAGGGAACAACGTGGCCGCCGCCTCGCCGCTTAGACTCAAAAGTATAGCGCTATGGAAAGAACGGCGGTTTGGCCACGCCTGTATTTTGCGCACTCTGAATAATCACAAACAAGAAATAGATTATTCTACTCCTAGTCTTACCTTCGACAAACTCTTCAAGACAAGTATACCGTCAAGAAGCGAGTGGCAAATACCAAGGCCATGGAGAAGGAAGGAATTAAATTTTTATACAGATGGCTCCAAGCTAGACGATAAGGTTGGCTATGGAGTATTTTCGAAAGAATTAGGACTGGAACTATCCGTTCGACTACCAGACTACTGCAGCGTCTATCAGGCCGAGGTTCTAGCCATAAAAGAATAGGCTACATATCTAAACACGCATGTCGTAACAAAAACGAATATAAATATATTCTCGGATAGCCAGGCGGCCATTAAATCAATGAATGCGGCTATACTAAGATCAAAGATTGCACAGGAATGCTGAGTAGGCCTAAATGATATTAGCGTCAAGGCCAGCCTTATTTGGGTTCCGGGACACAGAGATATTGAGGGAAACTGTAGAGCTGATCAGCTAGCCAGAAAAGGTACTGCTCTTCAACTCTTCCGTGATAAAAGTACCATTAGAATACCTTTGGCCACGAGTAAATTAATAATGAAAAACAAAATTACCCAAGAGGCCAATAGGTCATGGAGAAATGAAGATACAAGTGTAACAGCCAGGCACCTTTGGCCGCAAATAAAGAAGAAAAGGACAAAGGAATTGTTTAGCCTCTCAAGAGAAGATATCTCAAAGGTCGTGGCTAGTGTCACCGGCTACTGGTTATTCGGAAGGCATTCCTTGAGACTAGGAGTAGTCTCCCATGAATATTGTAGAAGCTGTAGAGATGAGGAGGAGGATAAAACAGTAGAGCACTTCCATTGCAATTGTCCAGCCTTAGCTAAAATCAGAGCAGATTGTCTAGGTAAACACTTTTTTAATTCTTTTACAGAACTATCTGGCGCGGTGATCAGACCAATCCTGCGCTGCATAAGAGCCTCAAAATGGTTTCATGAAAGTAAATAAACAAGGTTCCCGTGTCGCACAGTAGGATCCCAACGGACCTGTGAGGTCTAAGTGAGTTGGCAATACGGACCGACTACCACCATAACCTAACCCAACCTATTAGGAGACTCTTACCACCTTCCTAAACTCCCGATTCGCGAATGCCGTTGTCGGAGGCTAACCACCGCCAATTGTAGACGAAGAGCTTCAGATGCCTTGCGAGACACACGTAACCTTGGCATATGTTCGGCATGCGAAGGCACACCGCACAATACTAACCACCTATTTATATGCCCTCTTAAACCCACTCACCTAACGTGCCTTTCCTTCTGGACCCAACCTGTCGAAACAGCACCCTTCTTTCGCCTACTGGTTGTCGTCGTCTAACTTATCTAGACGATAGTCTACGAATCCGTCTCCTGAAGAGTCCCCTGACGATCGTCTAGATAAGTTAGACGACGATGATCGGTGACTAGGTAAATTGCTCCAACAACAACAATAATAACAACAACAACAACGTAATTTGTTTTCTGTTCAAGCAAATAGCAAGAAGGCCTGAAGCTTGCAGCAACCTTCTATACCACTGACCACCAGGCTTATGGCCACATAACGGCGCGCACTGCAAAATCTTTGCTTATTACATTGAACCAAAGATAAAGGTAAAGCTTCAAGACATTATGGATGCCCAATAAACGATAATCAAAGTGCTCAAGGATGTACGATGATCCGTACATGCAGCGCTTCAGCTTAGGTCGTACTAATTTGAAAACAATGACCTACATATCAACTCCCATTCGATCAAAAGTTGTATAAATATAAATATTTCTGAATGCATACTTAAGAGATTTATTTTCAAGTTTAAGAGTATGAGCCAACCTCAACAACAACATACAGTTTTTTTATTTAGCAGATACCCTTGACTCCATTTGCGTGATTTACTTCCAGCATTTTCGATATGCCTCATTTGAATATTGTAGATGAAAAATAATAAAAAAGCCCATGTCTAACTTTTTCCCATTTGTAGGGAATTTCATAATACACACCCAATTGTAGGCAATTGCAGTCAATTTAGAAGCAATTGAAATTGGTTTTGTTTTTGTGTCGTAAAATTTATTACTTTAGTTTTTCTAGCATCTGTTTTTCAGTACTAGTTTAACCTTTCTTTCCAGTTAAACTTAAGTTTGTTTAACCACCAATTTTGTTGGCTGGAACTCAGTTTAAGAAATTCACCACAGTTAAACGAGCACTGGAAAACTGGCCCTTAGAAGAACGGCCCAATATTGCACGTTCTTTGCTGAATTTTTTGCATTCAAAAGGGAAGCCAGCGCGTCTACAATTTCTGCTTTCATTATTTGTATTTGTAATTTGATCACTTCAAAAGAGAAGTATAGGACAGCGAACGTCTAGTGCCGATTGGTTCCGCTATCTAAGCATCTAAGCTTAATAAGCTGATTTCATCACAAAAAAAAATTAAAAATAATAATTTGTCCATAATAGAATTGAAGAACCGATTAAGATAATTACTTACTCTGCTTCACTCTCACTTCTATCGTCAAGCACGAGTAAGCATAAATTAGTTAATGTATCATATACGTAAGTAAAAAATCGATCAACAGCAACAATACCTTGTAAGTATTTACTTTGCCAACAGCAAATACAAAGAGTAAAAAGTACCCGGAACTTGGCTTGGCGCGCGGCCGTGTTTACTGATTTCCTAATAGCGAACTTGCGGGCAATTATACTCGAGTATTTTCGTAGAAAACTTTCATCCGGTTAGGATGTATAAGGTTAAATTTTCTGCCTCCCTTTTTGCATACAATTAAGACACGCGTGCGAAAGGAACGCGCAGAATTCTGCTGCCGAGTACCCGGTGACGGGGCAGCCGAAGTTACTCTAACAATTCTGTTTCGGATGGCCAAACCTGGTTATCTATCAGCCTTGGTTTGATTGGGAGTCAGCACTCACACCGATAATAATGGAAGGCTTGAAATCTAACGAACTTATTATATTTGAACTAAGTAGACAATTGACTTTGAATTGTAAAGTCATATCTCGACGAATAAAAATAACACTTTATAAGTCTCTCAGCACTGAAGGCACTTAGGGGCTTCCCGGATTGTTGGAATATGCACTCCCACCTACACTTGCCACTACAGCATTTACGACTCTCCTACGCTCAAGGGAAGAGTGGAAACGGGACGATCTAAGGCAGGGCGCGTCCATCCATGCATACACAGATAGCTCAAAGTTTGAGGGCAGGGTGGTCGGAGGTGTATACTCGGAACTTCAGGGGATCTCCTTCAGTTCTCGGCTTCCCAACTACTGTAGTGTCTTTCAGGCTGAACTGATAGGAATAATGAAACTCGTGACACTGATACAGTGTGATGCGATATCCGGAAATGATATCTACATTTTCACTGATAGCCAACAATCCGACAATCTCCGAGGTAGCCATGAAATGCCGCGCATCTCTTAACGAGAGGGCTGAGTCATTTCATCTAAAGGTAACATGGGTTCCTGGTCATCGCGACATTGAGGGTAACTGTAGAGCCGATGAACCAATGAGACCGATGAGTACAAAGACAATGACATAGGGTTACACTTGCAAATATGCAAGCCACTTATTCTTGAAGAAATCGTAAGAGCAGCGAACGAAAGATGGCGTAATGAAGCCACCTGCAAAATTGCCCGTCAACTGTGGCCGACTCTCAATGCTAAACCCACAGAATCTCTGCTAGGCCAAAATAAACACAGTCTTATCACACTGATTTCAGTCAAAACGGGGCACCGAGTAATAGGTAGACACACCCAAAGGATGGGTGTGCAAACACATTCTGAAGAAGTTGTCTGGATGAGGAAGATACAATCTCGCACCTACTGTGCCACTGTCCTGCTCTGTCCAGACGCAGGTTTACTATTCTAGGCAAACAATTTTTTAATGAGTAGGAAGATCTCAGTTCTGCAGAAATCAGAGGTATTCTAAGATTTCTGAAAAGCACACATTGATTTTAGGAGATATAGGGACAAGCTCCCCACGCGGCATCACAATGGACTATGACCTTGAGTGTGTCCCACAAGGCAACCGCTTCAACCTAACCTAACCTAAGATTCTCACCATGCTGTTCCTTTTGTGTGACGCAGAAGCTTGGACGATGGGGTGTTCGAGAGAAAAAAAGCTGCGGAAGACTTTGCACTTTGGTAATGACAAAGAAGACGATGGAGTCAATGGACTGTATGAACTTTACCGCGAAAAGACATAATGCAGCGAATAAATATCCAGTGGCTCCCGTGGATAGGTCATATCGTCAGAATAGGTACACCCGTTCTAGCTGGGAAACTATAATAATCGTAAATCTCTTTCACCAATTTCCAGCAGCGTACACTTAATCTTTCATGAATAAGTTCTTCTATTATTATATTGTCTTAACTTTATTTCATTGTACTTATCGGAGAAGGAAAAAAAAACGTTTGTCACTTTTGGTTCATCATTTCTCTGCTCGCTAGAGAATTCCGCTGCTCGCTAAGCGAAATAGATTTGTATGCTAAAGCAACAGGAATTTAGCTATGTTCAAGCGGCAGTGTTTATGGCCGCTAAGCTCACATGCGAAATGCTTAGGACAGTGCTTCCAAGTATCAGTATGGATATTTTATTTTGTTATATTTTGCATACCTCCAGGTAGGATTCTTTGAACATCACTGAAAGTACATAACATTTTCAGCGACATGTGATGAGAAATCGGACGCTTGCCTTTTTTACTTTTCAAACTATTTTGCGTACTTTCGCGCGGGATGAAATTAGTGGATTTACATATCAGTTCGGCAAAATGAAAATAATGCAGTGCTGCCAAATTATATGCAATGTTGGATTCTTTTTGTTTGATCCACTACCTGCTAGTTGGTTTATGAATCGAAGCAGCTCTTTTTTTGTCATGAAACTAACATAGATTCCGAATGTGAACGTATTTTGTATATACTATACCCTTTACTATGCCGTCTTCCCTTGGACCCATTAGAGGTGAAGAATATGGGCATTTGGATTTAACTGCTTAAATTAATATAAAGATAATTGAAAGTCCGGAAATTTGACGGTATAGAACTGAATAAGGCTATAAGTGGATAGCAGATTTGATGAGCGGCTACAAATCAAAAGCTCATCTAACAACTCCATAAAATGTAAGCATGTAGCGTAAGCAACTCACGTAGCCTACTCTCCGTCCTCTTTCTCTCTCTCTCTGTCTCTCTTTATCCGTGTCTCTCTCTCTCTCTCTCTCCATCACGGTGTCTCTCTCTATCTGTCTTTCTTTCGCTACCTCAGCATTCTGCATCGTTCACCAGCACTCGCCCAAATTTTACGAATTTACTAGTAAAAATACCCTTCCTGTCCTATTTTTTGACAGGCACTTAGGTGTGTTTTGGCGGAAGGGTTTCGTCTTTTTGCTTGAGTGTATTGAAAGTTTTGCTATGCCAAATTAGAATTTTATGGTGGCATTAAAAATAAAGTAATAAGATCAAAAAATGCAAAATAATATATTTACAAAATAATATTTATCATAGCATCAGACAAATTACCACCATGACCACGCTTACAGGACAATATCCTTTTAATGAAATTTTCCATAACCGAATTGCAAAGTGGCTGCCTTATGTCCCCGATAGCCTCACGAATTCCGTCTTTGAGGTCTTGAATCGACTCTGGGCTATTGGCGTAGACCCCTTCTTTCATGTGGTCCCAAAGAAAAAAGTCACAAGGTGTTAAATCACAAGATGTCGGTGGCCAATTGTGATCACCTCTGCGAGAGATAACAAGGTCCGGAAACTTTTCCCGTAAAATATCAATGGTTTCGTTGCTTGTGTGGCACGTAGCGCCGTCTTGTTGAAAATAAACGTTGTCCAGATCAATACCATCCAATTCCAACCATAAAAAAACGTTAATCATATCTCCATAGCGCAATCCAATTCAAAATAACAATTGTTATTGGAAAACCCTGTATTTCTTAGCTATTTAAGTGTTTCGTGTCTATTGAGAAACATCTAAATTTGTTATTCTTCCGTCTTTTTGCTACGATTTTCTAAGAAATTTAATCATTTTTTCATGCAACCAGAGCATTTTGGAATCAATTGATCTCAGTTGACGACCAGCTGAGTGTGTTTTTACTTATAGATCTGTACAATGGTCGCCCCACACTAGGCACAAGGCACTAATTGTACTACATTCCATTCTTCTAAATAAATAGAATTGCACAACTTCTGCTTATCTTTAAGTTTCTTAACTTCTCATTTTCAGGAAAATGCTTGTGAAACTATTGTATTCTTTGTTAGTTATTTCATTGTCATTCTAATCAGTAGTATGCACATTAACTTTTCCGCTGCACTCAACCACAATCGCTCGGCTAATCGTTAGCGCAATTAGCGCTTTAATGGAATATCTTCCAACTCATACTTGCATTGTCGCATGAGTGCTAAAGCGCAAGTAATAAATCTTGCATTGTAATAGTTTATCTGCCTTTCGTTCAAGTTGAAAAATACTGCAATGATAAGACAATTTTAGAAACCTAATGAATTTCCGCCGCTTACAGCAATAGACTATGGCTGCTATTCCATCTATCCGCGAGCGACGTTGTGCAACTGAAGAAAAAATAATATAATTATAATAAATGCCTGTAGAGTATTAGCAGAGCCTTAGAACTGCAGTGACGATTCCATCGCTTGATGGAATTGACTTCCAATGTCATCCAATGTGTTCGTAATTTCTGAAATATATTTGGGGACTCAAGAGAATTCTCCTGTTCGGTGAGTGCAAACTTTCTGGAGCAACAACAATTTAGCGATATTCAACTGACATTTTATTATTTTTTGCCGCTTAGAATAAAATGTTTGCCCCTAAATGTGTGCAATACCCATTCTAGAGGCCCTTATAGACTGCGGTCTACTCTGAGCTCCCCATTGCGTAGTGCCTCAGCTGACTAAAAGCTGATCAGTCGAAAATTAGAATTCTAAAAATTCTTTACTGCTCGTCGATCGGTATATTGTATATAATATCTCATATTATGCTGGAATACCAGGAACAGCAGCTCCTTCACCAAGTGTAACCACAGTTTCGTCTAATAGGCGTTGCAAATACTTGATAGTCCATTATCTATTGCAGAAGCGCAGCAAATCGGTGCACTTCCTTAATATCTTTTGCCTGTGCAAACCATGAGGTAGACACATCAAAAGTTCCACCATTGGCGCATTGCTTTGAGAAACGCTTGAGATCACCAATATTTGTGCTTCCCGTCTAGGCTACTTAAAGTAAAACTCTTCTAGTTCGCAAATACTAATTGTTCTCATTATTCAGCTCAGAATCAGGAAAACGAAAACTGGCTTATTGGCGTATTGGCGATAGAGCGGATTTGATTTCTTTATACAGTTAATATACATAAATCAGGCTTTACAATTTTCCGAATATGCGATAAATTATGACTTTGGAGTTAAAAGTTCTTTACACAGCAAGACTTTTGAACTCGCATTTGACTTTTACTCTCGCATTTGATATTTCCAATCGGCGATGCCGGTTTTTTGTTTTTCTGGCAGGCTAAATATTCCCCGTAAGTATTTGGGGAACGTTGCGGGACTAACAGTTCTTAGTACCGACTGTCTTCATAATGCATGGTGAAACGTTTTTAAAGGACAGTTATTCGGCTCTGAGCGAATTTGACAGAATCAGCTGATAGGCTGATGTCACTTGTGTTAATGATAACCACATAAAAAAAGTAAAGACACTTCGTTGCCGTCTGAACAACGACTGATGGGACGAGTGTGTGAATACTTGTGAAATTATCGTGCAGAATTCAGCTGAATGGTGCAGACACTCACCAACGTAAGCGTACGCCCGTACGCCGGTATCAGCTGACGCGATGAAACAACGATCTACGATACTACGGAACGGAACGGTGGTGAGAATTCATTTACGTGAGACTCTCATAAGTTTCATCGTGTCAGCTGATGCGTTTATGTTGGGGAGTATGAGCCCCAGAATCTCCCGAGTGACGTAGCAGTCGAAGTTCCCCTCATAATTTTTCGTTCACCATTTCGTGAGGTATAGCGTCGCAAACATGGAGCAAAATAAAGAGAAAATACGGCATATTTTACAGTACTACTGCGATAAAGGCAAAAATGCAGCTCATGCTGCCAAAAAAATTTGTGCAGTTTATGGACCCGATACAGTTTCCATTTCCACCACACAACGATGGTTTCAAGGTTTTCGTTTTGGTGCAGACGTGATCGAAGATGCGCCACGGTCCGGAAGGCCTGTCGTCAAAAATTGCGATAAAATCGCTGAATTGATCGAAAGAGACCGGTCACAGTAGCAGCCGTAGCATCGACCAAGAGCTGGGCATGAGTCATCAAACCGTTATAAACCATTTGAAGAAGCTTGGATTCAAAAAGAAGCTCGATGTATGGGTGCCACAAGACTTGACGCAAAAAAACATTTTTGCCCGTATGGATGCACGCGAATCGCTTCTGAATCGCAATAAAATCGACCCGTTTTTGAAGCGGATGGTGACTGGCGATGAAAAGTGGGTCACTTACGACAACTTGAAGCGCAAACGGTCGTGGTCGAAAAGCGGTGAAGCTGCCCAGACGGTGGCCAAGCCTGGATTGACGGCCAGGAAGGTTCTTCTGTGTGTTTGGTGGGATTGGCAGGGAATCATCCACTATGAGCTGCTCCCCTATGGCCAAACGCTCAATTCGGACCTGTACTGCCAACAACTGGACCGCTTGAATGCAGCACTCATGCAGAAGAGACCATCTTTGATCAACAGAGGCCGAATTGTCTTCCATCAGGACAACGCCAGGCCACACACATCTTTGGTGACGCGTCTGAAGCTCCGGGAGCTCGGATGGGAGGTTCTTTTGCATCCACCGTATAGTCCGGATCTCGCACCAAGTGATTACCACCTATTTCTGTCCATGGCGAACGAGCTTGGTAGTCGGAAGTTGTCCACAAGAGAGTCCTGTGAAAATTGGCTCTACGAGTTTTTGACAATAGGGGAGCGAGCTTCTATAAGAGGGGCATTATGAAGTTGGCATCTCGTTGGGAACTCGTCATCGAATAAAACGGCGCATATTTGACTTAAATCGCATAATTATAACCAATTTTATGGACAATTGAAAATTCAATAAAAATACCGCAAGACTTTCTTGACAGCCTTATACTTACTTAATAATATATATATAGCTATTAAAGATAAGTGGAAAAAATATCTAAAAATATGAATTTTTATAAAATATTAGTTTACAAAAAAAACATGACTGAATCCAATAAGATTTAACAGTTTACCGTCTTTACTTTGATTTAAGTTAGTTCTCATATATTTTTGATTATTAATGCCAATTAAAGTTCGAGCAGAGTGGACGAAAAACTAGGCTAAACTTTATTTCGACATCTTAAGTACTTACAAATACGTCCATATGCTTGTATGTATGTATGTATGTAGGTGCGTATCTCAAATTCAAGCAAACACAAAAACGCATCGATTAAATAATTCAATTACTTGAGTAATATAACTAAAAAACAAAAATAAAACAACAACAAACGAGTTAGAATGAATCTGGACGAACTTGACCAACATCTTTGAAGAGACATTGCACTCGTAGATATTAATAAAATAATCTGTGCCGAGTTGAACTTCAACCGCAACAATAGCAACACAGAAAAGAACCAAAAAAAAAAAAAAAATCATATAAATAAAGCTCTGACAAACAAACTGGGCCACAAAGCAATAAAGAAAGGTTGTGCAATAAGAATGCCACAGCTCAAGAGTGTCGGTGAGCGAATTTGAAAACTCTAAGCGTATTTTTCTTTACTATCTATGCACTTAAAATAATGGCAGTTTCGTTTTACTCATAGGTAAGTGGCTGAACAGCTACTGGTCGGGTTTCAATTAAATTGTCTTTAAATAGTTTACAACTTAGTCTTTTAATTGTGCTGCAAATTGATTTGTTAGCAGGCAATAGAACCGAGAGAAATAAAAGGAAATAAAAAAAATTCTGTACTAAAGTTTGTAGAAACAATTTATTGACAGTGTCGAAATTGTGTGTTATTTATTTTTGTTGCTTTGGTTGTTATATTTCCAAAGAATTTCAAGCTAAATTAATTTTTTTAATTTCCATTAAATGCTGTGAATAACTATGAATTGGTAAAGAAAATAAGTCAAAGATAAATAAAGGGTGCCGTTTTTTCTATGGAAATCGAAAAATTGAATTTATTTTCAAGGGATACGGAAGGCGAATCCCCTACCCGTCTTAAAATTCACAGATTAATATAGCCAATCAAATAGGAAACCTGATAAACCTTCGGTGTGAAAAAGGATCACGAATCAGTTAACGTTTCTCCTAGGAACCACGGAAAATATATGTATGTATAAAGTACACAGTTTATTTTGTAAAAAAAGAGGTTGTCTGCAAAGTCGATTTACTGACGATAGTTTAACGGGACAACGTCATAAGAAAATATTGATGGAATGGTTGCAATTTTCAAAACAAAATTTTAATTTTATTTGTTTGATAGATATTTTGTATGGATATAGAGGGGAAGGTAAATGGAATTGCAATGGAATAGGTCAAGTTACATTTACACAAACGTGAAAAATGACGAAACATTTATCAAATTCATGAAAGATATCGCACCCTAAATACAAAAGGGGCACTACTCACAATTTTCCACACTCGAGCTTGACTTGTTTCTTCTTCTTCTTCTTAATTGGCGCTATAACCGCTTACGCGATTTTGGCCGAGTTTAACAAAGCGCGCCAGTCGTTTCTTTCTCGCGCTAACCGGCGCCAGTTGGACACACCAAGTGAAGCCAAGTCCTTCTCCACCTGATCTTTCCAACGCAGAGGAGGCCGCCCTCTTCCTCTCCTACCACCAGCTGGTACCGCATCGAATACTTTCAAGGCCGGAGCGTTTGTATCCATTCGGACGACATGACCCAGCCAACGTAGCCGCTGGATCTTTATTCGCTGCGCTATGTCTATGTCGTCGTAAAGCTCATACAGCTCATCGTTCCATCGTCTGCGATATTCGCTGTTGCCAACGTGGAAAGGTCCAAAAATCTTACGCAGAATCTTTCTCTCGAACACTCCAAGCGTCGCTTCATCGGATGTTGTCATCGTCCAAGCTTGTTTACAGTAGCACAGAAAACAAACTATGTGACATATCACGCTGAAATTTGCCATGTAAGCTTATAACAGTCCTACCATCCAAGAAAAAATTCATTTTTGCCATATGTCATCCGCGGACCGTTTTATTGATAACGTCTCGTTCATATTTGAGCAGAAGTACATTTTGAGTTGTGACCCTTTTGTATTTAGGGTGCGATATGTTCAATTTCGATTGTGCATCAGACGTCAATAAGTCGACAACACTAAGAGGCACCATCATCGATTTGCCTTTTTCAAGACACTTTACACTCGAAACACTCCCTTTCATTTCCTACTTTTTCTATCATCGTCCTATTCTCAACAGAGAAATGGTTCATTACCATGCACACAGGAAGAAGGCATATGCAAATACAAGTATGTGAATTTATATACAAATGCGCATATACATACATATATATGCTCACTCAAGTAGGACAGAGCCAGATGTCGAACGGTGCCGAACGCGGGGGCCGATTGCGCTCTTTGTCGTTCGTTCCGCGCTCTCGCTTGCAGTTCAAACACATAAGCTTACATTTGCTTGCGTACGGAATATATTCGTATATTTGATATGTCCATATGACTTGTATGCATCTTTACATATAGATTTGTTCTTTTTGAAAATTGCGCGAAATTGTATATGTATATGCATGTTTATATACATATATTAGTATACAACATATCTTATAAGGTATATGGTAAATATTACCATACATTTTTTCCTTCATCACTACATATTATAAAACAAAGTCGCTTTTTCTGTCCCTATGTCCCCTTATACGCTTAAATCTTTAAAACTACGCAACGGATTTTGATGCGGTTTTTTTTAAAGGTAGATTGATTGAAGAGGAAGGTTTATATCTATATAATGTGAAGAAATATATAAAGGGGGCGTGGCAATCGGTTAAAATGTGGCAAAAAAACATAAATTTTTTGTTTTCACGGCCATAAATCATAAACGAATCAACCAATTAAAATGAAACTTTCTTGAAGTTTAACTTTGAAATATTTACTTTCATTCTGTATCAAAAAAAATAATTGATTTATTTGTTATTTAACCAAAATTGTTTAAACAAAAGCAGCTCTTTTTCCAAAAAAAGCTGTTTGTGTGTGTGTTCGCTGTCAACCGAATGAAGCAACAGGCGTTAGGCGATAATCTCACCACACCTCATCACACCATACATCGTATGGTGACGTATGTATGTATGTATTTACGAATCGCTCGCATTATTTCATTTCGGACATATGTACATATGTATCTATGTATGTACTGAATTCCATGTAATTATATGTACATACAATTTTACAGCGAAATAAAACGCTATTTTCACGTTCTATATTAGTAAATCGCCCATAATTAAAATACAGTTTTTGAATAGTTTTTATTGATTCGGAGCGCGTTTATTTGCTATCAATTCCATACAATAACATTTTTTGTCATTTACTTTTTACGACAACTAATAGCTTATTTTCGAAGCGATTTCAACAAATGGGACAACATTAATCCTTATCCAATTAAATACCTTAAATACATTGTTGTTTTCATATAGATCTATGTATATGGTTCTTTACAGCATATAATTAAAAACAATATTTTTCAAGATATTACAACAGTAATTAGTAATTGAGATCTACCGGAAAAATTGCGTTAGCTGTTGCGTCATCCGGCATTGCCGCTACTCTTTTGGAAAGAGTCTTTTGGAAAGAGGCCGAACCACACACTCTACAATGAAGCACCCGCTGAAAATCGCCACCGATGATGATAACAGCGTCTGTAGTGTTTCTAGACAGAGCAATACAGGAAAATTGATGCGTGACTGCTCATTAATAGTCTGGGACGAAGCTACCATGTCAAACAAAACGTCTGTGGAAGCACTGGATAGAACAATGCGCGATTTGCGCAACAAAAATGCACCTATGGGTGGATGTACAATTCTGTTCTCAGGAGATTTCCATCAAATCCTACCAGTTGTGACTCGAGGAACACGTGCTGACGAAATAAATGCTTCGCTAAAAAGATCCCACCTTTAGTCGTATGTCAATAAATTAGAGCTTAAAACTAATATGAGGATTTCGTCATCTTCACGTGAGAACAGGCTATTTCCAGAGATGCTGCTAAAAGTTGGCAATGGAGAATTAACACAAAGTGAGGGAAGGATTAACCTAGAAAACCTTTGTGTTTTGATAGACAACATCCAAGAGTTAGTCAACAATGTCTATCCTGACATTGATAACATAAGTTATAAGACAATATCTTGGTTTAAATAAAGAGCTATTCTGTCACCAACTAACGAACAAGTAGATAAAGTAAATAACTTGATTATTTCAAAGATTGATGCGCCGACGAAAATATACTACTCGGTCGATACTGTTCTCGATTTGGAAGAAGCTGTTCAATTTCCTACAGAATTTCTAAATTCTTTGAACCCGTCTGGACTCCCTCCTCACAAAATGGAGCTGAAAATAGGTTGTCCTGTTATTTTATTAAGAAACCTAAGTCCACCTAAACTTTGCAATGGCACGCGTTTGCTGGTATAATCACTGAAAACTTTCATAATAGAGTGCACAATACTCACAGGATGTGGTACCGGAGAAGATGTATTGATTCCCCGAATCCCTCTGATACCATCGGATCTACCATTCCAATTTAAACGCTTACAATTTCCGGTAAAGACATCTTTTGCAATGACCATTAATAAATCTCAGGGTCAAACCTTCAACGTTGCAGGCTTAGATTTGAGTGTTGACTGTTTTTCACATGGCCAACTGTATGTCGCTCTTTCAAGAGTAACCTCTAGAGAAAACATGTTTGTATTGTCTAATGACAAGAAGGCTATGAACGTTGTATATAAAGACATTCTGTAATATAGTAATTGTTGTAAAAATAAAATAAATACGTATGTAAAAATGCAAAAAGTTAATATGCAAAAATGTAGCGTATGAATTTAGATATCTCAAAGATAGCAGGAAATCTTCATGCTATAAAGAAAGGGGAATTGTTTTACTCCAAATTTAACGCGTGCGGGCCACGGGCAGTAATGAATAAGCCAAAACTACTGGATCGATTTTAATCATTTTTTCAGTGAGTGACATAGGGTATATATTTTATACCCGTGCGAAGCTGGGCGGGTTGCTAGTATACATATATTGTTATACAACATATCTTATAAGGTATATGGTAAATATTACCATACATTTTTTCCTTCATATACAATATAATAATAATAATAACATTAAAACAACAGGTATTATTAACAAACTTGGTTTTATTTTAAATTCTTCAAGTGAATCAAATTAATAATAATCAATAAGAAGGCATATGCAAATACAAATACGTGATTTTATATACAGTGGCTCAATAAAGAACTCGGACAAACCTTAGTTAAAACTTTGTATAAAAAACACAGCTAAAATAAAGGGAATTTGAAACAATATATTTCGATTTCTAAATGCTTTATTTATATAATCTAAGAAATAACAAAAACATAAGATAAGTCGTGTACACTTCTTTTACAATAACAAAAAACTTTCAAAATGAGGAGAATTCACGCCAAAAAAGAACTTGGACATCTGGCATCACTTCGTAATTTCTGACAGATTAAATGGGGGAATCCCATTTTTTAAATTATATATAGTCAATTTAGGAACGACCGACAGTTTTGGAAGTAAATTGTGTCAAGTACGCATTTTCTTTTTTCTTTTTTGTAAAATGAGTCGACAACGTGGCCAAACTTCGGTGGAAGTGCGAAAAATAATTATTGAGCAACATAAAAATGGAAAAACCATGCGTGAAATCGGCAAACTTGTAAATCGACCGCGAACAACTGTATGTGACACCATAAAACGCTTTAAAGAAACAAAATCTGTAGAAAACGAAGTGAAATCAGGACGGCCAAAGCTTTTTACGGACGCTAACGAGCGTTGGATAGTAAACCAAGTCAGGGCAAATCCTCATTTAAGTGCTCCAAAACTTACAACACAAGTTAAAGAACATCTTGAAATTGACTGCAATGCAGAAACTTTGCGATTAGTTCTAAGAAAAAACTATCTCAATGGCAGAGTCGCAAGAAAAAAACTCTACATTAGTAAGGAAAATAAAAACAAACGAATTAATTTTGCAAAAACCTATAAAAATAAGGACATTGAACTCTGGAAAGATGTGATATTTTGCGACGAAAGCAAATACAACATATTCAGATCAGATGGGCAGTCGTGTGTATGGAGGAAGCCAAATGAGGAGCTGAAAGAGAGGCGGTTCAGTGATGGTTTGGGGATGTATGTCCGCCTCCGGCCCCGGAAATCTTTTTTTTGTTGATAGCATAATGGATCACAAGCAATATCTTTCAATTTTAAAAAGAAATTCAATTCAAAGTGCTAAAAAATTGGGTATAAAGGAACAATTTTATTTTTACCAAGGCAATGACCACAAGCATAAGGCGCTTGATATTCGCTTGTGGTTGATGTATAACTGCCCGAAAGTGCTCGAAACTCCACCACAGTCCCCTGATATAAACGTAATTGAGCATTTATGGGAGCATTTGGAGAATAAACTCAAAAATCACAAAATTTCAAACAAAAAGGACCTCGAAGCTGCTAATAAGGACGAATGGCCTAAAATTGATCCTTCCGTTTGCAGAAATTTGGTGGAGTCAATGCCGAAACGACTAAATGCTGTTATTAAATCCAAAGGGTTTCCCACAAAATATTATTTTTTATTTTTATTGGCTTTTAAAGTAAAATTAATTTCCATGTCCGAGTTCTTTTTTGGCGTGAATTCTCCGCATTTTGAAAGTTTTTTGTTATTGTAAAAGAAGTGTACACGACTTATCTTATGTTTTTGTTATTTCTTAAATTATATAAATAAAGCATTTAGAAATCGAAAAATATTGTTTCAAATTGCCTTTATTTTAGCAGTGTTTTTTATACAAAGTTTTAACTAAGGTTTGTCCGAGTTCTTTATTGAGCCACTGTATGTACATATGCGCATATACATACATATATACGCTCACTTAAGTAGGAGAGAGCAAGATGTCGAACGTTGCCGTTCGTTTGCTTTGTTTGCTTTGTCGTTCGTTCCGCGCTTTCGCTTGCAGTTCATTCAATGCAATGAGCAAGGTAACGACAAATGAGCAAGGTAACGGCAATGAGCAAGGTAACGACATATGAGCAAGGTAACACTAATCAGCAAGGTAACGACACATTTTTTTCGTGCGTGCAGCCTGTTAAATCGAATTCTAAGACGTTATCACGTCAAAAAGTTTTAGACGAGTTTATTTTTTATTTTTGTTTATTTATTTATTCTGCTGAAAAACATCGTAAAATTCACGGGTTTGTGGCGCCACTACAGTGACTTAACGACTTCAGCCCGTTTTTTAAGATCAAGTGTTAATTTGTCTCCCTTTCTCAGTCGTGTTGCTCTAATTATTGCCACCTGCAGCTTTTCAACAACGCATCCAGAGTAAGCTTCGTTTTATTCTTAAGTAATTTTTGGCAACTGAAATGCGACCTGAAATAAGAGGATAAATGAAGTCAAGTTATATAAAAAATCCTTCTGCGCTTTAAGTTGTGTGGTTTTTTTAACAACTCTCGACTTTTATTATTGCGGCATTAAACCGCACCTCAATTAGCAATGTAATTAATTTTGCGAAAACAGATTTTAATACGATTATATAAACAAACGGAGAATACTCCGCTTCAATTTGGTACATAATTAAAACTGAATCTGAATTAAAATTTAATGTATTATCTCTGTGCACAAATGGCTATTTTTAATCATCGAATATTGATAAACTCGAGCATTATTTTTAATTTGTTTTCGCCAGACAATTAAAACAAAGTTTACGTATTTTTTAGCATTCAATTCATTCATGCGCTGGACTTTTTTATTTTTTCTTATATTTTTATTTTTATTTGTTTTTTGGTTTTTCTTATCTTTTGTCTTTTCTATTATTTTAATTTATTTATTTTTTTCTTTTTTTAATTTTTATTCATTTTTTTACAATATTTTTTTTATATTTTTTTTATTTTGCTCTATTGCCTGCTGATCGTCCATCCCGCACCATCGCTCTTAAGGCAAATTTATTGCGACACTTTGCTCAAATTTGATTAACATGCGAAACATTTTCCCTAAATTTCACAGCGAAATTGCCGTTTAAGTGAGTCAGTAAACAAATGTCAATGAGCTTGCAGCAGTTGCCGGTGGCGGCGCTGACACACACGCACGCATACCTACCCTGTAGTCAAATGTACTGATTGCAAATTATCTCACAACTAGTACGAGTAGTACGAGGCGCAAGCTGCTATTTTACCTCTTAAAATGTTGAGGTCGCCTATCGTGTGATTTTCACAGAGCAGGTAAAAATGTAAAGAACGAAAAGTGTCCGGAAAATCAACAACTCCTAAACGAAAGTGGAAAGATATTGAGGAGAACTAAACGGGAGCGCCAACTAAGACAATAGGCCTCTTCTTTTCGTAGCGAATAGACGAAGCAACTGGTATAAATAAACATAGCTTGGCAGTGCTGGAAAAGAGCTGCCGAAAATCACATTTATCTGTGAAAATAGTGAGTTGTACCGGCTCTATAAGGTCTATCCATACTAATAACTAAGTCAGCAACGTTAATGCCGACAACAATGAGCAGTGATGAGGGAGCGTGAATGCAAACTCGATAATTTCGACGCTAAATTGCGAGAGCTCAAGCTGCGACGGTTAATTATCATAGTAATAAGAAGCGTAAGCACTAAATATTGATTGAGAAAAGAAAAACGAATAACTAAATCGCAATTGGTGCATTTCAAAGATGAAATAACAGTATTCTGCGTTAACTGCTGTCAAAAGTAAAAGATTTGAGGCACAATAAATAATATTTTTTTCTTTCCTAATAATATTGAATATGTTTTTGTGGGCCATGCGACGATATAATCAACAGCATTCTTAATATACACATACGGCCATTAAGATAGGTACGCTGCCTTTAACTATTGATTTCCTTAAAGTAATTTTTGCTTTTTTTTTGTTTTTTTTTTTTTGTCGGGACAGACTAGCAAGTACAGCACGCAGAAACTATTAAATCCATTGTACTGCAGTCGGATCCTGTTTTTAATTTTCTTTAAATTAGTATTAATTGAAGTTTGTTAAAGTGCAATTTCGCGTATACACTAAAATATGTACTTTGCCGATAACTCTTACATTTTATTGGTGGGAAAAAGAAAACGACTTGCACTATTCATAACTTAGTTGGAACTCTAGCCAGGAGGGATTCTTTTTTAAGTCATCAAAGGTCATGGTAGTTCAAATCAACAACGTAGTATCAGCGAAAACTATACGGCGACGATTGTACAACATGAACCTACCAGGCAGAACAACTCGTAAAGTTCTTCTGCTGAAAAAAGAAAAGGTAGAGGAAAAGTTTTGCTCAAGAGCGCAATTCATGATGTGTGCCAGAGGGATGGAAAAATGGTATGACATACTTTTGACCGAAGAAACAAAAATAAATTTATTTCGAAATGGTACTGGGCGAAATGTTAGATGCCCTAAAAAACAAGACTTCTCATCGCAGTTCACAAAAAACAAAACTTTAAAGCGCGGAGGTACCAACATAATGATTTGGGGATGGTCCTCTAGGTGTGAAGTTAGAACCTATTTACCTCCTTACCACCCCGCAGGGATTAGAATATGCCCGAGGTAAGGTATGCCTGTCGTAAAAGGCGACTAAAATCTAGGTCCACCAGTGCCTGAGTAGTATGGGTGCTCAACTGGCAGTGTCTTTGGGTACGATGTCTCACCGAAGACCATAACTCGGTACCACGGGGAACAGGAGCCCTCAGAGTTCGCTCTGACCTGTTCTTTGGGAACGGCCCTTCGGGGAGGGGTTCGTGGTGGCTTTGGTTAAGACCTAAAGCGCGGGCAGGTTCTAGGCCGATATAGAGTTGCATTGCCACCGGGTGCCGGCACCCATAGAACGGCAGAAGTATGGGCAGGCCTCGAGCCCTACCAAGGCGGTTAGTGTGTCCATGCCACGCTGCCAATTGGTACCAAATATTGTTTGAGTTCTGATCATTGATTATTGATTTTGGTCCGTGTGCCTTTGGGCACCGTAGGTTTAAGCTGCCACCAGCAGGTACTCACGTAAAAAACAGTGAATGTTACCTCCTTTTCAGTAAAGTGGACCAATTTATTTACAAGGATATACTCAAGAAGTGATGCTACGATTTGCTGAGGAAAATATGCCTCTTCGGTGGCTTTTTATGCAAGATAATGACCAAAAATGCTCCTCCATGGTAGTACGTGAATGGTTTTTACAAAATAATGTTAAAATTATGGATTGTCCCAGCCAGTTATCCGAAAACCTTTGGCGAGATTTAAAGAACTATGAGGTTCCACACCCACAGAAACCAGCCGCAAGATTATCAATTCTATGCCAAGTCGAATATAAAAAGTTATGGAAAATCATGTTGGACCACCCAATGGTTATTGATTAAGTTTCAATATTTTAAATAGCATTTTTAATAAAATCAATAAGTTCTTTTTTATCG
Organism: Anastrepha ludens; assembly: GCF_028408465.1. NCBI lineage: Eukaryota > Metazoa > Arthropoda > Insecta > Diptera > Tephritidae > Anastrepha > Anastrepha ludens. The sequence continues at coordinate 48,528,628 of NC_071499.1, read as the reverse complement.
CATCTATTTCATTTTCGTAGGTATTTTAATGGCCACATCAAAATTTCCCTTTTGTAATTAGCTTACATTTTAAAAAATCTTCGAACTATTATTTATATTTGTTATATTAATCTATGGAATAAAAACAGCATAGAATGTAAAATTTATTAATGTTACATTTTCCGTATGAACGTGGTTGCACCTTTTTAATGACTATATATATTATGTATCATTGAATATGTATTCGTTTTATAAAAGTTATTTAAAAGGCTGAAAACAACTATAATAGACATAAATAAATCGTTTTGTAACCGGTGCACATTTCACCTTTTTTGGACTAGTCCGATTTCATTCAGAAAGTTCTAGTTGCAAACTAGTATTTTTGGGACTAGTTGGACATTTCACGGCAGTGCAATTTAGTTCAGTAAATAAATAAGTCGTGTCGCAACCAGTACAAATTTAGTGTTTTTCGGACTAATTGGATTTCAGTCGGCAAATACTAGTTGGAAACTATTACTTTTCGGACTAGTTTGTCGTTTCTCTGCAGCCTGCTTACTTTCCGCCAGCAATTGTGTGTTGGTGGCTGTGTTCATCATTTGAATGTGCTTGTGTCTGTGTATGCGTGCTCGCCAATCGATGTGCATTTATTTTGATGGCTATCAGCACTTTTTGCTCTTTCAAATTATTATTGCTGCTCATTTTGGCATACTTACATACATACACACACTTTCGAGTGTTTCGAGAAATTTTTTTGTGCGTGTGTACATAAGCACGTTTTTGTGTATTTGCTTGTTTGTTTGTGTGTTTGTGCGCGTGTATATGCATGCTTGATTTGGAGTAAATGCTTGAAGCTTTTATTGTCGCGAGCGTCTGTTGCCAATAATCATTGCTAATTTTTATGCAATCAACGCTATAATCAAATCATTTCATTATGAATATATTTCTGGTTGATTTTACTTGATTCCGAGTTGAATTTATTTTTGATTATTATTTTCTTTTTTTTTCATTCTTTTCACAAATGAATATTCCTTTCTCCATTAGTGATATTTTTGGCCTCAAGTAAAAGTTTATTTTGTGTATTTGCTGTAGTTTTTATTTAAAATGTTGAAGTATACCGAAATAATCAGCCGGCAGACGTCTGAGTCCGCATTCAAGCTAATATTTCGCTTGCGATTCATGCCTTATAAAATGTCGATCATTTCCGGGAACTGATGAGTGTTAATCATCAAAATATATGCCTTGCATAAGAGCTGATTGCCCTAACATGCGATTTATTGGGCTTTATCATTCATTCTGTCATTCTCAGAAATCAATTCTACGCCTTTCGAAGTAGTTTGTTACATAACTTTTGCAATTTTAATATTCTTGATAAACATGAAAGAGCTGCTACTAACTAATCATACCCTCGATACGCGCCAGTAGTGCCATCTCTCTTACTTTGCACGAACTTTTCAAACGACCCTCATATTAACACTTCCGTGATTTTTTTGTTGCCAGCGTTAATGGCTACATTTTTTACGCGCCCACGACACTCGGTTCTACGTTATCGGCACGACCCGTATTTATATCCGGTCAAGAACTGTCAGCTGTTATAATACATGTTTGGGGAACGTTTATGTTGCTACAACAACAACAACAACTACCTTTGTTAAATTTTTCCGCATTAAGCGAACGGACTCTCTATTTTCTTGAACTTTGTGCGAGGTCACTTAAATAATTTTCTTATAGTTTTTCTTAGCTAGTATTCTGCCCAGTCTACAGTCAAAATTTAACTGGAACTTTTTTATTGGTTTCTAATAACTGCTTGTGCTACCTTGAGGCGTGTACCCAGACTGCTGATTTTGCCCAATAAGGTATTGCATTGCTGTAGCTAAATGTGTTTGCTTACTTTTTTGTTTTTGTATTTTTTTATTAATTTTTTTTTATTTTTTATTTTTGGCTAAAATGTAATCGCTGTTATCATTGCCATTAGTGTCTTGCCTACGAATGTAACATAGAAATGAACCAAGAATTGTTGCAGTGGTGATTCTCACACTGAAAAGCTCTACAATCGATCTGAAATCAGTAAATTGAGACAAGCACTATAAAGTTCGGTTAATTTTTTCGACCAAACACAAAGAATGCTTAAAAAATCGATCCCTTTTCACAGCCTTAAGGCGAAAACTAAGTGCCTCTTTTCAAGTGAACCAAGAAATCAAATACAGCATTGCAGTTGTTGAAGTTTTGCTGCAGCGAAATACCATTGAATGGAATAATATTTTGCTGCAAAATGCGGTATTCACTTGAATTATTAGAAATCATTGTGTTACTTGATCAAATACTGTTGCTTTAATAATCATTTTCGTCCACAAAAATTATTGTCTCTAATCAAGTGAATCGGACCTAAGTACCCACTTCTCTCTACATCCGGCCTCCACTCTACTTTAGATAAATATTTGCTTTATAAATAAAGATAAACACATTTTTAGTATTCAATTTCGAATTTATTAAATTTTACTTTAGTTTCAAGTTTTAGCTTTACTTTAAGTTTTTTTGAATCTATAAGATTTTACTTTAGTTTTAAGAAAGGTATAATATAAGTATATAACAAAGGGGCCAACTTGCGGCTTGCGAGCCACTTGCGGCTCTTAGAAGGATTACTCGTGGCTCTCGATAAATGTACCCCCGTTCCCTTTTCATTCGCTCTTGATTTTTTCTGAATCCATTTGCAATTTACATAATTCAAAGTGATTTTTCCATTTTCAATATAATCATGACCCAAAAAACAATTGGAGTATTAGAATTAATAGAGATGCAAGAAGATCGAGCTATAAAATTAAAATATAAGTGAATTTTGAAAATTCGTACCAAAATCGAAGTATCCTGAATTGAAAAAGTCTGCTTGTCGAATTATTTCAGTATTCGGAGGAACTTATGTATGTAAATTATTTTATTTCACTTTACAATTCGTGAAATGCAAACACCGATTACCTAACCAGCATCTCAAAGAATAACTGAGAGGTGCTGCCACCAATCATGCACCAAATTTTAAGCAATTATCAAGAGAAGTAAAGCAAATATGTTTAATTTTTAATATCCAAACTCAATACTATCTATTTTATTATTGATCCTTTACTTTCTTGGTATTTGTTGTACGTTGGTATTAATCTTTAATGGGGCGTTAAAAGAAAACAATAGTCACACTTATACATACATACGCACACATATTAAAGTTTAATTTCATAGTAGACACGCAATAAATGTTAATAATTTTGCAAATAACATACATATGTATGTACACTTATGTTCGAAATAAAAGCAACGTGATTTATTGCAAAGTTGTGACTATTTATGTTTTATTACATTTTTTTTTAAATAAATAATACATTTTTTTTTAAATTTTTTTATACAATTTTTTTATTAAATTTTTTAATAATTTTTTTCTTGTACTTATTCTTTTTGTTTTTTATAAAAACATAGTTTTAACAGAACAAAACCAACACAACTTAAAGTTTCAGACTTGGCGCATACTCGTAAACAACCCAAACCTTTTTATTAAGAATCTTTAGAAAAATTTGGGAATGTAGTTTTATAGTCCATTGAATTTTGGAATAATAAAGTGCAAGTCCGCAGTTGTAGAATTTGGTAGGTATCCTTACCGGACATTGTCCGTTAGGTGTCCATACGGTAAGACCTGGGATTGCTTCAAGTCCTTTTTACCATTTTTATATATTGTCCTAAAAATAACAATACTTTTTAAAAAATATTTTTTAGAAAAAACAAATTTCAGGTCAAATATCTTCAGTCCCTTTTAACATTTTCATAAATTTTTTTATATTTTTTAGGATAAGTAATACTTTTTAAAAATATTTTTTAGAAAAAAAAAATTTCTGGTCAAATATCTTCAGTCCTTCTTAACATTTTAATACATTTTCTTATATTTTTTAGGATAAATAATACTTTTTGAAAAATATTGTTTAAAAAAAAAAATTTCAGGTCAAATATCTTCAGTCCTTTTTAACATTTTCATAAATTTTTTTTATATTTTTTAGCATAAATAATACTTTTTAAAAAATATTTTTTAGAAAAAAAAATTTCAGGACAAATATCTTCAGTTCCTTTTAACATTTTTATATATGGTTTTATGTTTTTTAGGATAAATAATACTTTTAAAAAAATATTAAAAAAAAAAAAATCAGGTCAAATATCTTCGGTCCCTTTTAACATTTTTTTATATTTTTTAGGTTAATAAAACTTTAAACTTATTGAAAAAAAACTGTAAGTCAAATATTTGTTACATTTTTATACTTTTTTAATTTTTTACGGTAAATAGTACCTTTTCAAAAAATTTATTTTAATGGTGTTTTGTTTAAATTTTTTAGAAAAAAATTGGTCTTTGTGATTTCAGAAAATTACATAATAAATGAATAAAACTCAAAGTTCTAAAATTTTTTCTTAATAATTCTCAAGCAGAAGCTCTTTATTTCAAACAGACGCTCTAACTCTAAAGCCCTTTATTGTTTTGCTTTTAGTAAGCCTTTTATTTCATATTCATTCAATTGTTCTTATTATAGTCTGGAGGACGAGGTGGAATCATCTCAGCACCTTCTTCTCATCTGCCCTTCTCTCGTCGGTCAAAAATTTTGATATCTGGGCTGTCACTGTTCCGCTACACCTGCAGATATTGCGGGTTTAAATACCACACACCTGGTGAAATCCATTAGTCGCAAATGTTATTCATCCACAAAAAATTTTCTCAAATATCAATGCAAATTTTGGGCTACCTTAAACCTGCACAATATCATTGCAAAATTGAATAAACTACAAAACTGCATACATAGAATTTTTCTATTATTGTGCACGCTAGTGTATGAATTGCCATGTAGGCTTAGTACTCGTATCAACTTCAACGAATTCAACGAATTTCAGCTTTTGAATAATTTATATTTAGAACTCTTTTATGTCAATAAAATGTATAGAAGTCTTGTCTTTAAAATTAAATGGGCGTTTTAAATGCGCTTTGAAAGGATTTTTCAAACTTATCTTCGAATTCATTAGTGCCATTTGAAATTGTAAAGAATATCTTAAGAAAAGAATTAATGAATTAAAAAACAAAAATTAAAAGAGGATTATAAATATATTCGTCTGCATGTTTCAAATGTATACAAAAAGGATAGTAATAACCATTTAATGAATGTGAAATAAAAAGCTTACTAAATAGCAAAGCAATGAAGGGTTTTAGTGTTAGAGCCTCTGTTTCAAATAAAGAGTTTCTGTATGAGAATTATTAAGAAAAAATTTAATAGTTTTGAGTTTTATTCATTTATCGTGTAATTTTCTCAAATCACAAAGACTCATGTTTTCCTAAAATGTATTTTTTGGAGAGGTATTTTTAAAAAAAGTATAAAAATGTTAAAAATATTTGACTTAAAACTTTTTTCATATTTAAAAAGTTTTATTTATCCTAATAATATAAAAATATGAAATTTTTTTTTCTATAAAATATTTTTTTTAAGTATAATTTACCCTAAAAAAATATAAAAAATGTATAAAAGTGCTAAAAAGGTCTGAAGATATTTGATATGAATTTTTTTTTTAATTATTATATATTCTAAAATATATAAAAAAAAAGTATAAAAGTGTTAAACGGGACCAAAGATATTTGACATGAATTTTTTTTTCTAAAAAATATTTTTTAAAAAGTATTGTTTATCCTAAAAAATATAAAAAAATATATAAAAATTTTTAAAGGGACCGAAGATATTAGACTTCAAAAGTATTTTTTCCTTAAAAATATTTTTTGTAGTGTTATTTATCCTAAAAAATAAAAGATATTTTTTTAAGTATCATTTATCCTTAAATATATAAAAAAAAGTATAAAAATGTTGAAAAGGACCGAAGATATTTGACATGAAATTTTGTTTCTAAAAAATATTTTTTTAAAAAGTATTATTTATCCTAAAATATATGAAAGAGTATAAAAATGTTGAAAAGGACCGAAGATATTTGACATGAAATTTTGTTTCTAAAAAATATTTTTTTAAAAAGTATTATTTAATATACTCTAAATTATATAAAAAAGAGTATAACAATTTTAAAAAGAACTCAAGATATTTGACTCCTAAAATACTTTTTTTTTTATAAAAAAGGTTTTGTTTTAATTATTATTTATCCTTAAATATATAAAAAAATTATGAAAATTTTAAAGAACACCGAAGGTAATTGACTTCGAAATACTCCGAACTAAAATTTTCAAAATCTTAAATTTATAATAGGACTATGAATAAGTTCGTGCGGTTTTTTTTCGAAATTTGAAACTTTATTGACGTAAAATGGTTACAAATTTAATATTCAAAATATTGTCCATCGCTTACTACTACTTTTTCCCATCTTTCTGGCAATTCACGGATTCCCTTTGTGAAAAATTCGGTCGGTTTTGCCGCAATCCACGAATCGATCCATTTTTTGACTTCATCGTAATTACGGAAGTGCTGGTCAGCCAGGCCATGTTGCATCGATCGGAAGAGATAGTAATCGGATGGCGCAAGGTCTGGACTATACGGCGGGTGGGGTAGGACATCCCATTTGAGCGTTTCTAAGTATGTTTTGACCACTTGTGCAACATGTGGCCGAGCATTGTCATGTTGCAAAATAACTTTGTCGTGTCTATCGGCGTATTGCGGCCGTTTTTCTCGCAGTGCTCGGCTCAAACGCATCAATTGTCGTCGGTAGACATCCCCCGTAATCGTTTCATTCGGTTTCAGTAGCTCATAATACACAACACCCAGCTGGTCCCACCAGATACACAGCATAACCTTCAGGCCATGAATATTCTGCGCCGACGTCGATGTTGAAGCATGGCCAGGGTATCCATACGTTGCCCGACGTTTTGGATTGTCGTAATGGACCCACTTTTCATCGCCAGTCACAATTCGATGCAAAAAACCCTTTCTTTTGTGCCGTTGAAGCAGTTGTTCGCATGCCATAAAACGGCGTTCAACGTCTCTTGGCTTCAATTCATACGGCACCCAATGGCCTACCTTTCGGATCATTCCCATGGCTTTTAAACGTTTGGAAATGGTTGATTGATCAACTCCCAAAGTTTTTGCAACCTCTTCTTGCGTTTGAGCCGGATCTTGATCGAGCAATTCCTCCAATTCGGTATCCATGAACTTTGGCGGCGCACCCTCGCGTTCTTCGTCTTCCAAGCCAAAATCACCACTTTTAAAGCGTGCAAACCACTTCTGGCACGTTCGCTCAGATAGAGCATGCTCACCATAAACTTCCACCAAGATACGATGACTTTCGGCTGCTTTTTTCTTCATATTAAAATAATGAAGAAGAATTCCCCGCAAAAACACATTATTTGGCACGAAATTCGACATTTTCAAGTGTGGTAAAAATATTGTTGTTTACGCTTCAAATAAAAAACTTATACTGACGTTTGTGCCTTACGACAGTAGCTCTCCAATGAATGTTTGGAAATGTGGATCGATGGAATAATAATCAAGTTACGCCATCTGTTGTAAAACCGCACGAACTTATAAATAGACCTATTACATTTTTTTTATACATTTTTTTAATTTACTCCTTATTATACTACACAAGCCCGCAAATAATTCAATTTTTAGAAAAATTGAAAACCACGTCCAAAATGCTTGGAACACTTGACATACAATCGCTCAAGGTATACAGGTGAATTGACGTAAAACCGGGAAAAGATACATTTGTTGGTTTGACTGTAGCACAAAAAGTTCAACCAAAGAAAGTTTTACTAGATCTAAACAGCAACATCGAGCCGTTCCCATTGTATGTATGGTTCTGACTTAAGAATCATTTGTCACAAATTACAACGGCCTTAGCTTCTGGCTTAAAAATTTGGTTTTTTCTAACAACTGTCCGTTGAGCGATTGCGGAAAGGCCGAAAGGTGAAAATTCAATCGTGAAATTATGGTTCTTCGTAAAATGTTCCGTATTGTTTTAAAAGAAAAAACTCTAATCTTTCAATTCAGCAAAAGTGAAAAAATGAAATACTATAACAAAATTCGCAAAATATCAAAAGAAAAAAATTTAAGAATATTAAAAAAATTAAAAAAAAAAATGTATATTACTATATTTTTTTAATACTTTTTCAAAAACAATTAAAATTTTTTTTTAAAATGAATCACTATAACGAAATTCCAAACAAAAAAAAAAAAATTTATAGAATATACAAAAAATTTAGAAAAAAAAAATTTTATTAAATATAATAATTTAATATTTTCTTAAAAGTAAATAAAAATTTTAACAACATTTATTTACCATTTTTCTTTTCAATTTTTTGATTAGCAAAATGCGGAAAAAATGCTATGGAAGAGAATTATTTTGTTTTCTCTTAGACAATTATTTGACTTAAAATTAAAAAAAAAAATATTGGAAGAAAAACAAAAAAAATGCCTTAAATAGTCGATATTCTACATATAGACATCTTTTACTATGCAACTGATGCCGAATGGTTTTTTTGGTTACTTACAAATTAATTTCAACAGCCACAAACTTAGCTCACGTTGATCGCTCTGCTCATAATTAATGAAGTGCTGAAATTCAAGAAATCTGCTGTGTTTCCTATACCTCCCGATGCTTACATAAGTTTGGCCTATCTCTTCTTTCTTCTGCCATCATATTTCATGTCTTGTGCTTCGGTATTTATTTTTTCGAGAAGTTACTAGGCAGCGACTTATAGTTACAACACTAATGACTCAAGTCACTTAAATTTTCCTTGCTTTCACACTTAACCGATGATAATTGCTTCAAGCGAAAAATTATCATCTTCATTTATTTTCTGTTAAAACCTTACTCATTGTAAAATATTTTTCTAAAAACAGAAGCGTTAAAAACATTTACTTTGCCTGAAGTAGGAATTTTATTAGCGTTTGCTCAGCTATTAGCAAAGGTATTTTAATTGAGTGAGAAGTAAATAAAAATATGCATCACCGTATATGTAAATAAATATGTATGTATATATGCATGTGGGTACGACTGAATATTATGGAAAGCAATGTTAGCAGATTTTAAATTTAATATTATAATTTTAAAGTAATCCCCGGACTCTGGGATTCACCTTGAAACATAGTATACATAAAAGGGACACAAATTCCGTGCTCAAATATAGCAAAGTACAGTACTTAGGCTTGACATTGGAAGAAAAAAAAGAAGAGCTTGAATTTAAATATATTAAATTTAAATAGAAGTAATCACGACTATTTACCCAAATACTAAAACCTGTGTGGATTTATATCGCTCAGATATGGGGTTGCTCGAGCCAAAGCAATGTTCAACTAATTCAAAGGTTTCAAAATAAAATGCTAAAATGTTCCGTTGATGCTCCCTGGTATATCCGTAGCTCTGATCTCGAATATGAGCTCGCTCTTGACTCAGTTCCAGACACAATGAACAAGATAGACAATTCTCATAAAGAGAAACAGACTGAATAAAAAAATACTCGTAGGCCTCCAGCTTTGGTGATAAAAATAAATGAAGAAGAAGGCTTAAGCGCAAAAAGCTACAAAACCTGGTTAATAAAAAAAACAACTTGTTCATTAGGATTTTATTGTTCTTAAATGGTTCAGAAGAAGGTGTTATATTTTTTTGTTATTTTTCATAATATTGTTCAAAAAAAAATAAAGCTTTTGAACTTTATACGCAGTTAAGAAAAATTCAAAAAATTTTCTTCTAAATTTTAATTAGTCCCTTTGATCACAAGCCACTGTCTCCTAGATCGGCATGCTCAAAACTTGAATGTACCTCATTTCGATTATTGCAGAAGCTGCAAGAATGAGGAGCAGGAAGAGCTTCTCTGTCACTGTTTTGCGTGGCATGCCACTAATTTCACGTACTTAACCTTATCGTTCTTGAATTATCACTGATGACCTTAGGGATATGCCAAGTAGATCAGTGACTTTCTACTTAAAATTAAATACTACCTGCTGCTCCTCTGGTATCCCAATGGATCGGCAACGGTCCGGCTGCTACTTCTACCCACCTACCCACCTACGCACCTAAACACCCACCCACTTACCTACCTTTCATATTGCAAGAGCAACTTATAATAACGGGAGTTGAGTCTTGTTACTTTTTGCTTTGGCACAGGGTCTTGCGTATTTTTTCCACCAGTTTTAATTTTCATGTGGCATAAAGTGCAAAGAGCCTTCAGACAGGAAATTATTAAAAATACGAGCAATTTTTTAGCTGCCTCAAACTTTTATTTGTTTTACAAAAATTTTGTTTTTCAAAATTTTCAGGATCCCGGTATTAATGCGAACTAGTCCAGGGCTTTTCAGGATCTGGAAAACAAATTACTATTGTTTTATTAAAATTTTGGTTTTCGAATTTTTTGGGATCCCGGTACTTTTCGGGCTCTGGAAAATAAATTCCTATTGTTTTACTAAAACTTTGATTTTCGAATATTTCGGGATCCCGGTATTAATGAAAGCTAGTACCGGGATTTGCGGGATCTGGAAAACAAATTGCTTTTATTTCACGAAAACTTTGATTTTTGAGTTTTTCGGGATCTCGGTATTAATGAGAACTAGTACCGGGATTTTCGGGATCAGAAAAAACACATCCATAGCATGCATGTAAGTCTAAGCAATGTAGTAGGGCCTTACACAGTGAAAGACGCACTCGTTTACACTATATATACGGTGGCGCAAAATGAATCATCCAATTTGGTTTTTAAATAACTTTTCTACTAAATAAAAAAACTTTGATTTGGAGTTATTAAAATCTTAATCTTGACCTTTACCCGGTCTATTTAAGCAAAGCAAAGGCAGCATTCGGGCGAATGCACACAGTATGAGGAAGTTCACAAATCTCCAAACGCACTAAACTAGGAATATTCGGCTCATTCGTAAAGGCAGTTCTGTTGTAGGGAAGCGAAAGACGGCTAGTCTCTAACACCATCACGCAGATGCTATAATCCTTCATCAACAAATGCTCCGTATCATCTGCAGAATATGCTGGCCAAACAGCATCAGTAACGACGCACTGTGGAGATTAACGAAGGACTAGCTCATCCTTAAGCAAATCAAACGCAGGAAGTGGCGATGGATAGGTCACACATTGAGAAAACCACCAGATAGCATCACGAGAATGGCACTGCACAGGAACCCTCAAGGGAGCAAAAAACACTTGGAGAAGGTGGATGTTGCGCGAACCAGCAGACATCTCATGAGGCGATGCAAAAACAACAACACAGAACCGTGTGCGATGGAAAAGTCTTGTCGAGGCCCTATGCTCCCGAGTAAAGAAGGAAAAAAACCCGATCTATTATTTCTTGCCTGTTTGTATACTGCAGCTGTCCACTTCACAAGTGTCAAATATGATTGAGGTACGGCACCATATGCAAAAATTCTACATCTTGCCCTAGAGTGCTTAATTTTGCGCCACCTCATACTACACATTCATTAGACGCTGAAATATTGTGCGTCCAATTAAGACCACATTTCGCTTAATTCACCAACTTTCAAATTCTATTTAAATACTTTTGCAGATTTTTGCAAAAAAACTGCAAATTTTAGTCTTCAAGTGAAATTTATTAAGCAGAGCAGAGCGAAATGCCCAAATTCAAGGTCCTTTTTATGTAGAATTTACTTATTTACGTGCATAATTACATATTTGTGCGTATAGACGACGTATGTATGTATGCGTGTGTGTTGAATTTCTAATAGTTCATAGTAGAAGTTTTAAAGTGGCTAAGATTTTCAATACAAACGCCAAACTTTTAACATAAAATTTTGGACTAAAGCAGAAAGAAATTCCAATTACAAAAGTTTTTAGTTTAACAGCCAAAAATAACAACAAACAATTTGCCGTAAGTGCGGGAAGGCAAAATACGAAAGCAAAAATGAGGCAGCGTAGGTACATAAATATTGTATGTATGTACGTGTGTGTACTATAGATGGGCGGGGGGAAAGAAGTGACTATGACGTTTTAGTTGCTGCTGCGGTCGAAAAATAAGTAAAACTAAATGAAATAAGAAAAGTGAAAAAAACTCTTTATATACAACACTACAACAATAGCGATAAAAGCGAAGTGTAGAAAATGCAAAAGCTACAACAATAATCGCTATGAATGCAGTAATGTCTGTGCACGACAATCACGACGACGACAACAACAACAACAACAATAACAACACCATCAGCTACAACAAGTACGATAATGTACAGCCACAGCGGTGGTGATGATGAGGACAACAACAGTGCTGATAGCTGCAACAGACATTTAGACATTGGCGACAGCCAAAGCTGCAGCCAACAAACGCAATAACAACAACAGCAACACAACTAACATTGTTTAGCAAGATTATTTTGTTGGCTTGTTGCTGATGTTGCAGCAAGGCAAGAACGCTGTAGCACACACAAAACAACTACTAAGTCCGTTGTCCATGCAAGAAAGTGAAGCAAACAGTTTAGTTATGCGCAAACACACAACTGTGTACAATAAAATACTCGTACTGCACAAAGGCATGATTCCGATAGATATATTGGCGGAAGAAAGAGCGAGAGTGTTCGTGCAGAAAGAACAGGACCACAGTAACATATCCGCTATCATAAAAAGAGAGAAGGCTACATCCATGCTGAAATGGCAGGAGCGTTGGGAAAACGCGACAAAGGGAAGGTGGACTTATACACTAATCCCAAAAATCGAAAAATGGCTAAATAGAAGCTATGGTGAGCCTAATTTCCAGCTAACGCAATTTTTGACAGGCCATGGTTGCTACCAGAAGTATCTACATCGCCTTAGGATACGTGATTCGCCTTTATGTCGAATATGCCATGAAGAGGAAGATGCAAGACATGTATTTTTTGTATGCCCGCGATTTGTGACTATCAGAGAGGATTTAGCTTCACTATCAGATGATCCGATAGTACCAGAAAACATAGTGGACATCATGATGTCTTCAAAGTATGCGTGGGATAAGATCTCGGCCGCAATTAGCCAAATAATGTATGCATTAAAGCTCGCAGACATATCCGAGGTCAGCGGCAGATAAACAGACGATACTTGACAAAGGAACGAACTCTTAAGTCGACGTGTGACAAGTATGGTGGGAGGGGGTGGACAGGCCCAACTGGGGTGGTTTGCTTCGGTAACAAACAAAACTGGGGGAGGATTAAAGTACATGCAACTTTTGACGGACTGCATGTGAAGTGTAACTGACGTAGAGCCTAGAGTTCAACCGCCTTCCCGACGATTTACTTAACGGTAGTACCGGGAGGGGATCGGTACATGGACGGTAGGAGGTTTAGTTTGGGTTAAAGTCCTACACTGACGGGGTACAGGCTTTCGATGCTTCCTCCTCGTAAAAAAAAAAAAAAAAAAAAAAAAAAAAAAAACTGCACAAACATACACACATTCGCACACATACTTTACATAGTTTACATGTAATTCTCCTTAGCGCTTGTGTTGCTACTGCTGCTGCTGCTCCTACGGCTGCTTTGTTGCCACATTAACACACAAAACTACTGCAGCAATCGCTTTAGTATTGGCTGGCTTCTCTTTACTTGGTGTTTGTCGATTACAATGACAACAACAAAAACCTGATTACTACGAGACAATAGTCGTTAAGTTGGCTTGTTGGCTTGTTGCTGCTGCTGTAAATTACCTTTCAATTTCGTTTGCATTTTGTTGCTATGAATAGGTGTTGCAAGACAATGAAAATTTATTAGAACAATAGCTAAAATGGCTGAAGAGAAGTCGGGGGGAGGGGGCATTATTTGAAGGTACGGAGATATATAAGACAAAATTATTTATTCAGCTGTCTTAAATTGAATGGCACTGTTGTGGTGAATGGCCATCGATGTAGGAGAGGAGTTTTCTACACACATAAAATACAATCAGCAAGCTTTAATTGATATTAATTCAAAGCCGCTGGCTCCGGCAAGCCTTAATCGATATTGATCGAAAGCCTTTTATTGTTTGTTCCGACAGGCCTTAAAGCGTTAGGGGTAGTCAAAGGCCCGAAAAAATGATGATTTTCAATAATTTTTTTTTGCTAGTCCACTGCTTTATTTTACAAAACTAAAAACACAGCATCAATACATCACGTTTCGACTTGACTTTAGCAACATTTAAAACAAACAAAAAATGCGTGTGAGGGAGAGACCCGAGAGAGAATGAGAGAGAGAGAGAGAAGAAATATATATCTGAATAAATTCACAACATTTGCAGAGAATACAAAAAGACAAAATTTACAAAAACCGGAAAAGGGTCGACCGGTGTAGGTAAACGCCGGATACAACCGGACACAAACTGTGGCAACAACGCGCACTACTCCGAGCGTTTATCACCCCAAAAAGTAGGCACCAAACTAAACAGAGCCAAAAAAATTGGGACCAAAAAACGTCCCAAACAGTAGGCACCAAAAATATATTTCCTACAAGTTTGCACAAACAAACAAGCACCAAAAAGTAGGCAGTGTTACTTCTCATTAGAAATTAGGAACCGCAAAGAAACACTCAGGAAAAATAGCCTAAAGTGTATCTAAGATATATATAAGGTATAGCTCTTTCTCTCCTTTTCCTCTACATTATATCTTTTTTTCTCTCGCGAAAGGAAAATGCCCAAAACCTTGCATAGCCTTGAAATTTTACTCTCCATTTTCGCTCGTCTATCGACGCCTAAGAAGTTTCACTTCAAAAATTAGTAAAAGTTATTGCTGTTTGTGTGGAGCCCGTTTCTCCAGAAGTCTCTTGCCGTGATCATCACAAGTCCTATTTTTATGATATTATGTTATACTCTAAGAAAATGCAAAAAAAAATTCAATTCTTTGAAAATTCTGACTACCCCTTAATTCTCTTGATCACTTACTTAGACGACACTACGACCGTAAGCCGGTTTTGGTGACGATTTTGGTCAAAATTGCAGCTAAAATAAGTTGAGCTTAAAAATATTACAAAGTAGCTCCAAGTATTACGCAGATAATTAAATCAGTACTCTAGGCTTCAAGTGAGTGCACCCGATTGTTAAAAAGAAATCTGGAGGAAATATAAAACCTTGACTTTAAAATTTAGTATCGATGCTGATCATGTAAGGCCTATGCTAGCAAGATCAAGATCTCTATTTTTATAGTAAAAAAAAACTCAGAAATTTGTGTAGTTTTCATGGTGAAAGTTATAAAAATGTCTTCGTTAAAAGCGGAGGGGAATCTTGCTATGGAAAGTGCCTGCTATCCAATTGAAAGCCAAGCGAAATCTGCTTCGATTCAAAATTCTTGACGCAGTATTTTAGAAAGCAGGCCAAACAGTTTCCATTTCAGATATGTACATACATCGGGGAACCAGTAGGTCAAAGAGTGGCGAGCATATAGATGCATATGTACAAGCCTGGCGATACAAGAATCACTTATTCTGAGAGATTTAAGCAATCATATTATGGAAGTATAAAGTATATATTATATATATGTATGTGTAGAATAAATAAAGGTTGTGTGGGATACAAAGATTTTCTGGAAAGAACGAGTCCGCAAGTCGTCTGGTAACATCTGCCGTTCATCGTGCGATTCGCTCCACTCGGTCGGCCTAGACGCCAAGTCACAAAATCCGCTGTATCTCCAAAAATAATTCGAATTTTGAAAAGTCCGTTGAAGGGCCTAAACTTTGAAAATATGCAAAACAAAATCGATTTTGTTTAATTTCTAGACCAGAATATCCCCTTAAATTTGCTGTGTTTAATCGATAATATTTAATTTTTGAAGTTTAATTTTATTTTTTTTAATGTAATTTAATTTAATTTAATTTTTTTTGCTTGTTATTTTATTTAATTTTTAAATTTTAATTCTGCGGTTAAAATTTTTTTTTTTTCTTATGTTATCTTTTTTCAGTTCACTTTTATTTATAGTGATTTATTTGATTTTATTAAATTGCAAAGAGTTTGATTAAGTAATTATTTTTTTGTATTATACTTACTAAATTTTACTTTTTTGGACTATATTAGTTCTAATTTTAATTTTTATTTTGCTTAGTTTTTTCATTTTAATTTTAATTTAATTTAATTTTTTTTTTTTTTATTTTTTTTAATTTTTTTAGTTTTTTCAATTTTTTTAATTTTTATTTGTTAATTTTTTTTCTAGTTTACTTTAATTCCTTGTGCTTTATTTTATTAAATCTCATTCAGTTTAATTTATTTTTTTTTATTATTATTTTTTTTTTTGTTTTAATTTTATAGTTTAAATTTCTATTTTTTAATCTTTTTGGTTTTTCTAGCTAAGTTGAATTTATTTCGCTTTATTTCATTTAAATTTATTTCACGTCATTTCTATTTAATTTTACTTTATTTTCCATTATTTTATTTTTTAAATTATTTAATAATTTTTTCGCATTTGGCTTAATTTTATTTTTTTGTTCTATTTCAGTTCTAATTTTTATTTTTTGTTTTTATTGTATTTAATTTACATTTTTTATTTTTAAATTTTTTTCTAGTTAACTTAAATTTGTTGCGCTTTATTTTGTTAAATCTTATTGAGTTTAATTATTTTGTTTTGTTTTTTACTACATTTGTCATAATATAATTTTTTTATTCTGCTTTAATTCTGATAGATATCTTTATATTTTATTTAATTTTTTAATTTTTATTTTATTTTCTATTTTTTTTTAGTTTTAGTTGTTTGTAGTTAACTTTCATTTATTGTGTTTTATTTTATTTAAATTTATTTCATGTCATTTCTATTTAACTCTTCTTTATTGTCCGTTATTTCATTTTTTTAATTCTTATTTAATATAATTTAATTAATTAAATTTTTTTGCTCAATTAGTAAACCCCATGTTTTTAATTCCTTTAGTATCAATCACATCACCACGGCGTTTTCTAATTACATTAAGTTAAACGCAGCACCAGCAAAAACAAAAAACAAATTAAATAATAAATAAAAGAAAATAAGAGTCACTGCGTATTACTCCCTTCCCAGCCTTTTCAGTCTTCCGAGGGCTGGGAACATTGCTTTTCGCACACTCTCACTTATTTCACTTTTCTATTTTATGCTTCAATTATCGCACAACTTTTCCAGTGAACAGCAAATGCGCGAACAGCAACACACACAAGCGAGCAGACTTCGTATTCGCATTACATAAATTTCGTTAACGGATGACTTAACAAACACATTGCACAAGCGGCAAACAGTCTTCGATTATTTAATTTAAAATGTTTTTACATTTCTTTTTCTGAAAATTTTGTTGTTATGTTTGCCACCAGCTGCTGCTTTTGACCGCACTAAATTATTTGCTGCCTCTTTACAGCTTTAAGATGTTCGTACATTAAAAATGTACAGTAAAAAACACAACAAAAGCAAAAACTTTTACTCCATCAACTAGTTTACTTTTCAAGTCTGAGCAATGCTTTAAAAATGTTATTTGATTTTCATCAAAAACAAAAAAAAAAGTGAAAATACGTTAAAGAAAATCAAAGGCAAATGTGGCAAAATAATTGGGAAAGAATGAATGGAAAAAGCAGTGTACGATGTAGATAAAGAAGCAGGAAAAGTCTTAGCTAACAACCGGTTTGCTTGTACGAGTACGGCTTTAAAAACTGCTGATGGTATAGCAAACGCTCGAATAGTCTTGTATATCTGTGCACATGTAAACACATACATGTACACATATTTACACACATGTCAAGCTACTCAAACGTTCACCATTATGACTTATAACAATCGTATAGTTAAGTTGCTGGGATAGTTCAATTGCTATTTTTTGGCAAGACATTTTTTGTTGCATATCTTCTTTAAACCGAGAAACTGGCAAATAATTCTATGGAAAGGTATAAAAAAAAATAATAAATAATTGGCACGTGCTCTTCTGTTAGGAGATTGGCCGAGCTCCTACTCCTATTTGTGGATAGTTTATGGTGTTATGCTGCCTCCGAAAGCCAAATGGTTCTTTCTTTTTTCCATGGCAGAAATATACTCGAACGTTTGCCATTGTCTGCCGAGAAGCGATCGCTATTAGAAAAAAACGTGTTCCTTCGTTTGGAGTTTTTATACCGAATGGCCGTCACGCACCACCCCATTGGGCTACAGTGAATCGGTTTTGGAGTAATGCTAATTTGGATCCATGATTCGATACCACAACTTGGCCACGTAAAATACTTTATGTTCGCCTCTAGATATTCGTGCAAGAAAGTTGTTTTCTGTTAAGATGCCGTCCTACTATCCAGGCTGCTGCAGAACGCATGGTCATCCGACGATGATGTGAAAAGGAGGGTATTTAGACTGCAAGGGGCTCCTGAATGAATCTGTCTGGAGTAAGTGGCTAGACCGTTGAAACAATAATCTAAAAGGACCTGTGATTTATGAGTACATACGGGATGTTTCATTTGTCAGGGAAAATCCAAAATCCGGACTTAGCCCTTAGCCTGGACTTCCTCCTTACAGGACATGGGTCTCTCAATGCGTTTTTTCAAGAGACACGACTGTCTGTAAGTGAGAAATGTGTTTGTGGGTCGACAAGAGACGACTGGGTGCATGTCTTCTGCGGATGCCCGATGAACTCAGATATTAGGAATCTTGGGTGTGGGAATTAGTTAGACCGATGGACGCATGCTGTGAGTGGTGTAGTCTCCACTCGTCGGAACGTCGAATTGTTAAGTCAGTATACTGAAGTTACATGTGTAATAGCTAGGCTACTATGGCCACAAATAAACAAGAAAAAGACAAAGGAATTGCTTAACCTCTCAAGAGATGATATCTCTAAGGTCGTGGCTTGTATAACCAGTCATTGGCTATTTGACAGGCATTCCTTGCGACTAGGAGTTTCCTCCCATGAATATTGCAGAAGTTGTAGAGATGAGGAAGAGGAAAAAACAGTTCAGCACTTCCTGCAATTATCCAGCCCGAGCCAAAATCAGAGCAGGTTGTTTCTGGCGTGGGGATGGGATCAATTCTACGCTTCATAAGAGCCACAAAGTGGTTCCACGAAGGAAAATAAATGACTCTCCCGTGCAGCACAGTGGTATCACAACGGACCTGGGAGGTCAAAGTGAGGTGGTCGTGCAGACCACTACCACCATAACCTAACCTACTAAACGACGGGCAGTATGCGCGTCGAGTATTTAGAAGGTGAAGGAATTTTTAGGCGTTCAGTTGATTAGCTTTAGCTTGTGTGTTCTGTTGGGGAATTCGGGGTGTGGCCACCAGTCCAGAGCAGTATGGACGTTCAAGCTTGCCTACGAAGCCTGACCGGAGACTTAAATATGGTTGCAGGGTGGTAGTTGTGGCTTAACACCCAAATGTGGGTAGATCCTTTTTGGCTCGATGTGGAGTTGCATTGCAACCGGGTGCCGGACCCATAGTAAGGCAGAGGCTTAGATAGGCTTCGAACGCTACCAAGGTGGTTAGAGTGTACATTCCGCACTGCCAATTGGTACCGTTAAATTATTTTGCGGTTTTGCGGCGCTGATCAACTCATTGATTTGATCCGTTGTGCTTTTGAGCCCCGTGGTATACAAGCTGATGTTTCACGATTGTGTTCCAGCTCTAAGCACGGCTTTACTTCCGTTACTATCCGAGATCTGTAGTTTGCCTTATTATTTCTGGCAGATTTCGATTTTCCTACAGTTTCAAGCCGACTCCGAACGGCAGATATTTTTATGAGAAGTTTTTCATGACAGAAATACACGCGGAGGTTTGCCATTGCCTGCCGAGGGGCGGTGTTTCACGAAGATTCGAACCTAAGTTCTTTCCGAATTCCAAATGGTAGTCACGCACCAACCCATTCGGCTATGGCGGACGCCGGCATACTAGTCTGCTAAATAATTTACTAAATAGCTTCTATACAAGTTTTTTTTATTCCTGTTTCTATTCAATTTTATTTCCATATTAAGTATTGTAAAATTTAAGCCATCAAATACGTATTTTGTACTAATAAAACGCAGAAAAATTATCTATGACTTTAATAAATATCGAAATAACCTGACTTTTCTGAAGGTGGGTGAAAGAGAAGAACTGAAGTGCGAGTGTTTCATTAAAAAAAAACAATAGTAGATTAAAACTTCTTACGTTTTTGATAAAAAATGCATTTTCATGAAGTTAGATAAACTCGTCTTACTCGTCGGATAATAATTTTTCCGTTTTTCAATTGTTTTCTGTACTTTTAAACTAGTGTTTTGGCGCGTACACCCTTTTTGGGTGTTTGGCAGAGCTCCTCCTCCTATTTGTGGTGTGCGTCTTGATGTTGTTCCACAAATGGAGGGACCTACACTTTCGAGCCGACTCCGAACGGCAGATATTTTTATGAGGAGCTTTTTCGTGACAGAAATACACTCGGAGGTTTGCCATTGCCTGCCAATGTTGCTCTAGCGATGGAGACCTTCTGTGAGTTTGCCTTCAGATAGGACCTTCCATTTGAGTGTTTCTAAGTATGTTTTCAACCCTTTTGAGACATGGCGTCCGATAAGATTTTAAAAAATTATATATATCTTCCCATAGGGTGATTAATTTTGCGCCACCTTATATGCCTCTTTCCTTAGCGAGGTTGTTTGGTGTAGACAGAATCTTCTTCATTTAATTCGGTTGCATTCTGCCTTTCTTAGCTCACCTATGGTGGCGGAATTAAGCGATCTTTCACCCTAAGTTTCATAATGCAGACGTAAAACATGATTAAGGTCTTTGCATTTTTATATCAAAACTGAAACTTTTGGGGTTGTTTATCTTCGCTCGTGCACAAATTCGAAGTGTTTACTGCCATTAGTAACGTGGATTCTACTACGCTGAAGCTCTTTTAAATGGAGTTGCGAGAGCGTACTTTGGTTTGTGCTGGGTCACCACTTGCCCAAAGTAGTTTGCTTTCGCAGAAAGCATCTGGTGACCAGGCGATAATATTTGGTGAACTTTATACTCTTTCCAAGAACTAATTAAAATATTCACCCAAAAATCTATAACTTCATACAAAGTTTGGTTTTCAGCCGTAGCTCCTTCTCGACGTCATTCCAGGGTTTCCATGGAGTTTCGCACGAATACGAAATTTAGGCAAGTGCCATATCTTGATTTGTTGTCCAGAACCCTTCTCACGATTTAAATTTTTGTTGGGCATGACAGATCTGAACTCACGCTGATAGGCGCCAGTACTATCGACGAAACCTTATAAGCGATATGGCAAGCCCTTAACGCGCCGCAAAAAGCGCAAAATGACGATTTTCTTTCCTTTTTTCTTAACAATATTAATCGCCTTTTGTTTCCATTTTATTTACATTCATTTGTTGCAATTAAGGTTTAGCCAGAGGTTTTCGAACCAGACAGCCAATATGTCACGCGCAAACACACTCAACCGCGAGGCCGCCCACAGGCACACTCGACTTTTACACAATTAACCTTGAAGACAAAAATTGTCCACCACAAATCAAAAGCCCACTTCAAAGTCTAGACTGACTGAATTTTTGATTGTTTTATTGCTATTGTTTGAGGTTTGTTTTTGAGGAAACTTTTGTCATAATAAAGCGCATTTTTCTGCAGGAACTTTAAAGAAGTTCACTAATTTATTGCATGCAATTGCGATTACTAATCTTACGAGAATTGAGTTCAAATTGCAATTCGCTTTACGATTATTAAATAAAAAGTTAGATACGAGAATAGTCAGCTCATGTATGTGTGAATTAGTCTAGGCTTAGGGTACACAATTTACCGTCCTTTGCTATGGCGTCAGGACTAAAGGATGTACGCGCCAATTATATGTATATGAAGCACGTGTTGTTAAAAAATAAAATGGAATCTTAGAACGCGTATAAGAGGCATTTTTGTATTTTCTTTATAAAAGTGGTAAAAATGCAACAACTGCTGCTGCAAAAATAAACACTGTTCACGGAAAGCATACCGTGAGTGTAAGGACTGCGGAAAAGTGGTTTTTGAAATTCCGTAGTGGTAACTGCGACGTGGAGGATGCCCCGCGCGCTGGTCGTCCTGAAGTCTTTAACTCCGACGCCTTGCTCGAACTCATGGAAGCTGAGCCAAATTTGACAGTCGATATGATAGCTCAAAGGTTAAATTAAGCACATGGAACAGTTCAGAGGCACCTGGTTTAGTTAGGAAAAGTTCCAAAGCTGGGAAAATGGATTCCGCATAGACTTTCCGTCACCAACCTTCAGCAGAGAGTGAATGTGTGTTCTCAGATGCTGCAACGGCTTGAAAATGAAAGTTTTTTGAACCGTATCGTTACTGCCGATGAAAAATGGGCCCTTTACAATAATCATGTTCGCAAACGCCAATGGTTAGATAAAGATGAAACACCCGAACCGACCCCTAGAGATGGCCTTCACCCCAAGAAGATTCTCCTGTCTATTTGATGGGATATGGCCGGTATTGTTTATTATGAACTTCTGGAACCAAACCAGACGATAACTGCTGTTTATTATTCCCATCAGCTATCAAACCTGAATGAGGCACTTAAAAAAACTCGACCGCCTTTAGTGAATAGACGCAAAGTTTTGTTTCACCACGGCAACGCAAGACCCCATACCCCAAGGCAAACATTAGGCAAGCTGAACGAGCTCGGATGGGAGTTAATGCCGCATCCACCATACTCTCCGGATATTGCACCTTGTGATTATGACCTTTTCCGTGAACTTCAATCCCATATGAGTAAGAAGAACTGCTCCTCAAAAGAAGCTATAAAAAGGGATATCGAAGCGTATTTTGGCTCCAAGGACAAACAATTTTTTGTGCAGGGAATTAAAAATTTGCCTAAACGTTGGAAAGACATTGTAAAAAATGAAGGAAAATGTATTATTGATTAATAAATACTTTAAATATCTTTTTTATTAATTTTAAAACCACCTTTAAAAAACGGACGAACTTATGGACTGACCTGATACTTATTAAATTTCTCTCCTTGGTGCTCACCTCGGGTAAATATCCTAACCTTTTATCCCTTACGTGACTTTCAAAATAAATGACTCACACAACAACTCAGTTAACATTAAGGGGGCGCAAAAAAATAGTTTTACCTCTTAAATTTGTTCTATAACAAAAAAAAAATGAGGCAATATTTTGTTTTTTGTTTGCTAAATTTTTTTTTTATTAACTTATTTTTTTTTCATTTTTTTTCTTATTAGTTTTGTTTTTGTTTTTTTTTTTTTTGTTTACCCGTCCAGCCAACACTTTAATAATCTTCGAATTTTGCACAGGAAAAAATATATTTCTGGTAAATTTGGTACAAAATATTTACAGGTCGTTATTATTTCATCTCCTCCTTCAACTTCCTTCCACAAACGTGCAAAATATGGTACCCCATGCTTTACAAAATTAAAATCAATAAAAAGAAATAAAGAAAAAGTAATAAAAATTAATACAAATGAAAAAAATTGGACAAAAACAAAAAAAAATATTAAACTAATATACAATATTTTTATAGCGACTCTAAAACTGCTTTAAAATAAATAAAAAAAATAATAAACGAAAGACTATTTGTCGGGTTTTTAATTTTGTTCTATAACAAAAAAAAATTAGGCAATTTTTTTTTGCTTCTTCCAAGCAACATTTTTTTTTTATTTAATTTTTTTTTTTAATTTTTTTTTATTAGGTTTTGTAAGTTTTCTTACACAAAAGACTATTTAACCTTTTTTATTTATGGGGAAAAATTGCCATTTTTACCATCCTAGTGAATTTTTTTTTTATTAAAATATTTTTATTTTATTTAAATACATGCAAATCTGTCAACATCTGTAAATAATTTATTTTATATTTTTCTTTGCAGAATTTCAATATCGGCATTCGCATAAACAAACAAAAAGCTTGGCGCTACCAGAAAACGAACTTCTGCTTTCGAATGCATTAAATAATCGAGTCTCGAGGCATCGTAATCGAACAGTTGTTTTTGTAAGAAGAAAGCAAAACAAGTCCAAAAATATAAATTGAACAAACAGCAAACCAAAATTCTCAGTGTTCAAAAACAAAAAGTTTCAAAAGTAAATAAATAAATAAATAAATAAACAGCAAAGAAAATTTCCACACACAAAACTTTTGTCGCCTGTCAATCGTATAAGAAAAATAGAAATAAAACAAACAACAAAGTGAGAAAGTAAAAAAATAAAAAAAAAATAAAAAGCAGCTGCACAAGCAAGCAAAAACGCAAACCTCAGGCCTTGTGCAGAACAGAAGTTTAATAACAACAACAATTGCCGATAATAGTGTACGAGTACAAGCAGAAATTGCAAGACAATAAGTGAAAAAGCGGAAGTAGACTCCGCAGCTCAATCAATTTTTTTCGTGCCGATTTTGTTTATTTCTTTTTTTTGTTTACGCATTTTATTGGCTACCGACATTTCGCTGCCAATAAGCCTACTTGCGTAGAGACACCCATACATCCATACAAATAAGCCAGTGTGTGACTTCTGCCTGCGCCTGAACTTCAATTGTGTGCCAACTGCAGCGGACCCATCAAAATCAACAAAGTGAAAAAAAAATTAGATCAAAATATGTTCGCGAAATGTCAAAGTATGAAACTTGAGAAATAAATAAGCGTCGCAAAACAAACACGTGAATTCAACTAATTTTCTGCGATTTGCTGCGCTATATATTTTAACAACAACAACAACAAAGCGAGTTGAATTCAATATTTGTGCTTGATCAGCGTCAAATCGGCTGGGCATATAAAAAAAAAAAACAGCAAAAGCAAGCGTAAAACAAGCAAAAGCAAAAGTGAAATAAGCAAAAGCAAAAACAAATGCGAAAAAGCAAAAGCAAGCAAAGAAAAAGTGTAAAAAATCATTAAAAAGTGTTGTAGAAAGCGCTTTCACGTGCTCGTGCCCTACCACTGCACGTGCACCGGCACCTGCAACTACTCTAAATCGGTCGTTCGCTAGTTTGTTTTTTCTCAAAAATTGTAATTTTTTGCTTTTTGCCTCCGCGTCCACCGCTCTTGTGCTCCAACAACAACAACAGCTAGCCAAAATTCGCTACACCTTTTACGCATAAATTGTTGTCGCTGTTTGTTTTTTTGCATTTTTTCTACTCTGCATTGCTAATAAACTTTTCCTGCATCGAATTGGCTTTTGCTTGCCACATACATACTAAATACCTATTTGCAGCAGTGAGTGAGACAGCTCAGCTACGCGCTTGAACATTTCAACTTTTAACCAGGTAAGTGGTCACTACGCTCGCTATACTACATACAACCACTTTAACTGTGCCATCCTGCCACTACTCCGCTGCTCCTCTGCTCTGCTCCGCTGTCGCCATGGGTTTAGTCAGTTGTGTAAACGTTTTAAGTTCACAACTTTTTAATTACATTTCCATCGAGACTTTCTCAACGCTCATCTGCCACTTACCCGCAATCTCCCCCGTCGCTCACCAACGCAGCTCTGCTCTTCCTTTAATTACGTGATTATTCATTGCATAATTGAAAGCAATCAGCTTTGCTTGTACTTTCGTCTCTCCCACTTACTTACGCGTATATACATGTATGTGTGTGTGTGTAGGTATGGAAGTGTAGTATATAGATTTTTAATTTTTTCTTCCTTCATTTTCTTCAGCACTGCTGTGGTTGATTTGGCGCATACACTTAGTGGCGGTTGCCTGCCGTGAGCATTCACTGCGTGCGCTATTACCATTTGACTGCATAGTGTTTTTAATTAATGCTTCGTTTGAATTGAGCAAATTTGGTATTTTCGCAATGTAGTATAGAGTTGTAAAGGGAAATTGAACTAATTATATAGCGCTAGTTTTGCATATGTACGTGCGTGTGTGTGTGTAAGTAAATATTACCGTAGGGAGTTCACAAAACATTTAGGGCCGCTTTCTCAACGTTGTAGCTTGGACATTTTCGTCTCATCAAAAGTTTATTAAGCTTTTAATGGTTCTGAAGATTACAACGCTTTGTTTTGTTTATTTTTAAATAAAACTAGCTGTACCCGGCGCGCGTTGCTACGCGAACAACTAAAATAAATTTAATAAAAATAACTTTAGATGTTTTCCATTTCAATTCAACCGGGCTATTCGGGACATGTTCTTCGATTTCGATGTAACTCAAATATGTTGCTCTCTGGTCAAAATAATGAGACACGTATTTTTTTGTTTGCCAGAGAATTTTTTTTCAAGATTTATCGGCAATTTTGTTTCTCAACTCAAAATCGATTTTTTTGAATTATATAAGCATTTTTTAAATGCTCATAACTTAGTCAAAAACGAACCGATTTTAATGATTCTGGGTTCAAAATGATTGTCATTACTTGCACGAGCGATATCATGTAGAAACAATTGCAAACAAGTAGCTGACAATTTTTACTTTGAATTCGATGTTTATTGAAGTGCTGTGGGATACACAATATTACTCTGCAGCGCCACCTGGTGGCAAGTGGTATCAATCAGAATACTGTATAAACCTTCTCCGTGAAAAAACAGATATATATACCAATTTTTATAATAATCAGTCGCATAGTTTTTGAGTTCGTCGATGACATACAGACAAACATTCATTTTTATATATAAGATTACAGTTTATACTACAGGGTCTGGCACCCGAAGTGTAACCATATTAAAAAGGCCATACATTTAGTTTGGCAAATTTTACTTTTATTCAATTCAAAGTAAAAAATGTGTGAAAGAAATCCAAAATTAAGAATCAATTTACTTTTGCTCGATATGACCGCCTTTTGCCTTGACTATGACCTTGAGATGGTCCATAAACGTATCGCAAGCTGCCCGAATGTGACTTGCAGGTATTTTCGCTCACTCGCGGACAATGACTTTTTTCAGCACCTCGAGATTGGAGAATCTTTTAATCGCGTCTGGTCTGGTCATTTTGAGAGCTTTTGTATGCACGTTATGAAGTTCGGAGTGTTGTTTTCTAGCCATTCTTGGTTCACTCGAGCTCTGTGAGACGTTGCCGAGTCTGGTTTAAACGTCCATGCCCTGCCACTGAAATGTTTGTCTGCCCACGGCTTCAAAGCAACCTCCAGAATACTCTTCCGATAATATTTCGCATTTACCTTGACGGCAGGCTCGATGAAAAATGATTGGAGAGCGCCCATCTGCGGTTACAGGGACCCAAAGCATTACCTGTGGCGGGTGCTACCTCCTGGTGCCCAATCGATGACTCAACTTTTCGTATGAACGATCGGTCAAATAAACCGTATCGTTTTGGGAGTTTACGAATTGCTCAATTTCAAAAATTTTCTCGTCAGAAAACACAATGTTCGGAAATTGACTGCTTTCGGCCAAGCGAAACAACTCCTTCGCTCTCCCAAGTCTGACTTGTTGCTGCTGTGGTGTGAGATCATGCGCCTTTTGGATCTTGTAAGGCTTGCCTTTGAGATCATTTTTCAGTATGCGACGAATGCTACGGTCAGATATTTTCAATTCTTTGATTGGCACTTCATCGTGGATTTCGCTGGAAGTCGCTTCTTCATTTTTTGAACCATTTCACGTGACGTTGCAGTATTTGGATGACCACCTCCTTGACGTTTCGCAATACTACCAGTATCATTGGAGCGAGTAGTGGGGCGCTAAACACAATCTTTATTTACTTTAAGGTGTTCGAGCTCACGAACAATCGCTGTTTATGATTTTAGAGCCAAAGATAATGCAATCAAACAATTACGTTTGAAATCCATTTTTGATTTTCTTTTTTCGCGTTTACTTTCGGCAAAATGCTTCCGCGCGCTTGTAAATAATACTCTAGATTGTCATTTAGCCAACTAACAGGCCGCTGATGCCCGTGTATCAGCTGCGCGAGCGGTCTGAAGTTGGTTACACTTCGAGTACCGGACCCTGTACAACAAATGTATGTATGTAAGCTTTGCACCAAATTAAAAAAAAGAAAAACAAGTTTCATCAAAATCTAAAAAATTTTCGCCAGAACTTTCCTAAAAATTTTATGTAAGCAGTTTCGTAACCCATTTAAATTTGCCCATTTAAGGTGCAAGTTTGAGGTGATATAGAAATCGCGTCCTTTTTGACAATTTTTTATGGTTGACGGTCTTCTACATTTTTGCAATATAAAAAAATATAAATTCCAGCATTCGTTTTATGGAAGAAACTTCATAACAACGTTAGTAAAAAAATTATCAAAAATCAACGCAAACTTTGCGCAACTTTAAAGTGGCCCAAAATTATATTAAAATTTAAAAAACTACACGCCCAGAATTTGTCTAAAGATTCTAAAGAGTTTGAAGTTTTTGACGAATATTTGTTGATTTTTTGTTATGCAAAGCGTGAAACTCTGTGCTATATGTTTCAAAATTCATTTATAATCTGAAATAATTCTAATGTCTTTTCAGCAAAATCCTTTAAACGAAAATTTTTATAAATTGTGCAGATGCCCAAGATGAGTTGGATGTTTTCAGGGGCACCGAAGTTACAAACTGTACAGGCGGTTATTCATTTTTTCCCCTTAATATCGTTTGTCTATTAATTTACCTTCAGATCCATGAGGTGTCTTTTTCTACTTTTCATCTTCATAGCCATAATTTTCTCATCATTTTCTTTCCTTTCTTTCTTTCAAAACTTCGTTGCTCGAAATTGATTTTAGTGCTATGCTTCAATGGACTTTGTTTCTTAGAATTTCATGTAATAGGACTATGAATAAGTTCGTGCGGTTTTTTCGAAATTTGAAACTTTATTGACGTAAAATGGTTACAAATTTAATATTCAAAATATTGTCCATCGCTTACTACTACTTTTTCCCATCTTTCTGGCAATTCACGGATTCCCTTTGTGAAAAATTCGGTCGGTTTTGCCGCAATCCACGAATCGATCCATTTTTTGACTTCATCGTAATTACGGAAGTGCAGGTCAGCCAGGCCATGTTGCATCGATCGGAAGAGATAGTAATCGGATGGCGCAAGGTCTGGACTATACAGCGGGTGGGGTAGGACATCCCATTTGAGCGTTTCTAAGTATGTTTTGACCACTTGTGCAACATGTGGCCGAGCATTGTCATGTTGCAAAATAACTTTGTCGTGTCTATCGGCGTATTGCGGCCGTTTTTCTCGCAGTGCTCGGCTCAAACGCATCAATTGTCGTCGGTAGACATCCCCCGTAATCGTTTCATTCGGTTTCAGTAGCTCATAATACACAACACCCAGCTGGTCCCACCAGATACACAGCATAACCTTCAGGCCATGAATATTCTGCGCCGACGTCGATGTTGAAGCATGGCCAGGGTATCCATACGTTGCCCGACGTTTTGGATTGTCGTAATGGACCCACTTTTCATCGCCAGTCACAATTCGATGCAAAAAACCCTTTCTTTTGTGCCGTTGAAGCAGTTGTTCGCATGCCATAAAACGGCGTTCAACGTCTCTTGGCTTCAATTCATACGGCACCCAATGGCCTACCTTTCGGATCATTCCCATGGCTTTTAAACGTTTGGAAATGGTTGATTGATCAACTCCCAAAGTTTTTGCAACCTCTTCTTGCGTTTGAGCCGGATCTTGATCGAGCAATTCCTCCAATTCGGTATCCATGAACTTTGGCGGCGCACCCTCGCGTTCTTCGTCATCCAAGCCAAAATCACCACTTGTAAAGCGTGCAAACCACTTCTGGCACGTTCGCTCAGATAGAGCATGCTCACCATAAACTTCCACCAAGATACGATGACTTTCGGCTGCTTTTTTCTTCATATTAAAATACTGAAGAAGAATTCCCCGCAAAAACACATTATTTGGCACGAAATTCGACATTTTCAAGTGTGGTAAAAATATTGTTGTTTACGCTTCAAATAAAAAACTTATACTGACGTTTGTGCCTTACGACAGTAGCTCTCCAATGAATGTTTGGAAATGTGGATCGATGGAATAATAATCAAGTTACGCCATCTGTTGTAAAACCGCACGAACTTATAAATAGACCTATTAGTTTTCCAATCTGCGAGGAACGTTGTCGAAAAAATTCGTTCCACACAAATTGACTCGCCCTAATGCGCATACAATTATTTGTGTTAGGCGCCTTATTGTTTTTCTCACAAATACTTTGCAATTTCTGTTTACATTTCTTATGACCTTTTGTTCATTCCCAAATCACGTTAAATAGTCATTTAATATTTGTCGTAATTCAATGGTGCATTCAGCGAAATTTTTGCTACCTTGGCAACTTTTTTGCAGCAGGCATAGGCGGCGCTTAAAATAATACCTACGCTTAGCATATGCATGTAGAATTTTTTAATCTAATATTATGACATTTATGACTTTTTCGCAATTTTATTGTTTCCTTACTTTGCTACATTTTTTATCTCTGGTCCATTCACTACTTAGCGAGTTCAGAAAAAGTATTTTCAGATGTGTTTTATTGCCCGTTGGCAGTTGGCAAACGAATTAAGTATTAATATTTTTTCGTTTGTACCCACAGAAAAAGCAGCATGAACGATTTTTCAATTAAATCATATTTGCAAATCAGCAAAATGTAAATTTAGTGCTTGTTCACAGATGGTTGGAAATAAGTTAATTTCGAAAAATGAATGAAGGCAAAATAAAAGAAAATAAATGAAATTCATGCAATAAATTGCGTATTGGTTATTGAAAATAAAACCATTAAAGCAGTACCGCCATAAGTAAGGCATTATAGTCCAGAAAATAGCAATGGGTCACAATGAAACAATGGCATTAGTGGGCTTATGTGGTCGCCAAAACTGGTGCTGACCTACCACTAGTCAACTGAACTGAGTTGAACATAGAAATTATGTTGACGGCTATTTTCTAGTGGGATGTATTAAAAATTCCAGAGCTGTCAGAATCAGTGACCACTTATGCAATCAGAAAACCTTCAATTGTCTTCAAACTCTTGCGCTATGTGTAGTAAAGGTTGAAAACTTCACCTAATTTCTCAAATAAAAAAAAAAGTTTTGCTTATGTTTGATCAGCCCAGCTAACTTAGCTTAACCTTACCTCTGAAATTAAAGTAAAAAATTTGCCTATGTTGTTCAGTTCAGCTAACCCAACCTAACCAAATTTCTGAGAAAATGTCAATTTTTTTTTGCTTCTATTTTTTATGAAAACTTTTACATTTTTATAAAGATTTTCCAAGATCAAAATTACAAATTAAGGAGGAACCTACCTTTATTATAGTAAGCGCTTAGGAGTAAAACAATTAATTACAGGTCTTTAAAAAACAAAAAAAGGGATAATTTAGAAGTACAAAACTTTAAATAAAATACAGTGAATGGCTTTAAAAACCCCACCTTTTCCAATTCTTATGGTAGGTAGGTAGGTAAGATGGCAAGAGTACCCCAGGTACACTTCAAGTATCCCTTACGTGTCGTTTTTATACCATAATGTGGACCACTACCTGTGCAAAGAAAAATACGATAAAACCTTTTACAGCCATCTAGTGCTGTTGATGTAGTGGAGGAGGGAAAAGGGAGATAGGCTGGAGAATTTCTTCAAGTCATCCCCAAAGAGCACGCTAAGGAATCTAAAGCGCCTAGCCGCCAGAGCCGGACATTTGCAGAGAAAATGTTTAACAGTCTCTTTCTCTGTAGGATCCCCACAGCTTCTGCAATAGGGGTTGTACGGAGCATGAGTACCAATCACGCAGTGACCAGTGAACACCGCAGTGAGTTTTGAAGTTTGATGGCGGCGGATTCCCATCATCTTAAGCGTTCTGTTTCTATCGCATTAAGGCCATAGAGTTTTCGAAATAGCACACGATGAGACAGACCTCCATCTGCCCTGCGCTTTTCTTAGAAAGAAATTGTGTAGTTTCCCTTTAACAACGGACCAAGGGACACAGATGTCTGAGAGGAGGACAGCTGAAACCGGTTCTGTCGACCCATTCCTGGCAAGTTCATCGGCAATTTCATTTCCCTCTATGACGGACCCGACGGGTTTCGATGACTCTTTCGACTTATTCCAATTGACGAGGTTTGTCCGCAGGCAACAATCTTTGCGTCAATTGAATCTTATACGGGAATAAATGAAAATTAATGCGGATAATTCGTTGCAAAGTGCTCCGAGCAATGCCCAACTGCTGAGAACGGCGATTTTGTGATGTCCTTGGCGACGCCTTGGTCGGTTTTGATTTGGCCTCTTTGTATTTGAAAGAGCATCACCAGTCGAAAACCTTTAGTACAAACTTAGAAGGCGCCCTTTTCACATTATTTAATTTTTTATACTTTTGTATTTTTTGAGTTCCTCCTTATAGGAGTTGCATGTCTGCAGGACCGCGAAGACCTCTGCTTGAAAATTACTGCTCGTTTCCGGCAGTTTAAAGGATACCGAAATGCTGGCTGATTTAGAGAGAGCCCACGCTCTCACTCCAGATTCCATCTTGGATCCGTCAGTGAAAACAGAGATACCTGTATCCGTGCCGACTCTCCCCTCCTTCTTGTATTGCCTGCTCTGAAAGATAGCTCTAGCACAACCCTCAAAACCCAATTTGCGAAGAACAGATAAGGAAGGGGAGATCTGCTTCAAGATGCTACTATGTCCTACAGGAAATTGTTTCCAATTCTTATAATTCAAAATATTCAAACGTCAATAATCTAGTAGTGTATGCCAAAGTCCGAATTCTTCTAAA
This sequence comes from Anastrepha ludens, assembly GCF_028408465.1. Taxonomy (NCBI): domain Eukaryota; kingdom Metazoa; phylum Arthropoda; class Insecta; order Diptera; family Tephritidae; genus Anastrepha; species Anastrepha ludens. The sequence goes on along the minus strand of NC_071499.1, from coordinate 48,496,197 downwards.
AGCTCCCCCAAAATAAATTTAAAAAAAATATAAAAAAAGGATCTTTAGACTCCAAAAAAATGTTAAAACGAAACAACAAACTTAAAACTTAAATTAAAAAGTTAATATCTTAAATTAGAAAAAAAAAAATTCTGAAATGTTGGTGTAACTTCTAAATTTTTTGCACCATATTTTACTAAAAATCAAAGCAGAAATTTCGAAAAATTGCGAACAAACCTGACAAGATTTTTTAAAATTTTATTTATTTTTTATTTTAATAAAATTTCAGTTTTTTTGAATTTTGTCCAAGGAATTGTATGGAGTGCATAGAGAGATTAAATTTTGTAGCGGCTCGCAGAGACTAAAGCTTCATCCACTCTAAAGTGTGGCGCCTTTTTAAAATTATGAGCCTGTTGAGCGACCGCGACCTGCATTCCATAAAACATAGTACTAACATACCAAGCCACGTTTTCCTCATGTATCGCTTTTGCCGGTAGCAATTAGTATATGACAAACCGCTTGTCTGTATGTGTAAGCAAAAATTTACATCTACCGTTCAATTAAATTACACACAACATATCAACCTGGACAGATTGTAAAAATTTCCATTCATTCTCATCGACATTCTGCTGAAACAAGTTTTACAACTCGCTGTGTGTGACAGCAACAACAAGAAGGAATGCAAAACTTCACACGAGATGTTTTAATGATGACACTTTGAAAAATATTTTTGTAACACCTTTACCTCCCCACCTCGTTTTATTACTGAATATTCACCTTCTACTCCTAGCTTCTTCCGACGTCTTTCTCACGCTCTCTGGCTGGTTTGTGACTGTTTGGCTGGTGGGTTGTCTTTAATTTTTATTTGTTTTATGTTTTAATTACAGAATGACATAATTTGAATTATAGCAACAGCTAGAGGAAACATAGAAAAGCAACAATAAAACTGCAATAAAACGACGAAAAACAAAAAGTCAGCCACAAACACAAATATGATTTTCGAGTTGTAAAACACGTGAACTTTCGTGCCCTCCGTCATCATTAACACAGTGCCAAGGAAGACTGCTAGTTTGACGTAACAATAAAAGATACAGTCGAAGTACGAAATTTAAAGGTCCACAAAAATGAACATAACAGACATGCCATTAAATACAGGCTGTAACCGCGAATTATGAGCTTTGCGAAATATTAAATTACTACGCGGACATTAGAATACATTTTCTTGAGCGAAAAGTTAAAAAATATTTAGTTTATACTACAATTCTTTCTCTCTTCTTATGGATTGGCGCAATAACCACTTCCGCGATTTTGGCTGAGTTTAACAAAGCGCGCCAGCTGGACAATCCAAGTGAAGCCTAGTGCTTCACCACCTGATCTTTCCAACGCAGAGGAGGCCTTCCATAATTCTAGAATATATATTTTGTATGACAGCCTTACCTCTTAGTGTTCTTCTTGTTAATACAGTTTGTATAATTTTCTTTCAATAAAACTCGGCTCAGAAGGTAGTCATCGCAACATCTTCTTTTAAATTCCTGCTTAGATCGATCGCCAACTTCGAAGAGCAGCTGAATTTTGTCAGATAGCCAGGCAGTCTTCAATGTACCGCAGTTAACAAGGCTTTTAACATCTAAACTCGTTAGAGGAATACTTCACATGAAGGACATGACGACAACAAATACGCATGGCCGTCCATATTTGTTTTCCTTTTAGTTTTTACTTAACTTTTGCCCTAACATTTTCAATAGGGTTGACATCAGGCGACTGTGAAGGCCAATCCGACATTTCAATCCCATCTTGCTGTTTCCACTCTATGCATCTTCGGCTTTGATGCTTCTAATTGTGGCCTTCTTGTAAAATTCAAGGCTGGTTAGTTCTTCCAAACATCTGCCCTGCTGACGGTAATACTTTCTGGTAAATTTTATACATCAAAACTACATTCAAATTGCCGCTAATTACAAATGAGTAGCCAAATCCTTTTTCCGAAAAGCAGGCCGCAGTATGAACCTTAGCTGGAAGCTTAGCAGTTCCTTGAAGTTGTCCATCATCAACAGAACACCAGCACCGAAGTATGCAATTTTTCGCTCAAAAGAAAGATTCGCCTATGAATATTGTGTCTGTCCAATTCCGGTCCAAATTCGCTTTAGTCACGCAAGTCTTTTTTCAATGTGTTACGATGAGAGCAGCGGTCTTTTCGATGTGCACCGAGATTCGAGGTCTTCTGCACCTAATCGTCATTGAATCGTGTTTTTGGATACATTAACACCAATTTTCCTTGAAACTGCGTCAGCTTTACGCAGCGATAAGTTCGGCTTTGTCATAAACAAACCAATGATCTTCTGATCTTGCTTTGGAGAGGTAGTATCTTTTAGACCTCGTCCGTGGAAGACACGTTTTCTACTTCGGTTCACCATTGCACGCATTTATTTATGATCGTCTTCGATTTCTTCAAATATTTTCCTGCATTTTTGGACCTTTAGGGTGTGTACTTGCGAACACTTTCTCAAATCGTTCAACATACGCGGAACTCCTGTTGCAAAAACAACGTCCGTTTTATATTGTAAATTTTTCACAAAACTAACAAATTGCACAACACTGATTGCGAAAAAACTCAACAGCATTTGAGGTGTTTGATAACTGAACTTTAAGTTCGAATTTTGCCGGTCACTTCTCTTTTAGACTGACTGTATATTCATGAAAACAAGGGCGGATATCTGGAAGTCGGCATGATTCAAATCCTTCAAAATTGTTTTAACTGACCCATTTCGCTTTTCGAGACCTTCCAAATTATTTTTAACCCTCTCTTAACGTGGATCCTCCTTTGATACGATTTTTACTATTACTTCAAAATAATAGCCATCGCTAGGGACACATTTTCCCCATCTCTCGGGCAATTTGTGGATGCCGTGCCAAAAAAATTGGCCATCTGTGGCCGCAAACCAATCATCGAGCCATTTTTTGGCTTCTTCGTCAGAATTGAAGCGCTGCTCGGAAAGTGCGTGGCCCATCGATGTAAACAAATGATAATCGGAAGGCGCCAAGTCTGGTGAGTAAGCCGCATGCATCAGCGGTTTCCAATCGTACGTCTCCACCAATTCCCGTGTGGCTCTTGTTCGATGTGGCTGTGCATTGTCATCAAGAAAAATTACTTTGTGACGCCGATCGGCATATTCAGGGCGTTTTCGGTGTATAGCGCTGTTCAAATCGGGCAATTGTCGTTGGTAGCGTGCACCGTCCACTGTTTCACCTGGTTTTAATAGCTCGTACCAAATCATATCACGCTGATCCCAGAAAACACACAGGATTGCCTTGCGGGCGAGGCGATTTGGTTCGACGGTTGTTTTTGGCTTGTGGCCGGGCGGACTATACGATCGTTTACGCTTGAGATTGGAGAACTGCACCCATTCTTCATCACCCGTAACGATTCGATGCAAAAAAGGCTTCCTTTTGAACCGGGAGAGCAGCATTTCTCAAGTGTTTTTTCGGTTCTCTTGCTGCCTTTCAGTCAGTTCAAGCGGCACCCATCTTCCGACCTTTAAAATCATGCCCATGTCTTTCAAACGTTTGGAAATCGTAGTTTGAAGGCACGAAGTTCGACATTTTTAAGAGCGACAAAAATGCATTGTTGTATGAAACGTAACAAACAATGAACTGAATATTGTTGACAGATAACAGACGAAAAAATAAGACATTTGGGAAGGTTTAAAAGTACTCCTAGCGACATCTATGGACTGAAAGTCTCATTTCATAGGTATACACCTGGTATACTGCAATCAGACTTTATCTAAAATAGAAATGGAAAAATCTTTTTTTATGAATAATATTAATTAAAAGGAAATAGTTTTTCAAAGAATTAAGGAATCAGAATTGGAAGAAAAATTTTAATATTTTTGGGAAATGTTTTGGCGGAAGTCTTAGAATATAATAATTTCTATAATTCCAACTGAATACAGCACCTAGACTTTTTATATGAAGAATGATGTACCCTAATATCATATTTATACACATACATACACACGTATACGCATACATATGAACATGCCCACTTATTTAAAAGTACAGCGTCATAAAACCGGGGGAACTCCTACGCCGATCTAAAAATATCCCCATATGTACGTACATAGGTGTGCATGTGAGGAAAACAGTTTGTTTACTCACACTTATCCATTTATAACAGTTAAATTCTATATTTATGTGTACATATGCGCTCCCCAACAAGGCAAATAAAACCGATTGGAAAAGCTAGCAGACAGCAAATACGGAAATAGGAATGCGAAATGAAATACTAAACTTTGTTTTCAATAACAGCCAAAAAAGCAACAACACGCAAGTGAAAAGGATAGCCAGTCGGTGGAAAAGGCGAAATCCGTAGGCGGCACAAAGGCAGCATTAGCAATGAAAGACTGTACAAACAACAACCTGAATTCTTTGTTCGCTGATTTGTGTTATTATTGTTGTTGTTTCTATGTTCTTCTTAAGTTATGTAGCATTACCCCAGCGCCCACACGCGTAATGTGAGATTTGTACTATGAAAAGAGATGGAGGAGTTGGTAAAGTAGGTGTTCTGAATGTGAATTAGGGATAAGGTAATATTCATTTTCCTTTGATAAGATTCAGAGGATGCTGGTTTTTAATGAAGGCTTTGTATTACAAAGCGCGTATGACGTCATATTCTACGAAGACCTCATTTCCATTTTAATTTGTTTATTATTTCCAACCAAATCGCGAAACAATTTACTAATGAAAAACTAACAAATAAATATCTGTTGCTACAGCATAAACATTCCTCCTACATATTTTGGGGATGCTACTGGGGTGCCAGTACTTGGCAGGCTATAACTCCAGGTTGTTCTGGTAACGTGGAACCGACTGACGTGGGTGCTATTGTTGCGTAGTGAATTAAAACTTCGAAGAAAAAACCACATCAACATTTTGCTGCGCCATTGAAGCAATGCTTTTTCGGTTAAATACGATTTTTAGCAATATATCGATCACAGCGTCACCTGGCGGATATAAATGAAAAACTCTCATTTCATTTTCCACTTTGAAAATCATTTTTTTATTTAGTAAAAAAAGTATTAAAAAAATTAAGCTGACACCATAGACTACCCTGATGATCTTGCAATCGTAGGCACGGATTGTTGTTGTTGTTGTTGTTGTTGAAGTGGTTGAATATTTCCACTGAAGTACTCCTAATTAGAGAGGCTTACCAAAGGAGCGAAGTCGTGGCCCAGCTAGCCCTGGACGTTCACATAAGTAGTGGAAAATACTTTCCTTCGCCCCTTCCGCTTGAATCTAGCTGCATGGTTCCCTACTTTCCAATGGCCTGTAAGGGTTGCAGTGATGCGTGAGATATTTGGCCGAGAGCATCCTAACAGATCATTCGTCCTTTGGATTTTGTATGGTGCGCCATGTGTTTTTTGTTGTAATACATGTAGTTAGTTGCTTCCATCTTCTTTCGGCTAAAGCATGATAGTGTGAAGCAATGGATGCTTTTAATGTGTTGAGTGGGGGGAGATTGCCACCGCCTCTGCTAAGTCTAGTGTCGAACCTTTTCTTGCTAGCTCATCCGCTATCTCAGTACCCCGTATGTCCCTATGACCGGGAACCCATATCATAGTGATTTCAAGCCAATGTCTAAGCAATTCCAGCTCCTTTCTACACTGTAAGACCAGTTTGGATGAAATGGAGTTGGAGTCTAAAGACTTTATAGCTGCTTGACTGTCTGAGAAGATAGCTACTCTTGCACCAACTTCCTTGTAGAGTTCTAGTGATTTTCAGGCTTCTCTGATCGCTAACAGTTCTGCCTGGAACACGCTGGCATAGTCGGGAAGACGAATTGTCTGAGATAGGTTGAGCGGCTCCGAATGGAAGCCAGCTCCCAAACCACAGCTCATCTTAGAATTATTTGTATAGATTTCGCTATCGTGTGTTCCAATCACCTTCCCTTTGCTCCATTCGGCTCTCAGTGGAAAATGTACCGTAAAGCCTTTCTTGAAGTTAAGGTCGGGGACTGTGTAGTCTGATCTGTTTTTGAGCAGCGAGGGCTTTTGAGGGCTTTGTTTATCTATTCTTCCGTAGTTTGATGGCCGATTACATTTTGAATAACAAAAACAAAAAAAAAAAAACCATAGAACTACGTTTCCCAATCAAAGCATTAGGGAGTGCTGGTTCAACTATGATGTTTGTGCTCTGATTGGCTCCGATGGCTTGGTGAATTTAGCGCCACCTTGTATTCTCTTATATCTACGTAAATATCCCTGCATTTATCTATTTGTACATCTAACTATTCATTTATATATTTTTCTATATTTGCTATCATCCATCTGTGCTCATCAAGCCAGTTTTATTGTAACGGAAGAATTGCGCAGTTAGCCTTAAAATTACTTTTCGTGCTCTGAAATAGAAACAAACCTTCTACAGCCTGACTGTGCCATGTGATAATTTCGAACGAAATTCCCAAATAAAAGTATTTTTTCGCCGAAGTAAATGCTTTGATTTAAAAATATAAAGAATAAATAAAAAAATAAAGGATAACTACTTCTTCCAAAGAGACAAATTAATCTAAGACACTCCACATAAAAAGGGCAATTTCACTGCCACCACAGCTCTACAAATAATTACCTACATAAATAATAATGGTCTAAGTTCACTTGAGAAATGAAAGAATAAAATTTGCTTGTGGCTGAATGCCTCGTAGCCAGTGCTGCAGTTTTATAAATTTGTATGAATAAATAAATATCGGGTATGGGAATAAATTTCCGCCCTCGTAAAAGAGGTGTCACTGCTGATACTATTTTTGTGTTCGCTCTAGTAATATACTGTGAGGTCTCGATCGCAGTAGTTGACCTTCATTTGAAGCGTAAAGATCTTTTTTTATCTGACGTCAAAAATCCGAGCGTTTATCGCCCGCACAAATTACTGCAAGGCTATACCAATAAATCCGACGCCGAAATGGATAACTCTTTATAGCATACACAAGCACTAGCCAGGAAACGGAAATAACCACCAAAAAGTAGGCCCAAAAAAAACGTCAAAAGTGACCAAGAAATGCCCCAAACAGTAGGCACCAAGGAAATATAACGGTAAAAAGTAGGCACCAAATATATATTTCCTTCAAGTTTGCACCAACAAACATGCGCCAAAAAGTAGGCAGTGTTATTTCTCTCTAGAAATTAGCAACCACAAGGAAAAACTCACAAAAAATAGCCTAAAGTGTATCTTAGATATATATAAGGTATAGCTCCCTCTCTCCTTTTCAGCTACGTTATATCTTTTTTCTCTGTCGCGGAACGAAAATTCCCAAAACGTTGCATGGCCTCGAAATTTTACTCTCCATTCTCGCTCGTCCATCGACGCCGAAGAAGTTTCACTTAAAAAAAGGCAAAAAAAACACAGAAAACAATTTAACAAAAAAGTGCTTACTCGAAAAACATTGTAAACGTTGCACAAAAAAAATCATCATGCACTCAGTTTTGCTCGCTACTGTATATAAATATAAAGAGTGCTGTTTCGCCAAAGCTTGACTTTCAACTTAGTGGCTTTTTGACCGCGGATATGTAACTCAACCCAATGACCCAAATCCTTATGATTCCCCAAAGCCAAATTTACATTAATATTTAAGAGTTAATGTCTGCCATTAAATAATGCTTAATACACACACACACATACATATATATGTATATTCACACTTCCCCACACAAAGCGGGAACAAATAGGAACTCACGAGAGCCGTTAGGGCCACGAAGGCTGCAAACATGACAAGCGGACACAAACAGATCTCAACCCACGTTTGCGACATAAAACTGAAAATTAAAATTTAAAATTTCAAACAAAAGCCAAGAGTAAAGAACAAATACAAATTGATACTAACACGAAGATGCGCGAATTGAGTGGCAGCATTGAATCGTTTTTCGACTCACAGCCATGTTAAAGTCGGGCGCTTGTAAATGAGGTTTGCTCGAGAGGAGGATACAGTGCCGGCTCTTTGCGTGCCGTAGCTTGTAAATACACAAACACATACACACAAACATATATACATGCGCATAAGTAAAATACATGTAAATTTAATTTTGCATCAACAATAGCTAGATAAAAGCAGTACAGACATGAAGCAAAAAGCCGAAATAAAAAGAGATAATAACAAGCGTAGCCAATGCGTCCTCCACAACACTGAAGTAAATTTATTTGTAAATAAGCAACAAAGTAGCTAAGATAATGCGCGACTGTGCAAAATGACGACAAGCAAGCGGAAAGACCGCCAAAACGACAAACATGCAAGCCAGCGGAGAAATACAAACAAGAATTAACAGCAGGCGTAGCGAGGAGGCGACGCGACACGCGACCCACAAGGACAAGCAGACGCACAGACTAGCAGGCCAAGCGCGGTCGCCAAGCGAGCATGCCCTGCTGTTGTACTAAAGGATAGATTGTCAGTTATACAAGTGGAATGAAGGGCAGAACTGTAGCAGGAAGCGGCGTCCACTGATAATGCCCCAGCAGTGCGCTCTGAAATGCTTCGAAAAGCTTTGCTGGGGCTGTACTAAGTTGACGAGAGCGGATAGCGGGAAGTGTGCACAGTGTCTGATATGGCTCAACCACATAGCTGACAGTCACATTAAATGTGGCAATCGTAATGCTTAGTGCATGAATAAAACAAGAACGAAAAGAAAAGCAAACCAAAAAAAAAAGTTGCATGTAGTCAAATTAGGTCGAAATGGTAACAGGAATTAGCAGTAGCCACATTTTGCGCCATCGAATGCATTTTGTATGAAAATTTTAGTAGAAGTTGCTTGCCTTTGGAGTGGTTTAGAACCAATTTGCAACCAAACACAGTAGTTATTTTTCATATCTCTCTCTCTCGTCCGCTGTACGCGTATCTGTGAGTCTGCGTGTGTGCGCGTGTAGCTCAACCACTGGCTGCGATTATGGCCACCAAGGATGCATGAAAACCACAAAAACAACAAAATTACCAACTACCAAACGAGTGCAGTTACGTTGAATGTCACACTGCTCGACTGTCGCACAGACTCCTGCTTATGCAAGTTTGTGTGTGTGAGAATTTTTGGATACTCTGTTTTCGGCTTGCTGATGGTAAATGGCAGGTTGGCGTTTTACAGAAAATGTTGTGAAAATAAATTAGCGGTTTTCGGGTAGAAAGTTGTGCGACGTAAACATATTTCTAAAAGGCGGTTACTAAATCTTTAAATTGAAATCGCCAAAACTGTTGACAGAAGCTCCCCTATGTGATTTAAAATTAAATGAAAATATTAAAAAACAGTAATTAAATACTTTCAGATTGTGTCCATATGGAAGGTCAAAACTCTTTTATTGTAGATACTTTCCTCTACTCCACTTCCTTCAATACCAATTCTTAAAAAAAGTTCGAGCAAGTTTTTTGTTATTTGAAAACTTATTTAAAATTACCATAATTTAAAAATAAATATAAAACTGAAAATTATATAAATGGGCTCACATTGTATCCATATGGAAGGACTTTTTTATCGTAGGTACTTTCCTCTATGCCACTTCCTTCAATGCCAATCCTTAAAAATGTTCCACCGAGTCTTTTGTTTTTATGTATATCAGATGAAGCAAAGAGTTCTGATCATCTTGTCGCTTAAGTTTGGTGATGAAATTAATAATATTTTATTGTTTTTGCTTAACTCCAGTTCTTGGCCAATGAAATAAATGCCCTCCAGCTGGCCCGGCCTCATGACTTCCTTGATTTTGTCGCTCCTTTCGACGATCGTCCTATGAAAATGGGGTTCTTCTGTGGTGTCCATAATACCAGATCGTTGGTATCACCCCTCAGCTGAAGCATTCGATACGGTAGCGGACCCTTAACTCTAGATAGCACAACTTTGTATAATCGGCGAAGTAATTTTCGTGGGTATAGGTTGACCGAAATCTAAAAAAAGTGAAAACTGATAAACTGAAAAAATTAACTAAAAGAAAGTTGAAATTTTTTGGCCAAAAAGAGTTTATATGTTTATTTAATCTATAAATTAAAAAAATTATAAAAAACCAAAAAATCAGCTAATTCTAAAAATTCGGAATTTAGTTTGTATCAGCAGCAGTGTCCGTCAAATTACAATAGGCGTCATCCAATCGATGAAGTTGAGATTTGGCGTATAAAAAAAAAAAAAAGAAATGCTATTTAGAGTTAAGTGGCAAATATTTTTGTGATGTCTGCTTCCACTTTTCTTCTCCAGCCGTGGTGGTACTGAAAATTGCTTAAATTTTTTTCTTTTTCACATTCATTTAATAACTCGGCTCTAACGCACAACTGGCCACTCTAAACATATACAAAAATTTTTGATGTGAAGAGTCGTCTTTAAATTGACGCATATACAAGGTGGTGCAAAAGTAACCTTGCGATGTTTTTTGGCTGTAATTAAAAGAAAAATGAAAAACTTTTATTCTTCTTGTGGATTATTTTTATTTGGTTTTTAATTTTTTTTACATCAAGTCGAGAATATGATGTCATGTAAATGGCCGCCGCCACAGTTGATTGCCATTTGAGCCCTTTTTATGGCATTTTTCATCTCTTTGGCCAAAACTTCCGGCGATAGGTCCTCACATTCTTGACGGATATTGTCTTTAAGAGCTGCAAGAGTCTGAGGCTTGTTAATATAAACCCGCAACTTCAAAAAGCCCCATAAAAAGAAGTCTGGAGCGGTCAAATCAGGCGATCTTGCTGGCCAGTGCAAATCGCCAAAACGGGAGATTAGGCGCCCGGGAAATGCATCCTTAAGCATATCGGTTGTGGCACGTGCAGTGTGTGCCGTTGCACAGTCCTGTTGGAATCAGATGTTTTCCAATCGCAATTCATCAAGTTGCGGCAAAAAGAACTCGTTGATCATTGCTCTGTAGCGCTCACCATTCACAGTAACCGTTTGGTCCGCGACGTCTTCGAAGAAAACAGGTCCGATGACTCCTCCAGCGAAAACAGCACACCATACAGTGACTTTGAGCGGGTGTAATGGCTCTTCGTGGGTTACACGCGGATTTTCAGTGCCCCAGAAGCGTAAATTTTGCTTATTTACGTACCCGCTAAGATGGAAATGGGCCTCATCCCTCATGATTATTTTTGATGAAAAATCATCTTCCTCTTGGTCGGGATTAAGATGGCTTGAGCGTATGTTAGACACGATTGGCGGTCAGAAGCTAACAGCTGATGCACCGTCTGGACTTTGTACGGAAACATCTTCAAATCTTGTACCAAAATTCGCTGTAAAGACCGTCGACTGATACCATTTGCGTGGCACGTCGTCTGGTCGATGTCGTCGGCGCTTCCATGACATCCTCGGCTACAGCAGCAATATTCTCTGCAGAACGGCTACTCCGGGGCTTGCCACGCCTGGCAGCATCTCGTGTTGTGGCAGTCTCTTCGAGGCGAGCGGCTAAACGTCGCAGTGTTTTACCAGTAGGCGTTGGACGGCAAGGAAATCTGCGACGAAATTCACGTTGTGCCAAAGTCACGGACCGATTATTGGTCAAATAAATAGTCAACAATATTCCGCGTTCTGGAGCAGTGTAGCGTAACATTGTTTATTAACGTGTATTTCGCATGTGTTTACTACACAAATGTCAAAACAGAACTGACATTAGGGGCCAATCGCAAAATTTATAGCATTTTCTGATAGGAGGATTACTTTAGCGCCACCTGTTATAATAATAAATTATTGAAGCAATGCAAACATCGCGAGATATGGGTCACTGGAGGTATTTAGGCTGCACTAATACATCTCCTGAAAACCTAACGCCATCCCAGATCAATGCAAAAGCAAATAATCGACAACATTGACAATCTTTTGTGTCGGAACTATGCGCCACTAAACGGCGCGTCAGCAACAAATAATAATAATAGGACTATGAATAAGTTCGTGCGGTTTTTTTCGAAATTTGAAACTTTATTGACGTAAAATGGTTACAAATTTAATATTCAAAATATTGTCCATCGCTTACTACTACTTTTTCCCATCTTTCTGGCAATTCACGGATTCCCTTTGTGAAAAATTCGGTCGGTTTTGACGCAATCCACGAATCGATCCATTTTTTGACTTCATCGTAATTACGGAAGTGCTGGTCAGCCAGGCCATGTTGCATCGATCGGAAGAGATAGTAATCGGATGGCGCAAGGTCTGGACTATACGGCGGGTGGGGTAGGACATCCCATTTGAGCGTTTCTAAGTATGTTTTGACCACTTGTGCAACATGTGGCCGAGCATTGTCATGTTGCAAAATAACTTTGTCGTGTCTATCGGCGTATTGCGGCCGTTTTTCTGGCAGTGCTCGGCTCAAACGCATCAATTGTCGTCGGTAGACATCCCCCGTAATCGTTTCATTCGGTTTCAGTAGCTCATAATACACAACACCCAGCTGGTCCCACCAGATACACAGCATAACCTTCAGGCCATGAATATTCTGCGCCGACGTCGATGTTGAAGCATGGCCAGGGTATCCATACGTTGCCCGACGTTTTGGATTGTCGTAATGGACCCACTTTTCATCGCCAGTCACAATTCGATGCAAAAAACCCTTTCTTTTGTGCCGTTGAAGCAGTTGTTCGCATGCCATAAAACGGCGTTCAACGTCTCTTGGCTTCAATTCATACGGCACCCAATGGCCTACCTTTCGGATCATTCCCATGGCTTTTAAACGTTTGGAAATGGTTGATTGATCAACTCCCAAAGTTTTTGCAACCTCTTCTTGCGTTTGAGCCGGATCTTGATCGAGCAATTCCTCCAATTCGGTATCCATGAACTTTGGCGGCGCACCCTCGCGTTCTTCGTCTTCCAAGCCAAAATCACCACTTTTAAAGCGTGCAAACCACTTCTGGCACGTTCGCTCAGATAGAGCATGCTCACCATAAACTTCCACCAAGATACGATGACTTTCGGCTGCTTTTTTCTTCATATTAAAATAATGAAGAAGAATTCCCCGCAAAAACACATTATTTGGCACGAGATTCGACATTTTCAAGTGTGGTAAAAATATTGTTGTTTACGCTTCAAATAAAAAACTTATACTGACGTTTGTGCCTTACGACAGTAGCTCTCCAATGAATGTTTGGAAATGTGGATCGATGGAATAATAATCAAGTTACGCCATCTGTTGTAAAACCGAAACGAACTTATTCATAGTCCTATTAATATTGTAATAATTAATATTATAATACAACTCCTACCTGCTTTAAGCTGCAGCACTACTAAATCCTCGTTTTGAGCTCAACCTCAGTCGATTGGAGTACTTGAACTTCATGCCCTCTAATCTTTTTTTATTTGCAAAGCGTCTCCAAATCGCATTTTCTGTACCTCTGGATGAATTTTTCATTTGATTTGATTTTTTTTAATACTGTGGAGGCTTTGCACTTCCTCTAAAGCCACCAAGTGAAGTGTTTGTATACAGCCGGAGAAAAAACCATACACAGAACCACAACTCTATGCAAAAATTATAAAAATTCAACAAACTTACACCAACACTTTTACGATTTTATGAATATTAAAAAGAAATTCGGTACGCAGTTTTATACTCCATTGAATGCACGACAAATTTTTAATATGGAGAAAATGCGCAATACCCTCAGTAAAAAATTATTATCAAACAAAATCAACGAAAATTATGAGCCACGTCAAACTTACACATTATTGGACTAGAAATTTGTGGTCTCTAAACTTGCGTACCGAATTTAAAAAGTTCAAATTTTGATAGAATGGTTTGAAATTTTTGTAAATAGTGATCAAATTTTTATAAATTTTTCCCGACAATTAATGAAAATTAAAAAAGAATATACAAAAAACTAGTCAAATCTGGTCAAAATATTGAGGTGATGTACCTTTTTCGCCACGGCGTAGACTGGGTGCTAGTGAATTGGATTCGTTCGATGCTGAGCTAAAGAATCGTCTCGGTGCGAGCAGAGGAATATCTGCTGGTGTCATTCGGGGTTAATATAGGTTGCCACCAAGGCGGTGTGGTGTCTTCATTGCTCTGGTGCATGGTAATCGATCCTCTACTCACCACCTTAAACGACTCGGGAGTCTACGCACAAGCGTATGATGACGATGTTGCCTGTTTGGTAACAGGCCTTTCGCATATGAACATCTGCAGAAGTGCAGAAAACTCTGGATATGACTGCCACTTGGTGCTGTGCGAATGTGCTATCGGCAAATCCCACCAATACTGGTATTGTTCTCTTCACCAGAAGGAAGAAGCTTGATGGACTCATTCTGCCTAAGCTAAAAGGGATCACAATCCAGCTACACAAAGAAATCAAATATCTTGGAGTAATCCTCGATAGTAAACTGCTTTGGAAATCACACTTTGAAACAAAGACATCCAAAGCACTGACAGTCTTCTGGCAGTGCAAGGGTGGTTTTGAAAAAACGTGGGGTATTTCTCCTAGCAAGGTTCTATGGATATACACGGCTATGATGAGACCTATTATCACCTATGCATCAGTGGTGTGGATGAGTAGACTCTCTCACGTGGGAGTCAGGAGGACCTTATCGAGACTGCAACGCACTGTGGCCATCTGTTACGTCGGAGCTTTTCCGACTATTTCAGGCCCGGCATAAGATGCTCTGATTAGTCTACCACCACTTGATGTTTTGACACAATAGGAATTAGTACGACCCCTGTACGGCTTTGGACAACCGAGTAGGCATGGACTTTAATCCAACGTTCCTTGCCACGCCCCTTGACTCCATGCCATCCAGAGTCGTGCTTGACTAGAGATACAGTGGGGTGTTGCCAGAGGCTAAACTGTGGTCAAACTTACAAAATGAGCCCGGCAAACACTGTTTTCGTATTTTCACGGATGGCTCCAGCCAACCGAGCACGGTTCCGGCTCTGGGTTCTAGGTGGAATTCAGCGGTGTTTCAAGCGGAGGTGTATGCGGTTCAAGAACCGATGGAGAGGCAGATCTATATGTGTCTGCCAAGCTGCGCTCATGGCCATAGACAGCCCCCCAACCGCTTCAAGGGTAGTCGAGTCCTGTAAATCCTATGTCGGTAGGCATGTGAGTATCGCGGGTGTCGAGATCTCTGACTCTTTAGCCAGAATGGGATCTGTTCTGACACTGCCTTCTGCAGCCATCAAAGTCACTTGCGAGTAATGTTAAATGATTACTTGATTACTTTGAATAGGTTTATCAATATATGTATAATGTCGGCTATGCTTGCCTCAACACATTTCAGGTGAATGGGCGATCTTAGCTGGATCTAAAAATTCTTAAGGCAATACCTTATAGGTGTGTGACTTGCAAAGACGTCGTCTTAGTACTTGATACCGATACTGAAAGTGCTTTGGATAACAGGCGCTAGTAATCTGATATCCGGTTGCCAGATATATTGTTGTTCGCAGAGCTTCTCCGCTCTTGTGAAATTAAATATTTTATTCCGTTCTAAAATTTCTAACCCAGCTCTTCGATACAACTTAGAGTATCTTTGTGTGGCTGGCGGTGAGCTGTGAACGGCTTCTTATGTCAAACTGCACGGAACAGTGGTCGACTCTTTCTTCTACGAAAACCTGATATAAAAATTCCAAATTTTATGTTTAAAAATTTGCGAAGTACAATACTAAACTCCGCATTAATATCTTCAATGTTAGCTTCTAGCGTTCTGGCGCGAAAACAAAATCTGGATGACCCATCCGACCCATCTATTTTCAAAGGAATTCCGAAAGAAACGAATTTTCGCCGCTTCACTAAATTTTGCATTTTTGCTGAAACTTTAAAAAGCTTTTCAGTCATAGTTAAAGCAAACGGATTACCATTATGCTTGTCTCGAGAATCCTTGAGCTTAATAAGTTAGCATTCAGTCAACATCAATGCCAACGAAAGTCACAGAATCGACAGCAGCCGTGACGGTGTAAACAATACAAGTAGAGAGAAAGAGAAGCGCAACAACAATACCATTGTAACCAACAAGCTACCAGCAGCAACTATACAAGTACAACAATGATGACAGTATCCTTTAGATCGCCTACTGCATTCACTTTTAATGACGACTTTGTGGAAAGTTGGAATGTGGGTACCTCTGCTCCGACCTTCGCGCTGTTTGAGTAGTTATTTCTCTTGTTCTATTTTTTGTTTGTTTTGTTTTTATGTAGTCTGACTGGCCGAAAACCCACTACCCTGACAATGTGTTGCGGTTGGTTGCTACCGTAACGGTACCCAGTTTGTTTGGTTGTTTTGAGATTTTCTCTTTTTTCTCGCCCACATCCTTGCTGTTCTGTGTAAGGAGATGAGTAAGAACGTGACTGACTATTTGGCCAAACTATGGAGGAGCACTAAAATGCCACAATAGAACACCAAGGATAATAATGATGCTAGCGCTGAAAATTGCTCAAAGAGGCAGTGCAACGCAAGAAGGAAATAAAAAAAGAGATTTTGTAAAGCCGAAAAATAAAGAAGAGAAAAGTGAAAAAAGAAAGAAAATTGGTAGAAAAGTGCTGGAGCGGTTAAGTGCAGCTAGAGCGACGGTCAGTTTTGAATGGAACACAAAATCCTTTATGCTTCCACAGCATCTCTGCCCTTTTGCCCCGTTTGTGTGACTCTATGTGTGTACGTATGTATGTGTGTGCTACGTTGAGTGACAGCAAATGTTTTCCCACTTTCTCTATCTTGCCTCACAACTTTGGTTACAGATACATTAATATGTATGTGTGCGGGCTCCTTTCTTGCTTGTGGTTTAGTTATAGCCAAAACCACCGAGTGACAGCACGCTGACAGCACTACCAACGCCGTGCCAAGCGGCGAGCAAAGTGAACAAAGCCAATGACAGCTACAAAGACAGCAAAACAACCAGACATGGCAAGGACAACGGAATTTTATTATGCTCATAAAATTTAAAAGGTTGCATACAACATAGACATCCATACATTTACGTATGTACATACATACATACGTACAACAACTAAATATTCTTAAATGCACGCCCGTCACGTATATGCAATATTTCATGAGCTCTTAATTTAGTTGACTGCTACGTGTATTGTGTCACATCATCCTGGCTAAAACAACAGCAAAAAATTCTGATATGGCGTCGCAAAGAGATCTTAATGAGCAAAGGTCTTGTCAGACGGCGCAAAATGAGCACGCACGCACACACTTAAAGGCTAACTAGCTTTGTTTTGAGGCAAATTTTAGAATTTAATTTTCAATTTCGAGATTTCACAGGAAGATATTTTCACTTCACAGGCACTAAGTCATATTCGGGAGATTTTTCACAGGCGCTCATCTACAGTGAGTCGTTTGCTTTCTAACCGAAGCGCGAGTGAAGACTTAAGCCGCTGGTTTTCGTAAATTATTAAAGCGAATATAAAACAGCACTACTGTCAAGTTTCGCATACACAAAAGATCAGCTCTCAGGGGCGATCTAGGGTATGTATGTATATAGTCGGAATTTGGATTTTTCATTTCCCACTCCTGATAATAACGCTAAAATCCCTCTAACAACGAATGCTGAAGAAAATGAGGAAATTAAAAAGCTCAATTTAAAAAAGTCGCCTGGCTTGGATCTAATCACCAGCAAAATCCTAAAGCAATTCCCTTAAAATACTTTATGAAGGATAACAAAAATTATGAATGCCACTTTCAAATAAAAAATTCATTCCCATCTAGTAAAAAACAGCTGAGTTCGTCATATTGAACAAGCCAGGAAAACCATTACACGTCGTAACATCATACCGGCCCATATCTCTCTTGCCTATGATATCAAAATTTATGAAAAAAATACTTGTTCAGCATCTGAAACACGTAGTTGAACAGAGAAATATAATTCCTATACAGCAATTTATTTTTCGCGCAAAGAATTCAAACAGCGACCAAGTCCACAGATTAACTCGAGTTATTGAAGACGCCTATGAAGAAAAACAGGCATACTCCGCTGTCTTTTTTGACGTGTTCAAAGTCTTTGACAAAGTTGGCCACGCAGGTCACTCTCAACCTACTAAAATCATATATAACAGATCGCTTTTTTCAATTCAAGTACTGCGATCCACACTTCGCACTCAAAGATATTTACATCCGGCTTTCCACAAAGCAGTGCATTAGGGCCTATCCTTTACCTAATTTTTACTTGCGACTTATTCATCATTTGGAGCCAGTCCGAGTAAATAACGATGTCTAAGCAACATCTTTTAATGGGCAACCAGATGTCGCATAAATGAAACAAATATGTATATCGACTTTACCTACAACGAAATCAGACATAAACGGAGTACAAATCCCATATCATAACACCGCTAAGTATCTGGGTATGACTTTAGATACTGAACTCAAATGGAACGGACATGTTGAAAAGAAAAATGAGGCATTCAAACTGAAGTACCGAAACATGAATTGGCTTATGGGCAAGCGATCTGCTTTATCCACATACCACAAAGTGCTGCTATATAACTGGATACTCAAACCAATATGGACGTATGAAATCCAACTATGGGGTTGCTCCAGCACCAGCAATACCTTGCAAATACAAAGGTTTCAAAACAAAGACTTGAGGTGTGCTGTTAACGCGCCTTGGTACGTACGCGAGTAGCGATCTCGAGCTGGACCTTCGTATTGAGTCAGTTGCTGCGGTGATCCAAAAATATGCCATTTCGCACATGAAGCGGTTCTCCCACCATGTCAACAGCGAGCTTTAGCTTTCACCGATCTGAACGAGTGCACAGAATGAATGAAGCAGAAGTAGTCGCATCACCTCACATAGCACCCAACTACTCTGCAAGGAGGATGCAGAGCATCATAACTCATTAAAAAGCCTAAACAAATTATTCGTTAATTAAAACGTTTGGTAGCTTCAGCGTGGAATAAGCGTTCACACAGCCTATATTGCAGTATAATCAATGTACATACCTATGTCCCAATTTAAAGTAGAGTTGAGAAACATCCCGAAGGAATCCCACTCACATATTTCAATTTATTTGTTTTTCTATGATCAAATTTCTGAGAATTTTCACATTTTTTATATATAATTTTTATTAACGCGAAGTAGTAAGCCTTGATTCCTTATCTGTCATCAAATTGAATATATTTAGTGGTATCTGCCTTGTTTAATGAAAAGTGATCTCTCTGCACGGCTCCAAAATACATTGTTGGGCTTTACCTCTACACAGTTATGAGTTAGGATAAATTAAGTTTAAGTACAATTGAGTTCAGTTAGGTTAAATGAGGTCAAGTTAAGGGGCGCCTAGGGGTGGTCTAGAATTTCCAAAAAATCGATTTTTTTTCGATATTTCGAGAGTATACATTTTTAAGAGTATACCGTCAAATTTTTGGAATGATATTCCCAGTATTTTCGATTCTACAGTTGTTTTAGTAGGTAAAGTTAGATTGGTCACGCGCCGCCATCATTGGGCGCATTATCCACTCTCAAAACTTTAAATTCAATTATCTCGAAACTTTTTTTTCGGTCAAGTGTTGTCAACAAAAAACAAAACCAGCTCAACCCAATCGCCTGAAATTTTAATACGTTATTTACAACATCAATCGCTATCGCCCGTACTAGAATTATATTATTATTTCACTTATTTCGTATTGTTTCTTATTAAAAAACTGAAAATAAAACCCGATTTTTAGAGTGTCAAATTCAAAACCGCGTCACTTGTCAATTTGTTTTTATTCTAGCTAAAGTCAAAAATTATTAATACAATTTTTTTTGGATTTTGTGTTTAAAATAAATAGAAGAGCCAAAATGGACAACACCGTCCAGGTCGAATTTTTTGGAAAAGTAAACTTCAGAGCCATTTTTAAAATTCTAAAATTAAAAGAAAAACATTTATTTTAAATTTTTGTATGTAAAGAAAATTAAATGAAAAGCCTAAAAAAATTAAATATGGTTTTTATTTTTTTTTATTTAAAAAAAAGTTCCCGAAAATACTCTAAATTTTCGAGCTCTAGACCAACGGGGCGCCTTAAGTAAGTTTAATAAGGTTAAATTATGTTAAGTTCAAATAGTTTAAGAAAATTCAGTTGAATAAGTTACGTTAGCTTAATTAAGTTAAATTTAGTTGAGCTAAGTTAAATTAAGTTAATTTAAGTTACGTTAGGATTAGTTAAGCGTTAAGTTCAGTTACGTTAATATTAGTTAAGCGTTAAGTTAAGTTAAGCGTTAAGTTAAGTTAAGCGTTAAGTTAAGTTAAGTTAAGTTGAGTTAAGTTAAGTTAAGTTAAGTTAAAATAATTTAACTAAAATTAAGTTGAGTTAGGTCCAGTTAAGTTAAATTAAGTTAAGGTAAAATATTTTAAATGAAGTAAAGTTACGTTAAGTTTAGTTAAGTTAAATTAAGTTGAGTTCAACTGAGTTGAGTTGGGTTAGCTGTGGTCAAGCTAAGTTAAGTCGCGTTGCGATGAATTAAGTTAACTTCAAACAAAAAGTTAAGTTGAGTTACGTTTAGTTATGTTAAATTAAGTTAAGTTAAGTTAAATTAAGTTAAGTTGAGTTTACTTAAGCAAAGATAAGTTGAGTTAAGTTTTCTCGTGCTCAGTTAAGTCAAGTCAAATTAAGTCGATCAGAGATAAGTTAGGTAAAGTTATGTTAAGTTAAGTAAAGTCCACTCGAATTAATGATTTGAATGGGAATAATTGAATGAAATGTTTTAGTGCTTGCTCACTAATTATTCGCCATGAACCCTTCAGTTTCTGTTTGTTTCCAACTACCATTGTTCTTTGGCCCTGCTTTCCTTCCATTCCCCTTAAACGTTCCCGGCACTTTTGAAAGCCTTTCCGCTTGCGAAATCCCTATTATGAATCATAAAATGACTCCGTAAAGGCTTAATATCAAACATATGCATATTAACTGAATATTTGTGTGCCAACCTGTTGCTAAAAAAAACACAAAAGCAACATGTAAAGACATGTGTATACACATACATGCACGTGATTGCCTGCTTTCGCTATCGCCCTTGTCATAAATCTGCTGGTCTCTAATTTGTAGTTGGAAAACAATTAGCTTGCCACAAGACAAAAACGTAATTACATACACCACCACCTCGCATGAATGACTCAGTAATATAATAAATAAACTGTACTGTGTAAAAAGGTCCAACGCCTGTAGAGCTGCAACAAAATTTTCACACTTTTGTAATAGGCTCCCCCTTTGTTTGTTTTATCTTTATTGCATGACAGTTTTTGACATCGTAACATTAAATTAACATATTTATCTTTATGTGGTTTTTGCTTTCGCTCAAAATAATTTTATTAATATTAATAAACAGTGCAGTTAAGATGGCCACTTTTTACAGCGAACATCCCCTGAGGGTGAATTTGGCGTTTGTTAATAGACATTACATTTTATGTGTGTGTGTGTGTGTGTGTGTAAGTTTCGTGTTTATGACCTACAGCTAGCAACTTTGCTGTGTTTCAGTGTTTGTGTGCACTTTTCTGGTGAAAACTTGTAATATTTTCAAAGCGTTTATTAAGCTATGATGTGGCAGCGCAAGCTGCTAATTAACGAAACAGCTGCCGTAGAAAAAGCCTTGCGCCATTCACATAGCGACTTTTCGTGCGCTAAGGATGCTTGCGGTTTTTCGTGAAATAAGCGGCGGGTCAATGCAGAGTTCACTGATTTGCTATATGCGAAACTCTAAAGAGCTATTAAATCATCATCAATTTGGTTATAATTTTTTCTTTTTTTTAGATTAATTTTTAAAATTTCACAAATTTACTTTGAACTTTGATTAAAATCCCTGTATTGAAATTAGGTGGCAACTGCGCTCGGAGCAAAAGTGGATGCCATTCCTTGGATATTTTTTTGGATTACCGATATTTGACACACGAGCTAATTAATCAAAATTGATTAAGAAAGATTTGACTTAATCGAATTGTTAGTATTAAAATAAAGTTGGCAACTCTGCTCAAAACTACTTTGGGGACTTAGTTTCAAGGTTGACAAGGTTTGACTAAATTTTTTTTATTTATATTGTAAATACAAATTTTTTGCTTTAAATATATTCGACTCAAAAACAATGAGCAGCTTAATAAAAATTTCAAATTTGTTCAAGATTTAAAAAATTTTATAATTTCCATCAAAATTTTAAAATTTTTAATCATTGTCTATGGAGTTTTATGGTCCATTAATTGCTATCTATTAAAGTTATTGTAATTCTATCTATTACGATTAAAGCATTAAAGCCAAACGAAACAATGACAAAGGCGATGTCATAACGAGGAAAACACAGAACACAGAAGGAACTGCCTACTTGCGGTTTTCAGTTCGTTGCGTATACAAAGATTCGAATAGAGTATTTTCCAGTGCAATGGAAAGTATTGGCCTTTATCCTAATAACTATTCCTGGAAAAACCGTATGTATGGCATCCTCTTATAGACCAATAAGTTTGCTTCCTATTTTATAGAAAGCCTTCGAAAAACTTTTACTAAATTGGCTCAACTCAATAAATGCACAAAGGCATCTTAACCTCAGATGTTCGGATTCAGGAAACATCATTCCACCAGCGAGCAGAGCAACTCTGTGTGCTATTTTGGTAGAGAAGCATTCGAAAATAGCGCATACTGTGTTGCCGTTTTCATAGACATATCACAAGCATTTAACAAGGTATGGCACGGGGGCCTGCTAAACAAATTAAAAATGAATTTTCCTCATAATTTTATATACTGCTAAAATCATACTTACAAAGCAGACATTTTCGAGTTAAAATATATGAAGAAGTTACCAATATCTATGAAATGAATGCAGGTGTGCCCTAGAGAAGTGTCCTGGGACCAGTACTTTTTGCGCTTTTCACTGCCGACCTACCTTAATCAGTCAGCACACATACAGCACCCGTACATATGCAGATGACACTGTAGTAATGGCTAGAAATAGTCACGCTTCTACTGCTTCTAATCAACTTCACCAAAAACTCAAAGCCTTAGCACATGGCTGAACAAAAGGGGCATATAAAAACCAATGAAGCAAAATTAGCGCAAATAACTTTCACGCTTCGCAAGGCTACTAGTCCCCTAGTGCAACTTAACGACTGCGAGATATTCAAAACGGGCCACATCAAATACTTTGGCATTCATTTTGATTGACGACCTGGCTATGTCAAATATTTTCAAAGCTGAAGCAGCTAGGGCGAAAACTTCGTTCTTTTATTGGGTACTTTTCCATAAATCAGAGTTCTCGCTGGACAATAAGCTGCTCATATATTTATAAAGCAATACTGAAACCAATATGGACATACGGAGTGTACATTTGGCGCTCAGCTTCAAAATCAAATCTTGACATCAAACAAAGATCTTGAAGTGCTATCGGTACATGAAGAAACTGGTATCATCAGCATAAAGTGTAACAAACGTCTTGCTAAACATTCAAATCGTCGGGTGTCGAACCTATCACACCAAACCAACGTTCCACGCAGACTTCAAACTTTTATGCTTTTATGCCATCTTTTCAATTTTAATTAAATATAATACTGAATGCTATGTATGACAGATTGTATTCAATAAATGGAGTTATACTTCTGCTCAAATATGAACGAGACGTTATCAATAAAACGGTCCGCGGATG
Organism: Anastrepha ludens; assembly: GCF_028408465.1. Lineage (NCBI taxonomy): Eukaryota > Metazoa > Arthropoda > Insecta > Diptera > Tephritidae > Anastrepha > Anastrepha ludens. The sequence continues at coordinate 48,472,708 of NC_071499.1, read as the reverse complement.
ACATATGGCAAAAATAAATTTTTTGTTGGATGGTAGGACTGTTATAAGCTTACATGGCAAATTTCAGCGTGATATGTCACATAGTTTTTTTTCTGTGCTACTGTAAACAAGTCAAGCTCGAGTGTGTTTTTCGAATTTTACGATGGAAATTCAAGTTGAACAAATAATTTGTTTGAAATTTTGTTATTCCAACAAAATTTCGGCTTCAGACGCCTTAAAAATGTCGCAAACAACCTATGGGGACTCTGCTCTATCGCGTGCGCGTGTTTTCCAGTGGTACAAATCGTTCAAAGAAGGCCGTACATCGGTTGAAAACTTGCCTCATGAACGTCGTCCAGCAACATCAGTAAGTCGGAAAAGTAAAGGAATTTGGGCTTGAAAATCGCCGTGTGACCGAAAGAGAGATAGCTAGTGAGCTGAGCATACTATTATTCATGATGTCTTGGGCATGAGGCGAGTGTCCGCGCGTCTTGGGGTTATGAGTATGTCGTCGAAACAGCCCAAAAATCATCGGAATGGGGCTCCCCGGAGGAGCCGAAACCCAAAAAACCACGCCAAAGTCGCTCAAAAATTAAGGTTATGCTGACTGTTTTTTTCAATTACGAAGGTGTGGTGCACTCGGAGTTCCTTCCGCAAGACCGATCGGTTAACGCTGAATATTATTTAGACGTTTTAAAGCGTTTGCGCGAGAACATTCGTCTTAAAAGGAAGGAATTGTGGGACAACAAGTCATGGTTCTTGCATCACGATAATGCACCAGCTCACACATTACGTCTTGTTCGCGATTATTTGAACAAAAATAATGTTAATATCGTTCCGCAAGCACCGTATTCGCCTGATATGGCTCCATGTGACTTTTTCCTGTTTCCCAAGCTCAAGTTGCCGCTCCGTGGAAAACATTTTGAGACAATTGAAGTCATAAAAGAGAATTCGAAGAAGGAACTGAAATCCATACCGAAATCGGCCTTCCAGAAATGCTATGATGATTGGAAAAAACGTTGGCCTATGTGTATCGCCTCCAATGGTGGTTACTTTGAAGGAGATAAAATAAAAATTGAACAATAATTAACCGTTTGTGTTTTATTACATCAGTCTCGTTCATATTTGAGCAGAAGTAAAAACAAAAACATGAAAAAAAATTAAAGTGCACATTTGGAATATCTCAAAATTTGCGTTAGTTTCATTTTCTCTCTGCACCCTCTACACAAAAAAAAGTTAAAACTCAACGCCACTTTTGAGTCACTTCGAATTTGCACTTTCTTGCCCCGAAATTCAATGCGCTATAAAACTGCATACCCATTTTTTGTTTAATTCGTATTAAAGCTTTTAAAATTTTGTTGGAAATTTTTCACGAAATACCGATGAAAAGTTTAAGATTTAAAAAAAAATTTGTCGTATTTTTCATAATCTTGTACAAAGTTATAAAAGTTTCTATTCAAATTGTCTTTGCTGTAGAATTAGTTATATTTTTTGATATGAATAAATTAAATTGAAAAATAAATAATGACGAAGTACTATGAAAATAAGTAAGTATAAAAAACGGTAGACGAAAGGGTTGGTGCATCACTACCATTCTGGAGTGTGTAGGTTCGAATTTCCGTGCATGAAATAACTAAATGATAGAAAACTATTTTTCTAATATAATACTGATCGCCATTCGGCAGACAATGACAAACCTCTGAGTATATTTCTGCCACGAAAAAAGCTTCTCATAAAAAAAACTTTTGCCGTTCGGAGTCGATTTGAAACTGTAGGTCCCCCCATTTGTGGAACAACATCAAGAAGCACGCCACAAATAAGAGAAGGAGCTCGGCCAAACACAATGGTACGTAATGCCATTAAGTACAAACCAAGTGGCAAAAAGCGTGGAAGAAAGTTAGCAATGTTGGCAAAAGAAGATAAGTCTATTGTCAGATACTCAAAACAGTTTCCATTTGAGGCTGCTACTGAGATAAAAGATGCCTTAAAAGTGTCTTCGATCATTGCGACTGTTCGTCGGTGTTTGCGTGAGCCCGACCTGGGTGCCCACAGTCCAAGAAAAGTACCGTTGTTGACAAAAGCGCATGTAGAAAAGCGACTTCGATTCGGCAAAGAACATATGTATATAAATTGGCCTTCAACCAAATGGAGCAACATTCGATGGTCGGACGAGTCGAAGATTGTCTTGTATGATGAAAAGGGATCGCGCCAATATGTAAGACGACCACCTAACACCGAATACCAGCCAAAGTATACAACAAAAACAATAAAGCATGATAGTTCTAGTATTATGGTCTGGTCAAGCTTTTCTTGGCTAGGTGTGGGAACCCTTCATTGGGTTAAGGAAATGATGACTGGCGCTTCATATGTTGATATACTTAAGGAAGTCATGCTGTCATATGCCAGAGACAAAATGCCGCTTCTTTGGACGTTCCAGCAAGACAATGACCCCAAACACACGTGCAAAGTTGCTAAAAGATGATTTGCGGAGAGTCAGATCAACGCAATGGAATGGCTGCTACAGTCACCAGACATAAACGCCATTGAAAATGTGTGGGTTGATGTTAAGGGGGCAGTAGCCCAACGCAAACCAACTTCTAATACGCAACTATGGGAAGCTTTAAAACGCGCATGGGAGTCGATTTCGATTGAAAGATGGCAAAAACTTGTTGACTCAATGTAACGCCGTTGTGCTGCAATTCTAAAGAATAAACGTCATGCAACAAAATACTGATTTAAATACTAAACAAACCCCCATGTAAAAATAAAAATAAAATCACCATCATATAAAACTTTTGTCAAAATTTTTCTTACGATTTGTTGCACTACTAAGTTTTTGACCGCAGCTGTATGTATCCCCTTAAGCAACGGAGTAAACATTATTATATTAGACCCTGATGTGGCACCCAGTTTTATTAGGAGTTCATTTTTATAGTAATTTTGAACAAAAAAAAAATATAAAAGTAATTATAAAGGGTGGTTAAATTTCAAGGGCCGATGTTGAATGTGAACCACACCTAAACGTCAACGACACCGTTGGACTTCTTTCTTTGCGATTATTTGAAAGAAAAGGTGTACATCGATAAGCCAGCAACAACTCAAGAGCTAAAGGGTGAGATAATTCGGCACATTAACGGCATAGAACCTCAATTATACCTCAGCGCCACCGAAAATTTGAACCATCAGATGGAGGTGTGGCGTCAAGGCCGCGGCGGTCGTTTGGCCGATAATTTGCTCCACACGTAATTGAGCCATACCAGTATTATCATAATAAAGAAAAATTACAATAATTTCCTAAAAACATTGTATTTTATTCAAAATCAACACCGGCCCTTGCAACTTAACCACCCTTTATTATGAATACTTCTTGCTGCAAGGATGTCCTTCATTGGAACACTGCTGCGCGCATTAATGTATGTTCACTAGGCCGGGTCGATTTGTGGGGAGGCAAAAAAATCGCCCATTGCTCTGTGAAAATCATATTCTAGGGATCAAAATAAGAAACTTTGCCGAAGGAACTATACCTCTAAAACGAATTCTGATGTCCCTCAATTTGTAAAGGCCAAAAATGGTGATATTTTGAAATGATTGTATGGGGAATCCCCCAAGGGAGTTCCAGGGGGTGTGCCACTGGCATGGGTGGATCAGCCGTCCAAAGTTAGTGGGGGTCGGTCATACATTTGGACTCGATTGGAGCACTCTAAATGGGTCAAAGTGGGATTTTTCGTTCGACCCAAATTAGGGGACATCAGAATTCGTTTTAGAGGTCTGGTTCCTTCGGCAAAGTTCCTTATTTTGATCCCTAGAATACGATTTTCACAGAGCAATGAGCGATTTTTAAATCGACCTGCCCTAATGTTCGCTCAAGGTACTCACATTATTTTATGATACTTCTGTTCATCCTACACTTCTGACTTTGCGCTCGCGTTAGGCTCTCATAAAAGTTGAGTTGGGATCTTAATTTAAATTAATCGAATTTTCGGTCACGCATAATTTGTAATTTCGTGGGTCTCCATTGGAGGTCACACTTAAATTGAGTTTTTATGTTTATGCTCCTTTATGATTTCGTTTAAATGAGTTTTCTTTGCGTCGGTTAGGGTATTAGAAGAAGACTGAAGTGCAAAAAAGTTGTAAATTTCATATGTAAGCAGGTCATATTCTTGTTGCTTTATTTTTTTATTATTTTTATAATCAAGTGAAACGCAAATTACTACTACCATTACGCAGAGAAAAAGGTTAGTAATTATGTGCCTACGCTTTTGTTTCTCACGCACACATTTCAATGCGTATAATCACACGCCATACTGCAATCACGGGATCTCATTTTTAAAATACGGGTTAATAAAAAAAAAATAAGTAAAAAAAATAAAAAATAAGTAAAAAAAAATACAAAAAAAGTTTCACCACAATTGCCATATAAATTGCGTCAATAAGCCAGGATAACTGCACGGTCAGTAATCAAGAGGGAAAAAGAGGTTAACAGCACAAAAGCGAAGCACGAAATGGAGCACATATTACGCGTATACACTTGCACTTGCCAGCAAATAAGTGAATTAAGTGAAAATATATAATAGGACTATGAATAAGTTCGTGCGGTTTTTTTCGAAATTTGAAACTTTATTGACGTAAAATGGTTACAAATTTAATATTCAAAATATTGTCCATCGCTTACTACTACTTTTTCCCATCTTTCTGGCAATTCACGGATTCCCTTTGTGAAAAATTCGGTCGGTTTTGCCGCAATCCACGAATCGATCCATTTTTTGACTTCATCGTAATTACGGAAGTGCTGGTCAGCCAGGCCATGTTGCATCGATCGGAAGAGATAGTAATCGGATGGCGCAAGGTCTGGACTATACGGGGGGTGGGGTAGGACATCCCATTTGAGCGTTTCTAAGTATGTTTTGACCACTTGTGCAACATGTGGCCGAGCATTGTCATGTTGCAAAATAACTTTGTCGTGTCTATCGGCGTATTGCGGCCGTTTTTCTCGCAGTGCTCGGCTCAAACGCATCAATTGTCGTCGGTAGACATCCCCCGTAATCGTTTCATTCGGTTTCAGTAGCTCATAATACACAACACCCAGCTGATCCCACCAGATACACAGCATAACCTTCAGGCCATGAATATTCTGCGCCGACGTCGATGTTGAAGCATGGCCAGGGTATCCATACGTTGCCCGACGTTTTGGATTGTCGTAATGGACCCACTTTTCATCGCCAGTCACAATTCGATGCAAAAACCCTTTCTTTTGTGCCGTTGAAGCAGTTGTTCGCATGCCATAAAACGGCGTTCAACGTCTCTTGGCTTCAATTCATACGGCACCCAATGGCCTACCTTTCGGATCATTCCCATGGCTTTTAAACGTTTGGAAATGGTTGATTGATCAACTCCCAAAGTTTTTGCAACCTCTTCTTGCGTTTGAGCCGGATCTTGATCGAGCAATTCCTCCAATTCGGTATCCATGAACTTTGGCGGCGCACCCTCGCGTTCTTCGTCTTCCAAGCCAAAATCACCACTTTTAAAGCGTGCAAACCACTTCTGGCACGTTCGCTCAGATAGAGCATGCTCACCATAAACTTCCACCAAGATACGATGACTTTCGGCTGCTTTTTTCTTCATATTAAAATAATGAAGAAGAATTCCCCGCAAAAACACATTATTTGGCACGAAATTCGACATTTTCAAGTGTGGTAAAAATATTGTTGTTTACGCTTCAAATAAAAAACTTATACTGACGTTTGTGCCTTACGACAGTAGCTCTCCAATGAATGTTTGGAAATGTGGATCGATGGAATAATAATCAAGTTACGCCATCTGTTGTAAAACCGCACGAACTTATAAATAGACCTATTATAATTTATATATATATATATATATATATATATATGTATGTATGTATGTATGTATGCATGTATGTATGTATGCACGTGCGATGAAACCACAAATTCTATTGTTACCATGAAATTTCATTTGATTGCCGTTTGAATGCGTGCTGAATATTTTAATGAGCTCCATGCGAAAGCAGCCAGTGGCAGGACGCTGTGAAAATCACACTTGCCGCATGCCACATGCCATTTGCCACATACCATGCATGCATATCTTTCATACAAATAAACAATCGCAAACACAACAAATACTCAGCTCACGCAAGCGAGCAAATGAAGACTGCCGAGTACAAGAAGAAGGTATTTCGTGAGTTCGAATCACATACATTTGTGGAGAGTTTTTTGTTTGAGTGCGTATGTGAGTATGCGTGTGTGATTTTGTGGCAATCAGGTGCGCATGCATTGCATACATATAGGCGCCTCACCTTTTCATTACAGCGCTGTTTGTGCTTGAACGTTGGCTAGGCGACGTCCAAGTTGCTGGGTAATAATAGTGGAAATGGCGTGAATTTCCTGTTGATTTGCCACTCCACCATTTCCTTTGTGCCCTTTGTTCCATTTTTGTGGTTTTCCATTTGATTTGACTGCTATTTAATATCTTGATTAAAAAGTTGAAATGTTTGCGGTTTTCATTCCTTCTGCTTTAACAAATTAAAGTATGATTTAAATATCGTGTCCAGGATAGTCACTGAAAAGACCAAAACTTCATATTTTAAGTTATTAGCTTTTAAATAAATATATAAAATAAATTTATGCAACATTTTTCTAAAAATATTATTTCTTTCTTTTCAGGTAAATATTTATTAACTCAGTCATTGAAGAAAGAACTCGTAAGTACGAAGAAAATAGTTAAAAAAATTACTATAAATATAAAAAGTATATCTACGTAAATTAAACTGCCGAAGAGAATCAGCAAACCACAAAATAAAAACATGAAAAATTATATGAGCTTCAAGTAAATACACATACGAAGAAATGCAAAGGAATTGGAAATAATCGGAATAAGAATTACTCATTAACAACCTTTATGTGGTTATTTTACATTTGATTGCTTTCCATAATAAATTGAAAAAGAAGAAAATTAATTTTGTCATGTTTTTCCATATTTTTGCTGAACGAGTTAAATAAGTGAAAAAAAGTTGGATTTCGTAGTGAGAACTATTATTACTATTTTATTTGATGTTATGTGATGTGTTATTCGCGATCCTACAAGTTTTAAAAGAATCTTTGTCCAGTCTAATATTTTGCGCATACAGCAGTTCACATTTTACGGGACCAGCTGTAAGGCGAAATTAAAAATGCCTCCGAAACATCCAAAGATAATAAAGTAACAGCTCCGGATGAGCTTCCTTCCAAATGGCAAAAGAATTAAAAAAATCTGACAGTAGCATCCGCCGCTTACTGAAAAATGATCTTAAAATCAAGCCTTACAAGATCCAAAAGCAGCATGATCTCACACCAAAGCAGCAACGAGTCAGACTTGAGAGAGCGAAGGAGTTGCTGCGTTTGGCCGAAAGCGGTCAGTTTCCGAACATTGTGTTTTCTGACGAGAAAATTTTTCAAACCGGGTAATTTGTAAACTCCCAAAACGATAGGATTTATTCGACCGACTGCTCATACGAGAATTTGAGTCATCGATTGGCCTCCAGGAAGCAGCATCCGCCACAGGTAATGGTTTGAGCTACTGTAACTGCAGATGAGCACTCTCCAATCGTTTTCATCGAGCCTGGCGTCAAGATAAATGCGAAATATAACCGGGAAAGTATTCTGTAGGTTGCTTTGAAGCCGCGGGCAGACAAATATTTCAGTGGCGGGCCATGGACGTTTCAACAGGACTCGGCACCGTCTCACAAGGCTCGAGTGAACCAAAAATGCCTAAAAATAACGTTCCGAACTTCATAACGTCCACACAAAGGCTCTCAAACTCACCAGACGGGAATTCGATGGATTTTTCTCTTTGAGCCATTTTGGAGAGCAAAGTCCAAACTAAAAGATTCGCCAGTCTCGAGGCGCTGAAACAAGCCATTGTTCGTCAGTTGGCCAAAAACTTATAAGCTTTATGAGTTATTCCTTATAAATATTTTTATATTTTTTATTGTACCAGCAACGTTCTTAGCAGATTGTCCAAGTTCTTAAAGGAACTAGTCAATGCTGTTACGCTTTGAAGTAAAAACTTCAGTTTAAAAATAGGCGTTAATAAAACTAAATTTATGGAAGTCAGCAGAAGAAAAATCTAGACTGATATACACTTAGCAGTAATTGACATTTCCAGAGGAAGACTACTGAATTTCAAATACTTTGGCAGTTGGATTAATGAAAAGAATGAAAAATTAATGAAAGATCTCAATTCAAGAGAAAAAAAGGCGGAATGGAAACTTCTAGGACAGCATTGCTGAGGTGGAAAAAGTTCTCAATAATCATAATTTCAGTGTAAAACTAAAAATTTTATTTGTTGAATGCCACGTGTGGTCTGTATTACTACATAATGGAGATATGGGCTATTAAAATCAGTGATTTAAATAAAATGGAAGCATTTGAGATTTAGATATATGTATAAAAGACTTCTAAAAGTACTCTGAATCGATAAGGCAACAATTGCTGAAGTACTGCGTATAATTCAACCTGTTAATGATTTACTTGATATGAGCAAAAGAAGAAAAACTGCGTATTTGTGTCATACTATGAGAGATGGGACATAATTTGCCTAAGCAAATTCAACCCCTTTTATCTACCTACCCAATAGTTTGAGGTATCTTGGTTCAGTTCAAAATAGTGCGACCGCTGTTATAGACCTTGAAAATGGAGCCATTTGTTAAGGTATATATTCGTCTGCGTCAAACTAGTCGAATGGCAATGAAAGCGATAACAGGAATTGTCTATAGTAGTTGAAATTTTTTTGAAATATGAAAAGGTCGAGCCAAGGAGCACCAGGAGATTTGGTGGCTACTAAAAAACTCAGGCTAAAAAACCCATTGTATTTAAAACTCTGTAAAGAGGGTAGATAGTCAAGGAGAGAAGGAGAAAAGTATCAGAGAAAGAAATAGGAAAGCATAGAGAGAGAAATAGAGAAAGATAGTGCTGTGAGAATATTCCAGATTCTTTGGCAAATCTCTAAGTATCCTCCAGTAGTTGGCCAGTGATTGTTGGCTATAGTGATTGGTCATCCACAAACTTATGCAGACAGAGTTTGCGTTTATGAGGTAAATTGCGAAAATACTCTCGCCCACTGTAAGCAAAGTCACTTGTTAGTGATAACGGACTGGACAAGATTAATATTTAATACTGTAGGTTTGAATCTCGGTGAAAGACCAAAATGAAGAAAAAGTATTTTTGAAAAGCGGTCGCCCTTCGGCAGGCAATGGCAAACCTCCGAGTGTATTTCTGCCATGAAAAAGCTCCTCATAAAAAACATTTCTAAAAGCGGTCGCCCCTCGGCAGGCAATGGCAAGCCTCAGAGTGTATTTTTGCCATGAAAAAGCTGCTCATAAAAAAATATTTTCCGTTCGGAGTCAGCTTGAAACTTTAGGTCTCTCCATTTGTGGAACAACATCAAGGTGGGAGCACGGTCAAATACCCTAAAAGGGTGTATGCGAAAATTATATGCATGCATATATATAACCCTTAATTAATTTATTTGAAGTTTAGTGTAAAATGCAATAATAAAATACATTTTTAATTCGTTCCGAGCCTGAAAATGAGTCTGAATTCATTTTGAACCTTTCAGAACCAGTAGTTGGACGCAACCTATGACTTATGCAATAAATTTAACTACTCTTTGTTATATTTAAATTACAAAAATTTTCATGTTCCAGTTAAGCATTTACGCGTATGTGTATGGAATGAAAATTATCCTCATTAGAGCTTCACTTTCCCCATATGTAGCCTATACACACACACACACACACACACACACACACACACACACATATGCAGCCTTTAATTTCTTCCCTCTAAAAAGTACTTTATATGCCAAACACAACCGTCAATTACGACGTCTTACAACGGCCAGACCTTTGTTGGATTGGCTGTTGGTTGGTCGGTTTGTTGGTTTCTCAGCACAATTCCACATACTTTGCTATGAGATTATGGCATGTGTCGCTTATGAAATTTACTTCTAGCGTGTTTTCTTTTTCATTAGACAATTTTGTATTTTCTTTTCATTTGCTTCCCTTTGTGCTAAGCAATTATTTGAGACACTTTGCGTTCTTAAGATATTTTTCTTTTATTCTTTCTATTTTTTTATATTTTTTGTATGCTTTTGAAAGGTTGCGTTTTGTTTTGACGCCGGCACGACGCCAGTCTTCGCATACAAATCAAGTACTATTATGTGGCTGAAGACAAACTGACTGATGTACACACCTACACATACTTATGTAGGTATATATGTGTTTGTACAATACATACGAGTATAAGCTAGTTACGGTTGTGTAAGTTATGTTAACAATTTCGTCGTTTTTAAAACACTTTTTTATTTTTGGTTTAGTTTTCTCATTTTACTGGTCGATACTCTCAAAAAAAGTACCAAATTCCAAGCCACATTTAATTCAAGTAATTTTTTTTTTTTTTTGGTTGCTCTCTGCTGTTGCTCGGGTTTTTAACCTTCTCTAATTTGTATGCAGACGTGTGTGCCTTGATTATCTTTTTAAGCTTTAAAGTTCAGTTTCATAGAATATTAAGAAAGTGCTGGACTCGTATTTCTTAGCCAAATGCGCATTCCATTCCAAAACAAAACAAAAAAGCAACTGAACTTTGTACAAATAGAAGCATTGCGCGTACTTTTATGGGGTTTTTGTTTAAGAGTTTGAGAACTTAAACTAATAATACAAAACTGAAATATTGCTGAATGATTTTCTTTTCATAAAATCCGCTAGATAACAATCAGAAAAGTGGTTTATGGCTTACCGGCGTACACAACGATATATAAAATCACAACAACACTTTAACTTGAAAACAAACAAAAAAATTTTAATTAAAAATTGAACATTAAAAAGAAAACAAATACAAAAACAAAAAAGAAAAAAAAGAAAATTAAAAAAAAAAAAAATAAAAAAAATATAAAATAAAAAATATAAAAATATAGAAATAAATAAACAAATAAAATGAATTAAATTGAGAAATATGAAAAAAATTATATTATAAAATGAATTAAAAAATAGTAATGAAATTTACTGCAATTAAAATTAGTACTCCAATCACCTTGTGGGAAACACAAAAATTAAAAAGATTACAAAATAATTATAAAAATTAAAAACTTAATATAAAAAATAAAAAATAGTACTATAAACACTTCGCTGAAAACATGAAAATTAAATACATCCACTTTTTTAGATTGTAAAAATTAAAAAAATTAAATTAAGATATCATAATTTCACTTTTGTATGATTTTTGCATACAAGAAATTGTTCGCGGAATATAACGGAACTATTTATATTTTCTTTGATATATTGCGCATTCAACAAGTGATTTTAATCGCTGATAGAAGCAGGTGTTGTTAGAAAATAAAATGGAATCTTCGAACGCGTATAAAAGGCATATTTTGTATTTTGTTTATAAAAGTGGTAAAGATGCAACAACTACTGCTGCAGAAATAAACACTGTTCACGGAGAGGATACCGTGAGCGTAAGGACTGCACAAAAGTGGTTTTCAAAATTCCGAAGTGGTAACTGCAACGTGGAGGATGCCCCGCGCGCTGGTCGCCCTGAAGTCTTCAACTCCGACACCTTGCTCGAACTCGTGGAAGCTGAGCCAAATTTGGCAGTCGATATGATAGCTCAGACCTTAAAGTCATCGCACGGAAGAGTTCACAGGCACCTAGTTCAGTTGGCAAAGGTTTCAAAGCTGGGAAAATGGGTTCCGCATAGACTTTCCGTCGCCAACCTTCAGCAGAGAAGGAATGTGCGTTCTCAGCTGCGGCAACGGCTTGAAAATGAAAGTTTTTTGAACCGTATCGTTACCGGTGATGAAAAATGGGTCCTGTTCGCAAACGCCAATGGTTAGATAAAGATGAAACACCAGAACCGACCCCTAGAGATGTCCTTCACCCCAAGAAGATTCTTTTGCCTATTTGGTGGGATATGGCCGGTATTGCTTATTATGAACTTCTGGAACCAAACCAGATGATAACTGTTTATTACTATTCCCATCAGCTATCAAACCTAAATGAGGCACTTAACAAAAACCCACCGTCTTTTTAGTGAATAGACGCAAAGTTTTGTTACACCACGACAACGCAAGATCGCATACCGCCAGGCGAACATTAGGCATGCTGAACGAGCTCGGATGGGAGCTAATGCCGCATCCACCATACTCTCTGGATATTGCACCTTGTGATTATTACCTTTTCCGTGGACTTCAATCCCATATGAGTAACAAGAACTACTCCTCAAAAGAAGCTATAAAAAGGGATTATTGATTAATAAATACTTTAAACATCTTTTTTATTGATTTTAAAATCACTTTTAAAAAACGCACGAACTTATGGACTGACCGATACCTCATAGTACACACTTAAAGGAACACAGCGACCACAAAGTCATCTCCAATACCTCGGTTAATGGCCGTTTGGTAGTCAAATGAAAACAAATTCTTAGAACAATTACTTTCACTTAACTTCATGAAAGCATAAGAATCAGTTCAAGATTTAGATAATTTTAAAGAAAAAGACTCGTCACTCGCTATGAAATTTTCTGGTATAACTGAGCATAGTTTTTTGAGAACACATCTATATTTAATCCTACAATGTGAATTTTTTTTTTGAAAATCTTTCCAGTTTACTTTTTATCATACACAAACTTATAAATATACTAATTCTCAGAAAAATTTACGTAAATTTTCTTTGGATCTCTTAACATGGAATTGCTCATATAATAAAATAGGCTAGTTCATTTAAGAACTTTATTCTTTATACTCATTTAACTCTCAGAACTTTATTCTCCCAACTTTATTTCGATAAAAGGCTCAACAATTTTCAGTCAAACCTTTTCACTTCATAGTCAAATCGGGCATGCCTACAAAGAACGCCATTCTACTGGGCTATCACAAGGCCAAAATTTATGTGCATCGGTAAAAATTTGTGACATTTGAAGCAGCCCTTTTTCATCTTATGTGGCTTTTCAACTATTTGTCAGCTTGCGTAGAGATAAAAAAAAAACAAATCTCCAGTTGCTCTTTCCTTAACGAAGTTGCACTGGTTATTCATACCGAGGGCAGACAGTTCCTTCGGAAGACCGAGCCGGCGTTTTCTTTTTAGCTGTCCTCACATTCGCAGCCGCCTTTGCTTTCGTTTACCGAGTGTGAGTACCGAGTACCGAGTGAAATGATATTTTGTTTGAAAATTATCGCTCACTTCTTACATTTTTATAAGTTTTATGATGTGTTCGGCATTTGAAACATGAAAATTCCATTGTTGAGTCAGCCAATTAGAATAGGACACTCGAATATTTCTAGTGCATCCTCAGCTTTTTCGGACATCATCGCCCATTTTATAGAAGAACGGGTATGGCAGAGGATTTTCTGAGTTCCTTGTTTTCTTTTTTTTTTTTCTTTTTTTCTCTCTTATATCCTGAACTTTGATTGCACTCTGCTTGCTAGACAAAATATTTAGTCTAATTCCATTTCTACTAAAACATTTGCGGACACTGTTTTCAATTTCGAAATACTCTGGCTGAAGTGTGGCGGGGGTATCGCCAGTTATTAATACAAATAACAATCCTTCACTTAAATAAAATATATGAATTACTGTATGTAATATCGTGAAAAGTTCGTTGCAGTCCAAAGTGAAACCGTCTTAGTTGCTTTATTCGCTTTTTTGACCTTTGTGCTTAATTTGAACAAAAATAATTGCAGCTAAAGTGGTGCTAATTAATTTCATTAGTATTTACTTTTAAGTAATACGACACGGTTTGAGGCTAAGAAAAGGCAACAATTAGCCATAATTGCGGACAAAAACATGAAAAAAACCAACTGCTAAAAGTTATATCAAAAACTACATACGAGAACAGTGGTGGATATACGTGTTTCTATAAAATAATTTTTTTTTATTTTTTTTTGGCCATTTGGTGTTGGGAAATGAAGAAAATTAAGCACATACAATTTGAAGAGCAATAAAAGTTAATAAAAATATGTCATTAATCGAAGTAGTAGATAAAAATTCAAGTAAATAAAAATACTGGCATATATTGCCTTTTTTATAATTTATTTTAAATTATTTTTTAATATTATAAATGAAATTTTTTTTTCAGAAATTTCTAAAATATTTAAGAGTGACAACCCTGCCCTGAAATTAAAAAAAATATAATTTTAGTTCGACTATTGGGGATCCATTTGCTGTGATACCATAGAACAATGCCCTCTCGGCGTTGGCAGAGTAACTCATGAATGAGTCATGAAAAACTCATGAATAAGTCATGAAAAACTCATGAAAGAGTCATGAAAAACTCATGAATAACCTATAAATAACACATGTATAACTCACTAATAACTCATGAATAACTCGTGAATATCTAATACATAACTCATTTATCTGAATTTGAAAAATGCAAAAAATGTTCGGTTAGTATATATAAAATACGTATGTTCCCCTGGCGTTGTCAGAGTAACTCATGAATAACTTAAAAATAACTCATAAATAACTCAGGAATAACTCATGAATAGTTCATGAAAAGCTCATGAATAGCTCATGAATAGCTCATGAAAAACTCATGAATGACCCATGAATACCTCATTTATTTGAAATTAAAAAAAAAAAGAAAAAGCATTTCGGTTAGTAGATATAAAATTCGTATACCTCTTGTAATGACGAGGAAAATAATCAAATAAAATTTTAATCTGCGAATCTTACGATTTTTTCTTTAATTTCCTCCACCAATCGCCTGCCAAAAAGAGATGAGATAAAAACCCTTCCTTCAAGCAATAGTCAATCTTAGTTTGAAGAAGTGTGCAAAATCTAAAAGAAATTTATTAATTATTTTTTGTGAAATCCTGGAAACCGGGTTCAAAAATAAATTTTGAGAAGCATTTTTTTAACAGGCCAACCTGTTTAATTAACGGAACATCGCAAGGCTCTTCTAAACTTTTACACAAATTGAAATTTCTGGGAGAATATTCTAGACAAATTGCGCTTTTCAATAAAATAGTAAACAAAAATAATTTTTTTGAACTTGAGCCTTTGAAATACATGCAAACCCATACATCCAACGGATTAAAAGAAATATTTAAAGAACGCAAGAAAATTAATTTTTAAGGTCGAACCAACATTTTCATTTTCGCTGTCCATAAGTATACATATAGACCTAACCTGAACCACTGAACAATTGCTCGCCAACCACATTAGTACGTTGCAGGAGCAAACAAATATAACACAGCACTTTTTTAAGAAAAAGTGAAGAAAGTTTTTGAGGAAAAAATTTGTTTAAGAGTTATTCTGCGTTTTTTGCCGAAGCTGAACTATTAGGTGCGCAACTTTTTTGATGAAAATCTAACTTTATGCTGGAAAAATTGTCACAAGTGAATCACAGAAAGTAGTGCCCATCGCTGGCTACTACTTTTCCCCATCAATTGAACTCGATACCGATCCCCAGTGATACCCATCAGTTTCGCTTGGTTTTGACAGTTCATAATAAATAAAACCAACTTGGCCCCACCAAATGCATAGCATAACCTTCGCAGCGTGAATATTCGGCCGAGGCGACGACGTAGACGCATGACCGGGCAGTTCCTATGACTTTCTTTTCTTTGGATTACTGTGATCAATCCATTTTTCATCAACCTTCACGATGCGATGACGAAATTCCTTCATTTTTTGCCGCTGGAGCAGTTGTTCACAGGTGAAAAAACCACGTTCTACATCCCTTGGTTTTAGCTCATAAGGAACACAAGTCCCCTGTTTCTGAATCATTTCCAAAACATCCAACCGCTTGGATATGGATTCGCGGGTAACTCCTAATACTGAAGCAAGCTCTTCTTGCGTTTGACATGGATCCTCATTGAGCAACGCCTCCAATTCAGCGTCTTCGAAGGTTTTTGGCCTTCCTTCACGCGATGGAACCAATCTCGGCAAGTTGTTTCACTTAAAGCAGCATATCCATAAACTTTTAGTAGCTCTCGATGCGCTTCAGCAGCCATTTTTTTCGAATGAAAGAGGGAAATCAACATTTCCTGCGAATTACAATTATTCGGCACAAAATCGGACCTTTTCTCAACACCAAAAGTATCTGATACCAAAACAAAATCACTAATGTGTCGAAGCAGCTTGTCTACCATATATCTAAGCTTGGTTTATGATGTTTAGGTTATGTTAGAATCGACTACCACACACTGATGGCAGCATCTATTGACAAACAGCGGGAACTTAGTTGCGTACCTTATAAAACCAAATTGAACTCCTGCGGCCAAACATGCCCGAAATCAGAGCCAAGGATCTGTCGTTCTCCAAAAATAATCATGCCAAGGCACTTAAGAAAAGTAATAACTTAGTATTAAATAGTTTGTCGATTTTTTATTTTCTGGAAAAAGTTGAAATATTCTATTTGACATCGATGAGTTTATCAAATTTCGTAGTATGGCCGAACATCTTCAAATGCCAATTTGAGCTTGATAACCCTGTGAAAAGTGTATTTTAGATAAGAAGAATCAGAATTCATGTGCTCCTTACAATGAAATAAATTAAGTGATTTTGAACGAACATGTCCCACTGTATATTTGCTTGTACGTTTAGCCTCGTACGTAACTCGGCCGCCGATCATTGCAACCAAAAATCAACAAATCCGGCAGCTGCGTAACCAAAATTAGAAACCTCACATTGCCTTGGCATCGCTGGCTCGTTGAGTCGAATTTTTTTTAAATGCATACTGACACACACACATGCGCATACATATATTTACTGTACATTATTTTGGATCTGCACGTTTTTTGTAAACCATGTAAACCATAAGTACTGCTCGGCTCTCTTATTTTGCCTACAGGCTAATGGTGATTATTTCGTAGCAACAGTTCAGAAGTTTGAGAGAAGGCTGCTGGCCATATGTTTCATGAATTTCAAGTATTGAGTTTTTAAGAAAATAAAAGCAAAACAAGGTTCTACTTCAGCTTTATTTGAATCCATTCACAGAACTTAATGAATGAGCAACTTAAGGCGTAGGGCGGAGCGTGCACAAAAGTGATCAATATAATTACATATGCAATGTATTCCTTCCCTTAATTTGAGGAGGGGGTGGTCAATAATTTCCTAACAAAAAAAGAAGAAAGCATTACCATTTCAGCTACAAAGTTTTGCTGATCAGTAAGTCAAAATAGCGAAGCCATGACGACGGTTAGGGTGAGGTAGGGTTCAAAATGCCTTCGCACTTACAGCAATCGTCGTCTGCTGCATCGAGTGGTCACCCAATAAAACCCTCCTCCTTTTCTGGGGAGACTTCCTTCCCGTGACTACTTTCTGCATTACTTCTGGAGGGTCCAGAACAACGTCCATGAAAAATTCCAGTGCTATTCGCCCACGTCTGGGCCCACCATGCTTGTAGCCACCTTCATGCTATAAGCTCGTCTTCTTATGTCTCTGTCTGCGAGGCTTCGTTTTGTTGTACTGCGACGAGGTGTATCCTTTTCCTCCGTACTCTTCAACGTATCTTTTAACCGCATTCCAAGTATCCTCATCTTCAAGTAAGAGAGAAGTTAACGCAAAACTGTCATTTCGTCGGCAAATTAATTAGACGGTACTTCTCCTGAATTCATTCACTTCCACTGGCTCAAAAAAAATGTTGTAAGTATTAAAGTAAACATTTTCTAATGTCGCAAGTACTGAGTACGCAGTGAAAAAAAACAAGAAATTGTGTCGCAAGTATCGAGGTGTTCATGAATCGAGTTTCTACTGTACTTGGTAATATATTGGACTTTGAGTGTATTTGAAATATGCCAAACGTTTCTGAAAAATTTCAATTTGTTTGCAATCTTTTGCTTCTTAAGCTTTTAGCGATCTGTTTTTACTGATTTTTACCAGTAAATCTATTGATCCTAGAAAAACATTTATAATTGTTAAAGTTATCGCTGTTTGTGTGAAGCCTGTTTCTCCAGAAGTCCCTTGCGGTGAATATCACCAGGCCTTGGAGGTTCATCTCAAATCAATTGGGCAAGAGAGATTAGTTTTATTAATAGATAATCTTGTGCCTGATCGAAGCTCAGGAAACTCCGGAGCGCCCGAGCGCCCTTTGTTAATTGTTGAATAACTCGAAAAGTACAGCGTTACCCATATTCGACGGACCCATCTGGCAACCCCGTATCTTTTGACAGAGACGTCAGATCGCTTAATGACATACCGCGTTGGCAGCGTCAGTCTAAGTAGATTTTTACCATGGAACAGTACCCGCCACACGAGCGCTCCTAAATTGTTGAAATTAACATTCAACAAAAGAAGTCAAAAGAAGAAGAAGAAGAACAAAATCATACGTTCCGATGAGGCTCATTTCTTATTGAATGGGACGGTAAACAAACAAAATTGCCGTATTTACGCCACTGAAAACCCTCACGAAATTCAAGAGGTACCTCTTTACGAGGAAAAAGTTGCCGTACGCCGTACAGGTTCAAGGCGGCCATTTGAGAGATATCATATTCAAAAAGTGATGACAACAAATCTACTTGAACCAAATAAAATGAGTATTATCGTCAACGTCAAAAAAATTGTGTTTTTCTTTGATTTAAAAAAAAAACACATGGGTCCGTCGAATATGGGCAGTATTTGTCAGATTCACTTCAAATTTTTATACAATATTTTTGAGATATTATACTTTAAGAAAACGAAACAGAAATCAATTTTTTGAAAATTCTGGTTTAATGTGAATTGTAGGGGAGTTTAAGAATTCAATTCAAAAAATATATTTTCAAAAATTCCTTTACTTCATTAAAGAGAAATTTGCTCCAAGAGAACTAATAATAGAAGTTGTAAAAATTTATTTCTATTAAAGTTTGATGTGTATTTAAGAAAAGCTGTCATCTGCACATAATTAGGTTATGATCATACAATTCTTGTCGTTTTTGCGACTCACCACAGAAGACTCCCATGCAGCTTCTCTTTGAATGCAGCGCTGTAACGCGGAGAAGCTTGGAGACACCTCGGCCAATTGCAGCCAGAAGAAAGACACATCCGCTCTATGATGTATTCAATAAGGGCACTAGGTGGCACTGGATGAGGCACTGTGGTGCGTCGAGGGCATAAAAGGCATTGCGGTGGAACTGCATACCTCAAATCAATCTAATTTAACCTAATAAAAGCTGTAAGTGTATTACTACGATTAGTACGTCGTAAGTGCAAACTTTTCATTCACACTGTATCGAAAGTTTGTATCGTAAGTTTTATTGCCCCCGCTAATTTGTCTGCCTTATTTAGGTTTTTCCTGCAGGGCTTGCTATATAACCTTGGTCGGCATATTATTTGAATAATTTGCCGTAGCTAACAATGATGTGCCAATGGCTGGCTTACATTCATTTAAATTTAAAATAAAATAATTAAAAACATATTAAAAGAGTTGAGAGAAAAAAAAAATCAAACTCGCACATTTATTGTCTGGGTCTATGTGAAAAGTACATTGCACATTTAATAAATTAGCCTTTCAGCTGCTGCCGCACTGAACTCTCCATTGGCCATTTAACCAGTTACCAGTCACAGTGAGCAGCTGTCATAGCCGTTGTACAGTCAGTCAGTGAGTCACTAATTTTTTCATGAAGCAAATTTGTGTTTTTTGTTGTTTGCTGTTTTTAATACTTAAAATGCCCGACACGAGTTTTTAATCATGTGCAACACACGCTTTACGACACGCAAAGGTGTTACCGCTTTGACATGAACGCGTGCACCAGCGCATACAAACACGTGCACGCATACAAAGCAAACATGTAAGCTGTAAAAAGTCATAATTATACATACGCACACACATACGTGCTTACGAGCGCACATGTAGACACAACGCAACAAAGTATGGCATGAACTTGCCACATCACGCAATAAACGGTGCTGACCATTTTGTCTTTTTATAACTGCGTGTTTTTTGGTTTTTTATTTTTTTAATTCTTTTTTACTACCACTACCACTACACTGCGCTTGCTGCTCTCATTCTCCTTTAACGTTATTAATTAAGCGTTGGCTGTTTTGTTGCTGCGCGGATACGTTTATGGCTTTTTGCCACGCATAAAATTCCCATTAAACGAGCAAATTCTATGTTGCAAGCAGCAATTTTAACTCACGTGCATTTATAAATATAGGCTTATGTGTGTGTGACTGTGTGTGTGTGTTGGCCGTAATAATCACAAAGCTCACATACACTCATACACACACACACGTGAGGGTACATTGTAATTAACGGTGCTGTTTGAGGGGCGTTTATTGACAGTTCCATTAAAAATGACAAATTTCTCTTATATTGACTCACAATGTCGCTACTACGGATTTGTTGAAAGACATAAAATGCAATGCGTAAAATGTGGTAAGCTTGTTAGGTACCGAAAATGCCTTTTGTGGCATAGTTGTTTTTGTTTTTTTATTTATAGCTGGCAATTACCTGCTTCTGCCGAAGCTAGAATGTGCTTTAAAAGATTTGGTGTTAATTAACTAATTAAAATTTGATAATAACTGACACTTAAAGGAAGTCATTGAAGTTTTCAAAAACTATAGAAAATTCAAAAAAGGCTTTTGAGAAAATTCAAAAACATTTTTCGCTGGGACTACGAAGACGAATCTATTAAAGGTGGTGTTGGTAAATCAGCTGATTTTTTTTTTTTTGTTTTTTTCTTTCGCCATGTCCATGTGGCTGTCAGCTCAGAATGAAGTAAGGCGAATTCATTATTTCCTTTCTAGTTTCCCAATACTTTGCTTTGACAATCAAACGTACAAAACATAGTTGCTGATCTAGTGACATCATTTTTAATGAATTCGCCTTGGTTTCAGAGTTTTTCTCATTTTTTTAAATTTTAATAAGAAAAGAAAAACCTCTCTTATAGTTCACACTAAGAAAAATTAGAGCTATTGTCGATAGCAGATATTCCGGGACTCACTTTGCTGACCTCTGTTTATGAACTAATATCAAATAAATTCACTTAAAAGCAATTTGTATTAGGAAATTGTGAAGTGAGCGCGTACACATGCGAGCGTGCAAAGGAAAGGGTGGTTAAGTTTGAAGGGCCGGTATTGATTTTGAATAAAATACAGTCTTTTTAGGAAATTATTGTCATTTCTCTTTATTATGCTAATATTGGTGTGGTTCAATTACGTGTGGAATAAAATATCGGCCAAATGATCGCCGCGGCCTCGGCAGCACATCTCCATCCGATGGTTTCGATGACGCTGAGGTATAATTGTGGTTCTAAGCCGTTAATGTGCCGAATTATCTCATCCTTTAGCTCTTGAATTGTTGCTGGCTTTTCGCCGTACACCCTTTCTTTAAAATAACTCCAAAGAAATAAGTCCAACGCTGTCGTTGACGTTTAGGTGTGGTTCACATTCAACATCGGCCATTGAAATTTGACCACCCTTTAATTCGCACTAAGAAAAATTAAAGCTTTTGTCGATAGCAGATATTCCGGGACTCACTTCGCTGGCCTCTGTTTATGAACTAATAGCAAATTAACTCATTTGAAAGCAATTTGTATTAGGAAATTGTGAAGTGGCGCATAAACATGCGAGCTATATTAATTGAAAAAAAAAAAAAATACTTATAAATCAAAGCCCCTACAGGGGTTGTTGGGAGCAGCACCTAATTTACATGACATAATTTAAGTATAGGGTTAATTGTATAGTTTTTATTTAATAATTTAGTATTGTAGTCTAACTTATAAGATTGTAATATTTTTAACTCGTAACACCTGGTCACCCTATTCCTTGTACTAGTCCTTGAATTATATTAATACACATTATCCTATATTTGTCATTTTCCTATCGTTCGTATCAACGCATTCTTATGTACATACATTATATATAAGCTGTGCTAAGCAAATATTTCGAGACTTGAAGCTCGACATCAGCTGAGGCCGGTGAACTTAAACATTTGTAACAAACACACGCACGCGTAAACTCTGTGAGAAATAAAATTATAAAGTGGTTTGAAAATTAAAGTGTTTAATTTATTTCAAAATTAATAGCTGCCAAAAAAGCTTGGTGGCCCAACATTTTTGGTGACCCCGACGTGATATTCGTGTGTTCTAATATATTTGTGTAAAATAGAAATTATTATTCGATATAATAATTTTGTTAACCCTTCGAAAATATTGTTACGGTAGTTAATTAATATATTGTCGCGTAGTCGTTTCTAATACCTACCCAATAAATAAAACCGTTTGTTAACTTTGTGCGGGACTTTTAAAACAAAGCAGTTAAAACCGCAACCTATATTTACGGCTAAAAATTAACTTGCACCGTTTTCTATTTACTAACTTTTTCAACGGTTTCCGTGTACATAGAACCGTGTCTATAAATTCGTTTGCTATCGATATAACCGGTCAGTTAATTTTAAAAGTCGAACGTTCAACATGTCGCTCAGTCCAGGTAATGGTACCTTCATTAGAGGCGATTCACCAATTACTGAACCAACGAGTGGGCAACCGTCTTCAGATCGCGTGTCGTTTTTAAAGCTGAAAACAAGGTCAGTCTTTAATCGACTTCAGCATACAGCAGCAGAGATGAACACCGAAATGCTACAAGGCATGGATGAGTACGGCTTGGCAGCAATCATGGAATCAGTGGGAGATTTGAAAGCAACATTCACCGCCGCTCACACCAGCTTGGAGGAAATGGACTTTGAGTCTATTTCCCGTGACCTGCCCTGCAAATTCGATGCTACATTAGTGAAACTTAAGGCGAACCTTCAACGAGAGATTGGGAGACGTAGCACAGGTCAGCACTGCTCGACATTTAGAGCGAACACTGGTGACTCGCAGTCAATCATCGTGAATGCCAATCGTTCTCGCTTGCCTTTGCTAATGCTACCCAAATTTAGTGGCGCGTACACCGAGTGGAGCAACTTCTTCTCAATGTTCGCCTCCGTCATTGACAACGATGGCGACCTAACGGAAAGCGATAAGCTGCAATACCTGCGTTCCTGCTTGAGTGGTGCTGCTTTGGATACTATCCAATCTCTGGAGATAAATGAAAATAATTATAAAAATGCATTAGATTTACTCAAAAAACGTTTTGATAACAAGCGAATTATATTTCAGGCACACATCAGACAGATCTTTGGGCTGGACAGGGCAGATGCATCCGCAAGCAAGTTGCGGAGTTTGACGGACAAGGTTACATCACACATACGCGCGTTGCAGTCGCTTGGGTCACAAGAACAAATCGCTGACTGCATTATAGTTGAACTACTAATCCAGAAGTTGGACAAGGCTACTCAATCCAAGTGGGAAGAAAATTCATCTAGCAACGAACTGCCGTCGTGGGATCAGTTAGCTGCAATTTTGGAAAAGCGGTGTCGTACCCTCGAAAATGTGGAGCATGCCATACAAACCCAAACGGATCAAGTTGACAGAAACGGTAAAACTGTAAGTACAAATATAAGAAAATCATTTGTCGTTTCGAATGCCTCAGTAGGTGGTTGCGCGTTTTGTCGGTGCCCAGATCATAGAATTTACCACTGTCAGCAATTCTCCACTCTTTCTCCAAACCTTCGCCAAAAAGAAGCCAAGAAGCTCTCGCTTTGCCTTAACTGTCTTGAGGGTGGCCATCAGATGAGGGATTGCAAATCTGGATCCTGTAGGGCTTGTCAATTGAAACACCATACGCTTTTGCATTTTGACCGCACATCTTCTGCTTCAACTTCTATATCAGGCCCAGTCACGCAACCACCCACATTGAAATCAAACACCATAGCTGCAACATCATCTGTCCCTGGCCATGCCCTGTGCTTCTAGCCACTGCAGTAATTTTTGTCAAAAATCGTGCTGGTAACTTCGTGCCATGTCGGGCGCTTTTGGATTCGGGTTCCCAGCTTCACTTTATTACAAATCGTTTTACTAATCAATTACAACTTCGTAGGACCAAATATTGCCAACCTGTCAACTGAAGGCTATTCGGTCAATGTCGTACTGAAGTCGCGGACTTCAGATTTCTCAACGCACATCACTTCCGTCGTTGTTCAAACAATCACTGACAATCAGCCTGGTTTTTCAGTGAGCATCGCGAACTGGAACGTCCCTTCGAACATCCAACTAGCTGATCCCAATTTCAACATACCTCAGCGTATTGACTTGCTCATCGGAGCAGGACTATTTTTCGAACTTCTCTGCGTTGGACAGATACAGTTGGCGCCCGGATTTCCAGTTCTTCAAAAAACTCTTCTCGGTTGGGTGATATCAGGTGGTGGTCAACAGACTTCTAAGCTTTCGTCATTTGTGGCCAATCAAAGGTCTTCGAGAGACATAGACTCTGATACCCGACTAGACGATTTGGTACGTCGCTTCTGGGAAGTAGATCACGTTTTTGAGCCAATCACTAAAACAACAAGGGAGGAGCTCGACTGCGAGGCGCATTTTCAGCAAAATGTTTCGCGTTTACCTTCAGGCGAGTACTCGGTTCGCTTACCTTGGAAACTCGGCACAGAATCATTAGGCGAATCATACACACAAGAAAAGCGACAATTTGAGAGCCTTGAACGCAAGGAAGATAGCTCCACAACAAAGCTCAGGGTCGTTTTTGATGGTTCTGCTGTCACAACTTCGGGCCTCTCATTAAACGAGATTCTAATGGCGAGGCCGACCATACAACCCAAACTTTTTGATATTCTTATTCGCTTTCGTACGTTTCCCGTTGCACTTATTGGAGACATTTGCAAGATGTATCGTTGCGTTCGCGTCTCTGCAGCCGACAACATTTTCCAGTGCATTTTGTGGCGGGACCTTCATCACATTTCTGATGCAGAAAGGGAAACCTTCCTTAAATTCGATGACGCGCGACACCTTAGAGGCACCAGAAATTCTAAACGGTCTGCACTATCAACAATAGCTCGAAAACCTTTTGAGCAAATTATGGCTGATTTGCCTAAGGAGCGCATTCAGGCCTCACGAGCCTTCATCGTCACGGGAGTGGACTACTGCGGCCCATTTTACTTCAAACCCGAAACCCGCAATAAGTCACCCCAGAAATGTTATATCAGCGTCTTCATCTGTTTCGCAACCAAGGCCGTATGGAGGGAGCTAGTGAGGGACCTTCCAACAGGTGCTTTTTTGGAAGCTATCAAGCTATTTACGACAACTCGCGCCATGCCAAGCTGTATTTGGTCAGACAACGCAACCAATTTCGTAGGCGCCAAGAACGAGTTGAGGGACCTAAAACGCCTACTCTTAAGCCAAGAGCACCGCAGCAAGGTTCACGTTCACTACCTCAACAATGGTTTTGACTTGCGATTCATACCACCTCGTTCACCACATTTCGGCGACTTGTGCGAAGCCGCAGTAAAAATGGCTAAACAGCACCTGTACCGCACTCTTAGCTCTGCAATTCTTGGTTTCGATGAACTGCGTACATTGGTATGCCAAATCTCTGCTATAATTAACCTCTTGTACATCTTTCAGAAAATCCAGAAGACCTTGATGTTTTAACTCCAGGTCATTTTCTTATTGGCGGCCCGCTTACAGCTGCTCCTGAGCCTAACATCACGCATTTGAATTACAATCCACTCGGTCACTGGCAGCGTGTCACATACTTCTAACAACTATTTTGGAAACGGTGGAGCGAAGAATACCTCACTCTTTTTCAACAAAGAGCAAAATGGCGCACCCCTCACCCCAATGTGCAAATCAACGATATTGTATGCATTAAAGATGAAAATTCAGCGCCTCTTAAGTGGCCTCTTGCGCGCGTCATCGAAGTCATTACTGGTGAGGACGGTGTTGCACGAGTAGCTGTTCTACGTACATCCACTGGCCTTACACGTCGAGCTGTTACTAAATTGTGCCTCCTTCCGACTAAGGAATCAGTTGAAAGCCCTGAACTTTCAACGGAGGGGAGGATGTTGGGAGCAGCACCTAATTTACATGACATAATTTAAGTATAGGGTTAATTGTATAATTTTTATTTAATAATTTAGTATTGTAGTCTAACTTATAAGATTGTAATATTTTTAACTCGTAACACCTGGTCACCCTATTCCTTGTACTAGTCCTTGAATTATATTAATACACATTATCCTATATTTGTCATTTTCCTATCGTTCGTATCAACGCATTCTTATGTACATACATTATATATAAGCTGTGCTAAGCAAATATTTCGAGACTTGAAGCTCGACATCAGCTGAGGCCGGTGAACTTAAACATTTGTAACAAACACACGAACGCGTAAACTCTGTGAGAAATAAAATTATAAAGTGGTTTGAAAATTAAAGTGTTTAATTTATTTCAAAATTAATAGCTGCCAAAAAAGCTTGGTGGCCCAACAGGGGTCTTCAAGTTTTCTGCACATTGGCTTTTATTTGTAGGCTTGAGTCCAAAAAGAAATGAACTGAAAAAGTATTGATACGAGGGGTGCCTTGTATATGTCGGGATTTGGCGACCCTGGTGTTGCAATCTGGCAACTGACAGCTGTATCGCAAAGTTTGACATTTTTTGGCTTTTACGTACTCAGAACGTTTTGAAATACCAGCGCTATTTGTGTTGTTTACAGTAACTTAAAAGATTCATCTCGGTCCAAAAATGGAATTAAATCGTGAACATTTTCGTGCGATTATCTTTTACAACTTTCGACGTGGATTAACTCAGCAACATTGCACGGATGAACTTAATTCATTCATCAAGGACCAGTGTTTATCGATGGTATGGTGAATTCAATCGAGATCGTAGTTCACTCCAAGACGAATTTCGTGAAGGTCGTCGAAAATCAGTTGTTGTTCCGAAAACCATTGATGCTGTGCGCGAACTGATATTGCAAGATCGCCATGTGGTCTATCGTGAGATTGAGACAATCTTAGGCATTAGTGGGACCAGCATACATTCAATATTGCATAAACATTTGACGTCAAAAGAATTTGTTCGCGTTGGATTCCACACAATTTGTCAATCGCTCAAAAAAGGGCTCGTGTCGATTGGTCGAAGGAAATGCTCAAAAAACGATCGCGGGGCTTCGAAACACGTCTATGACATCATGACAGGTGATGAATTATGGATTTACGCGTATGAGCCCGAAAGTAAACAGCAGTCGACTGTATGGGTGTTTCAAGATGAGCCAAATCCAACAAAAGTTGTTCGCGCACGAAGCACTTCCCAGCAAATGGTCGCCTGTTTTTTCAGAAAAACTGGACATGTCGCAACCGTACCACTAGAACAACGCAGAACAGTAAATTCTGAGTGATACACAATGATTTGTTTGCCAGTTGTCTTCCAAGAAATTATGAAAACCAATCGCCAAAGACGGATCACTCTTCACCAGGACAATGCGAGCTCTCACACATCGGCTCAAACAACTGCATTTTTGAGCACCCAAAACATCGAATTAATGGGTGTTCCGCCGTATAGTCCTGACTTGGCACCGAATGACTTCTTTTTATTCCCGTACGTAAAAAACAAACTGAGAGGTCCACGTTTTTCGACACCTGAAGAAGCGGTTCAAACGCATGCAAAAGTGTATAGATCTTCATGGAGAATATTTTGAAAAACAATAAAGTGATTTTCGATGATAAAGATTTGTTTTTGTTCTCTAATCCCGACATATAAAAGGCACTCCTCGTATTATACGTGTTTAAATAGATAAAGTTTTGTGTTTTCTTTTGTTCAATAGTTGTCCCCTAATTTGAAGGCAATTTCATAATTCCTCAAGTTTTCATTCCCATTGGTAAATCCACTAGCGCCCAATTTCACAAGTTTCTCGTTTGAGATCAGTTTTGCACCATCAAGAAAATTTTGAAATTCCTTGAAAAGTTAATAATCTCTTGCTGATAAATGTCGGCTATACCGCAGGCGCGCTAGTACCTACCATCCAAGCTCTCGGAGCTTCTTTCGCGTTAAAGGCATGAGACACACCCTTACAATTTGCCGCTTCTGATCCAACGCATGCTTCAATCTGGTGAGTTGTTAACAATTTTAGTCGGAATTGACTGTTCGTTTCGACGTTTTAACACATAGTAGAAGATTCCTTTCCATTTGTACCAAGCACAGAGAAAAGCCTTGTGAAACCTCGATTCCTGCTTGATTTCCCGCGCGCCCTGATTGGGCCACTATTTAACCACGATTAGTTTTACTCTTATTTTGACTCATGACCGGCTTTCCATCGCCAAATACCATACGACTCAAAAATGTGTCGACCTCGTTTCGTTTCAGCAAAAATTCGGTGGTGTTAATTACGTTTAAATCGTTCCTTGGATTGACACCATCTGATGTGATATCGAAACGTGAAGCTTCTTCTTGAAACGAGTTGCATGCAAATGAATTCAAATGGTTTTCTAGCGAACTTTCGATTACTGGCAAATAAAGTATGTGCGCACATACCGGTCCAACTCGACGATTTTGACGATTTTATTTTGCGACGCATTACCTCGCAGCTTGATCTTGATTTTTGACATCCGTAGTACAGGAACTAAATAAATGGAGTCACTCATTTGCTGTTTTATTCGACACTTTATTGGGTACTTACACAGCAGACATTTTCATGGCGACCTGTTAGAACTTTTCAAAATAGTCGTAGTCCTTCAGTACCACTGAGAAATATACAGTTTTTACATTTACGGTTTAGCTTGGCTAAAAACGGGCATTACATTTTTTTTTAGGACGGAAAAGCCGAATTTAATATTATTTTCAAAATACAGTGAAATTTCGACTAACCTCGCATCGAAAAAAAAATATCCAAAAATAACAAGGTTTTTATGTTTTATGTTAATTTATTTTGTGCAATGTTTTTGGGCAAATAAATCGAGGGTCTTATAACTACATACCACTTCCGCAGGGCAAATGGCTTTGTGAGAGGCTTTTCAAGGCAAAAACAGACACGAAAATTTGTCATTACCTGTCGTTATTAGAAAAACGCTTTCTGACGTTTAATGTTTTGTGTCGGCTGATAGCCACAAACGATGTTGACCCTCCACTAATATTAAATAAAATTACTGAAATGTAAGCAACAATGCCAATTGAAAGCATTTTCATGTCACACGCATACTTGCGAAGGCACAATAATGAATAACAGGAAAATCAGAGTAACTCTCTCTCACAAAAAACAAATAAAAAAAAAAATTAAGTGCATCCAAATTCTTCAAATATTCCAAATGCCATTGCACATACCCTCAAAAGTATTTGTATGTTGGTTTCTATTTGTTAATGTGTTGCAGGTGCACGTCTGTTGGCGCGAAATTTTTACGACACCATGTCAGCTGCCATTATGCCGCTAAATATTGTTGCTTTATAATGCCGCGCGAGAAACTCAACAAATTATTCGTAGTTGCTGAGACATAAAGTAGACATCAACACGGTTCATATAAAAGAAAAGCCGCAAAAAAATACAATAAAAATAGATGAAACATAAAAGAAGGAGGAAATTCCTAGGCAAACACGTAAACTGCAAAGGCTTACTGCACGCACACACGCGCTCATACAGCTACTTTGCACTATTTTACATACAAATGTGTTCCTTTTTCGCACGAAAATGCCAAGAAAAGCGAAGCAACATTAGCAGCGACAATGGCAAGCTTTATGACAAATTCTATCAGCCAGAGTGTGTACAAAGTAGCTTTTGTTGTAAATCGTACGTAGCGCTAGGTGCTTATGTGTTTATGCAGTTGTTGTAAGTTTCCCACTGGAAGTCTGCGTATTTTGTTTATACACAGAGGAAAATGTGGTTTGGAAAATGGCTTTAGAAATATTATCACAATGGCCACGACGACTTTTCATAAATATTTCTGCAACCTGCAAAAATACTATAGAACCACAAATTTTGCCCCAGCTTTCACTACTTTTTTTCTGTCTGTCTTTAATTTTCATACATTTTTTATAAAAACATAGTTCTTTCTACAACAAATATCAAATAGGTAAAAATTGTAAACCGAACAAAATTTATCAAAATTCAACAAATTTTCACCAAAATTTCAAACCTTTAGGTATCATAAATTATAATATTTCATTTAAAAAAACATTTTTAAGTAAAATTTCGAGTACACGGTTTTATAGTCCATTGAATTTTGGTGTATTATGAATTATAATATTTTTTTTTGAAAAACATTTTCAAGAAAAATTTCGAGTACACAGTTTTATAGTCCATTGAATTTTGGTGTATTATGAATTATAATATTTTTTTTAGAAACACATTTTCAAGAAAAATTTCGAGTACGTAGTTTTATAGTCCATTGAATTTTGGTCTATTATGAATTATAATATTTTTTTTAGGAAAGCATTTTTAAGAAAAATTTCGAGTACACGGTTTTATAGTCCATTGAATTTTGGTGTATTATGAATTATAATATTTTTTTTAGAAACACATTTTCAAGAAAAATTTCGAGTACGCAGTTTTATAGTCCTTTGAATTTAAAAAAAATGAAAGCGTCAAGCGGTTCAAAACCATGTTGATTTTTGACAAATTTTTTTTGCGGCGGTGTTATCCATTTTCTCCATACAAAAAACAATTTGAGCATTCATTATCTGGAAGAATATGCATAACACCGCCATAAAAAAAATCATCAAAAATCAACGCTAGTGGTGTCACAATATTATGCCAAAATGACTTGGGCTACAATACTGCCCACTCCACAGAATTTTTCTAAAATATTTTCCTAAATAGTTTAAAATTTTAATGAAAATTTGTCAATTTTTTTTTTTTTAATTTTGGTTCGGGTTGGTTTTTTGGTGTAGTATTCATTATCTATATTTAAAAAAAAGGAATAATTAATAAAAATATATGTAGTATTTTGGATGACAATGTCGCGCTCATCATCGCTATCCTCTCGCGCAATTACTTCGACGTCCAATATCTGATATTTCACGTTCTAATCTCGTGTCTGAATCCTTTTCACCTTCAGTTTCTGCAAAAAAATTAGTGAAATTATTATTATATTTATTTTGCTTTAAAAAACTAGAGGCCACTATTTGGCCTGCGCGATTCTCGGGCATTTTTTCTTATTTGATTTTACTGCGAAGTTCGTGGTCTTTGTTCTTGGTAAACGATGCAACGACTTACGAGCTCTATAATAGAAAATACATTATAGAATATACAAAAATATATGAGGCTGTATTCTAAAAACTGTTTAGTGGCAACTGGCAAAGTGTGATCGTCTTCACCTAAATCAACAAACGGTTGTAGTCACATAAGAAAAATAAAAAAAAATTAAATTAAAAAAAAAGCTCAAATTAAATGTGCCTTTTATGATTTATTTGTAAAAATAGAAAATCTGAGGAGATATTCTGAAAAAATATGAAAATGTCAAGGAGTTCAAGGTAATTGCCAGGAAATTTCAATAAAATTCACTTGGAAGTGTATGACAGAATCTGCCTGACTAAGGCATTTATTTTAACGAGTTTCGAATGGTTTCAATCAATTTTATTGAAAAGAAATCCTACTAGAAGTAAAAAGTTTGTCTTCTAAAAAACCCCATGGAAATATTTTCCTACTTTTTCCATACTTTCTTTCAATTCCACTATTCAAGTTTTGGCTCAGTGTAGCTACATAGTTGTATGAATTGCCGAATATCCTTTCTGTTTTCCCTGCTGTGTCACTCTTAATGCATAAAGAAGATTTTCCGAAATTATATTTGTGGTTCGTACATGATTTTCTCTTCTAACTGTTTTCGTATTTTTCTACTAGAGTATAGTACAAGTACAGTATGCGTACAACACATTAGATACGGTATTAGTAGATACGGTAAAAGATAAAGATACCGATAAAGATAAAGATAAAGATAAAGATAAAATAAAGATAAAGAATAAGATAAAGAAAAAAGATAATGATAAAGATAAAGATAAAGAAAAAAGATAAAGATAAAGAAAAAAGATAAAGATAAAGATAAAGGTAAAGATAAAGAAAAAAGATAAAGATAAAGATGAAGATAAAGATAAAGATAAAGATAAAGATAAAGATAAAGATAAAGATAAAGATAAAGATAAAGATAAAGATAAAGATAAAGATAAAGATAAAGATAAAGATAAAGATAAAGATAAAGATAAAGATAAAGATAAAGATAAAGATAAAGATAAAGATAAAGATAAAGATAAAGATAAAGATAAAGATAAAGATAAAGATGAAGACCAAGGGCCAAGAGGTAGCTGAGAAATATATATAAAGAGACAGGAGACTCAGTGGCCCTAAAGCCAAATTTGATATCGGCATTTGATTTTCAACCTCCAACTAAGTTGCTTAAACCACTTAGATCTTTTGAGGAAGGTAACTAGTCCCTCCCGTGAGATATTTTGAAAATTTCCTAGGTCTTCAAAGAAATACTCGCTAAAAGATTTGGCACGGCTGCTTTGAAGTGCAGAGCATTCACAGAGGGGATGTTGTACCGACTCAATATCTTCTTCATCCCCACAATTCACGCAGAAGTCATTACCATTCTACTGGGAGGGATGCCAATAGTGTAGTGGCACGTTATTAACATCTGTGAGGAGGCCGGTAATTGATATCTTGAATCCAGGTAGACATTTTGTCGTTTTAAGATTCAGTTTTGGCGAGAGCGCTTAAAAGACCCTGTAGTTAGTAGTTAGACGCCACATTCTGTTGGTTTCTGCGAGTACGTTCGAGTTAATCGCAGTGTACAACTTGTTTAGAGGAATGTTTATGTCCTCTACCACCCACTCTAGTGCAAACTCAGATCCTTTTCTTGCACAATTATGCGTTCTTTTATTTCCCTCCACGCCAGAGTGGCCGGGGACCCAACAAAGTATAGTGTGTTGTGGGCAAACGAAAGCGACCTCCTACATTCTTTAGCACATCTTAAATTGTTGCGCGCTGAGGCCAGTGTCTTGATCGTTGCTTGACTATCAACAATAATGGTGAGGTATCCCGGACTAATGGACTTGGTCTTATCGTTTTTGTTGCTTTGTATAGAGCGTATATTTCAGCTTGGAAGACGCTACACCGGTCTGGGAGTCTGAAGGAGCAATTTACGGATAATTATTTCCGATCCAGTGCCAGTGTTGATCTTTGAGCTGTCAGTATAAATATGGTGGCCACAACATCTGATATGACTCTGGGCTGCCAAACCCTTCTGCCGGGTATTCTTATTTTATAGTCTTTGTTCAGATCTATCTTGGGAACCAGATAGTTTGTTTTCGATGTCATGCCTGCTATGCAAGAGATAAATATCTAAAAGAAGACAAAGATAATAATAAAACTGGAGGAATTATAACAACTGAACGTACATTAGTAAGGAATAAATAGTAGTAATTCAATTTTCACTAGACTCGGCCCACGCTTTCTCTATGGGATAGAAAGTCACAAAAAAAATGAGTAATCAGCATAAATGATTTTACGCTAAACACAAAATACTTTTATTTACCTTACCAGCCGAAGCTTCTGGTAGAGGTTACCACCGTTCATAATAAGTTGCACAGATACTGTATAAAGCATGTTCTATACATTTTGATAGCTTTTATGTATGCATGTTGGTTATTTTTGCCTACGCACGTACCAGCTGTTGGATATTTAAGTGCCCTGAGCCGACACTTCTGACTTAAGCCAAGATTTGTTACTTTTTTATGTGCTACCCGACTATTTTTCGTATTTATTTTTGTTTACTGAGGTTTTGGTTGTGCTGATTATATTTGATGTCAAATTATTGCCTTGGTGGCACATTAGCATGCAGTAAATAAAGTCTTTACCTTGAGCTATAGGGTGTTGAATTTGCGTACTATTGGCTCAATAAAGTTTTCAATATAAATGTTTTTAGGGGTAGTTTTCTTAGGCTTGAGCATATTGAAACTATCTTGCATAATAAAAAATATGATTATAAATGTTGCCTTCTCATCGTAGGCCTTTAAAAGTTTTGCACGAAGACTTTTTATCGCTTTATAACAAATCTGGCATCTTCCATTCCAACTTTTTTGATATAAAGACAAATTTGTTTTTATCTCACGGGCGAAGTTTGTGCGTGAGAGTCGTACAAAATCTGAATATTTTCCGCTAGAATTACTGAATGAGCCCTTATTGGGCTTGAAAAATTGGAGCGTTTAAAAAAAAAAAGTTCTTCTTTTCTATTTAGTGAAGGGGATTCTGTATTATTCCAAAAAGGAGGTAATTAAGAAAAAAATCGATACACTCTTCTATATCACTATGACCTTGGTCGTAAAGTTAAGGTAGCCGACTTGCAAAGTTTGTCGAGTTCATCTGCTTTATGCAAGAGAAAAGCAGCGATTTCAACGATTCTGTTCTTATAGGTCAATCGTCGAGAGTGGCGATAAAATCAGGAAAGTCGTCGAGTTTTACTGGCCTGAGAGCACTTAATCAATTCTTATGTACGAGCATAGTCGGCTGCTGAATCCGGGTAGGTAGGTAGGTAGGTGAAATAGTTGAAGTGACGGTCTGCCACTCCTCAAGTAGGACTAAAGCGCCATTATGATATCATTATGAAACCTCCAACAGGCAGATATCTACAGCCACCCAGAGTTGTTGATGTAATGGAGAAGATTGATGGGATTTTGATTGGCGCACTGGCCCCGGAGTATCTACATAATTTTGTTTTTGTTATGCAGTTTTGGAGATATCGCCAAGTAACTGCGAAAAAAGGCTAATCATAAAAATGTTAAGTATCTGAGAATACTTTAACCGATCAGAAAAAGGTATACACCGAATTTGTGGTAATCAAATTTCCAAAATTCTTCACTAAATTTAAAAGTTTCATGCCATATAAAAATAAAAAAAAAGTATTTTTGTTTGAAAAATATATAAATATTTTGAATTTTTTTTTATACAAGGTGGCGAAAAATTAATCACTCTATCAGATTTAATTTTAATATCAGATTTTAGTTTATAATAATTTTTGCAAATGGCGTTGTGTCTGGATCTTTTGCCCAACTTCTCTGGCTGAAAGTCCATAAGACATTATTTTACAGCCAAAATTGTAACCAGGCCATCAACAAAAAAAAAAAAGCAATTTAGAGATTATATGAAATGAAATGAATAAAGCACAATTTTCTTTGGTGTATAACTGTGTTTTTTAGATTTTAGTCTTTTATGGCATAAAACTTCATTCATATGCTAGTCGCAAGACCTCGTTGACGTATTTCTGACCCTATATAACGAATGCCTCAGGAGTTGTTCGCCCTAAAATTCTGAATTTTACGCATATAATCGATTTTCAACGACACCTCACAACCAAATGCGCACAATCTTACCGCTTAAAACTGAAATTGTTATTAAATTTTCTTTTCACTTTTGTATTCTTACAGCATTACTTTCACATTAAAGAAGTCTCGGCACAGTGCCCCATTTACACAATCACCCTCAGAATGATCTGTTAATGTGCACCTAAATTGTCTGTTCAATGTTGAGTTTGACTTTCTACTTATGCACATACATATATGTGTGAGTATGTGTATGTATGTGTATGTACTCGTACTTTTGTTTAAATATAAATGGTGGGCACTTAAATACATTTTAACACACAATTTTCAAAGTTCTCCCCTGAGATGACACGCCACTCAAAATGCCATTCGGAAGCAGTCTCAACACACAGGCGATCAACTATCTTGTTTTTTGTTGTTGCAGTTGTCGTTGTTGCCAATTAAGAAGAAGTTGTCGTTGTTGTAAGAAGGCAGTTGGGCTCGTTGTTTATAACTTCTTTACTTTTCTGCCTTTACTTTTGTAACTTTTTAACGGTATTTATTTGTGTGTATCAACTTGGTATGGCGCCCGCTCAAACACTCCTACACTCACTTATTTGCTCACCCATTCATTTGCTCACCCATACATATACCTAGAACGGGGTTTCCAATAAGTGCGCTCAGAATGTGAGACAGAGTATAGCGGTCATTTTGGTAATACTACAACCCACAAATTTGATGGGAAGTTATTTAGTTTTGGCATTTAAACAAAGAAGGCTACCTCAAGGCAAGTAGGACTTGAATTTGTTAAAAAACGTTATTGAAATTAGTTTCCGGCTGTTAATCAGGCGTTCAATGGACGACAAAATTCCATACAGCCTATTTCACCCCACGCGTAAAAGCTTGGTTTTTTTATATATCTGTTTGCCAATTTATATGAGGACTTGGACTGCACAAAATTTAATTAACTCAAGAATGAA
Organism: Anastrepha ludens; assembly: GCF_028408465.1. NCBI lineage: Eukaryota > Metazoa > Arthropoda > Insecta > Diptera > Tephritidae > Anastrepha > Anastrepha ludens. The sequence goes on along the minus strand of NC_071499.1, from coordinate 48,436,661 downwards.
AACCCAAGCACAGAGGATCGCCATGCGTCCGCTGATTAGGCACTGACGCAACTTTGGTTACAGTTTGTAACATCTGTCAAACGGGTGGAAATTTAATCTAAACATATAAAAAAGTGGGCGTGGTTTTGTATAATGTTTTTGGATGAGATCTGTGCTAGAATCTGAGTGAGAAGCAATACATGCGCCAAGTTTAGGTGAGTTTTATTGAGTAGTTATCGATACACGAATTTACCCCAAAGTGAGCGGAGCATCACCAATTTTTCAAAATTTTACTTGCGTTGGTGTTTGAGGTGTTGCCTGAGTGACACATCCCGAGACCAACTAGCCCAAAAGATGTAATTTTGATACACCTCTTGTGGAACCACTGCTTTTTATTAGTCGAACCATCTTGTCATGACTACGAATCTGCCCATGTTGTCTATTTTCGCTTCTGCAATTTCTTTCAAGTCAACCATCAAGAACTTCCCCAGCATTCTATGTGATAGGGCACCCAGGCTTTGGCACTCTCACACATGTAGTGAAATACTGTTTCCTTAGATTTTTCTTGATCGCAGTTTCTACATCTATCGTTGTGCGGCTATCCTATCTTCCTTGCGTGGTTTCCCAAAGGTCAACAATGTAGTTCTGAATATGCTTGTGAGTGGCGTTCTCAACAACTTGTCAGTTTGTTTGATTTTTGGGAATTGGGCCACGTTTGTTTAGTTTTTTTGCGTGTTAGCTCATCTGTCAACGACTTGCTTCTGGAATAGCGAGAAGATCTCCCTTTTGCACACTCCTTAGGGACAGCCTATCCCTTCCGCTTCGGATTCGTTAAAGGACGCCCAGTTTTTTGCCAGTTCATCGGCTTTCTCTAATTTTTCTATGTTTCTAAGGTCAAGTACCCAGATGAGAGTGATGTCTGTCGTTTGGTTATAGGTGACTTTAAAGCTAAGATGGATGTTTGACTATCTGAAAAAATAGATCTTCTGATAGTTTTTGTGGACGTTTTCAAATTATCCTGCAAGCTTCCCTTATCCCGAGAATTTCTACTTAAAAAATTATGTTCCAATTCCCCAAGCGAAACGACTTGGAAGTTTCAAAGGCTTTCGAATAAACAGCGGCGCCCACACTGCAATCCATCTTGGATCTGTCAGTTTAAAGGTGAGTTTTATTCAATGTCGTGTGAGGAACTTTAGCTTATACTCAATTCTAAACTCTAGGGTAGCGGTAGTAAAATCTGATGAGTTTCTAGTTAGACTTTAGTTGTCTGTGTTATTATGACCAAAAATCGTAGCATTCCGAAAATCTACTTCTTTTATTCTGAAGTCGTTATTTGTTGCTGTTAGTCATAGTTGTAGGTCTATTGGTAACAGGTAGAGCATGACATTGAGTGCCTCTGCTGGACATAATTTTATAGCTCTAGTTATTCTTGCGCAAACTGCTTGTTGTACGCTAACGTTGTACTGTTTGCTTAGTGCAGGCCACCGTACTAATGCTTCGTATGACCTAATCGGTGAGCGTCAATACACCGCTGGTAGCGGTCCTTCCACTGCAGGAAACATTTTTTAAACTCATCCGCCGGAATCGCGTTCAATACTCCTGTCACAGTTTTTTGGATCGCCTCGATGGAGTCGAAACGCCTCCCCTTCAGCTTTCTTTTCAGGCGCGGGAACAAGAAGAAGCCCGGAGGGGACAGGTCTGGGCCGTAGGGAGGGTGGGGAAGCACCGGAACCCCCATCTTGGCCAATGCAGAGGTGCAGAGGAAGGCGGTGTGCGCCGGCGCATTGTCGTGATGAAGGGTCCGACGCGGTTTTTCAGCCGAAGGAGCACTTCTTTGTAAAATGCCGCGTTTACAGTGCTTCCTGGAGGTACAAACTGTTTAGCTTTACGCAAAATTTGATCGAGTAACGTTGCTCCAACGATCGCTGCATTTTCGCCACTGCAAAACAGGCCTTTTAAAACAGTTTTCACGCGCGGAGCGATGTTGACTGCATGCGATGTTGTTGCCAGCGAACTGAGACCGGTTTCTAGTGGAAGGGGAAGGTCCAACGATCATTTTCCCCCACCAGCCAATTCGGTTGATCGCTTGACAGACGCTCCGCGCGGGAAGGCTCAATACTTTTCAATCAAACCTTGTAAGATTTCTCTACCCGCTTTTCTACCTACATTGTGCTTCCAGTTAAGCTTCGGATCTAGCACTACTCCTAGATATGCCGATATGTAGAGCAAGCTGAGGAATATTGCTTTTAGTTGTATACAACATTAATTCCGTTTTGCTTGGATTATAATTTAGGTCACTGCTCGCAGCTCATCTATCCAGTTTCTCTAGAGCTCCTTCTCGTAGTTCGGTGATAGTAGAAGTAAGTAAACCTGTGGTTGGAATCACGACGTCATCTGCGTACGCTACTACGTTCACGCCTGCTCTGTAGAGTCGCAGTAAAATACTGTTTAACGCTGGGACCAATAAAATTGGAGACCAGGACCTCATCTCGTTGTGCATATTTTCTTGGGGTCGTATAACGGTGATTTATCGTTTGACTTTTTTGTTTTTGAAAGAAACCTCTATATGATTTTAATCGATTTCTAACACATTTTCAATACCATCGTGCGCATGGACGGATAGACGTATGGACGGACAAACATGACCAAATCGACTGCTCTCATCATTCGGCACATTTTGGTATTTCTATATGTCTATATCTTTCTAGATTCCTTTATGCTGTTACAAACAACCGTTATGAGAACAAAATTATAATACTCTTGGGTAGAAGTGTGCGAATATAAAAAAAAGTTTCCAATATCACTTAACTTAACCTGCTTGCTTAGTTTAACTACACAATTCGAGCGCCCTTAATGCAAACCCCTGCACCATTTTTGATGTTTTTGTTTACTATTCTGTGCTGTATTTGCAACCAGTACTTCGACTGTTATTTGCTCACTTGTATTTCTATTGCTATTATTCTTATTTTTGGCCCATGTGGCTTTGTGTGTGTATGTGTATATGTATATATTTATGTTTATATATTCATATATTTACTCGTACATACCTTTGCATTAAGTACGTAAGATATTTTGCTTTTGTATTTATGCCACGTTTTCAACTACTTCTGTCTCTCGGTTGTCTCCGTTAGTTGATTTTTGTGTTCCTTATTTTTCTTGCCTTTAATGGTTTGGCTTTTCAGCGCACAATGCTCGTTTGCTGGCAAAAAAAGGATTTGATAATGCTGCCAATATTTTGTTTTGGCAATCTCTGATGGCTCCCTCGAATTTTTTGTATTACTTACATATACATACATACACACAATGCTCGCCTAATGGGGGTAGTGTTGTAATGTGTTTACTTACTCGTACATGGCTACTCCTTCGTTTGTGCCTCTAGTCGTCTCTACTTTCAATGACATTGTTTTATTGTTATTCGTAAGCGGCTTTTTATGCTCCAACTCTACCACCCAGTTTTTCATTTTTGCGCAATTTCCAACATTTTTGATATTCGATATGCTTGTTGTCAGCTCTGTTGTTACGCCACCAATATTTTTGCATTGCTGTCCTGATAAAAGCAACTTTCTAATAATAGGCACAACAACAACAACGCTGCATGCTATTTTCTATTTACCAACTAATATCGTTACTTACATTATGTAATAGTGGCCTCTGCTTCAGCAGGTTTCGTTGTTCGCTGCTTCAGTTGTGCGTTATTATTATGACATTTTGTGCTTTCTAACATCAAACTAAAAATAATAGTTGTTCTAGTGGTTTTCGTTTTGAGCGGGTATACGAATGGGTACTTTCGGTAGATGCTGCCTTTTTCATGTTAGAATCTGTTGATAGTCAATTTAGAGGGCATTCTATTCCCATCTATTCTTCTTCACTTTCTTCAGCCTTAAGCAGGGTATACCTATGCTCGAAAGTTGCTCTCCTATATCCAGTAAGCTTTCCTTGCTTAACTCAAAATGTTTTGCGTGCATTTTACTGCCAGTTTGTTAGTGGGGGTTTTCACATTTCAAAGTCAGAGACCTCTCTTTTTCTAATCGGATAATACCCAGTGATGTCTTCATATTTAAGTGAAGAATGTCGAATAACTCCTTGAGCTGTTCTAGCCAAAAGATTTTGGAATATTCTTCGCTCACATTTATTCACGGTGACTTACAAATACAAGGAAACGTACAACTATGTATATATGTAAGTATATGAAGGTGCTCGATTGGATAGATGTATGAATTTGAGTAGGCCTGGAGGCGCTTAATGAAGATCTAAGCTCTCAGACATGGATGACAATTGTGCTTAAGGGGTAAGACAACCCTGATGGCATGAAAATAACATCATTACAAATATTTTTTTGTTTTGTTTTTGACGAAACTTTAAACAAAAAAGGCCTATCAGAGGTCACGACTAGATGCCAGTAGTGAATAATTCCTAAACGGTACTTTTTCTATGTAACTTTTGACATTTTTCAATCAAACTGATGTACAACTTTACATGATAGAGCAACCCGTTAAAATTGTTGCAACTTATTATGAAAATAGTCGATCTTCAAGAACAAAATATCACGAAATTCGTGTTTTTTTTTGCGGAAATAATCGTCCGAATGAGTCGACCATTCAACAGTTGGTGAAAAAGTTTGAAGAAACTAGTAGGGATAGAAAAGGACTGGCCGACTAACTGGATGGTGTGTTGAGAATTTTGGTGCTCTGGCGTAAAGTGTTGCTGAAGAACCTTGAACATCGATCTCTCGACATTATCAACAAATAGGCGTCCAACAATCTACTGCTTGGCGTAATTTACCTGTAGACGTGCTCTTGGTGAACATCAAATGATGTCATTTTTCACATATACTTGTTGAGAGCCGTATTTTGATAAAATAAGTGAAACCTTAAAGAATCTAAATTTTTGCATATTTCACTTTTAATCAAGGTGCGCCTTTTGAAAGACTCGACCCTTTATAAGTTTTTTCAATTTCATTGGTGTATTTAGTACAGATAATGAACTTCAGAAAACTTATACTGTGAAAACAGAAAGAAATTTAATTGACTGATATACATGGCTTCCTGTGAGAAAGTTTTTTCAGAACACTCTACCATCTGAGACATGATAGGGGCCTCAATTTTTATCTGAAACAAGCACATGGAGATTTTTTTCAAAGTTTCCTTAGTTATCGATCTATATTTTTTACACTAAAGAGTTTTTTGTTTACTAAAAAAGTTGGTTAAAAAATTTAGGAAATTTATGAAATTTCTTTCTTCCAAAAAATTTGTCTAGGATGCCTACGACGCATGGAGCGGTGATCAAATTTTCTTAACACGGATCACTTCAACGCAATGGAAGTATTGTTGTTGTTGTTGTTTTAACAGTAATAGTAGCCCTGTCAGTGTAGGGCATATCACCGGTCGTCTTCGTCTAGCTCATCTAGGGGTAGGCCCAGGAAACGTGCTGTTTCGACAGGTTGGGTCCAGAGGGGAAGGGTATTAGATGAGTCGGTTTTAGGGGAAAGTATTAGCTTAATGGGTTGATGCTTGGCTAAAATTTTTGTATTGAAAACTGGGGTTTCGAGAAATGCTCTTATGCAGCGTTGTCTTAAAATAATTATAACTTCTCTAAGCACGCTGTAAGGCAGCCAAAAAAAGAAAGAATGTGGGGCAGCAATAACGGAAGAGGGAGAGCTGTAGCCGTTTTTCCCTTAGGTTGGGTTAGGTTGGACTTGATTGATCCTGTAGATTGCATACGGACCAGAAATTGATCATAGGGATACTAAGTTGTTATATAGGGAGTTTAAGAACTTTATAACTTACCTTTAATACACAGTTTAGTTAACTTAAGTAGGCTGCTAATTTTCTGATCTGCCACACTTTCTAAAGTTGAAAATGATGTAAAACCTAAGCAGTTTATTTGCGCCTAGCTAAGTGCAGGGCAGTGGCAGAGTAGGTGTTACAGAGTTCCTCTTGCATTGACTTTGTTCCATATTGTGCATGTAACGTTTCGCACTAGCTGCAGTTCGGCCGCGTAAGATGGAGCGAGACAGTGTATGAACCATGGTATTCCTATCTCCCTTGTTAATAAGTGCTTTTTTGGATGAAGTAGGCAATTGAGTAGAAAAGTCTTCTCTCGATGAATAAAACTAACACTCTATAAAGTTCTCATCATACCCGTCCTAACGTATGGCGCACAGTCTTGGACGATGACAACATCCGACGAGGCGTCACTTGGAGTGTTTGAACGAAAGATTCTGTGGAAGTTTTTCGACCTTTGCACGTTGTTGATGGCGAATATCGAAGACGATGGAGCACTCCGCTGTACGAACTTTACGGCGACATAGACATAACGCAATGATCAAGCGGCTACGTTGGCTGGGTCATGTCGTCCGAATGGATACAAACGCTCCGGCTTTGAAAGTATTCGATGCGATACCAGCTGGGGGTAGCCGAGGTTGAGAAAGGTCTCCCCTGTGTTGTGAAGATCAGGTAGAGAAGAACCTGGCTTCACTTTTAGTTTCCAATTGGCGCCGGTTAGCACGAGAAAGTAACGACTGGCAAGCCAATGAAGAAGAAGCTAGTGAATAAACAATTCACAAAATATTGTTTTGTTAAAAAATATGAATGAAAAGTGCCAAGGATATGAAAGGATAAACACTTTAAATGACGTTTTTTCTAACATAATAACTGTGAAAAGAAATTCTCAAGATGAGTTCGTTATCCGCTTTCATATGATACCCACATATTTTCATCCTCAGTATAATTTTAGATTTATACCGATAGGCTATGTGAGACACACGTTGAGAGGATCCGGGTTCTACATGCATCATTCTTATAATCTCAACAATTTGCTCTACATAAACAGTAGCTGGCCCAAAGAGCCCACTTGTGAAATAACTCGACAGGTTTGGCTTGGAAGGAGTGAGCAAAGTACTAAGACCGTCATTAATCTATGGCGGCCTTCCATTAGTACGATGGTTGGCATCATCTCTGGGCTCTGCCTAATTGGAACACATGGGAAACTTATGGGGTTTACCTCAAATGGCTTCTATCGCCACCGCAGGAATGAGGAGGAGGCGCAAGGGGTGATCACTTTCTCTGCCACTACCCTACTCCTGGCAAAACACGATCTAAACTTTAACTTCTTTGAATGTCTAGCAGACTTGGAATCGGCTAATACCTTATCGATTTTGCAACAGACGAAGTGATTTCACCGCATTGGGAATTAGAAAGGTACTTGAGTCGAAATTTGTGGTATACCAAGGGTTCATTGGGCTCCTTCTACACACTCATGGAGAACGGCAATCACCGTCATCTAACCTAAACTATGTTGCTGGGAAGAGGCACGAGTATTTTCCAGTGCTGTAAGGACAGTCCAATTATCATTTCAGACTCAGTTGCTACCTAATTTAGGATTTTGGTCTTAATAAATTTGATATATAACAATCTTGTTCCTAAACTCTCATTTTCATGTGAAACTATTAGCGATTCATTTGGTCAAGTAGAACAAAGTTACTAATACGCACAACGATTGTAGTTCGCTCCGTAAATCGGTTCTATTAATGACCAAAATTAACAAATTTTGACAAAAAAAAAAAATTTTTTTATTATTAACGACCAAAATTAACAAATTTTGACAAAAAAAAACATTTTTTTTATGTACTAATTTTTGAGCAATTTTTGCACCACATTTTGTTATTATTTTTTTATTATTATAACTTTATTTTTCTCGTTTGAGCTATGAAAAGTTTGAGTGTCGAATTTATTGCTATCATAAAATAAGTTACGATTGACAAAGTTTTAATGACATTTTGTCATGAATGTCTTGACTTTTCGAGCTCTAACCATCGATATTTAATTGAATTGTTTACTCAATAGCTGCGCACATTAGTATACCTATACATATGCACCTGCGAATCGAAACTATCATAATATATTTGCATACAAATAAAAATAAAACCACGAAAAGTGGCATAAATGAGTATTCCAATGAGTGATTTACCTCTTCCAAGTAAAAAAATTAACACAACATAAATATTAGGTGACACACATTTTTTATTCATATTTTATTTGCTACATAGTACATACCTACACACAAACGAATGTATTGAAAATTTTTGGCAATATGGATTCTTATTGCCTTCGCCTGTCATTTCCACCATCAAATGTACTTGCTCTCATTTTGAATAAACTCGAAGCCTGCAAACAACTAAGTCACATCTCAAGTGAACAAGGCCGTGCACCTCAAAACAGGCCACAGAAACAAATGCATCTCAAAGCGTCAATAATAAGTTGCTCTCATATTTCTCAATGAGTGCAGAAAGAGCTTTACTCCACACAGCAAATATTCTAATTCTTGATAAAGGAAAAACAACCAACGTTGGAGTGCTTATCGACTAGGGATCCCAAAAAATTGTTGTAACTTCTCGTGTACAAAGAATATTCGGTCTATCCAAAATAAAAGCGAGTTATAAAATTCTAAGAATGGGTGGAAAAACAGTCGTGGACGCAGCTGTTTAATTACAAAATTATAGCTAACGCAATAATACTACCATAATTAAAGCTTGTTTTGCTAATATTCAAGATGGCACACGTTGATCACCAGGAATACTCCGTACTGCCTCTAGCAGATCCCAACTGCTTTGCTCCCGCCAGAATAGATATGGGGATAGGCAGTTACATTCTCCCCAAAATGCCAATTCCAAGTCTCAAAAGTAACTTAGCTTAATGCCCAATTTTACTCGTAATGCCAAAATTTCAAATTAGGATGGGTATTAAGTGGTCCTACCGCTGAAAAAGTCTCAAAATTCTCGACTTAGGTGGTTGAAAGATACCCAAAGACACCCCATCAAGAGTGTAAGCGCCAATTATATATATATATATACATATATATCTGCGCGAAAGCTCAAGAAGCTCTTCGAAGAAAGAAAATATGCTTGACGTCATAATAAAGTCATCTGTAATGTCAGGTTTTGGTTTGAGAATGAAGGTTTAAATTTTGAGTACTAAATTTACCATTTTCTTCTTTTTTGTGAAAAAAAAAAAAATTACTCCTAGTTTTTCGTTAAAAAATGTTGAAACGAAATTGAAAAACAAATGTTTAATTATAACAAATTCACGCTCCGTAAAAATTTCTGTACTACGACCCGATGTGTCTGCCTAAAATTGTCCGACAAAACTGTCATCAGACTAAACTTAATTATTTCACATACTGACATTTTTCCTACTATAGACGAGTACAAGTAATATTAAAATATATACTACACTGAAATATTGCAAGGCCATATTTTTATTATTACTATTCACTCTGAGCTCGAATTAGTCATTAATTACTCAATGGCTGGCAGTGAGTAGTCGGCCAATTGTGGTATTCACGCATAGTGACTCCCCTAATTACGGCTGTTTTGTATAAAAAGGCGGGAGGGTTTAATGATGTTTAAAGATTGTTAGTGATTTTATGTTTGGAACGTGAGACTCATTAAGTAACTACGGGTATTTTAAGTTTGGGTTTTTTATTTCAATATATGTTTGTTCAAAAAGGTTAACCATATTTTATGTTCTACTTAGGAACCGCGGGAAAATATAGGGTTTTTTAGTAAGAGGTGCTCTTTGATTTTCAAAGAAAGCTGCTATATTTTAAAATAAATGATCGGATGTTTATTTCATTATGAAGAGGAAGGTATGTCGTTAATAGTGAAAAATAACATCAGGCAAATGATCAAAACGACCACGCTGACAGGACAACATCCTTTTCATGAAATTTTCCATAATCGAATTGCAAATTGGCTGCCCTATGTCCTCGATAGCCTCACGAATTCCATCTTTGAGGTCTTGAATCGACCCTGCGCTGTTGGCGTAGACCTTCTCTTTCTCTTTCACGTGGCCTCAAAGACAAAAGTCACAAGGTGTTAAATTACAAGATCTCAGTGGCCAATTGTGATCACCTCTCCGAGAGATAAAACGGTCCGGAAACTTTTCCCCTAAAAATCAATGGTTTCGTTGCTTGTGTGGCACGAAGCGCCGTTCTGTTGAAAATAAACGTCGTCCAGATCAATACCATCCAATTCCGGCCATAAAAAATTGTTAATCATCTCTCGTGGATCTCAGAATCGTGTTCAGCGCACAAAGATACAAGGTGACACAAAACTATTCTTCCAAATGAAGTTATTGAAGAACTTTTTTACTAAATAAAAAAATGATTTCGAGTGATGGAAATCTTTATTTGCTTGTTTGGTTGTATTCGGCAGTTTTCTGCTTTACAAGTTTCAAATATGATTGAGATACGAGTACATTTGCAAAAATTATAAATTAATTGAATTATAAAAAATAAACAAATAATAGTCGCGAAGAACACGGTTGTTAGGTATTTGGTCGAGCTTCTTCTCCTATTTGTGGCGCGCGTCTGAAGTTGTTTCACAAATGGAGGGACCTACAGATTTAAGCCGACTCCAAAAGGCAAATGGTATTTTTATGAGGAGATTTTTCATGGCAGAATACATTCGGAGATTTGTCATTGCCTGTCGAGGGGCAACCCCTATTACAAAAAGCTGTTTCATGCACAGAGATTCGAACCTGTGCAATCCCGAATGGTAATCATGCACAAACCATTCTACGACGTCCTTCTTCTGTAGAGACAGGGAACTTAATTTTTCGCCACTGTGCCCCATTAGACTCTGATGTTACTTATATAATTACTCACTTATTTATGTGGCCCAACAACCCTGAGTAGGTTTTGGCCGAATCCACATTAGCGCGCCAGCTCTTTCTGGTTCTTCCAAAGGAACTATGGTCTTCCTCTTCTTTATCTTCCTTTTTGGGGTACCATGCCGTAGACTTACATGCGGGAGCATCTTCGTTTAGACGCGTGACATGTCCAAGTCGCTCTGAACTATGTCCAAATCTCTATCTAGCACATATAACTTGCTTTTCCACCGTAATTCGTAAACTGGGACGGGACCAAAGATCTTACGGTGATTTTGTTTTTGCTTGAAGGCTCCCAAAACTTTTTCATCTGCTGTTGATATGCTTCTGCGCCACGTAGCAGGCCGGGAATGATGAGCGTTTTGTAGAGTGACAGTTTGGATCTCTACTTCAACAGAAAGAGAGAGCTCTCCTTCTCAATTGCCTACTGAGCCCAAACTAAAAACTGTTGAGTTATTCTCCGTACGATGCCCAGGCTGACGTCATTTATGTTCTTGATGCTGTTCTCATTATAGGCAAAGTCCTTCGCAACTTCAAACTGTTCATTGTCAACACGGACATATCCTGCAAGACGAAAAGACTTCTTATTGGCTGACAGCAGGTACTTTGTCTGTCCCACATTTAACAGCAAAAACTCACATTGCTCACCTCTCTCTGTAATCTGGAGTATGCCGAACATATAGCGCGCTTGGTATTGCCAATAATGTCGGTGTCATCGGCAAAGTATTCTTGTGAAAGATAGTACTAATCTAGGTCGGTTCCGCGAAAAAAATTCCAGTAAGAGGTTTAAAAATGCACAGATAGGGAATCCCCTTGCTTGAAACGTCATTTGGAATCGAACGGCTCGGAAAGGTTACTTCCGATTCTGACAATCTGATAGAGCTTGAGGAAGGCAGCGTTCAACGTCATCTTACACAGCCGTATTACTTTTGTGGGGATACCACACTCAGGCCAAGCGGCATAGAGGTGATTTCTATCTGTGCTACTAAAGCCGGCCTTAAAATCGACCAAGAGATGGTGTGTTTCGAGTTATTTTTCTTGAGTGTTCTCCAGCGTTTGGCATATTGTGAATGTCTAGTCTATTGTGGACTTACTTAAGTAGTTGCCTCATAATAAATGTAGATGGGTATAATTCTTAGCATATTCGGATTCAGGTTTTATTGAAATTAAATAGTTTTTTCATTATTGCTTTAAAGTGGAAAAATATTTATTCTCCCTAGCCAATTTTCCCTTTTTCAATAATATTTTTACTCAGTTTTTTTGTTTCGGTTGTGTTTTGCTTAATTTGTCCTTGCTGTCATCATGCTGTGCATTGTAAGCCCTTTATTGCCATTACTACAACATGTGCCACAATATCTGAACGTAAATAATAAATGTAAATATTTATTTATAATTCATGACACTCGCAAGCGTTGAAACGCACAAAAAGAGCCGTCAGTAACACTGTCAGAAAACAAAAAAAAAAAGGAAAACAGAAAAAAACCAAAAAAAAGAAAAACGAAAAACACACACACCCACACAAGTACAAACAATTCTTTATATAGGGTCTTTCAAGCTCAAATTCCTTTTTTAGCAAGTAGAAATTCTAGAATTTACAAAACTGAGTTACACTGCGGTTGCCACAAAAAGCGACTATGAAGTTGGTAGGTTTATTGAAGATTCACCAACTTGAGGATATTTTGAGATGAGACTTGCGATGCCAAGGATGATAGATCAGCAGGTTTGCTAATTAGCTATGATGAAAAAGAAAATTGTAAGGGGAACTTTGGCTGCCCCGTCACTTGGGAATTCCGTAGCCGAAATATGCATGATAATTTCACACAAATTCAAACACTCGTCCAAGCAGGCGTTGTTCAGGCGACAACGAAGTGTTGATTTTTTTTGTATATGTATTACCAACACAATCCCCGTTTTTTTGTACCCACACCTCAAGTGACGTCAGCCCATCAGCTGATTCTGTCAAGTTCGCTCTGACCCGAATAACGGTTTGTTAAAGAGCCCACCAGTATGCGTTCATCTCGGCTATTCAATTCAAAATATTGCTGCTGTAAGAGAAATCATTAAAGACGATCAAAATTTATTTTGCTAATCGAATAGCGTCCACATAATAAAATGCAAGCATTAACAGGGTGTTTTGTTACCGACTACAGAGAGTTTAAAATTACCTTCCGTGACTATCTTCATCACGAAAGAAATTTGAAGGTTGCAGTCCTACTTGAGCAAGCTAGGAATGGCAGATGTTTTTATATTTAGCTTGTCTTACTACGAAGGTGATTCTAAAAAAGTATATTTCGTGACACAGAAGACCTATGCCTAGATTAACTCTAAAGCCAATAAAATTATCTAATAGATCACGTTTCAAATTGTTTTTTTTTTCATCAGCCTCTGAGCCCATAGTCTGAAAAGTCCGGGCCTAACGAAGAAAACACGTTTTTGTTTGTTCAAAATTAGCTTTATTCATCATCGTAAATTCCATCATTTCAACGTCGCTCTAACATTCTAATACTGTTTTGTAGAATGATTTATATTTTGTCTCAAAATAGGCCTCAGTCTCAGCGATAACCCCTTCATTCGAGCGAAATTTTTTACCGGGTTTTGGGTGTTTTTTGGGTCTGCGAACAGTCAGTAGTCACTAGGAGCCAAATCTATTGAATACGCTGGAGGTGGGAGCAATTTGAAATTCAATTCATGTAGTTTTGCCATTATTTTGATTCACTTATGAAACGCCGCGTTGTCTTAATCAATCAAAACTGTGAGCAAACACGGCACCAACTTTCTCATATCCAAATTTTCATTCAATATATTTATATTTATTTATTTCTTTTGTCTTTGGATGTATAAAATCTTACAGACTATGTTCAGTTAATGTACAATAGTTTAGTAATTACTTAGAAAAAATTATTATAATATATTAGTATTTACTAAAAAAACGATTTAAGATGGTTGACTAAGATGCCAAACGGCCATGTAAAATCAGCACCAGAAGAACTGAAAAACAAGTTTAAATCTGCACATGCCCTAGGAATCGGAGCATTCACCCGTAGTTAGTTCTCAAGAAACCAATTTTAAAGGTTTCGCACTGTCGGAGTTTCTTACATAAAGCCAACATTTCTTTTGATATCTTTAGGATATCTGTATACTCACGCAAATTCTGTTCTCGATCATTCGTTCGCATTTGTGGATTTGTTTGATGTTTTCTGGTGCTATCGCCGCTATGTCCACTGCCGCTATGGTGTAGTATTTTGGTGTCGCTACGACCACGTTTGAAGTCAGCAAACCATCGTTTTATTGTTGTTTTGCTTTGATTCATCCAATAGCCAATAAAATTTTTTTCTGCAACACGTTTAAACTTGTTATTTTTATTCAGATAATTAAATGGAGCGAGAAAGATAAAAAAATTAAAAAAAAATGTTCGCTGTTACACTAAATTAGATTTGTAGAGGGTTGGACAAGTCCAAGCACTCAGTCTGGAAGACCTTTGTAATACACCTGGATACATTACACTGGAAGGAATAGGGAGCCAGGATAGATACAATATGGATGGTAAGACGGGAAAATTGGTTTGAGGTCACTCATCCGCGAATATTTCGGATTCATTGAAGAATCTTAAGAGATCCGGCAAGTGAAGAGTATGAACTTTACCCATACTCAGTACATCGGAACCCAGCAGACTAAGAGTGATTCTAGAAAACGCCGTATAGCTATAATGAAAATGCTCTGCTTTGCCTCATTCCCTCGGCAAAATGGGTATATTGGTCCGTCAATGATTCCCATGATAGTCATATGCTGCCCACTGGCGCTGTGCCCTTACCATCAGTACCAGTACTCTCAGGTCGTCCCTGCCAAGTTTTAGAAGAAAAGTCCCTGTTTGGTTCTTTCACAAAGCACCTCGCTACGCTGTAGGAGCCCAACTCAGACCAACATCTTCTATGGGTAAACCTCAAGAAGTCGTCGATCCACATGTTACACCGCTTATTGAAAAAAACTAACGTTTTCATCTGCAACTATTATGACTTTATCGACAGCCAGTTATCTAATCTTAATAAAAGCATCAAATTTTGAACTTAAAACAAAAACGCTATGTAACACAGGACCCTGTGTAAATAAATAAAAATTAATATATTGTAAAAGAACGAAAATATTCAAAATCATTAAAGTATATAAGTAAAAAAAACATGCGGAAAGATACACATGAAATGTAAACAAATAAGCACGAAGCGCTCTTAATGAAAAAATCGTGTAAAAAATATTGGTTATATAAAATTAAAATTAAATGAAAATTGCAAAATTTATGTGTTGCGTATACTCACATGCATACACACATCCATAAATACTTATAATACCGGGTATAATGTGGTACTATTTGTCCTTATAATAGTTTAATGCATTCACTTGCATGTGTGTGTGATTGCCTGCGTGTAGGTGTGTAGGTATTTGTATATTCGTGTGCGTGCATATTTTATGGACAAATGTTAAACAGCTGACACTTTGTTGTTATAAGCATTAATAAATACAATTATAATTAATTGCTACGTAATTAAAATATACTTTCGTTGACATTGTTGTTGCTACTTACACGGAATTGCCTGGATCTGAGGCTGCTGCTGATGCGCTGAATTAACAACTAAGTAGTTGTGCTCATGAACGCAGCTCAAAATGTTGTATGCATGTATATGTGAGTGTATGTAATATACGTTTATGGGGTAAATACTTTGAGATTTGTTGCAGAAGGTGACCCCTCGAAACGTTCAACACAAAAGTCATTGTGGCTAAAATGATTAATGTGGAGTTTTTCCTGTGAATGAGACCAAGCCAAGAAGTGGTTCAAGAATTCAAATATTCCAGGGCAGAGATCATTGGATATATTTTCTTAAATGGGTGATTAAATTAGAGAACATTAACCATGCGATAGAGGCAGCTTACTCTTTAAGAGACATAGCGTTAATGTGCCCACAATTTTCTTCTTGCTAATCTCTATCGTAGGACTAATTACTGTTTTGTGAACGAAACAAATTACAATATGTTATTGTTTTTTAAAATGCATCATTCGGATCGATATCCATACGTCCAACACTCGTGCCAACGCTTAGATGTTCTTCCTGGAGGTCGTGGTGTGTTAAGTTGACCTTTCATTACAATCTTTGCCAACCGATCGTCTCCCGTTCCTTAAACATGCAGGTTCCATTTTTTTATTCTCTTGAAGTTTCATTTTACTGCATCCAGTGATTTCGCACATCTCTCGTAACTCCTAGTTTCGTGAATATTAGACGCTCTGTTGCAGTTGTATCCGCTCGAGTTTGCATTCCGCATGCCAAAATTGGCTTTACACATACTCGTATCTTATACATGCGAACTTTGCTGTTGATGCTCATTGATTGCTGTTTCCATAAAATATCACAAAAACACGCAAACACCTTTGCGTCTTTTTCGGATTGATTTCGCACTTCATCAACGTCATTTTTGGAAGATGTTTGTTTTGCGCCCATATAATTAAATTCGTTGACCTGCTTGATGCTTTTGTCATATGCGGCTAACTTGAATCTTAATGGGCTTTTTGAAATTGTCCCTAATTGAAGTTATTAAAACATTTGATTGCCTGCACTGCTGAGTTTACACTTTCAATTCTATTTGTAGTTTTATGTGGCGGCACGCCAGTTTAATGCTTATCCCATATCGAGGAAATTTTATTTAAGAAACATAAACGTGTGGCTTTCAGACATCTGACAGTAGAATTTTGAAGAACTCTCAAGCATAATATACCAAAGTGGTGCTTTTGGAACTACCACTAAGTATTGGATATAGACCTGCTCGCAGTGTGTCATCCTACGTTTGGGTCTACACATTTCCTAATAGGACTTCGTAATTTATTAAATGTGCTTTAGAAAAAATGAGCACTTACATTAAATGGATGTACATTAGGGCGGGCCAGTTTGTTTGTTTTTTATTCCGGACAGCGTTCCTAACAGATTGGAATTCTACATAGAACTGTAAGAAAAAATTCCATTGGGGCATAACTTTAAAGTTAATTTCAAAATCGCCAAAATTTGACAAGGCTGCCTTTTCTAATAAGAAAATAAAATGGCAGTTATGGTAAGACAGATATAAAGCAGAAAAAATACCCTTAATGTTGAGATTAAAACCACCTTAAAATAAAATAATTGTAAATTTGGTGTTAATTGTAAAATAAACTGTAAAAGAAACACTTTTTTGGAAAAAATTAAATTAATGGTAAAAAAAATTTGTTTTGTAAAAAATTAAATTTATGGTAAAAAAAATTTGTTTTGCAAAAAATTAAATTAATGGTAAAAAACTTGCTTTTGTAAATTTTTTTTTTAAATAAACAGTAAAAAGAAGAGTTTTTTTTTTGTAAAAAATGAAATTAATGGTAAAAAATTTTGTTTTGTAAAAAATGAAATTAATGGTAAAAAAAATGTGTTTTGTAAAAAATTAAATTAATGGTAAAAACAATTGTTTTTGTACATAAACGGTAAAAAGAATTCTGTTTTTGTAAAAAATTAAATTCATGGTAAAAAATTTTGTTTTGTAAAAAATTAAATTAATGGTAAAAAAAAATTGTTTTTGTAATTTTTTTTTTAAATAAACGGTAAAAACAAATTTTTTTGTAAAAAATTTAATTAATGTTAAACATTTTTTTTTTTTTTGCAAAACATTAAATTAATTGTAAAAAATAATTTTTTTTGTAAACACTTTTTGAAATAAACGGTAAAAAGAAAATTAATGATAAAAAAATTTTGTTTTGTGAACATGAAATTAATGGTAAAGTTTGTTAAAAATTATTTTAATAAAAAAAAATGTTTGTAAAAAATGAAATTAATGGTTAGAAAAAATGTAATTAATAGTAAAGAATTTTTTTTGTAAAAAATCCAATTAATGGTAATTTTTTTATGTAAAATATGAAACTAATGGTAAAATATTTTAAAATTTAATTGGTTTAGGTCCTTTTAACGCGTCTTAATTTGATTTTCATAAAAAAAGTTACAATCACATTTTCATTTAAAATATCAAACAAATTTTATAATCTGCGTTGCGGCGCCATCTTGGGATCCTTTGAAAAACAAATTGACATCAAAAGTAAATTCTTTATCCCAAATATTCCCCAGTACAAGTTCGAACAAAGACAAAAAAAAAAGTGCATTCACAATTTTTCCTTTAACCCTAGACGGACATTCTTCGTCGTTTCGACGACCCTCGATTGCATTTAACTGCTTATCATAATTTCTGTTCATTGTTTTTCTTTAATTTTTCGTACAGCTTTAGTCGTTGCTGAGCTTTAGTTGTGAGCGTACGTTCATCTGTGCTAGTTGCTTGTAAGTACCGTTTTAAAAAATTTGCGTCGTCGAAACGACGAAGAATGTCTTTTGTGTAAGTTTTGCAACAAAATAATATATCACTTTTAGGATTTTTTTTTGTTTTAAAAACTTTTATATAATTCAATTCGACATGACAAAACAAGCCTTTTTAAATGACAAGGAAATTGAAAAGTTTCTTGCTGAAGACGATGACTTAATAGTTTCGGATGAAGATGATTATGCCATTGGCGAGCTTGAGACAGACTTGGGAGAGGTAATGGACGAAGAAAATTCTTCTGAAGAGGTTTCTGCAGACGAAGACGATGTCCCGTTGAATGTGTTGCTTGAAGAGTCTGATATAATTACTTTCTCAAAAAACATTTTACGTGGAAAAAACCGTCATAAGTGGTCGACGCAAAAAGCTACGTCTCATAAATATGGACAAAATATTGTACATCAAGTACGTGGTCCTACTCGAATTGTAACCATGGATAATTGGTTCACTTCAGTCTCCTTGGCTAAATCTCTTTTAAAAGAACCATATAAATTAACATTGGTTGGAACATTGCGAGATATACCTCCAGAGATGAAAGTCAGCAAAGGTCGAAAATGTGGCACTTCAATGTTCGCCTATGACAACGAACGGACGCTCTTGTCATATAAACCCAAACCGAATAAAATATTTTACTTGTTGTCCTCATGCAATGAAATTTGGAACTGTAAATAGCATGACAAAGACGCTACATATGATCAAGTTCTACAATTCAACAAAAGGTGGTGTAGACACCTTCGACCAAATGTGCAACGTAATGAGTTGCGCTCGAAACACCAACCGCTGGCCAATGGCATTATTTTTTGGCATACTCAATATGGCTTATATAAATAGTTATGTTATATACACCCATAATATGTTCCAATTGGGACAGAAACCACTTAGTCGCAGAAAATTTATGAAAGGTTTACACTCTGCTCTCATTCAAAAACACTTATATAAAATACCTAATGTGGTAACTTTTAAAACGGCAGCTCGACAAAATATACAAAGCGGACTAGTTCAACATCATGAGAAGGCAAAAAACAGTGGAGAGGTATCAGCAAGCAAAAAATGAAAGATTTGCACGATTTGTCCATCATCCAAACGTCGAATGGCCAAATCTTCATACGCCTAATGTCAAAAAAGCTTGTGTGGGGAGCATAAAATTGATCTCTGTGCCTCATGTGCAAAATAAAGTTAAAGACCTATAAAACAGAGTTTTATTTTTAGTTTTAAGCATAAAATGTACCTTTTTAAAGTATTAATGAATTTTAATTTGATTAATATTACTTTTTTGTTGAAGTTTGTCAGAGGCTATGAGCAAAAAAAAATTTTTTTATTGAATACGAATATTTTTAATTTTAAGTTTTATATTATACTATATTAAAATAAATAAACAAGCATTAAAACTATTAAATAAATATTCAGAGTAAAATACTGCATTTATATTTTATTATTTTTGGGTGTAGGTGCAATCTGAGGAAAGCTTAAAAAGAGTGGTCGTCGTTTCGACGAAGAATGTCTTTAGTGTACTAAAAATATGAATGTCCTTCTAGGGTTAATATTAATTTTCTCATTTATTTCGCATTAATTAAAATAGGTTCGGAGCACTTAAAATTGACTTTAGAACTCTGCCTAATGGAATTCATTTCCTAGACCTTTATCTAGAACTCGAATCTACTAAGGATGATGTCGAAAAAAAATCGACCCTTCCTAATGTACGTATATATATCAGAAAAATTAATTTTTTATACGAAAGAGTCAAATGTATTTCAAACTGGTTAGGTGTAAATGTTGCATATGCCTCCGAGTAGTGAATTCTGCTTTAAATTCCATTCGACAAAATGCTTTATGAATCGAATGACGATTGTGTGGGCCAGTTTCGATGAAAATGTTTCTCGTGCGTTAAAACAGTCTCGTATTTGATTTGGTTCTGACTTTTGGCCAAAACAAGACCTCAGGTATTTGAAACGAGCTTTTCACTTTTGGCCAGAAAAAGTCGATACGTACCTATCTCATAAGAGGTTCTCATTTTAGGCATGCAGGTAGGAGGTACATCTCTCACACGTTGTTTTATGGCAAAGCATTAAAACTACTTCGCAGAGTATAAAATGGTGAGGGAAGAATAATAGGGATTGAAAAATATAACTGTGTTATAATAAAGTGGGTGAAGTTTTGTTTATTTTTTTTTTCTAACTAATTTCTAGTAGTTGTTTTATAGAAATATATTTCATTCTACATGGAAAATCACATATACCCAAGCTACTAGCTCAGAGTGAAATTTTTCATCCAATTTTCATTAAAAGTTTGCACTGTAATTATCTATATTGCGAATTTTTCCCAAATAACGAATGAGTAAACATTTTTTTATATGGAAGAAAGCTTCCAATACCCTGAAATTGACAAAAATCAATGCGATCTTTGAGCCACTTCGAACTTGCACTTTATTATACAAAAATTTGGTGAGCTATAAAACTGCATACTTGAAAATTTTCTAAAAAATTCTGATTAAAAAATGTGAAATTTTGAAAAAAGTTTGCTGAATTTTTAATTTGAAAAAATTTCAAACTTGGAATTATAAGATTTTTGTAGGAGAATGAACTATATTTTTATAAAAAAAAAATAGAAACAAATAACAAACAATTAGAATGCATTCAAGTCCATCTGCTGTAGTGAATAAATGCAGTGTAGTTTATCATACGAGTAAACCCGCAAATGTTCCCTTAAAGACTGCAATAATCCTACTGCCCATGTGAATACTCTGCCAGTGCTAAAAACTGCATTTATACGTTTAAATACTATAATTTTCATTCATATATTGCACGTTATGCTGCACATTAAATATTTAAGTGCTTTGCGCATATTATTTAAATAATAAATGGGAACAGTGACCGTTGAAATGCCCGTCGGCCAGCGAACTGCATTCAAGCGCATCCATTGCGAGTAAAAGACTTCGCGAAACGACCTCGCAACTTACAGAATAAAACAAAGAATGGTTTCCTAAAAAATATATTAAAAATAACACTCAACTCATGTGCAGACCTGAAATGAAGGACGGCAGGGTAAGCAGGAAACAGAAAGGATTACCGTGAACAAGGATACTGAAATTGCTTCGCGGCCATCACCTGCAGAACCACACAACAGCGCGCTTCATGCGCAAAAGTCAGCGTTGGTGTCACTAGCAGCTGCGAGCGCGCCTGGTGCTATATCCCGCCATGGCTGGCGTGCCCGATGTACTGCTGGAAAGAGTGTTGCTGTCGCCAGCAGCGTATGCCGTTCTGCGCATTGTGTACAACCCGAAGCTGCGTTCATGCTGGCTGTTGCTGTTGATTAGCAAATGTTGCTCCATACTAACTGCATAGTTTATTCAAGCGGATACATATGGGGAAATATATACATATATATGTATGTATGTATGCATGTGTGGGTGTGTATGTAAATTCACAGCAGCATTGAGAAAAATGCAGTCAAAGCGAAAACTGAGACGCTTAGGACAATGGGAATATTGTATATTTTTGCTGTTGGAGATATTAAGGGAATGAAAAAACAAAAATCTTGAAAACAAAAGCTAACAATGGGCAAAAAATGTTTAAGCAAGGTAAGTCAAAAGAGAGGGAACGTATGAATTGTTGTCGGAAAATAACAATGGCATATTGTCGGGTATAAATGAAGGAACTAGTTGGCATAATAGCAGCAGCTAGAAGAGAAAAAAAAACGGAAAATAATGGCGAAAGGCAATGGCACTAGTAAAAGGAACATTAGCTAATAGTAACGCTCACCGAACAACAACAGCTTCGCAACAACAATCCGAGACAATAAAAACTACAATGGGAAGAAAAAGAAGCACAATGAAATAAAAAGGTAATACCAACATGTAACAGTGCGAACTCATGCAAAAAATGTATACTATAAACAACTGTAATAGTTAAGTATAAAACAAACAAAAGAGGCGACAACAACGAAATGGAAATAAAAGTTGTCAACGAGTGAAAAACGAGTTTGTGAATGCAGGAAACTGACGCCTTTTGCTATTAGAAGCATTGCCGGTGACAGCGCAAGCTTAGGCTGCTATTGAGGTGCCCCTCATAAAAGACACACAATATATATTGAAGACGAAAACAAACATTTGCGGCTTGCAACAAATGTGGGAAAAACTATGCAACTCAGCTGAAAAATTGCCCAAACATGATTTACAGTGCGACTAAGAAGACTGAAAATTATCAGCTAATGAATTCATCTATTTTGAAAGTAGGTATTTTTTTTTTCATTCCTCAACTTTCAACTTCACTAAGTTTTTTTATTATTTTTTCAAAATTTTTTTTATTATATATTTTGTATTTTTTTAAATGTTTTTTATTTTTTTATATTTTTATTTTATTTTTTTATTGCGACTAGTATTAAAGAATAAATAAATATTTACAAATGACTAGCAAACAACTTAAATATGAAAACGTTATACAATTTTTACTCTTCATAGCATAAAGAATTTGTATAAAGGTATCAGATCGCCAGATTTAGTGGATCTAAACTAAATTATGTGCTTCTTCATTGTTGTGCTTTGTTGCTCGTTCTCTATGGGCTACTGCAATCTTTGCGACTTTAGTGTTGACGGAGTTTATTTTAAGGTCGCGCTCAATGTCGGAGCTTCTGCAGTATCACGGTGCCTTGACCATGCATCTAAGAGCCTTATTTATGAACTGTTGATTTTGGGTTTTTCTACGTTTTCTATAAGTGATTTGAAAATAAAAGTCTAACGTGTAGATGACTAAGTCTTCTAGCCGAACTGGCAACTAAACTCACCAGCCTCCGAATGATATCAGAATAATTCCAGAGTGGAAATTTTAGATTTGCTTTAAAAATCTAGCAAAAAAGTAGCCTCTCTTCTGTGGAAAATCTTGCCAGATATAGCCTTTCTCTCTAGTATAACAGTTATGCTATAGAAAATTTTTTCTAATAGGCCTTAACTTTATAGGCCGTTAGCCAGCGAACCTCACAAGTAAGCTTCTACAAATTAGTGATTTAAATACAAAAGATTCAACCCCTCTTCTGTTGGTTTTTTTTTCAAGTCAAATTATTTGATTTTATGCCACATGAAAACCTTCCACAACATTAAAAAAGAAATTATAAATATAAAAAAATTACCATTTTCAAGTTTTTATTCAGAATTTCTAAAAAAAAGGTAGGCACTTTTATAATACATATGTATATACAGAATCCGGCACTCGAAGTGTAACCAATAAAAAAGGCCATACATTTCGTTTGGAAATTTACTTTTATTCAATTCAAAATAAAAAATGTGTGAAGGAATACTAAAAAAATAGTAATAAAATTAAGAATCAATTTAATTTTGCTCGATATGACCACCTTTTGCCTTGACTATAGCCTTGAGACGGTCCAGAAACGAATCGCAAGCTGTCCGAATGTGACTTGCAGGTATTTTGGCCCACTCTCAGACAATGGCTTTTTTCACCGCCTCGAGACTAGTGAATCTTTTAGTTCGGACCAGGTTTGCTAAAATCCTACAAAGGGCAGTTTTGTAGCCCATCCAATTTTAGTAAGATAAGGTGAAGTTTAAAGTCGGTGAAAAAACTATTTTTAGAAATTAAATTTAATTTTTAAGAATTTCTTTTTCAGCATACGAAGAAAGTCTTTTATACGAAAGGAAATGCTCAGAAACTCAGCAAAAAATTACCAAAAAACCGCGCAAGCCACTTGGATTTGCCCCTAATTATATTAGAATTGCATGGAGACAAAAACTGTATTCCCTGAATTTTTTAAAGACTAAATAAAAAGTTGAAAATTTTGATGCTCATTTCTGCAAGTTTGTTAAATTTTTGTTTTTAACTTTTACTTTTAAGGGTTTGTATTATCCTGAGAACTATAAAGTGAACTAAATTAGAGGTAACAGACATTGCAGACATTATTTTTATTGACACTCTTAAACAGGTGACTAATAGAAGTAACTTTACAATCCTCAACGAAAATGCTTGAAGCGAGTATAAGTGTTATTAAAAACCCATTTGCCGTAATGGTAAAACCAAAGCTGGAATATTTTCATTTAAAAAAAGCAGAAAACCCTACACCCGTTTTTAAAGACGGTTTAAGCTTAGCTAGCCTATATGAGACATCACCGTACGACAAAGTCAGAGAGCCAAAAATTGACAAGTGAGCTTATTGAAGAATCGTCACCTAGAACACCTAAATGATTATCTCTTACCTTATGAGCTAGAAAAATGGCATTATTAGCATGCGAGCAGTAAAATTTATCACAGCTATTGGCCGGAACGTAAGAAGCTACAAAAAACAGTGATGCAGGAGACGGAGATCCACTCACGCATATGCACAGTTGGTCCAAAAGAATGTTACTATTTTCAATCATAAGGAAGTAAAAGCGTAGCTTGAGTTGTACTGCGCTGAGACCTATAAAAAGAACTCACCTCAAAGAGCTCACTATCGAAGAAATCATCGTTAGGCTAGGTCTCAACAAATACAATAACAGCTTAGTCCAAATATTGACTAAAAGTTCGAGCTGCTTCTGCTTTCGAACGAAACCATGAAACGGTGTGAAAGTAGAACTTTTGAGGGAATTGGGGTAGTCAGAATTTTCAAAAAATATTATTCTTTTTTTGCATTCCTTAAAGTATAATATCTTATAAATATTGTGTGAAAATTTGAAGTGTTCCTTTCCGAAGTTCCTTTCGAACCATTTGTCAATTGGTGCAATAAGTTTCGCCGTCCATCTGCCACTCGGTTCAGTGTCGCATTGGCTTTGCCCCCGCAGCATGGTTTGGTATCTCCGCTCTTAGAAGCTAGTGATGACGTGTTTCTTCTTGGAGTCCCACGCATCCATTCGTTCCCGGACCATGAGGTCGACGGGTATCTGCCCGCTGATCACGAAAATTGCTGCTCCTGAGACAGTGCGGTAGGATGTCCCAAGGCTTAGAATACTTTTAGTTGCGAAAATTTTGAAAATTTTGTGGAATGTGGTGGACTGTCCAGACATATCTCTTGCGTGGCATAAGACACAGACCGGATGCCTACAATATTTTGTACACTTTTTTTTTGGAATATTTTAGAGATTTAAATCACAAATTTTTGCTAAGTAAAAGTGCGTGAAAAGTACGCTGCGTTTCGTGCGTTCAGAAATCGAAAAATTTGGCAATCAGAAGTGTTTGTTGAATACTCGCAAATAAACAAAGTTAAAAGAAAAATTTAATTAAACATCGCACAAGTGAGGAAACGTATTCACTTATAGTCTATCGGAACTCAGTGCAAGAAATTCAAGGGAAGCAAAATTTGATAAAATATTATATTAATATTGAGTCGAAAAGGAAAAATAAAGTCAATTTTATATTTGTTTAGAAATGCTCCCATAGCGTTTGAACAAATGTGTCCGCATATGAAGAAACACAAAATCCGCATAGGAACATTGCATATGTATGTGTGTACAAAAGTATGAATTTTAAAAAGCTACTCTTTCGCATTCGCTATGTTTTCTTACTTTTATTGCCCGTTAGATATTGTTGCCATTCCTTTTGAAGAAGCCTGCTGTTTGTGGAGTGGCTCAGTCTCAAGCTCAGCTCAATGACTTCATAATGGAAGTGTGCGTATGAAATACGCCAAGCGCCTCTAATACCAGTATGACTGACTACTTTAGTTGGAAGGGTGATGAAGACTGGATTAAACCCATAAATACTTTTGTCTGAAAATGTGAAAAAATACAAAAAAATAATAAAAACAAAAGCACGAAAAAAACGGCGCAAAAAATGTTAACTCTTTGCTTGAGAAGCGCGAAAGAGGCTATAAAAGAAGGTTGTAAACAAAATTTTAAACTACGAATGTGTCTGTGTGCTTTTAACTTATAAACGCTGAGTGCTCTAGACAGGGAGCTGCTGTTACAGAGGGCTCAAATGCATACATATAAACTCCTTATTTTAGTTTGTGAAAAAGTGAAGACAGGCAACAACAGTACAGGCGCAAATAAAGCCAACAAAAGTTCCGTAAACACAAAAGTGGGCGGCCAGCATTATGCAAGCGAAAATGTGCAGCAAAAAAAACTACAAAAAAACTACAAAAAAGAAATAAAAATTATGTAAACAGGCTGTGTCTTTGTATGTGCATATATTCGTACTTGTATGAAAAAGTAGTTGCTACAAGAAAGTGAAGCGCGAGAAAAACTTGCCTCAATGCGAGGCAGCTGATTGTGATAGCAATTGCAAAAACAAAAGCAGCTACATATATATACATACATACATTTATGTGCGCGCGCATTTTTAATATGGAAATTTCATATGTTTGTATTACAAAATATCTGCACAATATTCAACATGGATTTTATTTTGGCAATGTACGTATATGGCAATGTGTACATTAGGGCTTGTCAATTTAAAAATCGCTCATTGCTCTGTGAAAATCGTATTCTAGGGATCAAAATAAGAAACTTTGCCGAAGGAACCATACCTCTAAAACGAATTCTGATGTCCCCCAATTTGGGTCGAACGAAGAATCCCACTTTGACCCATTTAGAGTGCTCCAATCGAGTCCAAATGTATGACCGACCCCCACTAACTTTGGACCACCGATCCACCCATGCCAGTGGCACACCCCCTGGAACTCCCTTAGGGGGTTCCCCATACAATCATTTCAAAATATCATCATTTTTGGCCTTTACATGAGAAAAGAAACTAAAAAGTTCGACCCAAATTGGGGGACATCAGAATTCGTTTCAGAGGTATGGTTCCTTCGGCAAAGTTTCTTATTTTGATTCCTAGAATATGATTTTCACAGAGCAATGGGCGATTTTTTTGTCTCCCCACAAATCGACCCTGCCTAGTGTACATATATACATCTGTGTGTGAATAGTAATTTCATATACATGAAGTTAAGTCAATAGCACGAGAACGAGGGTGGCAATCTGGAGTAGGTGCCATCGGTGCAGATGGGCAACCAGGTGTATGCACGCCGCTACTGTTGCGTTAGCTGTCGCTTTACTCGTGCAACTTTGGGCAGATGCGAATTTGGTCTGGCCAGCCTTTGACTATTAGGCCCTTGAACAGTTTTCAAGGAAACAAAAATATCTACTTTTTAAAACAATTCTTAGTTAAAATTGACTGAAAACCTTTTTTTTTTTGTTTTCTTTTTTGGTTTTTTGTTTTTTTTGCGGATGAGGGGACTTCAAATGCCTAAAACATCAAAGCTGCCGTCGCAGCAATGGTATGTCCGGGTATTAACAAACTCCCCTTCGTTTGCAACCGTCGCCCACCTTGGAGCCGCTATCGCATTACTTCAGAGTTTCAGAGTGGCGTTCCATCATTACAAGTTCTATGCTTCATGCGCCTGCGTCTAGGTTCCGATATTCATCCGGTGCATGTTTACCGCAAAATCACTGATGATTTTCGACGTTTCTCCGCTCCTGAGCACTTTGTCGATTTCATTTTCAGTGGTTATGTGATCGACTGCCTTCTCCAGCGTTCGCCGTTCGCATACACTGGAAACAGGTGCGTTCAGTGTCATCTTCGGCTCCGTAATCGTATATGCATGTGAAGTGTTCGCATTTCCTATTTTGAACAGATATTTCTGGAAATACCCGTGTCCGAAAGCATTTGGGTTGAATAAAAATTGACTTCACCGAAGTGCCTGCTGTACCAGGTACTGACGTTTTTTATTAGCCTTCCTTTTGCCGCGTGTTGCGTTTCTCCAGCGGTCTTGCCATAGCCTAATCGTTTCTTCCTTTAGTTAGCGCGCTGCAAGTTTGCTTACTCTTTATTCTGTCCTTTTGTTATTTTATGCTCACAGTTTTTTCCCCTCAAAAGCTAGTAAATCTATCGGAATTGAACCACTTATAACTTGAACATCTCGCCCTAAAACTGTGCTGTGGGTCAGAGTGTCAGAGCTGCCGTTCGTTGTACCGATGCTAGGAGTTTACACCGGTAGTTTGCCTTTAACGCATTTGCCCACAGTTTAGCTCTGTATAAAAGAACGAAAAGCGTGGTAGCCATCATTATTTCCCGCTTCCCTTGGGTTGATCTCTCTATTTTTGCCATCAGTCTACTAAGTAGGGATGCCATCTAGCAGTAGTAGGGATGCCCTTAACCATTTATTTGGTACTCGGTACTTGCATAAAATATTTTGATAAAACTTTATTATGTTTACTTTGAAATAAAGACTAGAGAGTGGTGGCAGGGGCATGTTACCAGCTCTTTCTACGACCCGTGTCTTTCTGACGACTCGTAAAATAGCAGATTTGCAAAGAGGCTCCCTTCCATTTGGTTACCTCATAATTCGCTGCGATCTTCAAAGCCACTTGCGCTTGCTGATGAATCAACTCGAGCCATTCAAGAAATACTGGACAATATTTCTCAAGTTATGCATCAAGACTCAGCCAAGTACCTCCTGCTTTGGGGGTGACAGAGTTTGATACTCAGAAAGATGGCTACTGCGGTACCTTGCTTTAATCAGGCTGCTGCATTGTTGTTTGCATTGAGCCGCATGCTCGTCAAAAGATCACCTCCTCGCAAAAGTGGTTGTCAATCTGAAGAGTTTGGTTCTTTGACCACTTGACTGGTGCTAAAGGAAGAGGGAAAATTATGCAATCAGTTGCGTTTTTTTTCTCAGAACTTCTTAGGTATACGCGTATACGAAATATATGTGTGGTAGCACACACACTTTTTAGTCGATTTTAATCGATTAATTATCTATAGATTTATTCATATCATTCACGATTCATTTTTATTATTATCGTTTTTTGATTATTGCTTTATATTTAGTGTTATCGACTTACTTGTATTTCTATCAATTTAATTTTACTACTAGTGAGTAACTTTGTGGGAAATAGATTTATTATTTCGTTTATCGACTAATTAAATATTTCGTCATTGGAGTCACTTTAATCGATAAATTATTAGTATAGTGATTAATTAATCTTGTTGTCGATTGAATCTTATTATTAATTTTTTGTTTCATTATTTCCGACTCGTTTTAATACTTCTATTATTACTTATGTTAATATAAATCTTTTATTATCGATTATATTTAATACTTTTATCGATTAATTTTTGGAAGCTCTATGGGGAAGCTTTTTAACGCGTTTTATCCATTCATTTACAGGCTCGATACACTTTTTGTTATCGATGTATTCTTAATATCACAAATTTTTATTCTAATCGATCTATTTCTAGAGATTCTTTTTCGGATCCATTTTAATACTTGTATTATTACTACTGTTATTATGCATTTTTTATTATCGATTATATTTATTATTATTATCGATTAATTTTTGGGAACTCTACAGGGAAGCTTTTGAAAGCTAGTTTTATCCATTTATTTACAGGACCGATATACTTTTTATTATCGATATATTCTAAATATCACGAATTCTTATTCTAATCGATCTATTTCTAGAGATCCGAAGATCCAATTTAATATTTATATTATTACTACTGCTAATATACATTTTTTATTATCGATTATATATATTATTATTATCGATTAATTTTTGGGAACTCTTTGGGGAAGCTTTTTAAAGCAAGTTTTATCCATTTATTTACAGGCCAGATACACTTTTTATTATATATTCTTCGATATATTCTTAATATCACAAATTTTTATTCTAATCATCTGGTTCTATAGATTTTCTTTCAGTTATCGAAAAAAAATAATAATTTAGCTTCATCAAAATCCACTTTGGGTAACGCAACAATAATTCTCAATATCGTTAAAATGTATCTTTATGCATTTATTTGTACACCTGATTTACTTTTTACTATCAGTAGATTCTTATTATCACTCAATTTTATTCTATGCGATTTCCTTCTATGGATATTTTTATCATTTATCGAAAAAGGAAATAGTTTCTCTTCTTCAAAATTTATTTTGGGTAACTCTGCAATCATTCAATCGTGTAAATCGATTCATTTTAATTATAAGCGATTTTTCCTTTTTATCGTTTTTTCGATATTATTGATTTGGTTTAGTACTTTTTTATTATTATCGATACATATACATTAGTGGCAATTTATTTTTCATTTTGCCGATTTTTTTTTGTTATGGTTAGCTTTGGATAACTTTTTGGCAAGTAACTTTATTCCTTTGTTTATCGACTAGTTATTTATATTGTAAAACAAATAAATGTTATCGATATTTTTTTATTATTATCGATTAACTAATACTATTAGCGATAAATTCTTATTATTATCGATTAATTAATACTATTAGCGATAAATTCTTATTATTATCGATTAATTAATACTATTATCGATTAAGTCATGTTATTTAGATTTTGTTTTCTAATATCCGATTAATTTTTATTATGTTATTTTATTAATGGTACTATCCACTTTTTATCGGCTATCTCTTCATTAGCAGCCACTTTACGTTCTTCAACAATCCTTTTCTATAACTCGTGGAAGTAAAAGCATGAAAAATTCAAAAATGTTAATTTTGAGAATCGTAAGCTTTTTAGAAGGCCCGTCCAGAAGTATCCAAATGATACTAAAGTAAGTGTCATTGCCGCGAAATGAATTATATGAAAACACAAATGCCTTAGATAGCCACCACAACAAATGATTACTGGTTTTGGGAATCGGTCCGTACAAAATATTATATTTTTTATAGATCTCTTCGTACTGGCCCTTTCAAATGTGTCGTAAGAGGCTGTTTGAGAGAAACCGGAGACAAAGTAGTTACAGATGAAGAAAGGCAGAGGGTAAGCGAGGCAAAGACAGAAGCAGGGACAGGGAATATTCCGCTCAAAGCTTACTCGAGTGCGATTCAGTCTCTCGGCAAATAAAACTGTTGCTTACTGATTTTATCTGTTACCTATCAGACACATTCTTAAGGCAACTGTGTAATTTGTGTTACGTTAAGGAAAATAATTCTAATGGAATGTTTTAAACTTTTTGCTTCTTACTTTTGCTTATTATTTAATCTTACTTATTGATTTCTTTCCTACTTTTGCTTGTTATTGGCTCTTACTTATTGATTTCTTTAAAGAATAATCCTCCCTTTAACACAAAGTGTTCAGAGTTTCTCTTCAGAATTTTTTTTGATTTATTGAATGTAAAACTCCATAGCTCTCCTCCTCCTCCTCCGCCTTACTCGCAAAGAATGATAAACAGCTTATTGTACCCCATAAGTAAAATACGTTTCTAAGAGCGAATACAAAGAAACTCATTGTCCTGCCAACTGTTCAGCTGCGAAGAATTCACTTTTAAATGGGCTTCTAGTAATTAATCTCTTTAAACGCGAATATTTTCGATAATTAAGTAATTCCAAGAAATCTGCTTAAAGTTCAAAATTCAGCCAGTCTAGTACTGCAACGTTGCTCTAGCAACATTTGTTCTAAGCTTGAAATCCTAGCGCTGTAGGAACAGGAATTTAATTGCGATTCATAGTCTAGATGATGAATTTTCTTTGCTCCATTTAGAGCCTTCTAAGGTTGTATAAGCTATTAGATATGTACGTGCATAAGTGTGTATGCGTACTTTTCTATTACTGAGATATATGTATGTATATATGTACTTTAATACCTGCTATTACATAGCTACATACATTTACTCTGCCCTATTACATATTGGCTGCACATAAAAATTGCGTATACGCAATGTGTTACTGACTGCGCAAGCGATGAAAAGGGGATATTTAAGAATTTGTATTCAATACATATGCGTGTGTAAATAAACCTATAAGCGCACTTATTTATCTTATAATCGATATACGTATGTAGTATACCACACTCCTATTGATGTTTTATTAAACTTTGGAAATTTTTCGATGTCGTTAATTATCGTAAAAATGTTGTGCTCTTCAGCTTAAGTTAAATCACTCGTATGTATACATGAATATGTGCTTTTAATAGCATCAGCATCCTATATGAGTGCATACCCTGCCGGAAATTTCATTGCTTTCGAATTGGTCTTGGACATTCTCTATACGTTAGATGGCGCTAGAGACTTTCAGAATATTGCAGCTATAGATATACAATTGGCGCGCTTTCTGACAAAAATCCCGTGTAGTTGTGTGGAAGTCAGAGAGGTTGCGCGGGACGGAAAAGATCATGCTGACATCTTAAGAACAGAAATGCAACATAGAAGTTGTGCCCATCAGATCACGGAGTTTGACTCTTTTAAACTTTGATTTTTACAACGTCAATACAAGTGACGTAGGTTTTAAAATAATTCTAAGCAATGACAATATTTCAATTTTCGTAGACGATGGAAACTAGAAAGAAAAGAATTTGGTGGCCAGCATTTCTCATTGAAGAAGTTTGATGAACTCCGGATTAGTGTAGAAGTTAAAAAATCGAAATTTGTGCTCTTGGTATGACGAAAAGATTGGTAGGTATTACGGAGCACTCACCTTTAAAACTCTTCTTCCTTACAGGCAGTCACTGCGCAATTATAGACTAGAAGACTGTAATAACCAACTCAAAATATCATTAAAAATGTTCAGGGTCTATATAATCTCTTTGTTTTCTATGATCCCTTGAACAAAGCGTTAATCTGTACTGAAACATAGAAATGGTGATGGCTCTTAAAATGAGGCAGCACGAGGAAAAGGCATGGAAAAATACTTTGCAAATAAAGTTGTTCTGTGCTCGCGCATTTGTCAAAAATCAACCCGCTAGGGAAGCAGTTGAAAATTAGCGCAATTTCGTTAATTCCAAGGGAAATTTTTTTTCAGTTTTTCTCTGCAGGGTGTACGATGTGCATATACTTATACACTTATAGGTATACATATACTCACATGTATTTATTATAGGTTTATTGCTTAACTTTCCAATTCGGTTGCTTGTCTCTTCTTATTTTTGACTTTTAATTGGCTTACAGTTTGTGGTTTAAGTCAAATCTAAAATTTACCTCAAATATTCTGTGGCAGTTGCCATGTTTACTGCAATACACAAATTACATATATACATATGTAGCCATGCACATTGAAGATTGGAATTAAAAAAACGAGTTTACTTGTATTGTAGCTTATGGTTTAATCTGTGTTGCCTTGCCACAAAATACCAACTTTAAATTCTTCTTTGAGTGCTTTTTCTCATCATAAAGCAAAGGTCAAATATTCAGTAGCTTAATTGTTTCAATAAAAATTTGATAAAAATTTATTTTCTCTTTTCTTTGCAGGTGGGCTCTCAGAATGCGCCATGAATATTTAATCGGTTTTGCTTATGAATGCAGTTATTAGTTTATTTCAATTGAGGTAAAAATATTTGAATAACTCATAATTTAGAGTTCAATTGGAAAATATGTGAATATCGAAAAAATATAAATAAATTAAGATTTAAGTGCACCACTGTAGCATATCTACACACGCGTCTACGTATGTGTGTGTGTGCATAAAATGAACTGATTTATGTGAAACTCAAAATTCCATGACTTAATCCAATAGTTAAAAAATAAATCTTTTGCATATCAAATTGTTCAAAATACACAGAGCCTTAATTCAACGAGTTCTCGTTTATCGGTATTCAAGAGGAAGTAAAGAAGTGTAACACAATGAATAGACATTTAGTCGTTATACTCTAGGTGATGCCAGATTTGTGATACATCATTTACAAGGTGAAGTCCAAAATAAACAAGATTGGCGTCATAAAAATGTTTTGAAGCGTTTGTGGCATCGCATTCGTCGTATTCACCCTGAGTACTGCGAAGGAGGAAGCTGGCGCCTATTGCATGGTAATGCACCATCTCGTCGATCCACTCTTGGGACTCATTTTTTGCTATAAATCGCATTTTAACCATCAATCGCTCCCCGTATTTGCCTAATATGGCGCCCTGCGACTTCTACCTTCGGAAAACTGCATTTGGTCATGAAAGTTTTGCGTCCGTAGAGGTCATCCAAAAGGCTTGTACCGACATCCTGAAGGACATTCGGGTCAATGGCCTGAAACTCTCTTTTGAAAAGCTTTTCGATCACACAAAACAGTTAATCGATGCCAGAGGGGACTATTTTGAATAAACGAACTCCAAGTTATCAGAACAAAGGTTCTGTCATTTCTATTTGAGCTCAGTCTTGTTTATTTTAGATTTCATCTTGTATTTCACCAATTTCCCTCAAATTTGGCAGCGCTTAGAAATTTATGCTACATACTCGTGTAGTTCTTATATTTTTACAAAAACATTAAAAACAAAAAAAATCACAAAAATTTTTGATTAAAAAGCGTGAAATTTTGATGAAAATCACTTAAATTTTTAATTTATTTTTTCATTTCTACAAAATTTGAAACTCTGAGTTAGAGGATTTTTATTGCAAAAAGAAGAAAACTTTTCAAAAATTTGAGTATGAAGTATGAAGCTTTGATTAAAATCCTCTAAATGCATTTATTTTTTAATTTATTTTTAAAGTTATTTCTTCAAAGTTTGATACCTTGCGTTTGACGTTTTTTTTGCA
Organism: Anastrepha ludens; assembly: GCF_028408465.1. NCBI lineage: Eukaryota > Metazoa > Arthropoda > Insecta > Diptera > Tephritidae > Anastrepha > Anastrepha ludens. Next base: position 48,402,279 of record NC_071499.1, on the reverse strand, counting down.
CAAAAAACTATATTTCTTATGAAAAAAAAATCCCAAAAATTCTGTTCAAAAAACGTAAAAGCTTGATAAAAATACTGAATTTTTATATTTGTTTTTTTTTGTTTCATCACTAAAATTTTAATTTTTTTTTTTTTTTTCAAAATTTGAAGCTTAGAGTTAGATGATTTTTGTTGCAGAAGTACTATATTTCTATAAAAAAATTAAAACAGTCAGAAAAAATTCTGAAATTTTGATGAAAGTCATTTAAATTTTTAATTTTGTTTTATTTTTACAAAGTTTGAAATTTTGAGTTAGATGATTTTTGTTGCAAAAATAATTATATGTTTATAAGGAAATTAAAAAAAGGAAATTTCTCAAAAAATTCTGATTAAAAAGTGTGAAACTTTGATGTGAATCCTTTGAATGTATTTTTTTTAATATTTCAAAGCTTGATACTTTGAGTTTGACGATTTTTGTTGCAGAAAAACCTATTTTTCTTATAAAAATAAAAAAAAAAAATCACAAAAAAATCTGTTTAAAAATTATGAAATTTGGATGAAAGTCACTTACATTTTTAATTCTTTTTTTAATTTTTACAAAGTTGAAAACTCTGAGTTAGGCGATTTGTGTTGCAAAAATAATTATATTTTCAAAGCAGGGAATTAGAATTTGACGACTTTTGTTGCAGGAGAAATGAAAAATAAAATTTGCAAAACTTTCTGGTTAAAAAGTGGGAAACTTTGATGAAAAGCCTTTAAATGTATTTTTTTTTAATTTTTCAAAGTTTGATACTTTGACGAATTGCACTATATTTCTTATAAAAATGAAAAACAAAAATTTCGAAAAATAATGTTTAAGAAACGTGAAACTCTGATAAAAATACTAAAATTTTAAATTCGATTTTTTTATTTTATCACTAAATATTTTAATTTTTTTTTAGAATTTTTGTTTTTCAAAATTTGCAGCTTTGAGTTAGATCATTTTTGTTGCAAAAATAATTATATATTTATAAGAAAATTAAAAAAAAAAATGTCTCAAAAAATTCTGATTAAAAAGTATGAATTGATTAAAATGCTCTAAATGTATTTTTGTTTTTAACTTTTCAAAGTTTTATACTCTGAGTTCGACAATTTTTCTTGCTTAAAAAACTACATTTCTTTTAAAAATGAAGAAAATAATTCCAAAAAATTCTGTTTTAAAAACGTGAAACTTTGATGCAAATCGCTAAAATTTTTAATTTTTTTTTTGGATTTTTTTTTTCACAATTTGAAGCTTTGAGTTAGATGATTTTTGTTGCAAAAAGAACTATTGTAATTATATTTTTAAAAGAAAATTAAAAAAGAGAAATTTCTCACCAAATTCTTTTTAAAATGCGTTAAACTTTGATAGAATTTTATAAAAATACTAATAGAATTCTAAATTTTATTTTTTTATTTCCTACAAAGCTTCAAAGTTTCGTGTGGAAGATTTTCGTTGCCGAAGAACTATATTTTCATAAAAAAATGAAGAAAAAAAAAAAAAAAATGTAAAAACTTTTGAATATGTCGGGTGGGTATTATTTTCAGCATCACTGCACATATTTTTCTCGAAAAATATTTATTTATGCATCAATATCAATGCAATACCTTCAAATTACTACTCAATCATCCATTCAGATACAACCCTTTTGTGCTAGCAGCTTTTCTAATACTAGAACCAACTCTAGTAATAAAAAAAAATTCTCATAAATCCATGCAAATTTAATTTTTGCAAAAATAATTTCCAGTTCATTTTTCCTTACTTCTGTTTTCTCGAAAAGAAGTTTCTTCCAACTTGTTTAAAGAAAAAAAAAAAAAATTAATCAGCTGCTTGCCATCCCTGTCGATGAGACTGCCATTGAGATAGCTATCCGAGACTGGTATAGACAGTTAAAAAGTAGAATTGTTTTTCCACTCTTCTCCGCTTGGAATTTGTATGTCAAAATTGCTTTCGAAAGCTAGCACTAGATCAAAGCGGTCTGTGCTGCTCGAAAGAAGTCTATGTTGTTTGACTGCTTTGAAGATAAAAACAACCAAAAAGTTTCTCCAAGTCATTTGATTGTAGTTACATTATAAAGAAGCCTCCAAAAACAAACATCGTAGATACCTGCAGGAAGTTTTGCGGTAATGCTCAAGCCCTGCAGTTGTGTGGAGTCCATTTCAATTATCTACCGCTGTGTAAATTTACGACTTCAGTCGAGAACGAGTATCTCTAGGCGAGGGGATGTGCCCAGGAGAAATTCAAGCATATTCTCGAACCATGAAGGCCCGCGGACTCGCGGAAGGCTGCGCAGACTCTGAAAGAAGTGTAAAGGGGTGCTAATACACGAGATAATAGATTCTTCCACTTCAAAAATCGCTCCAGGCGCTTCTCTTACTCACTCTTAGAGCACTTTTGTAGGTACATAGCATCTGCGTACACTCTGCAATTAAAGTTCAAGGTCAGACGTTATTGATTATTACATTACTAAAATTTTCTTATAAAAGAGTAAACTGTGAAAATGGTTTTATGAAAAAGTAACCTTGTAATACGTTTTTATTTATTAAACTTTAATGTAGGTATGCATGAATTAGTGCTATTATTTTCTTAAAATTTCTAATCATTTTCTACCAGAGTATCAGCACATCTGTCAAGAATTTACTTCAGATAAATAGGAAAGCCAAAAACTGCAAAAATTAAAGTGAATGCCTCGTCTAGTTTTAGCAAAAAAAAAACAAAAAAACCCTGCCAAATTTTGTTTGTCAATCAAAAAATGTTGACATAATGCTCCACTTTCTACGACCTACTAATCCAGCGCTACTCGCTGATCCCTTTCTTGCGCATATCCCTTTCGGGTTTAAAATTTGGGGTACACATGTGTTGCTGAAACAGACATATACTCATACACACACGCACAAATACACACACACATACACGACACTGAAACTGACATGCAACTGTTTGTGACCAAAAGTGACAAATTGCAACTTGGCAGAATAATCAGAGAAAGGCAAGCAGCCCATTGCTGAATATACTAGTACACATAAACTGAGGCGCATTGCTGGTGTACTTCCAAAGTTGATTAAAAATGCAAATACTCTTTCAATGGCTTAAATGATACACATACATATATGAGTAGCTGCCATGAAGTGTGCCATATGAATAGTTTAGAAACTTGCATAAATATCAGTTTGTCGCAAACTGCTCAATACTAGGGGAATGTTTATCCCATATACAAAGTTCTTCCAATAGTTATCACTACTCCGTAGGTAAATTCTATGAAAGGCTACTCATAAAAAGGTAAGTCGCCTGCAATTCTCCACCGGTTCATAGGTACTTGAACATAAAGTGGTAAGTCAGACACGGAAGCATGGAAGAAGAATGCGCAGAATAAATGTGTTGCATTGTGCCATGACCTTCGCAAAACGCAATTTTTTGAAAATGATGGCCCCAGGGCTCTGCGCATTCACTAGCATAAATAGGGAAAATCCTTTATATCGATCGGTTTTGGTGATGGGTTAATGCAGGAAAATTTACCACCCACCCTTTATGTACGTAAGTTAGCGAATGCGATGCAGGAAGATACTATACAGGGTTTGATTGGAAAGTAATGAGCCTTCTCGCGCGGAGCGTCTGCCAAGCGATCAACCGAATCGGCTGGTGGTGTAAATGATCGTTGGACCTTCACCTTCCACTAGAAACCGGTCCCAGTTCGCTGGCAACAGTGGTGCAGTCAACATCGCTCCGCGCGTGAAAACTGTTTCAAAAGGCCTGTTTTGCAGTGGCGAAAATGCAGCGATCGTTGGAGCAACGTTTCTCGATCAAATTTTGCGTAAAGCAAAACAAAACGAGTACCGAAACCACAAGGAGTTTGTACCTCCAGGAAGCACTGTAAATGCGGCATTTTACAAAGAAGTGCTCCTTTGGCTGAAGAACCACGTCGCCCTGGTCCATCGAGGCGATCCAAAAAACTGTGACAGCCTAATTGAACGCTATTCCGGCGGATGAGTTTAAAAAATGTTTCCTGCAGTGGAAGATCGATTTTTTCCAAAATTTATAATTTTTAATTCTTAATTTTTTTAGTTAATATTTTAATATTTTGATTTTTTTATTGTATTCAGTTTTTATACAATTTCTTTTATTTAAGAAAAAAATTTTCTGTCTAATTTTTATTTATTAGAAAATTGCCTAAAGAAGTGTAGTATTTTGGACTATTTTTGGACCGCTTTTTATTTCGACTTTTTTCTCCAACTTCTCTTTCTTAGTTTTTATATTCCCATTTTAAATTTCTTTTAGGTTTTATGAAATTTCTTTTAGTTTAATATTTTTTTCTGTCTAATTTTTGTTTTTGTAAAAATTGTGTAAAGAAATGTAGCTTCCAGGTTTACCACAAAAATGTTGTAGTACTATTTTCGGATCCCATTTTATTTCGATTTTCTCCAGAATCTCTATTTCTTAATGTTTTTCAGATTTTATTTAAAACTTTAATTTTAATGCTTTTAATTATTTTTATTTTTTAGTTTTTTTTATTTCTTTTATTTTTGGAATTTTTTTCTTTTTAGCTTTTATTAATTAAAAAATTGCCTAAAGAAATGTACAATAGTATTTTAGACTGTTTTGGACTATTTTCGAACTGCCTTTTATTTCGATTTTTTTTTCCGATTTCTATTTCTCATTTTTTATGTTCCCATTTTAAATTTCTTTTAGATTTTATGAAACTTCTTTTATTTTGATTATTTTGTTTTTTTTGTTAAAGTTTTTTACAAAGAAATCTACTTTCCAGGTCTTTCACAAGAAGGTTGCAGTACTATTTTCGGACCCCTTTTTATTTCGATTTTTTCCAGAATTTTTAATTAATTTTAATTCGTAATTTTTTTAAATTTCTTTTCATTTTTTATTTTATTGTAATATATTGATTTTTTTGATTGTTTTTAGTTTTTATAAAATTTCTTTTATTTTTGTAACTTCTTTCTGTTTAATTTTTATTTATTAAAAAAATGTGTAAATAAATGTAGTTTTTTGAACTGCTTGAGACTATTTTTGGACTCTTTTTCATTTCTGTCTTTTTTATTTTATTTTAGATTTTTGTTTTAATGTTTCGAATTTAGATGTACTCATTTTTAAATTTAAATAATTTTTTTTTTATTGTTATCTAATTTTTATTATTTTAATTTCCAAAAAAATATAGAATGAAATGCATTTTCTAGGGTTTACGGCTGGAAAGTTGCAGTATTTTATTTTTGGATCTACTCTTATTTATATCTCCGGCTTATTTAATTTTATATACACAATTTTTGTTTCGTTTAAATTTATTTTTATTTTAATGTCTTAAATTTTTTATTTGTTTAGTTTTATTTGCATTTATTTGTGTGATTTTCATTTTTTTTACTTTACTTTAGTTTTTATATTTTTTATAAAATTTGTTTAGTTGATGTTTTTATTTTTTTTCATTTGTTTTTTTTAATTTACTATATTTTTAATTTAAAAAATCATATTTTTATATTTCATTTTCATTTGCTTTTATTTAATTTCTATTTTTTTCATTTAATATAAATTTTTTTAGTTTTTACAATTTTTGTGAAATTTTCAATAGCGTTTAATTGAAGGCGAGCATACCTTAGCCATACTAAGGCTTCCATTTTGCCATAGACGCCTGTTCTATATGAAATTTAATTAAAATGGAATAATTATTTTTGAAAGTTATCCGTTTTATTGGATCCAGTATTTTAAAATCTGAAAAACAAACTTGAATTTCATAACCAGCAACTCCAAAAATTCTGCTTTACGAAGATAAATTAAAGACGGTTGACTATTTCCAAAAAAACATTCGCCATATCAGATCCGCCATTTTTTATTTTTAAAAACAATTTTCACATTCGTAATTAACGTCCTTAGTAACTAACCTACACGAAATTCAATCAAAATCGAATTATTAATTCTAAAAGTCGTCCGCCATATAGGATCCGCCATATTCGTAGTTTGAAAAACCAATTTCAGATTCGTATCCAACGACCTCAAAAACCCTTCTATGTGGCTTGATATTTTCACCACTTTTGAGGGTCTATAGAGCAGTCACCCATAAATTCACATTATATGATTTTACCTGGATAAATCTCTTCTACAATATTTTTATGATTTTTCCCTTCTGCACGTTCTAGTAGTCTATGCCGATCGCTATGGATTTTACGAATTCCTGAAAAGCAAGCATTAAATTTTGACGCGCTTACCTATGACTATGTAAATGTATTCCTCAAGTCAACAAACCGTTTGCCCTATGGTAAACACGAGTAGATAAAATTTGAAGTGAGAAAGTTAACGAAAAATTTAAATTTAATGAAGTCAAGCTTCTTTACATTTTTGCTTTGAAAAATATTCTTTCCATTTTCCAATAGTGAAGCATTCCCAGAAACTGAAGTTTTCTTTAGAAGTTACTTTTGCACATACACACACACACACAGACAGACATACCGCTACCACATTTTGCCGGCAATCAACATAAAACTCGACAGCAAAGTGCGCGCAAATAGTAACTCAATTAGTAGCTATTTAGTTACTTTCGCTGTTTACTCAGGAGCGCAGTGCTGCCACTTTTTCGCTTGCTCCTCGAAGGAGTCGGCGGCATTTCTTTAACTGCAATTGCAAAAGTAATATAAGTATGTATGTATGTGTATAAGTATATTGATACACGCGAACTTGCTGCTTACAAACCTTACTATTTACGAGTATGCTGAGCTTTCTGCTGAACACAGGCGACTGACAAGCGCAATAAGATGTAAAGGAACGGAAGTAAGTAAGGTAGTTGACGTGTATTTGTACATACATACGTATAAGCAACATAGGTATGTATACAGGAGTGCTGAGGAGTCAGTGTTGAGAGAGACCTAGCGGCATAAAAGTTTAACTCAAGTTTCCCGGAACTGTATGCATACATTAAAATTTTACACTTGACAGCACAACTGCCAGTTTCAGTAGCAACAACTTGTAAAAACTAGGTCTATGCAAAATGCGATATAAAAGAGGCAGGCTGCAAGTAAAAGCACCCTGAGGCATTTTTTTTACCAGAACAAAAATAAAACGCGAAAACTACAGAAAATTCTTGACTACTTTGGTTGTGAGTAAAAGTTTTCCAGAACTGTCAGGTATTCAGGCAAACTAACTATTCAACTGCTGTAAAGGAATACAAGCATGAAAATGATGCATGAAATTTGTAAGTAGACAAATGTAATATTAAAGCTAAGTAGATGCGAGAGTGTGTGAGTGGCGTGCTAAAGAGATAAGTCAAAAATTCTTTTCGTCGAAAATTTTTGTTGAAGAATGTCGAATGAGATTTATTCTGGCAAGTATTTCAGTTAAGTTAAAGCGATAATTAACCAATTTGCGACTCCAATTGATTATGAATGGTGCCAGTTCTTCAGAGATTAGAAATGAATAGAAATTCCAAAAATTGATTTTTTATTGTTTTTGCTTAGAAGATGCTTTAAATTCATTAAAAATAATTTGAAAAAATCAATAAATAAATAACAGCTGTTTGGCCGAGCTCCTCTTCCTATTTGTGGCGTGCTTCTTCATATTGTTGCACAAATAGAGGGACCTAAATTTTAAGCCGACTTCGAACAGCAGTTGCCGTTGCTCTTTATGAAGAGCTTTTTCATGGCAGAAATACACTCGGAGGTTTGCCATTGGCTGCTGTAGAGAAGGAGGTGAATGAAATCGCAATGCAATTGATCAAGAGAGAGAAATGGTTCATTACCATACACACAGGAGGAAGGCATATGCAAATACAAATATGAGAATTTACATACATATGCGCATATACATACATATACATACATATATGAATATGCTCACTCAAGTAGGACAGAGCCAGATGTCGAACGTTGCCGAACGCGGGGACCGATTGTGCCTCTTTGTCGTTCGTTCCGCGCTCTCGCTTGCAGTTCAAGCAAGGTAACGCCGCATGAGCAAGATAATGCCGCATTTTTTGGTGCGTGCAGCCGGCTACATCGAATTATAAGACGTTATCGCGCCAAAAAGTATTTAAGTAAAAAAATTAAAATTTTAATAATAAAATATTTAAAAAAAATGTGTGTATACATATATTATTTGAAAAAAAAAAAATCCATTCGAATTAGTTTCTTAATCAAATAGTAGGTAAAGAGAAGCAAATAATTTTTCAACGCAATACTTTTCTATAAACTGATTTTCAAAAATAAATAAAATAATATTCTACAAAAAATTAAAAGCAAAACTTTTTTGTAATAAAAGCTTACAAATTTCAAATTTCTGGTAAAGTTGTTGTCGGGTCAAAATAAATTACAAAGAAAAAAAAAAAACAAAAAATTAAGTTATTAAGGGAAAAAATAAAATTTTCCTAGTGAAATATTTATAAAAAAAAAAAATTATTACAAAAATAGCCATATTTTAAATAAATTTTGAATAGAATATGCAAAAAAATTTTAATAATGAAATTTTTAATAAAAGCTTAAAAATTTCAAATTTCTGGTAAAGTTGCTGCTCGGTGAAAATATTTTGTCATTAATTTGAGAAAAAAAATGTTTAAAAAGGTTAATAAGAAAAAAAAATAAAATTTTCAGGATGAAATTTATAACAGAAGTTTACGAATTACAAATTTCTGGTAAAGTTGTTGTTAGGTGAAAATATTTCGTTATTAATTTGAAAAGCAAAAAAATAAAAAAGAAAAAAACAAAAAATGAAGTTAATTAGACAAAAAAAAAATAAAATTTTCATGATGAAATTTATAACAGAAGTTTACGAACTTCAAATATCTGGTAAAGTTGTGTTAGGTGAAAATATTTCGGCATTAAGTTGAAAACAAAAATTAAAAAAAGTTAATAAGGGAACAAAATAAGATTTTCATGATGAAATTTGTTATAAAAGTTTAAGAATTGCAAATTTCTGGCAAAGTTGTTGTTAGGTAAGAATATTTCGTTATTAAATTGAAAAAAATAAAATTTCAAAGGAAAAAACAAAAAATGAAGTTAATCGGGGGAAAAAAATAAAATTTTCTTAATGAAAAATTTATAAAAAAATAAATATTATTAAAAACACAGTTATATTTTAAATAAATTCTCAATAGGATATCCAAAAAATTAGTTTTTCAAACCAAAAAAAAAAATTAGTAATTATTATCCAAAGAAATAATAATTTGACATAAAGTAATTTTCCAGAAAAAAAGTGCTGTTTAATAACAAATTAAGATTCTATACTAAATAAAAAGCAACAATTAAGTTAAGTTATTAAATTATTAATTATTTTAAAAATGAAACAATAAAATAGAAGAAAGCATTCTTTTGTAATATTTTTTTTCTTTTATTTTTTTATTTAACACATATTAAGGCATTAGCAAATTTCATCAGATACTTATTATATACATAATTTTTCCTTAAACACGCTTCAGCGATTACTTGTAAACCACTTTTTATGAAGTAATTTACACGTTCATTTTTTTTCTTAGAAAAAAATTGTTTACCTTTGCTGCTCAATATCTATAATTAATTGAAGAAGCGGCAATAAACTAGCAACTATCTGACTAAATGCTCATGAATATTTATAAATATTTAAAGTACATCATACCCACACAAATACATGCATACGAATCTACGTATATGGAAAAATTTGCGGAAGTTGTCAATTACATTTAGCAAAATATTACAAACAAAAATATGAACAAAATAAAAATCGAAAAAATGCGCATTGCATTTAAATTATCAGCATTTGCGTGCAAAAACGCAGTAAATCACATTAAAAGTTTTAGTTGTGTATTGCTAACATTAATTGCTGCTACTAGGCATGCCCTGCAGGAAAAAAAGTACTAGTTCCCAACTGGTGGTCCTTGTCATGGGAATATTCTTTTCTTTTCCATACATAAAAAGGCTGGTCAATTTTATACGCGAAGTGGAGAAGATAGACACTAAAGGCTACGAAGGTGATTAAATTACGAAATTTAAACTTTTTATTTATTGTTTGTTTTATATGTAGAATAGTTGAAACATTACAGTATACAATCTTTTGACACAGAGTTACAAAATATGGTTATGAAATTAAATACAAAATTTTGATTTCGTTCTAAGTTTGATTTAATTTTAAATATTTCTTCTTGTTGCTGTTGTTGTTGTAGCAGTAACTTTACCCTGTCAGTGTAGAGTAATCACCGGTCGTCTTCGTCTAGCTCATCTAACGGTAGGCCTAGGAAACTAGTTGTTTCGACGGGTTGGGAGAGGGTGTTAGATGAGTCGGTTTTAGAGGGCATGTGAGAAGGTGGTTAGTATCGTGCGGGGTGTCTTCACATGCTGGACATATGTTTCGTATGTCGGGGTCGATTCTGGATAAGTAGGAGTTTAACCTGCTACAGTATCCAGAACGTAATTGTGTCAAGGTTACGCGGGACTCTCGGGGAAGTTGGAGCTCTTCGTCTGCGATTGGTGGTGGTTGGACTCCGATAACGGCCTTCGGGGGTCGGAGGTCGGGAGCTTAAGAAGGTGGTGAGAGTCTCCCGCTGTATGTCGTTTATGGCCTGTCTATACACTGTCCGATCCAGTAGCTGTCTGTCTGTTTTGTGTAGGATCTCGTCCGTGTCTGCATGGGTGAGGCCTGTGGTAACACCCTAGCAGAAACTGCTTACTGAGCAATATGTTATGCTCCTTAACAGGCAGCATACGAGCCATATCGTGTAGGTGTTGTATCGGTCACATCATAAGACATCCTGTCGCGATCCTTAATGCAGTATTTTGGCAGGTCTGAAGCTTCGTCCACTGCGAATCACTGGTTCGAGGCGACCAGACAGGCACAGGATAGTTTAGAGCCGGTCGGCCTATTGCTTTAAAAGTCGACAGCAACATTTCCTTGTCTTTGCCCCAAGTGTTGCCGGCAAGCGACTTGAGAACCTTATTGCGATTCTGTACTTTAGTTGCAATACCGGTTGTATGCGCTGAGAAGGAGAGCAAGCTGTCAAAGGTAAATCAAAATATTTTGGGGTTATTAACCGTCGGAATTTGTGTATCATCGACTTTCACCTTGAGTTGTAGCTTGACCTCATTTGTCCAGGTAGTGAAGAGGGTCGCCGTGGACTTAGTGGGGGATAGTTGTAAGTGAAGGAGCGAGAAAGGCTGGCGAGATAGTCGTTTATCTTGGAGCATAGGCCATCAATGTCATTGCCCGACGTCATTATCGTGCAGTCGTCGGCGTATGAGACCACGGAGACTCTCTCTGGTAGCTGGTGGAGTTTCGAAATATAGAAATTGAAAAGCAAGGGTGAAAGGACACCACCCTGCGGTACTCCTTTCTTACATTCCCATAGCAGCCGTTTCTACGTTACCGGAATGACTCGGGTTTTTACCGACCAAGGGCTGCCGCTCCAGTAAACTAGCCCTGTCTAGTGTACCGTATCCCACCCCCAATTTCTTCTTGTCTTCAAAGTACGCTACTCCAGAATTGCGTGTCTAAGGTGGTTGAAATTTAAATGTCTGTCTACATAGAATTCATAGAATTCTAGAATCTTAAACTCCTCTGTACATAGATTTAATCATATGAAGAGTAGAAATATTTCTGTATGTTCTTTTTGATGCCCCATATAATAATTTCAATTTAAGTTAAAGTTAGAATTCAGTTAAAAAATCTCCGAAAAAGTCCAATTAAGTTAAAGTTGGAGTTCAGTTAAAAAATCTCTAAAAGTTTCCAAGTTAAAATTGGAATTCTGTCAAAAAATCTCCAGTCACTTTTAGTTATTAAATCGAAAGGAGGAGAACTGACGCTCTTAACCTCTCGTCTTGGTCGTGTGTTTGTTTGGTGTTATGATGCTTTATGGGTGCATAGCCGTTGGCTACGACGGCACTCATTTCAACCTTAGCGCTGTAACGCAGGGTTACTGTCGCTACTGTGTGCTGCCTATTGAACCGCGCACGCATACAGCTACACCTACACACATTCGTATTTCTGTATATCCAAGTGATCTGAAAATGGCTACATAATTCCACGAAATCTAGTAATTTCTGACGAGTGATTGCCATTTAGTGCATCCCCTTTACAATCTTTCAATGCTTATCACACTTTTGTTGCTATTATTGCATTTTTTTAACTTATTACAATATTTTGTGAGCACTCATGACAATTCATTACGAGCTTACGAGCTGTAAAACTTTTTAAACATAATGCATAGAACTCCTACTGTAGTAGTAATGCCTCAATTCATGCGTGAAATAATACCAGCCTCCACATATGGAAGCACTTCAATGAAAACGAAAACAAGAAAAAATGGAAAAAACATCTGATACTCCAATTGACATGAAGGTGTGGGCCATTATGAAATTGATGGATATGTAACTTGACACTGATGATACTTTGTACGATAAGGCCTTGAATTTATTAAGTATTTTTCAAGTAAAAGATGTATGCATCTAAGTGCTTACTTAAAAAAGCAGCATACAATCACCGAAATGAGCACAAACTTTTAAACTTTGCCAAATTTTACATGGTAACTGTTGTTGCAAATGCAGGCAAATCGATTTTTCTGGTATATTCCGTTGTGTTTTGTTTTATTTTTAGATGCCTTTTTATTGAGAAAAGATTTTACTGTAAAGATGTGGCGGAGGAAACGCATGGAAAAAGTACGCATGGCTGCGCATAAGCTTTAAGTGCTTAGCTCAAGCAGAAGTACATGAACGCGTTTTTGGTTGCCATTCGAAGGCTTTTTGTCTATCTTTTGCATCAAAACTATATTACGTAACCGCGAGCTGTATTTATGACATACATATATACATATATACATATTCATATATATTCATATATATTAACCCACATATTGATTTCTTTTTTATCGATTTTGATTCCTTAGAAGACGAAAACTGAATCGCAAATTTTAATATTAGCACTAGAAAGACGGGTAAGCGAAATGTGAACCAGGTTAGGTAGTGCTGGCTCATCTGTAAAAGAAACTTAGAGGACTAAATACCATTATCGGACCAGTGTCTGGTATCTAGCCCAATTCACACCTAGTTTCTATATTATTTATTTTTTATAACTCAAAAATCGTATTGCTTTTTTTTAAATAATTTTTTTTGCAGTGGGTGCTCGGTGTTTTCTTCCATACAATAAATGTGCAGGCATTCTTTATAGGAAGAACAAAGTTTCATAAAAATCAGCACGACTTTTTAGCTGCTTGAGACTTGCATTTTATTTTACCAGTTATAAAATTACATATCCGGAATCTAAAGATTCTGATTCAAATGTGTGAAATTTTGATGAAAATTTGTTGATGAATGAATGAGCTTGAATTTATATGGGTTTTGTGGTGGAATGAACTATGTTTTCATAAAAGAAATAATTAAATTAAATAAGAAACAAGAAAATTGTCGAAACCTGCAAATAAGTCGTACTGCTATAGTTTAAGTAGAGTATGAAAGTATCAGGAGCTGACTTTTAAGCAGCTTCGCTGTAGACATGAAAAGTTAAATCGAATTGGTGATTAAATTTGCACGGAAAGTAGGACTGCGGATAAACGTTGACAAAACTAGCAAAACTCTCCGAATTAACACCGAATGTAACAAGTCCTTTTTCAGCTACAAAGAGTCATTGAAAAATGTAGATCGCGGCTTTTCGGCAGATGTCGTTAATCGGCTTCCAAAAGCTAGTGAAGCTTTCGACACTCTAGACCCAGTGAGGAACTCACGCGTCATTTCTTGTCGTGTAAGACTAAAAATCTTTGAATCGGACGTAAAATCAAACTGTTGAACTGATGCGAAAGGGGAATGCAACACCAAAAGACATACAGAAAGTACAAGTGGTTGTCAATAAGTGGCTTCGCCAAATCATCAAAATCTTCTGACGCAATACAATAACAAATGATAACCTGTGACACTTGACACAACAGCAACCAAGCAACACTGAAATTGTAAAACGTAAGTGGAATTAAATTAGCCATACGCTACGCAAACCACCCAACGAAATTGCTAGACGAACCATTACATGCAACCCACAAGGCCGCAGCCGTAGAGGTAGACCAGCTCATATCTGGAGAAGGCAGCTCGAAATCGAGATTGGGCATCTCCATCTAAGTTGGAACGAGACCAAAACTCAGGCAAATGACAGAATAGCTTGGCAAAACTTGTTACGACCTTTTGCTCTTTAACGTGACGATATGAGCACTCCTTTTTTTCCAGCTTGGCAGCTGAAATAACAAAGAAATTTGGTTTATGTTTAGAAATTTATAAAATGGACCACTTTTCGGTTGAACAGAGTCGAACAATGGCGTCTATAGCAAATCGATAATCGAATAATCAGCTGAAAGGATGATGTCAACTAACTGCCAAGAAGATACACTTTGACTCTTTAGACTATTTTTTTTTAGAACACGGCTGCAGAAAAAAGTTACGCCAAACACCACAAATAGATTCAATAGTTTGAACATGAATTCAAAGTTGCTATCGGTGAGTTAAGTAAATAACCTCGTGGAAGTGCACAGAAAAATTTTAAAGCTAAATCCCCTACTACTGAGATCACTCAGATGATGTCAAGTGATCCAGGTATGTTGGACATTGTCGTCGATTTTGCTGAAAGTTTGTTTATTTTTTGACTTGCGTATAATAAGAAGAAAACTTAAGAAGTTCTGAAAAAAAATTGAGAACTTTTAAAAAAATGTTATAATTAAAAAAAAAAATTGATAATTAAAAAAAAATTAGTAATTAAAAAAAAAAATGTATAATTAAACAAAATTAATAATTATATAAAAATTGTAATAATTAAAAAAAAAATTAATAATAAAAAAATTAATTATTTTGAAAAAAAAAATTTGAAATAAAAAAAAAATTAATAATTAAATAAGAATTGTAATAATTAATAATAAAATAATAAATAAATAAAATAATAATAATTTTGAAAACAAATTAATAATTTTTAAAAAAATTAATAATTAAAAAAAAATTGTAATAATTTTGAAAAAAGTTAATAATATTGTGATTTATTCACTGAAGAAATTTTGTTAGAGCGTTTTTTCGAAATTTATAATATATAATATTGATTTCAACTTTTAGGATAAAATATAGTTTTGAAGGAATTTTTTTGGAAAAAAATTAAATTTTTTTATTATCGAATTAAAATTTTTCTTGCCTTTTTTCAAAACCAGCCTCACTCAGATGTTTTTATCATGTATTCATTTATTATATATTAACTGAAACTATGCTCAGCAATCCCTGGAAGTTCTTTACTAAGATTCTCATAACCTTTAGAGTCATGTTCAAATACGTACAGCGCACCAGTGATACAGGTAGATTATAATAATAATATAAGTGGCGACGCATCGGTCGATTTGCGGGCGAACATAATAAAAAAGTGGGCTGAAAAGAACTTTTGTTTCTTAAAGCTTACTTATATGTATCTTTGTATTGTGCACCCTATGCTGTCTATTGACTGCTAAGTAGGCTTATGAATTGCACCTGCTCCTTCTGAGGGAGTGATTGAAGGTCTTCATCTATAAGCATTAACTTGTTTAAAAACTGTTTCCTTCTATGCGTCAACCCCGGACATTCGATGATGAGATGTTCTATAGACTCCTCATCTTCGCAGCAAAATCTGCAGGTGCTGGTGTTAGTTATGCCTAATTTATGTAGGCGTTTGTTGCAGGTGAATTGACCCGTGAAGGCGCCTGTGAGAGTGCGAATGCTCTTTTTGTTTAACGTGAGGACCACGCTAGCTCTTTTAGCATTGAATCTTAGTTGAAATAGTTTGTCTTCTATTATTTTCCAATGCTAGCAACTGGTACTTTGGATATACAAGACGAAAGTTCAGTTGTCAGCAACTGCATCAGCGTTATTTCATTCAGCGAACTACTTCATAATAGACACAAATATTTTAAGAACAATTTGTTTTTATGGACCAGTTTTGACTAGTTGGAGAAGCAAATAAAAATTGGTAAATTAAAGTTCAAAAATATTTGATTATGAATTAAATCATAACAACAGAATTTTTGTCATTTTTGGAGATTGTGATTGACATCATTTTTATAAACTCCTTTCCTGTTTTTGATTCTAAGCTACTTGAAAGCCACTTCAAATTATTTTTTTGATAAGTAACGCAATTTAGAATTGTAAGAATAATTAAAACTAATACTACTGTTGTCAATTTTCCCTCCTGGTGTATAGGGACGGATCTAGCAATAACATGCATCTTTAGCCCTGCTACATCACATACTTACTTGTAAGATGCCCTAGTTTACAATAGTTGAGATTGCTAATTTGGCAAAGAGAGTCTGAAGTCCCGAGCACCGGCTGCAACCCGCATCTGTATAGAAACGGTGGATTGAGATGAACAATCTATGAACTCATCACTAATCGAAAAATACTGTTCAAAATTTTAACTGCATAACTGACATGAATTCAAGCGTAAATGAATTAATTACTACAAGGGTTAGATCGGTTTTGGAGGTGCAAAATTCAAGTCGAGATACAACTCTGAACAATAAAATAATTAAAACAATAAACACAAAAGAAAAATGTTTGTTCTGCATACAGCTTTGCATGATTTTGGAGATTTTGCAACTGGTAGAAGTCTGGTCTGTCTGGAGCTAGATTAAATATTTCCATCTATTACCAGTTCGTGGCTAAAATATCTGTTGATTTGTTAAATTTTTCACGACAAAGTGTAAACGCGCATACTTCTTACTTCATCTTTAGCATTCACGACACTGCAGAGCATTTTCTCTGTAGCTGTCTGTAGCTTTTCTAGAATCAGACTTAGACTATTGGCGTGCGATATACTGAGTATGGATAAAGTTCAAGCTCTTTCTCTTCCGGAACTCTTAAGATTTATTAATGAATCCAAAAGGTTCGCGGATGAGTGACCTCAAACCGATTTTCCCGTCTTACCACCCACATTTGTCTTTCCTATCTCTCTATCTAATCTATCTACACTCTAATCTATCCAAGTGTAGTACAATGGTCTTCTTTACTGAGTGCTTGAAGTGGTCCAACCTCCCACAAATCTAATCTCATCTCATCTAATCTATGGGATTGCCATAGTGTTGAGATTTCCATTTGAGTTTGAAAAGTCTTCCCACAAGTTTTGGTATCACTTTTTTAAAGTAAAATAAAAAGTGGAAGAAGCTTAAATCCTTGCATTTTTCCATTTCGTATTAACGACAGGTTTCAGAGCTTAGATCTAATATCTGTTATTTTACAATCAAAATAGTATACCACACATTTGAGCTTGAAGAAAAAAAAGACGCTAATGAAAATTTAAATCGAAAGACAACTCTGTGTGAATAAGAGTACCAAAATATTCAGCATCCGGCTGGAAAGTGTCATAAAAAGGAAAATAAAGTAAAAGTTATGTCGAAAAAATATTCTTTAGCACGCTAAAATGGGTTTTTTTTCAAAGCAGACACAATGTTTCGTTTCTTTTATTTTCCAACCAACTGGCTGTATTGCTTTGCTGTTGTTTTTTACTAAACTCTCGCCAAAATTTCATGTTTTTTGACCATATTTCATTCTCACCAGTTCGCTTACTACGCTTTCTCTTCTTTTCGCTCAACTCATTTTCGTTTTTTTTTTTTTTTTGTTTTTTTTGTCAAACTCGTTTGTGGCTTCCTGCCGTTGCAGCAGCACTGCAACGTCGCAAGTCTTGTGACAAAGTAATCTTTTGGCTAACGGCGTAAATGTTGCGTAAAATATAGCACAAAAGCGGAATAAGTGCGCTGGAAATACGCACCAATGCACAGAAGGCACACGCGTGCACACTTAGAAGACATCTCTGTATGTGTGAGAGTTTGTATGCGTGCGTGTGTATGCATGTATGAATATTTGTGCAAATGTAAATGTGCCTGCTGGCTGGCATGCTGGCGTGATACGTTTTTGTTTCTTTCGGTTTTTTTTTTTGTTTTTGTTTGAAGTTGTGGTTATGATTTCTCTGAGTGCATCGTTAAAAGCTGCACTAAAAATATGATACACTATGTTGCAACATTTATGGCTCATCAAAAAATGTTATAAACTCATATGATTTTTAACTTATCTTCATAAATCAGGCGTGAAATTTTTGTCTCAATTCTTTGAGTAAGTGCGTGTGTGTATGCGTGCGTGCACAATTGTGACTATTAGATGAAAGATTTTTTCGTAGCAATTAGTTGTACTTCATTGCAGGAGAAATTAATTGAAACCGGGTTATAGGTTACGTTACAGTAGTATATTTACAGTGGCGTGCATAATTGGTAGCATGATTTTTTTTTTTTAACCTTCCGTCAGGCGCAACTATCAGGCTGTGAACTTCGGGCGCAATGTGCCTAAGTGGCACACTTTTCAAAACACATAATAAAAGTATAATTACATAGTTTATACATATGGGAAATACATAAGTGGCATTAAGGGATATGAATAAGAAATAAATCTAAATATTTTCATAAAAATCCGTTTATTTGACAAAAAATTTATCAGTTACAAAAGATAGTCGTAAATTAAGGTTGAAAATAAAAAGTTAAAACAGTCAACCGAAAATAGTTTACAAAAAATGAAAGAATCCAATAAAAATTTAATTTGTTGTAAATATAATCATCAAGAAAACTAATTCATTAGAGGTACAATAAAAATATATTGTAAAACTCAAACAATCCCTTTATTGCGCTTGTTTTAGGTCTCTTCGGATAGAGTATTTTCGTCCTCAGGAGTATAACACCGTTCACACATCATATACGTATGGGACAAACAAAGTGGTGATTTACATTTCTTGCTTTAGTGATTCGTCAGTCTTTTCAAACCCGTTCCGCTAGTGCAAGTTGAGCATCGGCTTCGTTTAGGGGGCGGAGAAGGGCTTCGTTCATTTGGAAGTGAAGGTTGATATTTTTTTAACCTTATTTGAAGACTGAAAGGTATTCAGTGGGTTTTCAAACGTCTTCGACGTGGCTCCTCGATTGTCAGTTCATGAGCCAACTTTTTCAAGAAAAGCCTTCTACGCAGTGGTTGTAAAAAATATAACCATTGGCCAGTGTTTGATATTTCGTGATATATTGTACGCTGCACACATTTTATATACAGTATAAACGCCACCTTTCGTTGAATTATAAAACGAGATGATTTCTGGTTTATTTTCCTTGGAATCTAGATCAATGTTCTTGTTGTCATGAAGAGTCGATACGAGAATAACATTCCTTTTAGAACGTGGAACATATGAAACCAAAGTTTTTCCGTCATTGAACCCAAACAAACTTGTGAATTGTTGTCTTCCCTTAGTAGCTACAAAGTCAGGTGGCAATTGTCTTTTATTTCTTCTTACGGGTCCAACATAGGATAGTTTTTTTTGTTTCAGTTCGTCAACTAGATCCATATCAGTAAACCAGTTATCGCCTGTTATATAATATTGCGTCCATTGCCGAAAAGAGACTCAGACATTCTCAAAACTACGTCCCTTGGCCTGTTGCTAATAGAAAAAGCCCCCTCTGGTTGCCTTCCAGCATAGATTTCCATGTTGTATACGTAATTCATTTTCCCGTCGACGAGAGCAAAACACTTGATGCCATATTTATTTGGCTTAGATGGTATATACTACCTAAAGGGACAATTTCCACGAAAACCGGGTAGCATTTCGTCTATAGTCATATTTTCCCCAGGAATGTAACTATCTTGGCAACTTCTTATGAATTTCTCGAAAATGGCTCGAACTGGAGCGAGCTGATCCAGTTCTTTTCTTTCCTCTCTTGTACTTCGGTCATCAAAACGAAATCAACTCATAAGTGTCTTGAATCGCTTAATATTCATGAGAAGGCCAAATCTTTCAATCCCATCATCGTCTATTCCCCAAAGTTCGCCTGTATGCTCCTGCAAGGTATAATAACCCAATAAATGCTCGTATTTCTGTACGGTCAGTGGGTTTAATGTCCCTTTCTCTAGAAAAATTGTTTCTAATGGTCTCAATGCATTGGTTGGTGTATGTTACTATTATGTTTAATATTTCGTCGGTAAAAATATTATTCCATATATCGACAGCAGTACTAGCATTTCTTGCATTCCCTTTTACTCCAGGTAAGTGAGTAATTATGTTGTGAGGTCCTCTGCGTGCACTTCGCAGTGGTGGATTTTGATTCCACTGACTGATCTTATCTTTTCCTAGAAAAAAATGTATGTCTCCAGAATTTTCATCATCTAGGTCGGTCTCATCATCCTGCTCTGTCTCGGAATTTTCACACCGTTCTTCTACCTCGTCATCTGAAGCAACATCGCTTCCCTCCTCGAATTCGTCTTCCATTGTGGGGTCGTCGTCATCAGCCACCAGCAAATTTATAACTTCTTCCACGTCTTTGGACTCATTTAAATTGAAGTATCGACGATACATTTCTATCAAGAATATAAAACAAATTAAAACATAAAACCTTTGTAACGAGTTTGGGCGCAATGTGCCCTGCAGGCCACATCAATAAATCAGGTTATTTTCAACTAACTATTAAATATTAATAAATTATTTAGAATTAAAATGGGGCAGTAGTTAATTTAAAATCAGTAATTTTGAAAATACTTGCCTTAAAAAATGTGATGAGTTAGGGCGCAATGAGCTTCTCCGATCAAACTGCGTATAACTTCACTTTGGGAAGGGAAAACACAAACTGAGTTGATTTGAAATAAAGAGCACACCATAAGAAGCAGCTATTGAGCAAAAGAGTAGTAAACGGTAAAAAATATTGTAATAGAGTTGGAGGGTTAATAAAGGGTGGTTAAATTTCAAGGGCCGATGTTGAATGTGAACCACACCTAAACGTCAACGACACCGTTGGACTTATTTCTTTGGGTTATTTGAAGGAAAAGGTGTACGTCGATAAGCCAGCAACAATTCAAGAGCTAAAGGATGAGATAATTCGACACATTAACGGCATAGAACCTCAACTATGCCTCAGCGTCATCGAAAATTCGGACCATCGGATGAAGGTGTGCCGCCGAGACCAGGGCGGCCATTTGGCTCCATTTGCTCCATACGTAATTGAGCCATACCAATATTATCATAATAAAGAGAAATTACAATAATTTCCCAAAAAATTGTATTTTATTCAAAATTAACACCGGCTCTTGAAACTTAACCACGCTTTATATACGGAACTATTTGTATTTGGTGGTCTTTGGAGGTGTGCCACTGAGGCCGCGGCGGCCATTTGGCCGACATTTTGTTCCATACGTAATTGAGCCATACCAATATTATCATAATAAAGAGAAATGACTATAATATCCTAAAAAAATTGTATTTATTCAAAATCAACAGCGGTCCTTGAAACTTAACCACCCTTTATAAAGTAAAATATCGCCCCGCATTTGTTTGAGATTCGTAGTTTGAAACAAATTAGATTAAAATTTAGCAACTTAAGACTATGCGTAAGTGTACGGCTAAGCGATCCAATAAATAAAACCATGTATTAAATTGTATTAAACCATGGTAATTAAATTTATACAGTTTGCTATTGAATATTCTATTTTCTGCCAAATAATTTCTCTGTTAATTACTTTCAACGCGAACATTCTTCCTGCGATATTTCCTTCCAAAACAAGAAATGAGAATAACAATTTTAATGAGCTGATTAGCTTACCTACATCTACAGCTGTGTATACACGCACACGCACACGCACACGCACACGCACACGCACACACACAGTCACACTCGCCCTTTATATGCTCATCCCTCTGTTTAATTTATCTACATTTGCCACCAGCAAGCGAGGAAATGAAATAAAAACGAACAACAGAAGTAGGAAAGCTGCCAAACTGCCAATTAAATTCTCATTTTCTTCGCTGATGTGAAGCGATAACCCAAAGCACCTTGACCTCGTTTCCATTTTACTTAGCAATTATTATTTAGCAAAAGTTCGCTTTCAATATTTTTTGTAAAATTTTTTCCATCCCTCCCTCTTTCTATGGCAAATTTCCATTCAAACTTTCTCCACCTTTGTTTCACGTGAGTGGTGTTATAAAAAATGCAGTATCAGGAAATTTTTTTGTGCTGGTTACCGAATTTAGGTCACATTGCAAGCCGAAAAAAAAATTACGAAAAAAAGCTCCCTTGTTTTTCTTTTCCCGATAACCACCTTTGAATTAATAGTATGAAATTTTTACTCATTTATAGTTGCTCTTAATAATTCCCCATTTACGTTGTTGCATTTTTTATGCGCGTTTGCACCTTTTATTTTTATTTTTTGCCCATAATCAACTTTATAACTTTATTAAGTAATCAGTATTGTGAAAAATGCGCACATAAAGTGCTAAGTGAAGTGGGAGTTCAGGAGGGAGGAGGGAATGTGAAAATGCAAGCAAAAGTTGGAAGTAAAATGAAATATGTAAAGAAAAAATTTCTCTCCAGCTCTCTTACAGTTCACTTGCTGACCTATTTTTATTTTATTTTTTTATTTTTTTTGTTCTTATTTTCTGCCACTCATTCCATAGATTTTTGCAACACCCCTCAACTAGCCAACAGCTGCTTATTTACGCATTCACTTAGTTGCTGTACTTTGTTTCCCATCATTGCTGCTGTGGCTGTTACTGCCGGCCTGCAATCGGTGAAGCGGAAATCCCACTGCCACTGCCAACTCCCACACAGTCATGCTGCGTCAGTCAGCCAGTCAGTGAATTACGGCCAACAGTGGTGGCAGTGGTTGGTGATGATGATGGTAACAAAAAACGAGCAGCATCTCTGCTGGTCAGTTTCTTGTTGGCCAGCAAGCGACCACAAAATACTTTAGGGCGTTTCAATATGGGTGAATCGATGTTGACCGGCTGTATTATTACTATTTCCAAATGGTTTCAGGCACTGACAAAGGGCTACAACAACTTCCATTCAGTTTTGTTCTGCGCCAGTCTCTTAGCTTCATTCCAGGTTAAGTTCACAGCTCGTGTTTTCAAACGTCTCTAAGTGTTCGTTGGTCTTACTCGTCTACGGCCAACTCTGCGTCTCTCCACTCAATAGCGTCTCTTGTTAAATCGTCATCTTATTTACGAAGGAAGCGGCCATTTCCTTCTGCAGATCTCAAGGAGTACTGGGGCTTGCGCAGATTGGCATTCGATCCGCAGATCAGTATGCAAGATTGTGTTTGGCCAGAAAATTTTCAGGATTTTACGACGGCATCGATTAGTGAAAACTTGCAGTGCATTTATATCGTACACTGTTACATTTCACGTATCACAGGCATCGATTACAGATGATTTGACATTAGAAACAAAGATCCTCAGCTTTGTGCGTTACTTTTCAGACTCGACGTAGAGAGCCAAATATTGCTAGAGCTTACCTAATGCAGTGATTTTGATGTTTTCACTCCAGCCACCTGACACCGAAATGATACATTTGACTTCCGGATAGCAAGAAGATTGTGCTTCCTCCAGCTGGGTACCATCGATCAGAAACCGGCGCGTATTTCGCGTGCTAGTACCCATCACTTTAGGCTTAGAGATGTTGAAAACTAGCGCAGATTTTGCGGTGACTTTCTCTACCGATTGGAGTTGCATTGGCAAGTAGGGAAAAATATGTGATAGTTGGCAAATATCGTCCGCGTAGTTCATGTCAGCAAGCCGGCCCTGCATGCCCCAGAAAAATCCACTTCCAGTTCTTGGGACGTTCTCCAAAACGATGTTAAAGAGCAATGGTGATAGTATGCACCCTTGGCGTACGCCTACTAAGATCTTTATCCTATCACCTTGGGCTTTATTGTTTTGGCGTCATCCATTAGATTTGTTTTACGGTTTCCGCTCAGTAATGCGAAATTTTCATCACAATTCGTTCGGTGGAGCAGCAGGTATAAATGATTCAACTTTACTATGCACTCTCCCTAAGGATTTAGAGGGGTTCACTTGGGCTTGGAGACCCATTGTGATTCCACTTGATTGGGCTCAGGTCTCGCTCTCTACTTGCCGATATGATGAAATACATATTGTTGGTGGTTTCGGATTCCTGTTCTGTCAGACTGCCAGAGAAGCAAGGGTTTAAACAGCGATATCGCATTCTGGCAACAGGCTTTCTGCAGCTACGACATTTGATTCATTAGAGAGAAACTCCTTACCCTTGCAATGCATTCCTATTAGGCAGCAGCCAGTGATAAGGCTCAATCACGGTAATAATGGAAGGAGAGGCTAAACTGGGCTCATTTCTACTAAGCCTACTCTGTCTAATAACCTCGCAAGGCGGCACCGTGGCATCGTGCGTTGCAGACCAAGCTGATTTATAGTTTCGGTAGGGTTTGGTTATTTTTGAAGGACCACCAAAATTTTGGGATTTTATCTCTTTAGACTCTTTTGCAATTTTCTGCAGCTGCCTAGCGATAAGCCTTTTCACTACATGTCCGACTGAAGCCACTATGGGAAATATAACTCAGACTTTTACTCAAATTCAGCTCGATCTATGCAGTAGAGCCTTCAAATTGAAACTATCAGAGTCACAACGGACATTTAAATAAAAAATTAAATACAAGGGACTTTTAAATAAAAAAGAATCCTTATTGAAAATCCCTTTATTACACACAGATACAGAGATTAATTCATTTTGTGAATATTCGATGCGAATACTTTTTGTTTCCGTTTCTTTGTGAAATACTTTGAAAAACAATTTTAGTATTGTGCTCCAATTTTGGCTTCATTGATGTGCCAACAAGCATTATTGTGCGTTTTTTAATTATCTGATTCAAAGGCTGGCAACTCTGTTTCACCATAGCTGTTTTCATTTCAATACCTTTTGTCAGTTGAAAAATAATGCAATTGCAAAAAAGCAACATTTTTCATTGCAACATTGCATTTCGAAGTTTACTTCCTTTATAATTTATATTAAATTTTTATTGCGCTAGACTTTTTATTCCATATAAAAAATTCGAGCTTTGTACTTTGTAGTCGCAGTCGCTTGAAACTTGCACTTTGTATGTTCAAATATAATGGGCCATAAAACTGCATATCTAGAGAAATTCTGCAAATTCTGCTGACGAAATAGTAAATTTTTTTTAACAATAGAAAAGTTCTGAAAATTCTGCTTAAAAAAGTATTTATGAAATTTGAAATTTTTTTTAACGAAGTTTGAAACTTTGCGTTGCATGTTTTTTGCTGTAGTTTGTACTATATTTTATAAAAATAATGATTTGAGATGTATATGAGATGATGATGGGATGGAAATGAGAAGAAATCGGAGCGGTTTTCAAAACTATGAAACAATTCTTTTGCGAAAACTAAAAAAAAAAAAATTAATAAAATATTTGAGAAAAAATAAAATAAAGTGTTTTATCTTGAAAAATTCAAAATTAATTAAGTGAACAAACGAACCGCAGATATTGACCTTTAAAAATCGATACTAAAATTTCCAATATTTAAAAAAATGTTCAATATTATCATTTTTTCGAATTACTTGTTATTATACTCAAGTCTGCAAACAAACAAATTTTCAGAAAATTATAGAACAATATTCAAAAAATACTTGAATCACTTGCCATGGAACGGTTTATTTCAAAAAGAGGAAGGGAGAATTTAGGCGCAGAGTTTCGGACCTCCAACTTTTATTTTAAAAGTTGCATCAAGTGCTTAATGAAGTGCTTTCTCTTCTTTTTCTAAATTGGCGCGATAACCGCTTACGCGATTTTGGCCGAGTTTAGTAAAGCGCGCCAGTCGTTTCTTTCTCGTGCTAACCGGCGGCAGTTGGGCACATCAAGTCAAGCAAGTCCTTCTCCCCCTGATCTTTTCAACGCAAAGAAGACCTTCCTCTTCCTCTGCTATCACCAGCTGGTACCGCATCGAATACCTTCAAGGCCAGAGCCTTTGTATCCATTCGGACGACATGACTCAGCCAGCGTAACCGCTGGATCTTTATTCGCTGCGCTATGTCTATGCCGTCGTAAAACTCACACAGCTCATCGTTCCATCGCCTGCGATATTCGCCTTTACCAACGTGCAAGGGTTCAAAAATCTTCCGCAGAATCTTTCTCTCAAACACTCCAAGCGTCGCTTAATCGGATGTTGTCATCGTCCACGCCATTCGACAGGACGGACATGATGAGAGCCTTATAAAGTGTTAGTTTTATTTCTCGAGAGAGGACTTTACTGCTCAGTTGCCTACTTAGTCCAAAGTAGCACTTCTTGTCAAGAGGAACTCTTCGTTGGATTTCAAGGCGGACATTGTTATCGGTGTTAATGCTGGTTCCTAAATAAACGAAGTCTTTTACAACCTCGAAATTATATTGTAACTGTCAACAGTGGCGTGGGTGGCGATACGCGATTGCGCCGACTGTTTGTTAGATGAGAGGAGGCACTTCGTTTTGTCCTCGTTCACCTTTGCTTCTTTATCCAGCTCATTCACCTTTGGTTCTCTATCTTTGCTTTGCTTTTTTATCTAGTTTGGAGAAGGCAGAACTAACAGCGCGGTTGTTAAGGCCGATGATATCAATATCATCGGCATACGCCAACAATTGTACGCTCTTATAAAATATTGTGCCTGAGCGATTAAGTTCTGCGGCTCGTACGATGCTCTCCAACATCAGGTTAAAGAAGTCACACGACAGCGAGTCACCCTGTCTGAAACCTCGTTTGGTATCAAACTTCTCGGAGAGGTCCTTCCCAATTCTGACGGCGCTGCTGGTGTTGAGCAACGTCTTCTTGCAAAGCCGTATTAGTTTTGCGGGGATACCAAATTCAGATATTGCGGCATACAGGTACTGTCGAATGTAGCTTTGAAGTCAATGAAAAGATGGTGTATGTCGATTCCCTTTTCCTAATTTTCCAAGAAGATAAGATTTTCTAAGATTTCCAAGAAGATAAAATGCCTATTTTGCTGCAATTCAGGGTGACGGCGAAAGCCCCTTTGCGGGTAATTACCTGTATTATTTTTTTGTATGTCCTAAAAGTACTTGAAGTGTACCTCTGGTACTCTTGCCATCTAACCTACCTACATTATCCTAAAAGTAACCAGCAAACATTGAAACTTCGATGAGAGCAAATAATTCTGTATATTTATTCTCTCTTTCTTTTAACTGAAAATGTTTAAATGTTCCGGAGGACCCTGTATTTTGTGACTTTGCGCAGTAAGTGCCACCACAGTTACTAAAAACAATAGCGAAAATTATCGATAACACTGCAAATGAGTCAAACAATTAACGCTTTATTTTCGCTGCCAAATACCAAAGCATTAAAATTTGTGATTTTACCAGCCACTTACCAGCCACACCATTCGCCTACTTTATGAAACCGCATGCGTGTTGCATAGTTTGCCGACTTTTCATGAAGCTACTAATACGCGCTTACGGCTGATAAGCCAATGATTAATTAAATTCAACTGCATGCTAATGTTCCTGTTTCTGTTGACAAGCAATGCAATAACTTAGCGAGTATTTACATATACACACAGATGGTTTCACAGACGCACACACAAACACGTGACATATCACGCAGCGCATAACGATTAGCTGCTTTGAGCTGGAGCCGCTGCGTTGTTATGGTAATTGCATATAAAGCTTTTTGCTCATGGATTTATTGACTTGAATGCATTCGTACACACACACATAGATATATAATATGATACAAAAACCAACCCACATTCACCCACACTTTCACACTAGCACTTACTCGTACAAAGCATATTACATCAGCTTTGCTGGTGCATAACTTTCATGTGAAAGAAGCGTGGCCAATTTTAATTATTTTTTAGTAGAAATATTTGTGTGTGTGTGTGTGCATGGAAAGCGTTAAAATGTAAAGCATAGCTCAGCAGGCGCTTTTGTTCAGCACAATTGTTTACAAATGAAAAAGTAATTAATTGCAGTTATATCTTTTTTTTTGCTTTTTGTAACTATTGGTTTTCTGATGAAGTAATTTTTAAGCCATTCGCATACAATTATAGCCGGTAGGTATGCTCATACACACGTAGCTATTGTACATAAATATATATAAAAATACAGTATAATTTTTCATATTTGGCCATGCAAAAGCATTATGAGGATACTTTGAAGCGAAAAAAGTGTATTAAAAATAAGCTTTTTAATTTGCTACGAGTATTTTTCTGATATGACTTTTATTTACTTAATTAGTTTAATAATTTTTCGCCAATAACTTCAATCGCCAATGATTAAAGATTTCCTTGTTAGGGTTGAACAACCTTCAAAGTTAGTTTGACATCAAGTAGTCAAAATGTTCAGTATGGTCTGGAATTTCATTATGTATTATAATTATGAAAATCATTAAAAGGTATTATCGCAATTGAAGCTCGGCTGTAAATACGGAGATCTTGATTTGGGTTAAAAAATCAGTTTCCCAGAAGAGGCTAATTTTTGGTTCTGAAAATTATGCGTATCCAACTCTGAAAATTTTAGGGACTACTGAGGATAGTTTCAGCTACTAATGAAGAAAAACGAAGAAAAATCTGAGGGAGGTATTTCTAAAAAAAGTAAAAAAAAATGTTTTGCCTAAATATTAAAAAAAAAAGAAGAAAGCTGAGCGAGGTATTTAAAAAAAAATATAAAACATATATTTTCTCAAAAATAAAAACAAAAAAAAATAAGAAAAATTCAAAAAAATTCAAATATATTAAAAAAAATTTGATGTAAATAGAATTGTTCCCAGAAAATGAAAAAAAATATAAGAGAAAATCTGCGGAGACATTTAATACAAAAAAAAATACAAATGTGTTGCCAAGAATGAAAAAAATTACAAAAAATGTTAAGGAAATATTTTTCGAAATCCCAAAAGAAAACCTTTTTCAAAAAATTTAAAAAAAGGAATCTGAGGGAGATATTGTAAAAAAATTATTACAAAATAAAAATACATTTTCCCAAAAATGAAAAATGTAAGACATATATCTCAAAAAAATAAAGAAAAAAAATCCTTCCCAAAAAATGAAAAAAAAATTCAAGGAAGATATTTTTAAAATACGAAACAATAAGAAAATGTCTGTAGTCATAAAAAAAATTGAAAAAATTGAAAAACAAGAAAACAAACTGAACGTATTTTTTAAAAATATTATAAGCAAAAGTTTTTTCCCACATATTAAAAAAAGATAAGAAAAAATCTGAGGCCGATATTTTTAAAATTATTTTTCTTTATTTTTAAAAATTACAAAAAAAAATTGTTTCCCAAAAATGAAAAAAAAATTAGAAAAAGTCTTAGGTATTTAAAAAAAAATTTTTTTTTCCAAAAATGAAGATATAAGAAAAAGTCTGAGAAGAATATTTTTATGACGAAAGAAGTTTTTTTCCCAAAAATAGAAAAAATAGGAAAAAATCTCAGAGAGATATTTAAAACAAAAAATGACAAAAAACCAAATGTTTTCCAAAAATCAAAAAAATTGAGGGAGATATTTAAAAGAATTACGAAAAACATTCTTCCCAAAAAAAAAAAAAAATATAATTTATAATTTTAAAAATATGAAAAAACAAAAAAAGAAAAAAACTATACATATTTCTTAAAAAAATTATAAAACAAAAGTTTTTTCCAAAAATTAAAAACAAGATAAAAAAATATATAGACGAGGTATTTTTAAAAAATTACAAAAACACTGTTTCCCAAAAATGAAAAAAAAATTAGAAAAAGACTTAGGCATTTAAAAAGTTTTTTTTTCCAAAAATTAAAAAAATAAGAACAAATCTGTGAAGGATACTTTTAAACAATGACAGAAAAAGTGTTTCCCAAAAAGAAAATGAGAGAAAAAAATCTCAGGGAGATATTAAAAAAAAAAAAAATGACTAAAAAACCAAATGTTTTGCGAAAATCAAAAAAATTGAGGGAGATAATTAAAAAAATGACGAAAAAAAATTCTTGCCGAAAAATGAAAACAAACAAAAGTTTCAAGCAAGATATTTTTAAAATATGAAAAATAGGAAGAGGTCGGAAGTCATAAAAAGAATTTCGAAAAATTAAAAAAAAAACACTTGAAGTATATCTTAAAAAAATTAAAAAAAAAAAGTTTTTTCCCAAAAATTGAAAACAAGATTAAAAATCTAGGGAGGTAATTTAAAAAATGACAAAAACACTGTTTCCCAAAAATTTTTTTTTCCAAAAATGAAAAAATAAGAACAGATTTGTTTTGATACTTTTAACAATGACACAAAAAGTTTTTCCCAAAAAAGAAAAAAGAGAAAAAATCTCAGGGAGATATTTAAAAAAACAAGTGACAAAAAAACCAAATGTTTTCCGAAAATCAAAAAATTGAGGGTGATAATTAACAAAATGACGAAAAAAAATTTTTCCCAAAAAATAAAAATAAACAAAAATTTCAAGCAAGATATTTTTAAAATATGAAAAATAGGTAGAGGTCTGAAGTCATAAAAACATTTCGAAAAATTTAAAAAAGAAAAAAACTGAAAGTATATCTTAAAAAAATTATTAAAAAAAAGTTGTTTCCCACAAATTAAAAACAAGATAACAAATCTAGGGTAGGTATTTTTAAAAAATTACAAAAAAAAATTTGTTTCTTAGGTATTTAAAAAAAATTTTTTCCCAAAAATGAAAAAATAAGAACAAATCTGAGAAGGATATTGTTAAACAATGATAAAGTAAGTTTTTTTCCAAAAAAGAAAGAAAAAAAGAAAAAATCTTTAGGAGATATTTAAAAATAAAACCGACAGAAAGCCAAATGTTTTCCAAAAATCAAAAAATTGAGGAATATATATTATAATATTAAAAAAATAGCAAAAAAATATTGCACCAAAATTTAGAATCAAAAATTAAGTAAAAAAAATTCTTTATAATCTGGGATACTTAAAAAAAATTAAAAAGGTTTATTCCAAAAATGAAAAAATTAGCAAGAAATTTAATGGAGATATTTTAAAAAAACTACAAGAAAACCAAATGTTTCCCTAACCTCAAAAAATTGGGGGAGAAAAAAAATTAGAAAAAAAATGTTTCCCAAAAAATGAAAAAAAAGAGAAATTGCAAGGAAGATACGAGTATTTTAAAAATATGACAAATAAGAACAGGTCTGAAGTCATAAACAAAAATTTCCAAAAATTAAAAAAAGAAAAAAACTGAAGGTATGTTTTAAAAATATTATAAAACAAAAGTTTTTTCCCAAAAATTTAAAACAAGATAAGAAAAAATCTGAGAATACTTTTGATACTTTTAACAATGACAAAAAAAGTTTTTCCCAAAAAAGAAAAAAGAGAAAAAATCTCAGGGAG
This sequence comes from Anastrepha ludens, assembly GCF_028408465.1. Lineage (NCBI taxonomy): Eukaryota > Metazoa > Arthropoda > Insecta > Diptera > Tephritidae > Anastrepha > Anastrepha ludens. Next base: position 48,371,206 of record NC_071499.1, on the reverse strand, counting down.
ATATTAAAAAAAAAATTACCAAAAAAACCAAATGTTTTCCAAAAATAAAAAATTGAGGGCGATATATAAAAAAATTACAAAAAAAAATTCTTCCCACAAAATGAAAAAAAAGAAATATTTCAAGCAAGATATTTAAAAAATATGAAAAAATAAGAAGAGGTCTGAAGTCATAAAAAAAAATTTCCAAAAATTAAAAAAAAAGAAAAAACTGAACATATTTCTTAAAAAAAGTATAAAACAAAAGTTTTTTCCCAAAAATTAAAAACAAGATAAGAAAAAATCTAGGCGAGGTATTTTTAAAAAATTACAAAAAAATTGTTTCCCAAAAATGAAAAACAATTAGAAAAAGTCTTTAAAAATTTTTTTTTTCCAAAAATGAAAAAAATAAGCACAATTCTGTGAAGGATACTTTTAAACAATGACAAATAAAGTGTTTTCCAAACAAGAAAAAGAAGGAAAAAAATCTCAGGGAGATATTTAAAAAAAAAATGACTAAGAAACCAAATGTTTCTCAAAACTCAAAAAATTGAAGAAGACATTTAGAAAAAAATAGCAAACAAACATTGAAACAAAATTTGGAATCAAATTTTAGAATATAGGATCAATACTTAAGTAAAAAAGAATCAAAAATTAAGTAAAAAAATTCTTTTAAAAATTATATCCTAACCAAAAAACAATAAAAAAAAAAAAAAAAAAAAACACATAAAATGTCTGAAAATGTTATAAATAATTGCTTAAAGCAACATTTTTAGAAAACTATTCAACATTGGAAAAATCATAATATTATAAAATTGTTTTCAAAATTTGTTTCAAAATTTTTCCGGTTTACTTTTTATTATACGCAACCTTACAAATAAGTGAATTTTCAGAAAAATTTACAGCAATATCTAAAATACTTGGATCACTCGACTTGGAATCGCTCAACACTCTACGTATACTAAGCGCCTTATAATATAATTTTACCTTAAAATCATAGATATAAGCGATAATATCGAATTAACGGGAATAGCCTAAAGTGTATCTAAGATATATTAAAGTATAGCTCTCTCTTTCCTTTGCCTCTACTTTATATCTTCTTTCTCTCACGCGGAACGAAAATGTGCAAAACGTTGCATGGCTTTGAAATTTTACTCTCCATTCTCGCTCGTCCATCGACGCCTAAGAAGTTTCACTTCAATAATCTACAGCACACCCATAAGAAGTTAACACCGTATTTCTTTGAACTTCAAACAAATCTCTTTATCGGCAAACTGAAGTTTGACGGACGTGCCAGGGTACTCTATCCAAGTAGGCAAGATTGGAACTAGAGAAACATCTGCACCAAGGCTGGTACCTCTGCCTTCACTGACGGCACCAAGATGGAATCACGAGTTAGAGCAGGAATTTTCTCTAAATCAGCCAATTTAACTACTTCCTTAAAATTGCCGAATACTGTTAGTGTTTTTTAGGAAGAAGTCTTTGTGATCCTACAGACATGCAAAATGTTTAGGCAACGTAGGGGCGAGGGAAGTATTAACATTTTTCTCGACCGCGAAGACGCAATGAAGCCTCTGACAATGCTATGACGCAGATCCAAATTAGTCAACTCCTGTAAGGAGGAGATCAAATCTCTTGAGCGTGCAGGTAACATTTCTCTGATCTGGGTTCCAAGACATAGGAACATAGAGGAAAATGAAATTGCTGATGAGCTTGCCAGGAATTTCGAAAACCCTTCGGACTCAGAACAATAGACGGAGGACTCAGAAAGTCCTTGGGACTCTAAGCCATTTGATTTCCAAACTCATAGCAGTGTTTACCGGTCACTGGACGAGCGGCACACACGCGGAAAAGCTAGGTTTAGTATTTAACTCCCATTGCAGAAGCAGTGGGGACCTTTGAGAGAAGGAAACTGTTTATCACTTTCTCTGTAAATGCTCGGGTCGAGAGCCTGGGGCAGTGCTCCAACCTACATCCCATCACTCCTCTCAATTACATCAACAGCTCTGGCTAGGTATTGATATCTGCCTGTTGGAGCTCTCAAAATGGTATCAAAGCGGAGCTTTAGTGCTACTTGGGGAGTGTCAGAATGGTACTTTAACCATTTCACCTACCTACTCTTAAGAAGATCCCCCTTTTCTTGTTTCACTAACTAATATGTATATTCATATTTTACCTACCAACTATGCATTTTAAGTAATACTTATCTATGAACATTCAACTTTACCACATTGGGGCACATGGAGTGCTACTCAATATTTTAAGCAATTGCGCTCATTTATGTTTATTCTAAATATACAGACGAGAAAAGTAAATTAGAGGTGTCAATCCCGAGGTACCAGTTCCGGGATACCGGGTTTTTTTAGTTTCGAAATTCCCGGTATTAGTCGTTTGAAAGCATGGGATTGTGGAGTATTTTAATATACGCACTTCAGAAACAGAAACTCTGCGATACTTCTACAAATTTCAGGACAGTCCCGGAAAGTCGGGATCACAAAACAAAATCCCGACAATATTTTGATTGGTAATAATGCACTTCAAAACCACAAACTCCACTGTACTTCATCAAATTTCAGCACAATCCCGAAATTCCTAGATGAAAAAATAAAATCCCGAATATTTCGGGATTAATAAAATTCCAAAAAATGTAAATTTCCAACGTAAATATATACGAAAATATCTCACTTTATAACTTTAATTAATTTACTTGAATATGAAATGTTCAAAAATAATATCCCGAAAATTCCGAGACCAGTAAAATGATCAAAATTACCATTCCTGCTTCTAAATCAGCAACATCTAAACACATATAATTTATTGGAATATAAAATGTGCATGCATCATTTGTAGCTGTTCCCGTACATGCAAACAATCATGCAACATAAACGTGTGTGTGTGTGTGTGTAGCGCTCATTGTCAACAATAAGTAATTAACTATGTTGAAGCACTTCAAGTGCAAAAGTGTGCACTTCGAGTGCTTTAAGTGCAATTAATTGAAAATTTTCAGCATTTCCAAATGCCACAAAGCACCGGAGTAGCAATAACAACAATAATTATAGCAACAATAATATTGATTGGTCACCCACCATGGCTGAATGCCCGCTCGGTTGGGAGCTAAACTAAGGAAAATCGACAATATTGTTTATCAATTCAACGGCTTTAGAATATATAGTAATATAGCAACAACATGAATAGCAACAACAACAACCTGCATAACACATCGTACCTGCATACATACCCATATGCACGCATAGGTACACTGAATACCAACTCATTGAATGTAGGAATTCATGGAAGGTAGTCAAAGGCAGCAGCAATAAAATCATAAGATAGTTGTGAGTATGCAATAAATGCGCACAATTAGCTACCTGTCTGCCTACTCAGTAGCTTTGCTGACAGCACTGAGTGTTATAACCGCATGCTTACTCAAAGGCATAGTTGAGAAACCTGAGTTACACGAGAAAGATTGTTTAGTTTACTGTAGAGCATTGCTGCCTGCTTTCCTTGTTTTACCCACTACAAGGCTATTGTGGAGCCAGCTGTGGCGTGTTGTTGTTCTGGCCTGATGTTCTTCTTACCTCAATGCGTTCTTAATTGAATTATGTGCTGCTTTTGCCATTCCATTTTTGTAGGTAAGACAGCGAATTTCGTTTAGCACAACACTCTACTGGATTTTCGATAAGTTGACAAACAACTTGGCTGGATTAACGAAAGTGTCTTCTTTCCCACTTTGTTATGTATTTGCTTTGTAAGATATTTTGAATGAAAGTGTGACATTCTGTAGTGCCGAGCTTTTGTTTTTGTGCGTGTGTCTATAAATACATAAATTAATACTAATACTAATACAATTAAGTGCTAATGGGGCGCTTGGACTGCTGATTAATTTCAAGCGCATGAGTGGTTGATTGTCGGCAGGTGATACTAAAATTGGTAATTTGGGCATTAGTGTCGCAAAATTTATTAAGCCCCTAAGGTTGGACATTTTTTTGGAGAAAATTTCTCTTGCAACTCTTTCAACCTGTTGCATACTTGGCGTTCTTTTAGCGAGCGGGGAGTTCGCCTATAGAGGAGAAGCCGGTTGTTGAATTCACTGGAGATAATTTGGTGCTTTCCATATGAATGCTTCACTCTCCAAATCGATCAACTCCTGTTTTTTGAGTTTTACTAAATTTTAATATCAAAGCACTTGATTAGCTCCTAACTGTACATATCCAAATCAAAGTTCTCTTATAATAAGTATTAGGCAGGGTCGATTTGTGGGGAGGCAAAAAAATCGCCCATTGCTCTGTGAAAATCATATTTTAGGGATCAAAATAAAAAACTTTGCCAAAGGAAGCATACCTCTAAAACGAATTCTGATGTCCCCCAATTTGGGTCGAACTTTTTAGTTTCTTTTCTCATGTAAAGGCCAAAAATGGTGATATTTTGAAGGGATTGTATGGGGAACACCCCAGGGGAGTTCCAGGGGGTGTGCCACTGGCATCGGCGGTGGATCGACCGTCCAAAGTTAGTGGGGGTCGGTCATACATTTGGACTCGATTGGAGCACTCTAACTGTGTCAAAATGGGATTTTTCGTTCGACCCAAGTTGGGGGACATCAGAATTCGTTTTAGAGGTATGGTTCCTTCGGCACAGTTTCTTATTTTGATCCCTAGAATACGATTTTCACAGTGCAATGAGCGATTTTTAAATCGACCTGCCCTAATAAGTATTAACACCACTAAATGACGAACTCGTTTTAGTCATTGAATAATAAATAACACTAGTTTCACTGTCCTGACCAAAAATCGTTTTTTAGACTAATTTGAGGTCGCTAAAACCAAAAATAATTTTTATTTTTTTTTTCAAAGAACGGTTTCCGAGATACTCCCAAAAAACCTGTTTTTTGGGTGATAGTGCAGTTATTACCTGCAATCTCGAAAACAGTGCACGCCATTTCTTTGAGGTGCATAAATTTCGAAAGGCACACATATAACCTACATGGCAATATATAATTCATGTCAATGGAAGTCGTAGTTTTCGCAAAACAGCTGTTGAAAGTTAAAAACAAAGGCATTTTTGACGTTTTTTACTAAATTATCAAAGTTTATTAACTTTTTTCTGGAACAAAAATTTTTTTTATATCGACAAGATATAGGTTTTCTGAAAGACAATTTTGTCACCTACATTTTAAGCCTAAGTTTGTCTGAATCGACGAAAAATTGTAGAAGACTTCAATTTCTGGCATCGAAAAGTCGTTTATCATGGCGCCATAGCGTTCGCCACTCACTGTTACATTTGCGTCAGTCCCGTCTTTGAAGAAATGTGGGCCAATGATTCCTCCAGCCCATAGACCCCACCAAACGGTTGTTTTGAATGGATGTTATGGCTGTTTTGGAATGGCTTCGTGTCGCCCTTTAGCGCAAATGCGGCAATTTTGCTTACTGACGTAGTCATGAAGTCAAAAATGCGTCTTATCGCTGAACACCATAAGTTGGCCTGAACGCGCGTTGAGTACTTTTCACAGTGCCCCGATTTTCGTAATGCAAATTTACGATTTGTAAATGTCGTTGAGGCGTAAGTTTTTCCATGATGAAATGTGAATGAAAACTGCAGGAAATTATGTATTTAGTTTGACAGGAGTCACGCGTGATCTGTCAGAAAACCCCTATTGAGAAAGGTACCTCCAGTTTGATCACCCTTCATTTATATCATAATAGAAATCTACTTAATCCGTTACACTATTTTCCATCTCATTTGGAGACATCTGTAAGTTGTTCGTTTAATTTCGTGATTCCCTTAGATGAGTGCTGTTGTCGCTCACACGAACTAAGTACTCGAAAAATAAAACATAAATTAGTTGTACTCCAACTTATTGCTATCTACTTACTTAAATATTGTTGTTGACCAATGTACATAAAATTATTTAAGAAATAAATAACTTTAAATTAATTTTTGAAATCAACGATTCCGCTTTAATAATGTTCTATTTCTTTCTCATTCCAGGTACGCAATGATAAGAATTCAATTATAATATAAAACATGTAAGTAAAGTTCGTACTGCGCCGGCTCGTTAAATGTAATTATATAATTAACATTGCTTCCCTTTAAGTTAAGTGCGCCAGCTTGGCAGCGGGTGACCAGACTAACACAGAGCCACGGCCGATTACTGTAATATATGTACACGCACACACGCGCGTTAAACCTCTTTAACGAAACTGTTGACATACAGCCGGTGGTGCAGGCAGTAAGTAAGTTCATTAAACAAAAAGCCAAGCGGCTTGCTAGCTACCAGCTGCCACAAGTAACGCCTAGAGCTCATAACGTCAATGTCGAAAATGAAAAACCCACAAAAAAAAAGCAAATTTTAAAGTAGTCGATTAAAAAATGGAAAACAATCGGCGAACGAAAAACGATGCACATTAATTCTTGGCTTATCCGTTCACTCATCGCCTTTTCATATACTTTCCGACTTCGCTCATTTCATCCTTTCTTGCTGAGGCTGCAAATTTCCCTGCGGTTGGGCGCTTAATTCATTAACCGTAAAATGCAATTAAAATTCGTTGTTACACTAGGGTTGTCGGAGTGCAGTCATATGCGTGGCATAGCAATAGTATGTGCTGAGTTCAGAACCCACCACGGACACGCTACGTCATTCAATATATTTCTAGCCTGTTACGTACCGCATACATTCCTCTAGTGGCACTAAAATGTGTTTATGATTTTAAAGTTTTGTTTTTCAAATTGTTACGGACATTTATATCAAGTCGAGCTATAGCTTTTTTTCTATAGCCGCTGATAGCACAGGTGTTTTGGTGCTCCTTTCCAAATCAAAAAGTTGACAAAACCGTATTAATTTTTGTTGCCCAATATATGATAATTTTTCATAGCATAAAACTTAGTTACTGAACTAAAATTGATACGTGGGCTTATCACTATTATTTGAAACTAAGACAAAAAGCCGTAGAGTGGACTTAAATTTTCTGGGATGTAAAGACCCTTTTACGCATTGGTTATCTTCACTGTTGTGAAAAAATTACAATGAATTGTCGTACTTTGAACTAGCTTCCAATGATCTGTTGGCCGAACAACAGCCGATTTTTAGATTAATTTCAAAATCGAAATTTTATTATGCAAATATTTGCCAAATATTTTAGGCACATTTTTTCTCCTTCTCTCTGTTTCATAACCCATTTAATTTAAGTATAACAAAGTGCAAGTATATAAAATATTGTTGATTTTCGGAAATCGTAGCATTCGAGGATACAACATCGACTCGAATCGTTACCGTGTTTCAGCCAAAATACGAACACGCCTTTGTGCATCAAAAAAGGACATCTAATTACGCAAAGACATCGGAAAGTTGCAATCACAACAGATAGCCAGAGGATTCGCCACTCCACTCTGACTAATGCCGTCAGAGAGTATAGCCCAGCAAGCCGGCATGCACGAGAAATGGAGCAGCATTTCTCGTTGTTTGTGTATTGACGTCCAAGAAGAAATCGGATTTTGGTGAGCCCGAAAAGAACCAACTGGTATAACAAGGAATTGCATGCTGTCGCGGAAAGAAAGGACGCTGCCTATAGAGCCACGCTGCTGTCGCGGAAAGAAAGATGCTGCCTATAGTGCCACGCTACAGTCGCTACCGGGAGCTGAAAAATAAAGAGGGATGTATTATCAGAATGAAGAAACGAGTGGCCCAAATATATGAGTGCGAGGAGCTTGAGTTCCTGGCCAATAGGGAAAACACCTGAAAATTGTACCAGAAAGTTCGGCGGCTTCAATACCGGCGCATTTTCCTGTAACAACAAAGACGACGATCTGATGACTTACATTCAGAGCATACCTAAATTCTCGAACTTGTTAACAGTGACAACTGCGCATGTCACCGAGAAAGTTAAGATCCCGACACTCCAAATATGAAGATCACAATAAGTTAAGTCTTAAAAAATATCGACGATAGGGCTCTGAGGGGTATTCGATGCGATATCGCTTGGTGATAGTAGAGGAAGAGGAAGGCCTCCTCTGCGTTGGAAAAATCAGGTAGAGAAGGACTTGGCTTCACTGCATGCATCTAACTTGCGCCGATTAGCATGCAAAAGAATCGACTGGCGCACTTTTTTAAACTCGGCCAAATCGCACAATCGGCTATTGCGCCAATCAAGAAGAGTGGTATAAAACTGCTTACTTGCAAAAATCCTAAAAAGTCTGGTTCAAAAGTTCAAAGTACTGATGAAATTTTGAAATTTTTTGTAGAAATTTGGACATTTTTCGTTATATGCTTTTGTTGTGTTTTTACTACAATATATTTTTTATAGTACGGCGTTTATAATTTTGTAATGGGTCTGTATGGAAAAAAATCTTATGGACATGAACTTACAGTGGTTCTGGCAAGTAAAATTCTAAACAATTGGAGTTAAAAATAATATGGAAGGCGGCAGCACATACTGAATTTATATCTGAAATAGTATTTTTCGGTTTCTAAAATTAATGTAGACTATCTGCTTTCTTATTAGATAATTGAAAACGTTGTAATATTAATTCTTTTGAATGTCATAGTTCTCTTGAAATGTGTTCAAAAACTCTTATTTAAATAAAAAAAAATATAAAAAAAAAAAATAAATAATTTTGCAGAAATCCATTTGCTTGGTCCTTTTACGCTATTCTACTCGATATAATATTTTTTTAAACAAAGTTTTTGCAAGTGCTTCGTTTTGAATTGGAAATAAAATGCATTCTGAGAACTCAAACCATCCTTTGTTTTTTAAATAAATAAACTTTATTTATCAAAAAATTTGCACATAAAATTTTAAATAATATTTAAATATTTTATTTTTATAAAGTGAAAAAAAAAATTATGACACAAACTTTGAATGCTATTGCTAATTTGTTTTTTTAATTTTGGTTCTCTTTGTTTGGAAGCATCACTGTAACTTTTGTATGATAGACTTCCCATAAGCCCCTACCTCCAAGCGTCAACAAAATTCCAAATAATTTTCAAAAATTGTTCCACCATCCCTTTGTAAAACTTCTACATAGTTAGTTATACTTATATAGGAAATCAAATAATTTTTGAAAATTTGTTCGTTATTTTGGATTTGCCATTTTGAAATTTCTAAAATCGACAGCAGATTTAAAATAAGTGACCTCCAGACTTCTTAAGAAAAAGCTATTTTTGTATTTTTTCAATCCTGCGACTTTTTCAAAAAAATTGTATGGTTGCGGCCCATACAACAGTTGAATGAGAAAATTGATGAGAAAAGAAGCGGTTTAAAAATGAAAAAAATAAAATATGTCGACTCACAAAAATTTTATGACAATGACTAAATTACAAGAATCAAACTGTGGATTTCTCAAACATTGAGTTTAGTAAACAAATTTAGCTCACCCCGACTACTGCCTGTTCCAATACCAAAAAATCTTAAAGCCATACGCTGCTATGAAATGTAAAACCGCTGGAAAAAAATTTGTTGACATCAAAGGCGATTAGATTGAAAAAGAAAAGTAGATATATTTGCTTTCTTCTATTATTAGACAAGAAATATATTGAAGTAGTAAAATGCAAAAACAAAAAAAAAATACTGATTATAGTCACCAACTTGCACGTAGTAGCAAACTTAAGACTTCATTTCCAGCAAGAGGCAGCTTTTGCTAAGAACCAAAGCACCTAACCTAACTGATCAGTGACACATCCCCATTCAACTAATATTTCCGTCAAGTCCTTGCATTTCGTAGCGATGAACGAGATTGAATTCACTGTACATTTGAGCAGCGTCAGGCAAGACCGGCGTCGGCAGGTATCCACGTAAATCCCATAAAAACCTATACATACAAGCCCTGGCACAGACGTCCTAAATTTCAACACTGCTTATATCAGTATTACTTAATCATGCCAGCGAATAGCATCACCTCTTTCCCGATAACAGTTGAAGTCATTTCTTCCCAATTTGGCCAACAAGCAGACACCATCCCAAAATGTACTAGTTCCGTTCTGAACCGTGAACTGCCCGGCTGCACAGCTGAAAATATTAATACAAAATCCTCTTTTGAACATAAATACTCTTTTTACACCCTCTCGCCGTTTGCCACCAATAAAACTTCAATTTGAGTGACAACATTTACATTTCGGTAAAAAGCTCGTTGTGTTATTAAGGTAAAAAAATGTAAAAAATATGTGAAAGCTTTGGTTGCAAAAAACCACTATATTCAGTCTCATGTAAAAAGTATGTGTACTCTGAAAAGCCAGCTTAATTTACTTTACTGATGTCATGTGCTCGGACTTCCTCAAGCGCCACAGCCTCATAGCCCAACAACTGAGGTGTCAATGAGTTTTTACATAATTGATTTTCATTCTTTCTTCTTTATTTTCTGTTGTTGGCTGCATGCCTGAAATACCGTTGATTACTGATTAACATAATCATATTGAGTGTTTACCCAAAGGCTTGGCTCGTCTAGGCTGCTGCTCTTTTTTCGCTCCGGCACAACGCGGCGTATACGTGATGTACAGTAATTTCGGTAAACCATTGAAACGGGTGGAGAGCAAATGTGGCTGGGAAGTTCTACTAGGATTAAATCGAATGATATTACAGTGACTGGAAAGCATTTAAGTTCTTTTTGTTGAATTTTTATACTTAACAGAGTAAAACAAATGAGCAAATTTTGCAATTGCGGTTGCCACAGCTAATTTAGCTTTGTTTGTTCGTACCAGTTTTTTTAATAAATTCCACTAGATTACAGCCAAAAAAAAACCTAGACATCCAATGTATGTAAAACCGGTCACTGAGTGTGAAAATACACCCTTTTTTTGTGACATGTAGTTTTCCAGATATATATAAGAATTGGTAGCCTGGTTACTGGGTAAACAATCATTAATTATTTGCAAGCCTGCGTTATCAATTCAATCCTACATTTGATTTTTCTCTTATTATTTTTGTTTTTAATTTTTAATTTAAAAAAATTATTTTTTCTTTTTATTTTTTTTATTAGTGCTTAGAGGTTCTACTTAGTAATTTTAATACATTTTTTCTTTTATTTAACTTTTTTTTTAATTGTTTGTATTTGTTATTTTATTTCTTTTTCTTAATTTCCATTTTTCTTTGTAAACGTTTTCGTATGGAGTGCCAAAACTTAGAGTTACTACTTATTAATTTGCCAATTCATTACTTTAGATGGTCTTGTTAGATAGCAAAAGAGGGTAGCATCTAGATAATAAAATTAACAGCAACAACACGTGTAATAATAGTACTAATGCCAAAGTTTTGATTACGTGAATATTAAGCAAATAAAACCAAACAAATGCCAGTTACATTAACTGCAATTACTTTGTTGCCGCCGCTTAAGAGCGCTGCAATTAGTAGTCGTAAACAATACAGAAAATGTGTCAAAAGTTATTTGCAACGTGAATGTGCGACACGCAAGAAAATAATTAAATGTTGTCCACAACAAACGAATGCCAGTACATATAAGCCAAAATATCGAAAACAAGATAATTTTAACAACATCAGCTTCAGTTCGGGGTGAGCTTCAATGGTTAGCTTTTTCAAATAAAACAAAGTAACCTACAACTAAAACACAACATGCAAGGCCATAAAATAGACATAAAAATATTTTGCAATGACAAAACTGATGCAATATTCATTCCTTCAGATGTGCCGTACATTTTTAATAATTTTGGAATGTTGCGCTAGGGTTAAACAAAATAGATTAAAACGAAAAGGAACTAAATAGAAAATTCAAAACTTAAACAAAAGTAATTAAATTAAACTGATTTAATCAAAATTAAGTAAAACAAAATAAAACAAATTTTAACACTGATTGAACAAAGTAAAAGAAGAATAAAAATAAAAAATTAAACAAAAACAAAAAATTAATAAATAAGACACATAAAAAAATTAAAAAAAAAATACAGTAATATAAAACTAAATAAAAAAAAGTTAAACTTAACGAAATAATCCAAATTAAGATAAAATAATATAAAATAAAATAAACTTAAACGAAATGATATGGAATAAAAAAATTAAATAAAAATGTAAAAAACCAAATAAAATGAAATAAAATAATATAAAAGGTGCGGCATTTACGGTGAAACAATCGACCATATAATTGCTGGATGTAGCGTACTTGCCCCCCGTGAATATGTCATGAGACATAACAATATAGCAAAGATCCTCCACCAACAGCTTGCGATAAAACACGGTCTCTTACAAGCAGAAGTCTTGTATTTTAAATATGAACCAAAGGCAATATTGAAAAATGCAAATTTTAAACTGTACTGGAACAGATTTATTTCCACAGATCAAACCGCAGCTGCCAACAAACCTGACATTATCTTATTCGACAAGATAAATAAAACAATCGAAGTAATCGATATAGCGGTGCCTCTTAATCGCAACATCCAAAGCACATACTTCACCAAAATATCGAAGTATGCAGCTTTGGCCATAGAACTTAAACGGATGTACAAAGCGAGGGAAGTGAATATAATTCCAATAATTATATCGTCCACTGGATTAGTGCCTAAGCATTTAATAAAAAACTTGAAGAAGTATGACTGCCAACACCTCTTAGAAGGCATGCAGAAGTCGACCATATATTTAAGCAATAGCAATAAGCAATTTAATGGGCGTAGAACTTGGACTACGCTCCACCAGAGCACTATCCCTTGAAAATTTTATCCGGGATGTGTAATCTCCGGCAATAGCCGAGATGGATTAAGCTCAAATAAAATGCAATGCAATAAAATAAAATAAAATAAAATAAAATAATATAAAATAAAAAAATAAAATAAAATAAAATAAAATAAAATAAAATAAAATAAAATAAAATAAAATAAAATAAAATAAAATAAAATAAAATAAAATAAAATAAAATAAAATAAAATAAAATAAAATAAAATAAAATAAAATAAAATAAAATAAAATAAAATAAAATAAAATAAAATAAAATAAAATAAAATAAAATAAAATAAAATAAAATAAAATAAAATAAAATAAAATAAAATAAAAAAAATAAAATAAAATAAAATAAAAAAAATAAAATAAAAAGTTATTTACAAAATACTTACGTCGTGCATAACTAACATCTTTTACGAGCATATCGAAACACATAATTTGATTACAGAAGAGCAGAAAGGATGTATACGTGCATCACAAAGTTGTAAAGAGCAACTGATTATAGATCAAGTTGTCCTTGGGCAATCTAAACAGAAGAACAGAAACCTCTACGCAGCTTATATTGACTGGATGAAAGCATTCGACACTCCTGGCTTATTGAAGTACTTCGTATTTACAACTTCAATTCCAATATCATACTCTTTCTAGAAAAAGTTATGCAACGCTGGAGGACAAGAATAAAAATACCTGGCCCGGAAAGCTCTCAATACACAACCGAAATAAACATTCGAAATGGCATCTTCCAAGGTGACTCGTTGAGTCCGCTCTGGTTTGTTCTCAGCATGAACCCCTTAAGTCACATCCTGAATGAGACGGGACATGGGTTTGTATTAAAACACGGACAGTCTGGAAGATTCCGACTGAGCCATCTTTTTTACGTAGATGATTTGAAACTCTACGCCAGCAATTCCAAACATCTAGATAAGCTTTTGAGATGTGTCGAAACCTTCTCCAATGACACTAAAATGCCTATTGGACTTGATAAATGCCGAAAGATCACAATAACTAAAGGTAAAGTGGTTTCTCGACATGTAATTGCGGAAAGTAGCGGACTCGACATAACAGAAATGGAGCCGGGAGAGGTATACAAGTATCTTGGAGTTATGCAAAGCAGCAGCATAAATACGATGCAAATGAGGAAAAATCTGATAGCAGAATTTAAAAGGCGCCTTCACGCTGTCTGTAAAACATAACTTAAAGGGAAAAACCAAATCCACGCTATTAATTCATTTATCGTCCCGGTGGTATCGTATAGCTTCGGAATTGTAAAATGGTCATCTACTGAAATAGAAAATCTACAACGAATAATACGTACAATTATGACTAAATACAAGTCACGCCACCCAAAAAGCTCTGTCGTTCGAATGATGCTACCTAGAAAAGCGGGAGGCAGAGGACAGATTGATGTTGGAGCACTGCATGACAAACTTATCTTGAACATAAGAGCATACTTCCAACATAAGTGCTCCCAATCCGATCTACACAAGGCTGCAAGTGCAGCGGATGATAATTATACCCCACTTCGGATGAATCAACCCTACGAAATCAGGAACGCAACGACAATAGATGAAAAAATCCAAAGATGGTCTGAAATAGCTGTTCACGGCGTATATCGAAAAGACTTGCTGAGCCTACATGTCGACCAAAAATTGTCGCACATATGGCTTACCAACAGGTCGATATTTGCCGAAACTGAGGGTACCATTTTCGCCATACAAGATAGTGTGATTCCAACGAGAAATTACATTAAATACGTAATGCGAGATCCAAATGCCGATGTCGAAGATGCAATAGTCGAAGTGAAACATTAGACCACGTGCTAGCGGGATGCACCGCACTGGCAAACTCTATGTACCTGAAGCGACATAATGACATCGCGAAAATAATCCATCTAAAACTGACGCAGATGTACAACTTCAATCCAAGCAAAATACCGTACTTCAGATACACCCCAGAACCTGTTCAAGAAGACTCCAACTACCTTCTATATAATGTCCGAACAATTTTAACAAATGCCACAACCAACATGCAAAAAACCTATGCAGAAAAAATATCCAAATATTCTGACCTAGGCATTGATGTCAAACGCCTGTGGAAGCTAAGGAAGATGCACACACTACCAATTATCATCTCAGCCCACGGACTAGTGCATAAAAACTTAGCAGACAACGTGAAAACTCTTCAATTTTCAGAATTTTTAATTTAAAAAAGTATGAAAGTATGATATGGCACAAAATAAAATTTTAAAAATTTGAATTTAATAAAATAACCAAAATTAAGGTAAAGTAATATAAAGTAAATTCGGCCGCCGTAGCCGAATTGGTTGGCGTAGTTTCGAATCTCAGTGAAACACCAAAACGAAGAAAGTTTTTTCTAAGAACGGTCGCGAACGGCTAAGAAAACAAAGGAATTAAATGAAAAATTAAAAATAAAACAAAAACAATTTAAAATTACATAAAAAATGAATTAAAAAAAAGTTGGAAATAAAATAAAAATATGAAATAAATCAAAATTGAATAAACAAATTATTTAAGGTACATAAAATTATTTTAAATGAAATATTCTTTGAAATAAATAGAATACAATAAAATCAATACGGCAGAAGTAATTGAAATCATCAGGCTAATTACTTACCCTGTCAGAAAGCAAAATAGATTAACGAAACCAACGCAAGACTGAGTCTTGTCGAGGCCCTAGGCTCCCGAGAGGAGTGAACAAGAAAAAAAATTAAATGGAAGAGCCAAAGTGGAAAAAAATGTATTGTATAAATAAAAACAAAATAAAACGAACACATTTTTAAATAAAAAACTAAGTCAAAATTTAATATTATAATATTACATTAAATAAAATAAAGTGAAATAAAATTGTACTCAATTTAACTAAATTAAAATTTCCGTGTGCACTTATAGGATTGACTAGCTCAGTTACGGCATAAGCTGCATCCAGTTTTTCCAATTCATTGATTTAATAATATTCCAGGAACTAACTCACATAGTTTAAGGGACTCTCACCACAGATTTCAAGCAGATAATTGACTTCAACGGACTTGAATATTAGATTTGATGTGATCATTCGATTTTATAAGTTGAGATTATTGCCGAAAGAAAACGCACCACTTTAGAAAATATATCGGCCAAGGCGAATGTTTGCGAGCTATTTGAGAACCTCTAAGCTCCAATTTGAGAGCCAAATCTAAGTAGATTGTTGTTTGTGCTGAGGTTTTTGAAGTCCGAGTTGCTAAGTCAGTAGGGCTATGCGAAATTTGTTTGGACTGGCTTGTTAATTTAAATGTGTGAACTAATGGAGTACTCCTTGATTGAGTTCCACACCCTCGCTCTCGTCAGTTGAATTCTCATCGGCATGCAGGTGTGCGATGACCGGGAGCTTAAGTGACTTTTTCTGTACATTTTTCATAAACTTAGCACTGGTTAGTAGTGCTAGTAGTTGTGCCAGTAGCTTAACATAACAGATAAAATAATTAAGAAAATGCGGAAGGTTTCAAGTAAAACCGTATTGCCAAATCTGTAACCAGTAGCCTCCAGTAACCAATCCAGAAAGGAGACCTAACGATGCGAAAGCGAGTCAAGCTATAAAAAAATATATTATTATATTAAAAAATTTGATAAGAAAATTTCCCCTGGCGCTACTAAATACCTATATATTTGCCCTTCTAACTAAACAACTGAGTGAGATTTTTAAAAGCCCAGTGTCTTCTTTGCCCTTCGCTGCTGTCGGTGATCATTTTTCTAATCTGACGTAGTCCAATTTTGTGTGTTATGCAGTTGATGAGAAAATAGCAGAAAATGGCAAGCAACTAAACTCAGTCACGGGCTTGATTGGTAATTGACTGTAGTTTACATATTTGATAGACTAATTGGCTGGCTGATGGACGCTAGCATTGTTGCGCTTAGACATGCTGAAACTTTTAACTTTTAAAAGTAACACATTTATAATTTCAGCATTGCGTAATAAGCAATTACGCATAGGCTGAGCAACGAATAAAAAATAAATAAAAATTTATGGTCCATAAAGAATACGAAAAAAAAAAAAAAAATTGTTTCCATGGGAAGCAGCAAAGCTTGCGTTTTGTTAAAAAGAAAAATCTGCACACTAAGTCGAGAATTCAGCTCACTCTTTTAATAAACAGTGAGGCAGGCTTCTATGTATGTACGGACGTATGTAATCTAATGCTTTCATCACCATATCCCAGGCTACTGCATAAATACATAAGTAACTTTCTTGAAGTTTATTAAAAAATTTCAGCTACTATCACTACGAGCATATCTTCCAATTCTACGAGCATTCTTCGCTCCATCGCTTCATCCCCCGCGTACCCAGATAATTGTCAGCTTTGGCGCGCCATGAAATTTATCATTTTGCTGGAATTTAATGAACTTGCGCTGCGGATATAGCCACATTTACTGTGCCGAGTGACGGCAAGCGTAGAGTGGGCGGATGGAGTGAGTAAAGAAAAATAGGGTGAAAAGCATACTAAAGCAGTAAAGCCTGAAAATTGTGCGTAGCAATTTGTTTGACTTAGTAATAGCGGAGCTATACTGGAATTTACAACTTGCCTTCAGTCTCTGCACAGTGGGTCGGTGCTGTTGAAGAAAATATAGAGAAAATAAAAATTTAATTATAAATAAAATTTCAAATGTTCTACAGTTACAACAACAAAAAGGGAATAAAGCTAGAATATATTAGACAAAGAAAATTACAAATTTTGACTTGAAAATTAAAAAAAAGAATAAGTAACAATCATTAAATTAAAAATAAAGAAATTACGTCAAGTTATTCTGTAAAACTTATAGTTAGTTTTAACTAAGTTTTTTTCTCCCATATATTCTTGTCTAAATTTACTTCATTTTAATTTCAAACTTTGTACACAATTATGAGAACTCCATACATTTTCATCAAAATGTCCAACACTCTGCATTCTCTTGAAAAATTTGGGGTACACAGTGTCATAGCTCATTAAATTTTGGTATATCAAAGTGCCACTTTGAAGTAGTTCCAAATGCGCATTAATTTTTATATTTTTTTTGTTGACGATCTTCTGCGTTTTTTTCATATAACGAACGATCGAATTTTTTTTTGGTGTAGTAGACAATACCCAGTCTCACATGACGTCAAAAAAAGAAATGCATACCAGCATTTTTTCAAAGTTGCTGATTACAAAGTTTCAAGCTTTGATTAAAATTTGTAGGATTTTTATATATTTTACTGGTTTTTATTTAAATTAATTGCGAAAGCAATAAAGTGCAAAGCTTGTTATTTAACGCTTATGTAAACACACCAACTTACAATCTATTATACAAATTTTATAGTTTTTCACATTATTTCAACACTAAAATTTGAAAATATTTTGGCAGGTGTTTTTGTTAGTTTTCAATAGTTTTTTGGGACATTATGGAACTAATTTTTTTCTAGATTTTTTCCATTCCACCAATATTCTGTCCTTAGTCGGCCTGGGAAATTAATAAAAAAACACCTTTTTCCACAAGCCGCTAGTCAAAATCGTTTCACTTTGTAACCAAACTGGCGCCAGCTAGTGCAGTTCTAAGGCTTCCTCGTCTATTTCATCTTAAAGAAGCCACTCTTTCAGAGCATGTAAGAGTTCTGGACTCAATTCTGAGCTCACCGTGCCCGACGGTCTGTGGCAAGATGTTAAGAAAACTCCGAAAATTCTCCAAGAATTTTAAGGTGGTCATCAGTGATCATTCAGTGTGGAGAAATAATGAAATATCTTTAAATCATGGCACACGGGTGTAGTTGACTGATAGACCCAAAATGGAAGGTGACAGTGCTGGGGCTGGAATTGTCGGACCACACTTCAGTAAGGCAACTGCAATGAGAAAAATGGCTTACATTTTTCAGGCGGGGGTCCAGGCCTTGAAGTTATGTGCCAGAGAATGTCTCCGTAGAAGCACGCATGATGGCAATATCAGCATTCTCTCTGACAGTCAAGCAGCTCTAAAATCGCTAGATAGCCTCTCATTCCAATCAAGTTTAGGTAAGGTAATGATGGTTGCCCTGAGAGTGGGCTCACTTAGTTGAAAGAAGTTTGGTTCATCCTTTGTGATACCATTGCAAGAGGGGAAAAAGAAGTGAAGGAAAAAAGGACGAAAAGGAAAGGGATGGGGAAGGATGAGTGTTTGTGGACTACGAACGGTGACTAGTCTGCGGTTGTGTTAACCTCTTTATGCTGCTGATGAAGTTCATCAGATTTTTGTTTTCAATACCTGCTATATCAGCAGGCGCAGAAAAGAAGTGAGAACCAAGATGCTTGAATCTTAGTCCCGCGAGAGCTGTGCAGCTAAGGAGCAGGTGCTGAGATGATTCCACCTCATCCTCCATACAGTTCACGCAAAAAGGTTAGTCTGGAAATGTTTCAAAATTCTTCAATCTCAAGTATCAAAAGCCTTTGTTACTCTGATGTATATATGTACCGGAATACGAGGAGCACGAATTGAATGAATTGGAAAAGGGTGCAAAAACTCCATTCAATGGTTCTAAGCCTGCGGGCTAAATAACAGCTTCAAAAGTACTTTTCTACGTGTGCAGGATTAGCGAGGCCAAATCGACTGCTGGAGAGCCAAAACCGGCATGCGCCAATGGAAAAGATTCATTGATCCAGATCGTATAAAGGTAGAGGCAATCCCATACCTCAGCAGAAAAGAGGAAAAGCTCTACACTGAACTACGAACAAATATTGTAAACTTAATTAAACGATAAAAAAATTGGTGTGGCAGAAAACGATCCTTGTGGTTTACAGTGTCGCACAAGCACAAGCACAAGAAACAAGGCGACTACCCAGCAGCGGCAAATTACCTAGGAGGCGAGGATGTAGATCCAAATCTCCTGGTAGAAATTTAGCAGTTTTAGGTTTTGTTATTAGGTTAAAACTGTTTGAGTAGGATTTTTTTTCCATTGGAACTAATAATTAAGTGAAGCTCTAAACAATACCTTGGATATAGCAGAATTTCCCATTCGGAGCTTCTGGACCATTGTAAGTGATATGTCGTAAGATATGCGTCTTAACATATTTGCTTATTCTGTTAGATTGACTACTTCAGCCTGGTCAGTTGTAGACAGTAGAGGTTCGAATTTAGTGCTTGACCCGATGAAGATATTTTGTGGTCCGACTCATCGCAACTGAATAAGAATCTTTTCCGACTGATGCTCTTGTATCGACGCTCTTGTAGTCGTATTAATATAAATAAATCATATGGTGCAGCCGTAGCTTAAAATCTAAAACAAAAATTATATTAGATAATTAGTTTCCAGAAAAGTCATACTGTCAGACTTTTTTTATTTTTTTTACAATACTTTTTTATTTTTGTTTTTATTTTTTTTATTTTTAAGACAACAACTAGTCATGACTGACCAACGAGCTGTTTACATCGAGTAACTTAATATTTTAAAATCAATACATTCTATTGAATATTATTGAGCATGAGCTACCAGTTCAAAAGGTTTTGTACGCTTCAATCGTCTTCTTTGATTGCTAGTATTAAGCAAATTGCTAGCTTCTTGATTTGGGTGTAGGCGAAGTCTTTCCTGGAGAGACGCTGCCAATTTGATAATTTCTGCGGTGATGGTCGGTACTTTTAAGTCACGATGAAGGTCACTGTTTCTTATGTACCATGGGGCATTTACTATAGTATGGAATATTTTATTTTGGAAGCGCTGTATGACTTCT
The DNA here is from genome assembly GCF_028408465.1 of Anastrepha ludens. NCBI lineage: Eukaryota > Metazoa > Arthropoda > Insecta > Diptera > Tephritidae > Anastrepha > Anastrepha ludens. The sequence goes on along the minus strand of NC_071499.1, from coordinate 48,350,878 downwards.
ATATTGCTTTTCTTTGCACAACCTCATAGTTGTGCACCGTACATCCAGACCGGCTTTAGTATTTGATTGTATATGGACAGCTTGCAGTGAACAGACAGTTGCGAGTTTCTGCTCAGAAGCCATTGGTGGTTTCCCAATTTCATTTCTACTTCATCTTTTTTCATCTTGATGTGCTCCTTCCATTTAAGTTTCGCGTCCAGTGTCATATCGAGGTATTTTGCTGTATTTGAGTACGGTACTTCATTGCCGAATATGCTTATTGGGGGACATGTAATTTTTTTGGTTGTAAAGTTAATATAGCGTTTTTCAATAGGTGCGCTTCAACTTTTTTCCGATAGGGAGGGCGAACGACGCAATATTTTTTTATTTTTCGCTTGTCATTTGTAAACTTCATTAGTATACATGGAACGCTACACACTTGAGCAACGATTGCAAATCGTGCAAATTTTTTATGAAAATAATCGTTCTGTTGCTGCTACTTTAAGAGCATTACGGCCATTTTACGGTCCATTTAACAAGCCATCCCGTTCGACAATCGACCGTCTAGTGAAAAAATTTGTATCTACGTTTTCGCTACATAATGTCCCGCTGCCAGTGAGAGCAAGAAGTGCATGAAGTGTTGAAAATATTGCTGCCGCCAGGGCTTCAGTTCAAGAAGACGCAAATGTGTCGCTCACACGACGTTATCAACAATTGGGCCTTTCTGTGTCGTCATTGTGGCGATTTTTGTGAAAAGATCTTGGCCTACATCCATACAAGATCAAGCTGACACAAGAACTGTAGCCGTTTGACCATTTGTAGCGACGTCGATTCGTAAATTGGGCTGAAGATCAACTCGAAAATGATCCAGATTTTTTCCAAAAAACCATCTTCAGTGATGAAGCTCACTTTTGGCTCAATGGCTTTGTCAACAAGCAAAATATGCGTTGCTGGGCAGAAAGCAATCCACACGTGATTCATGAGGCACCGTTGCATCCCGAAAAAATCGCTGTTTGGTTGCGGTTTACATGCCGGCGGCGTAATTGGCCCATATTTTTTCGTTGACGAGAACGATCGCCACGTTACTGTGAATGGAAATCGATACCGCGACATGATAAACGATTATTTTTGGCCGCAATTGAATGGTATGGACTTAGACGACATGTGGTTTCAACAGGACGGGGCCACAAGCCACACAGCACACGCTACAATTGATTTGTTGAAGAGTAAGTTCGATGAGCGCATTATTTGCAGAAATGGACCGGTCGAATGGCCGCCGCGCTCGTGTGATTTGACGCCTCTAGACTATTTTGTTTGGGGTTATGTGAAGTCATTGGTCTACAGTAACAAGCCGGTGACGATTTGTGAGCTCAGAGCCAATATTGAACGCGAAATTGCTTCGTAAAACGTGCACGCGGTGGTCATGCAAAAGAAATCGAATTTCATACTTAAATGCATATGTTCAAACTCGATAATAAAAAAAAAATTAGTTAAAAAAGTCAAACCGTTTGTGTTTTATTCAAAAAAAAAAAGTTGAAGCGCTCTTACTGAAAAACGCTTTATGTGTAGATTTTGAGTTATTCAACGCAATTTTCCATTTAGTCGTCCAAGCCGCTATTTCATCGACAGCGTTTTGAAGTTTCTGTGTTGATTTTATTTCTGTGTTGTCAACAATAAAGATTGCAGTGTCATCTGCAAATGTGGCTATGAATGAATCTCTAGGTGATGGCATGTCATATGTGTAGAATAAGTATAGAACAGGTCCAAGTATGCTGCCTTGTGGAACTCCTGCTTTGATTGGCTTTAGTTCAGAAAATCCATTTTCATATTTGAAATAAACAAAATTATATAAATGAAAATAAAATCTTTATATTTTGCTCACTTTTTCAACGCTGACGAATCACTTTGTGTCTTCGATCCCCCGGGCGTATGCGTAACATTTTCAAACACGTTGGATACGCGAATGGTGTTATACTATTGTGCGATATACTAAGCTTGAAAAATTCATATTTCCACACTTGCGCTTACTTCAGAATGGATCACAAGATATTGCCACTTGGGCGTAATTTAATTTTACTTTTCACTCGCATGCCTCAGATGTATAATGGTTTTTTTGCGATTTATACTTGTGTATGTGTGTATATGTACTTAGACACAGCGCTAATTTTACAGCTGCTGCTGCATGCTGTGCGTAACACAATTGTAGCGTGTGCAACAAAAACAACAATTAAATTGGCAAGTTGAAGTACATATGCACTTGGGTATTATTTTTTATCTTTTTACATACACACACATGGCGTACATATATTCGCTGCACAGAATAACTATATCACTAGGACTTATTCACAAGTTTTTGCAACTTATTTGTGCCTAATTTAATTTTAATAGTTTCCTTTTGGAAATAAAGTTCATTTTCCTACAAAAACCATATAAGTGAAGGTTTAAAATTGCGTGAAATTAAAAAAAATTTAAGAAATTTCAAACTTTTTAATCTAAATTCTTGAAAGAAACGTAGGATGCAGTCTTTTAGACTTTGAATTTTTGTGTAACAATATGAATGTTTCAAGTAACTTGAGAATCACTTTGATTTTAGACAAGTTGTTTCTTATTTTACTGCCTGTCCAACGCATTTTCTCCATTTAAGGAATTTCTGGACAAGTTTTTTTTTTTGCGGAAGAAGAATTTATCAAAAATTAACGCCATTTTCAAGTCCCTTCAAGCTTGCACTTAATTACTCAATGAGATCTAAGACTGCGTACTCGAAATTTTTCTAAAACTTCTGATTAAAAAGTGGAAATTTTTCATGAACAATTTTTGAACTTTTAAAACCTGGATTTATACGGTTCTTGCAGTGGAATGAATTACATTTCTATAAAAAAATTCTTTGGATTAAATAAGAAGTAAGTAAATTATCAAAACTTCTCAATAAGTCTCTGTTCAATGTAAAAGCTTAGTACGAAGGTGCAGAGAATTATGGATAAAGTCAATGACTAGGGCACGAGGCGAGGTCTTTCCGTCAATACGAAGAGAACTGCCTTAGTCTTGTTCAGAAGAAAACGGGAATTGGACAGACTTAGCCTTCCAGCACTGAAAGGTGAGACACTCAGTCTTGCTGGCGAAGTCAAATATTTAGGAGTAATCTAGAATAAGACACTTACTTGAAAGACACGTGTTTGGATAAAGGTGGATCACGCACTAAAGATTTTTCAACAATACCGTCGAGTCATTAGTATAAACGCGGGTCTGAAGCCTGCTATTGTCCCGTGGATATACACATATATTTGGCACATAAGGACTCATAGTTTCATTTTGAAGGAAATTTGAACTCACAGAATGGAATAATCCAGAGTTCAGTGGCAAGTGTTTTCCGAACGGAAATTTTTCCTTTCTGAAAGTACCAGAATGGGTAATTGAGAAGAGATGGAGCGGGAAACAGATAAGTGACAGTTGGACTACACCGAAGGCCTTGGAGAACGCAAAGAAAACCTCAAAGATTGTTCAAGAATGTAAGCAGAAGCCTAATTATGTGGCATGATAGAATAAGCTCGTACTTATATGGGTTTCAGGACACTGCGGGGTTAAAAAAAAATGAAATTGTCGATGTCGGTTACCCCACAGGGACCAGAGCCAATAATCGGAGTCAGCTCTACAGGAGTCGTGAATTCGACCACCGATTGTGTATTTAACTTACATAAAAAGCGATGGTTAAGTCGAGAACTCTGCAGAAGCTGTAAAGTGTTTTGTGACAAGCCCGAACAGAAAACTGTCAAACTTTCTACTAAAACTTGGTAGAAAAGACGGTCGGTTGATGGTCGGTATTATTACAGGACACACATGGGGTCAGCATATGACCACCATTGGAGTCCTTGAGTACCCGATTTGCCGATCTCGCCTACAGAAGGCGGATGGTCCTGAGCATTTTCTCTGTGAGTGTTCTTCCTCTGCTAGAGCACGGCTACGAATTTTGGGTTCCGGTGTCACGAGAACGAGTCGTATTTGTTCGCTCAAACTGGAATCCTCCAGATTTAAAATTTTCAGATTTGCCAGGGGATCTGGAAAACTCTTACGAGTTATCTGCCTCTGTTTCTATTTCTATTCTATTCCAACTCTTTCTCCCTGTCACTGCTCACCTCTCCTCCTTGTCTATCTACCCCTTTACTTTCCAGAGCTATGCGTATAATGCGCGTTTTAGTCTGAGTCTTTTAGGTGTTACCATCCTCTCGGTGCTTCTTGGCTCGCCTGTTTCGAATTTCAATTTCCCTGTGCAATGGTTATGTAACGCATTGTGTCTCTTGTATCTCTTCATCCCTTAGCTAAATTATTTTACAGTCTTGCTGCTAATTTTCTCAATCATGCCACTCACACTTGTGTGCTTTTTACTGAAGCTAAGATCCACAGCTTGCACTTGTAGCATCTTTATGTGAGCATTGTTGTTGGTTTTCAGAATTTTCATTAAGTCTAATTAGATTGCCGTGCCGCATACAAATTGGCGCGCTAATTATTTGTCACCATAATTAGGAATTAGACGTTGTCATCTTCGCGGTTGAATGGCAATGCTGTTGACAGTGCCACAGTGACGCAATATGTTGTTTGTTGTTATTACTATTATACTTCTTGTCTTAGTTGTGAAACAATCAGCCATTCTAGTCAGGCCAATAATTATCGACCATTGTCGTTAGCTGCTGCTGCTAATTACAGTGTCAGTGTGAAAAATGCTGTAACCGATTTTATGCTATTTATTTGCGTGGATTGCTTGTGGTTGTTAATTGCTGTTGTTGTTGTTGCTTTTTACTGGTTCACTTATGACACGTTTTTCTTTCAACTGCTATTTCTATTTTTAATTACATCCTAATGCCATTAGTCACTTGCGCTGCGATTCTTGTTTGCTATGTTTTCAATATCTATGCATGTACGTACAGCAACACACACACGCATGCACTCTTCTCTGCATACAAAGTTGGAATTGATTTCATTTTTCAATTATAAAATATTTTATATTTCCAACGTTTGTGTTCGCAGCTGTTGGAGTTCCCATTGTTGCGTATTTCTCCCCTACTCGCTTTAATTATCTGGGGAGGAATTCTGAGGATTATGTAGGAAAAATCACGTTTTCACTTTTGAAACCATAATTCTTTTATGAAATTAAATTTGTGTATATCAGAGGTTAATTTGTCGTAGAGGTTAACAAGTAATTTCATACATAATTAACTTAAAGTCTCTCCTCCTTACCTGGCCATACACGAATTGATACGGTAAAGAAAATGTTTCAACTCTACATTACACATATTTTAATATTCTAGTGGGAGAGACCATTTCAAGTAATACATAATAATAAGAATAATTAGCCTAAATCGTTTTCACGAAACTGAACTTCAAACTACATTCGTATGTCCATTTAAGTACAAATGCTTTCCCGCCCTCTTAAAAGAACTCTAATAATTCAAATGGGCTAGTATATCAAAGCCCCTTAAGGGTTCCTCCCACGAAGGTAAACATTTTTTCCTTTTGGTGGTCAAATTAAGTTTTTTTTTATATGGTATATCATGTGGCTGTTTTTTTAAATTAAAATTAATGCTTAAGGCATGAAGCTACGATTAAAATAATGGTCGAGCATATGAAATAAAATTTCAACAGAAATTTTTTCGTCGTATATTTTTAACTCCTTATTGTGCGTCATAGTGGGTCAATCTCTTAATTCATTATTGTGTCTCATAGTTAGTCAGTCTTCTAACTCATTATTGTGTCACATTGTGGGTCAATCTTTGAACTCCTTATTTTGCCTAATTGTGGGGCAATCTTTTAACTCCTTATTGTGTCCTATAGTAGGTCAATCTTTTAACTCATTATTGTGTGTCATAGAGGGCCAATCTTTTAACTCATTATTCTGTCTCATAGTGGGTCAATCTTTTAACTCCTTATTGTGCCTCATAGTGTTTAAATCTTTTAACTCCTTATTGAGTCTCATAGTGGGTCAATATTTTAACTTCTTATTGTGTCTCATAGTGGGCCAATCTTTAACTCTTTATGGTGTCTCATAGTTGGCCAATCTTTAACTCCTTATTGTGTCTCATAGTGGGTCAATCTTTTAACTCATTATTGTGTCTAATTGTGGGTCAATCTTTTAACTCATTATTGTGTCTTATTGTGGGCCAATCTTTTAACTCCTTATTGTGTCTCATAGTGGGCCAATCTTTTAACTCCTTCTTGTGTCTCATAGTGGGCCAATCTTGAACTCATTATTGTGTATCATAAGTCTCTTTGAAACTTTTTATGACAAGCTCTTAAAATGCCCTGTTAAGAAATAGTTAGAGCATTAAATTATTCTAAAAATATGTTCACTGAAAAAATTCGTATGCGTCTTCTTGCACAAAAATGTCATGGGATCGACAAATGCTTCCAAAAAATTAAGAAGGAAAAAAGTGTACTTTTAACGTGCTTTTATTATGTTAACTAAATTTTAAAGTTATAAAAAAAAGAACCTTCTAGAAATTCTCATTAAAACTAGTAGGATTAGGAAGAAAAGTTTCTGGAGTTTTATTAAGTTTTGTAAAAAAAATTTTAAATGGTTTTATCTCTGTTTTGTTAGCCAATGCACTTAATAAAAAAACCAATAATGAAGCTTCAAGGCAAACGAAAAGTAGTCAAAACTTCAGTCCCTCTTTAGTTTTGTGTGTAAATCGCCGGGATATCATCGATATTTTCAGCAGACCCTCGTATTTGGTACTGTTTGGGTTGCCAAAAATATGTTTACTCCCACTGACTTTCGTGTGCCGCACAGTGTAACCAAAGGTACTAAATAATATCTAAGTTTGGACCTTCAAAGCAATCCTAATTTACACTCACATCATGCACAAGCTTCATAAATATTCAATAGGTTTGTTGAATTTTTACTGAATTAAAAAAAAAATTATATATCAGAACTGGTCCCGAAATCACGGTATTTTATTAAAATCATCCCGAAATCCCGGGATCAAACATTCATCACTGAATTTATCTTATACAATTTCACTAAATTTGTTGATTTTGCACCGACTTTAAAAAAATTTAATTCCGGGACTACTCCCGAAATCCCGGGATCAAAATTTATCACTGATATTTTATCTTATAAAATTTCAATATGTGTTTTGAATTCCTCCTGAATTAAAAAAAATTATATTTCGGGACTAACCCCGAACTCCGGTATTTTACGCTAAATATCCTGACCTGAAATGCCACAATCAACAAATGGCACTGATATTTTATTTTATAAAAATTCACTATGTTTACTCCTGAATTTAAAAAAATATATGCCGGGATGACTACCGAAATTCCGTAATCAAAAATCACCGATATACTGGTATTCCTGCCAAATGCAACGAATCCCAAAATTAATTTATTATATTATATTATTTTTAGGTAGCTTGAAATCTCGCGATTTTACCAAAAGTTTCCTGAAATCGCGGAATCAGCAAATACCGCTATTATTTTATTGCATAAAAATTCAGTATATTGATGTTGAATTTGTTCTGAATTAAAAACAAGTGCGTGTAGCGTAGTACACATAACAGAAGTGAAACTTTCAAGGCAGTCAAAGAAATAAGGAGAGTCCTGAGAGAGAATGAGAGAGAGAGATAGAGGATATATATACTCCGAGCGTTTATCACCCACACAAACGGAACGATTTCAGGACTGTAGCAACGGCCCAAATTACCGCAATGCAATACCAACAAATCCGACGCCGGAATGGATAGCACTTAATAGTACGCACAAGTACTAGCCAGGAAACGGGAATAAGGGCCAAGAAGTAGGCTCCACAAAAAACGCCAATAAAATTGGGACCAAAAACCGCCCCAAATAGTAGGCACTAAGGAAATATAACGCCAAAAAGTAGGCACCAGAAATATATTTCCTACAAGTTTGCACCAACAAACAAATGCCAAAAAGCAGGCAGTGTTATTTCTCACTAGAAATTTGCAACCATAAAGAAAAACTCAGGAAAAACAGCCTAAAGTGTATCTAAGATATATATAAGGTATAGCTCTCTCTGTCCTTTTCATCTACGTTATATCTTTTTTCTCTCTCGCGGAACGAAAATGCCGAAAACGTTGCATAGCTTTGAAAGTTTAGTCTCCATTCTCGCTCGTCCATCGACGCCTAAGAAGTTTCACTTAAAAAAAAAATGTTTCGTGACTACTCCCGAAATTCTGGTATTTTACTACAAATATCGCATAATCTCGGAATTACCAATTTATGATATTTTGTGTAATAAAATAGACAAGGTTTGTTGAATTACTTAAAATTAAAATATATTAAAAGAAAAATATATACAATATTTCGCGACTACTTCCATAATCCCGCGAAAATATTAAAAATATCCAAAAATCGCAGAATCACCAACTACCGCAGATATTGGCATTCCTGGCAAGTCCAACAAGTCCAACAAATTCAAAAATTATTTTATTATAACAGTAAATATTTATAGCTCGCGTGAGCTCGCAGTTGCCGCCAAGCCAGCTGCTGCTGCATTGCAAGCTGATTGCCACACCTAGTCACTATTTGTAGTCAAAGAGCTCATACTCATAAAACGATAGCGCATAATGGGACTAACTAAAACGTATTCAAAAATATCACTCCTTGCACCTCGGGAACTCTGCGAAGTGGTCTGCTTTTGCCAGTGGTGCAACAAGCCTCTTTGTACAGTTGGACGTTTGTTTGAATGCAAGCAATGTACGTTCGCAATACAGATACCATTTCATTTGACATTCCTTCTATTTATGTACGTCTTCACCTGAAGCATATTACATTCACTGTAGATATAGAAGCAGTCAATCTGTTGTGAACTATTGAGAGAACCGATTTGGTTATAGCTCCGTGTTGCTACTCTTTGCACCTTCCTCCTGTTCGCTGTCGTGTCAAGGTTTGTCAACACATAGACAATAAGTGACAGCTTAATCAAATGTTTAATTGAATAATCTCATTGGTAATGTCACATGTGACAAGGAGACTCAGTTCCGATAGCGAATTGAATGCGTGCACATACACACACATTCACACACATACACGCATTACATAGCTTTTGTGAATACAAACAAGGCGCTTAATTTCAATCAAGGCAGCTATGCTGACAAACTATATATCGCTGCTGTGTTTGCGCTTCCATCTGCATATACAAATATGCAGGCATTTAATTGGATATGTATGTGTATGTATATTATATTTGTAACCTACTGTTGTGGCATAATCGCATTCGATGCGAAGTTTTGACGCTAATCGTAGGTTGTTACTTGAGTTTGGAGATCAGAAATTTCATTAAATCTGATATTGGCATTGTGGAGTTTTATATTTACTATATAAAAAGTAATCCTTCCCTGCACGTTTTGTCATACGAATGGTATTTGTGTTATTTTTCGGTACTTGAAATATACGTCATGGTCAAAAAATGAAATTAAATCGCGAATATTTTCATGCGATGATTTTCTTTGACTTCTTTTCATGTGAATCAAAACAATGGCTGTGTGAAGATTAACATAAATGGTTTTCCCATCAGAGGTATTATTTTGATATTCAAAGAAAAGTGCTATTTTTTAATATAAATGATCGGATGTTTATTTCATTATGAAGTGGAAAATAACATCAGGCAAATGTCCACCATTACCATGCTTACAGGACATATCGTTTTCATGAAATTTCCCTTAATCGAATTGCAAAGTGGCTGCCCTATGCCCTCGATAGCTTCACGAATTCCATCTTTGAGATCTTGAATCGTCCCTGGGCTGTTAGCGTAGACCTTCTCTTTCACGTGGCGCCAAAGAAACAAGTCATAAGGTGTTAAATCACAAGATCTCGGTGACCAATTGTGATCACCTCTTCGAGAGACAACACGGAACGGAAACTTTTCCCGTAAAATATCAATGGCTTCGTTGCTTGTGTGTCACGTAACGCCGTCTTGTTCAAAATAAACGTTGTCTAGATCAATACCCTCCAATTCCGACCATAAAAAATCGTTTATCTTCTCTCTATAGCGCAATCCGTTCAACAATAACACCTGTTATTGGAAAACTCTCTACTTCAGCCTTCAGTCGCCTTAGCCCAAAATGATTCGCTGGTTTTGTGAACCTAATCGTGGTCACACTACGCTGCGGCATGAATTTCGTGAATGCAAAATAGTTGATTTTTGAAAAAAAAAAAAAATAAAAAAAAAACAAAAAAGAAACGATGTGCTGCATGAACTGATATTACAAGGTCGGCTTGCTTGACCTTAATTCCATGTGCTTGTGGCCACCAAAAAAACTTGCTATCATTCAGTAATTCATTTTCACAGCCATTCATGAAAGGCTCCCGCCGAATGCTTCACAAATTGGTTCAAATATGCAAAATAGTGTTGGTATGTGGAAAAGCAACAAAGCCATTCTCGTTTGTAAATATTTATATTTACTTAGCTATCTCATAGTTTCAGTAACAACCCTCGCAACTTGCGCTATTAGTATTAGGTTGTATTGGGTTGCGGAACAGGAAATCCGGACGCTCATAAGCATTAACGACAACTGCACTGCGCTTCCTTGCTAATCAAATACTATTACTGATTGAAATAATTTCTGCATTCGCTCACTCGCTGTAGTGTCTGTCTGTGCATGTATGTATGTATATGTTCTCAAATATACGGGCTCATATATAATATAATAAGGATGGTTAAATTTCAAGGGCCGATGTTGAATGTGAACCACACCTAAACGTCAACGACACCGTTGGACTTCTTTCTTTGGAGTTATTTGAAGGCACAGGTGTACGTCGATAAGCCAGTAACAATTCAAAAACTAAAGGATGAGATAATTCGGCACATTAACGGCATAGAACCTCAATTATGCCTCAACGTCATCGAGAATTTGGAGGTGACGGAGGTGTGCCGCCGAGACCGCGACGGCCATTTGGCCGATATTTGGTTTCATGCATAATTGAGCTATACCAATATTATCATAGTAAAGAGTAATGACAATAATTTCCTAAAAAAATTGTTTTTTTTATTTAAAATCAACACCGGCCTTTGAAACTTAACCACCCTTTATATACTCGCTTGTGTACTCAGGTTGGCGTACTTAATCAGTTATTAACGCCAAACGTGACCGTTGCTCTTGTAGCTTCTGCTATCTGCTATCAGCGTCAGCTTTGATGGTTAATCCCATAAATTGCGCGTGGCTGGAATTAATTGTGAAATCTCCGTGCAAAACAGAAATTGCGTATTAAAAACAAAATATGCAAGATAATCTCAATACAGTTCATTTGTATTTATAAAATTAAAAAAAAAAATTCTTTTAATACTTTAGTCAATAAATTTTAACACCATGCACTATGAAATGTATTAAAATATTTCAATTAAAATAACACATTTCTCTTATTTTATTTATACGCGATTTTATAATATTTTTTTTGTGCGTTTATCGGCCAGATTTCAAAAGAAATACGTTACAAAAAATATGCACCTTTTGCTCTTGTAATTAATTAAAATTTAAATTAAATTTCTTGTGATTTATTTTGCATAAAACCAAAAAAAAAGAATTAAATTAATTTCTGATCAAAAATACTTTATAAGCTTCGCATCCTGAATGCATTCTTTATCAGGGCGCAGAAACGTGCACGAATGACAAAAGTTGCTAAGAAGCTTAACGCGATAATCGAACAAACAAAAGTTAACTCTGTTTCTGGGGTTTTTCTCAAAGCAATTACTACTTTGAACTTTCAATGATTTTTTTAAATTAAAAGTTGCAATTTTTTTTTGGTTTTTTGTTTGGTCGGAACAACTAGCAAGAGCAGCACTCAGACATTAACAACAGTGCAAGAGCCCTGAGTCTTTAGGGGCCGCCTCTGTGGCTTAAGCACGTTGAAAGGGGCCGCGTTATTATATGACAGGAGTTCGAGTAGACCTAGGATCGGTCTTATAGTATCATCCCATCTCACTATGACGGATCTTGAGTAATTCTGTTGCCAAGACTTGGCAGCGACTGAGGTGTGTTATAGAGGTAGACGCGAATGGTCCAAGTTTGTGCTTGCATCTGCTTATTTTCCTTACGATGCTGTGGAAGGGCCACCTCCTGGGAAGGCCACAAGTCTCGTGAGGTTCTGTGAGCGGCGCAATCTGGGCCTTATTCAATGTTGCGATGCTAATGCCCAGCATACAATCTAGCGCAGCAGCAAGTGCAATAGACGAGGCTTTCGACTATTACAATTTATCGCGTCCCCTTGCCTAGACATACATAACAAGGGCTTACAGCTAACGTTTGTAACTACGAGAAGGCAGGAGATGATTGATCTCACCCTATCAAACTCAAAACTTGGGTGGTCAATCAAGAACTGGAGAGTCTGCGTTTATCCCTAGCCCTGCGCGAGATGTCCATTGGTGTACCGTTTTGAGAGTGTTGCTCATCGCATTACTGATGGTGTTTAGGTACTTTTCTGTAACTTCTATAGCTATGTCTTCGGCATATACCACTAGTTTTGGTGCCACTTCGTCAAATGTGCCTCTGCCATTCCGCTCTTATCTTCCTGCTAGCTAATAGCTGTCCTATCCATAGATAAACCGCGGGTTGCACACTAAGTGACTCCTTGCTATTTAAGATAGCATCTTTCGTCACGTTTTTAAAAGCTCCTGATATATCTAGAAGTACTCCAAGAGCGTACTCCTTATATTCTAACGCCTTTTCTATGTTTAGTACAAGTGAGTGAAGTGCAGTTTCAGTAGATCTGCCTTTGGTGTAGGCGTGCTGCACCTTGGATAATACGTCTGGCGCAATTGTATCTCTAATGTAGGTGTCTAGAATCTTCTTTAACGTTTTCAGAAGAAATGAGGTCATTTCAGGCCCATTAGCCTGTATTCCTTCGAGTAGAGAGGGTTGCTTTTTCTAGCTTTTGGAATAAACACAACTCTCGCTTCTCTCCACAATACAGGAATATAGTCGAACCTCAAGCATCCCCTGAATATCGTTCTTAACCAGGGTACCACAAGATGGCTTACCTTTAGGCGCATGGCTGGCAAGATTCCATCCAGTCCTGGCGATTTACATTTATGGGTCGAAACTTTGTATAGCCCATTCTATCTTGTTGCTCGTAATTACGTTCGTCGGGATGTCGTGCACAATATCTCCTCTGGGTTCGAGATCTGTAGTGTCCCCACACCCTGGAGAATGTGTGCTGATTATGTCTTCTAGAGAGTCCTCTTAGCTGTCAACCCACTCGCCCACCCACTTCCTTAGTATCTTTCATACTGCTACAGAAGTCTTTATAAGATTCTCTCTTGGCTTTACGTATCTCTTTCTTGTATACTTTTAGTATAGATCCTTATACTCCTTCCAACAGAACTCATTGTCAGCAACTTTGGCTAACCTATAGAATTCATGTACCCTTCGCTTTTTTGCTCCTAATACCCTATTCCACCAAGGAGGCTTCACCTTGCGTCTATTACGTGGTGGAGGGCAGGATCTTTTGAAGGCTTTGGCGAGAGTAGTTGCAAATAATTCAACCGCTTTCTCAATTGCGACGTGTGACCTGTATTTCCGGGGGTATCATTGGTGTTTTTGATAGTATATCCCTATACAAGTCCCAGTTCTTATTCTTAGGATTTCTAAAGCAAATAAGTTTAATTTTTGAAGTGAATACAACGTGAAAGCTTATGTGTCTGTGAACAGAGAATGAGGGCCTACTCAACACTTCCCATTCCTGTAACATGCTTGCTTGTGTAAAGTGTTAAATCAAGTACATTCTTCGCGGTTGGTCCCACATATGTTGGTTCATCACCTCTATTAGCTATTTCTAGGCTACCTGAAGAATATAGTTAAATAGTGACTCACCTCGCTTGTTTATGTCTGCACTGCCCCAGACCGTGTGATATGTGTTTGCGTTCGTTTCTACCACTAGGCGGAGCTTCTTTCTGGCAGCTGTTTCTACCAGCTTCCGAGGTGCCGTCTGTGGTGCTTCTTCATCATGTGGCATATAGCAAGACCCAACGAGTAACATCTCATCCTTGCAGCCTTCCAACGCCACCACTGTCAGATCGTCTGAAGAGAGATTAAGATCAATATAACCATTATCGCTGTTCTTACCTAGTTTTTTCCAATCGGGATGTATGCGTTGTAGTTATGTGACTTTAGACCGGAGACTATGTTGCCCGATGCTATCCATGGTTCCTGAACACAGCCGACTCTCTCTATGTTGAGCAGGAGTTTGGCTGAGGCGTTCTTACTTTTGTGGAGGTTCATCTGAAGGACCTTCAGCATCTGACCTCAGTACCTTCTCGGGGTTGAATACTTCCTCCAGCTCACCCTTCTCCACTTCCTGTATATTGAGGGAGGCTTCTAGGATCTCTTCTATACCGAGATCCTTTTCCACCTCCCCCGCAGCGAGCGTGTTGTGGTTGTCATCTGTCGAGTTGCGCGTTTTGAGGCGAAGGTGCACGCTATCTGGGGAGTTGATAGCCATCCTCCCGAATCGCGCGTAAAGCAGGTAACATAGCCTAACAAAAGTCATAGAAAAATTTGCTGAAAACTCTCTTGAAAGATTTTTGGTACGCAGTTTTATAGCTTCTTTAATTTTAGTACAATAATGTGCAAGTGGTGGCCGCCGTAGCCGAATGGGTTGGTGCGTGATTACCATTCGGAATTCACAGAGAGGTCGTTGGTTCGAATCTCGGTGAAAGCAAAATTAATAAAAACATTTTTCTAATAGCGGTCGCCCCTCGGCAGGCAATGGCAAACCTCCGAGTGTATTTCTGCCATGAAAAAGCTCCTCATAAAAATATCTGCCGTTCGGAATCGGCTTGAAACTGTAGGTCCCTCCATTTGTGGAACAACATCAAGACGCACACCACAAATAGGAGGAGGAGCTCGGCCAAACACCTAACAGAAGTGTACGCGCCAATTATTAATTAATTAATTAATGTGCAAGTGTCAAGTTTCTGAAAAATCCTGTTGACTTAAATTTTTTTTTCTTAACGGTGTGCCGCATTTTCTTCATAAAACAAATGCAACACATTTTTTTATATGGAGAAAATGCGGCGATATCGGTTTGTTGCTGGTTATTTGCTCCTTGCTGGCCTGCTGTATATTTTGTCTTCGATGAAAATCGATCTATGCCGATACTTACAAGAAAAATAGTTGGATTCCTAACCTTTGCGTATGTTGGCTAAACCTAAACAAATGAAGAATGATGGGGAACTATTTATAAGTAATCTCCATTTACGATTTGAGTGTTTTAGTTATTAGTGTAGAGCAGAATTCATTATGGAGCAGTAAATATATGAAAATTCTTCGTTAAAGTCCTGCCTATAACTCCTTCTAACTTTACTCTACTTCTTCCTCGTCTAATTATAGAATATCCATTAAAAAAAATAGTATGTGAATATGCATTAAAAACGAATAAAACACTGCATAAAACAGTCCTCATAAAGAATCTTTTCCCTCGCCTGCCTTTGAAAGTGAAAGCTTTCCTTGCTTAACGCCCAACTGAGCACAGCGAAAAGGAAGCACTTCTACTGCCTTTGATTTCTTAACTCTAAGCTGCCTTTGCCTTTTACATGCGGCTTTCTCCTACTCTATTCCTCTACTTTCTCATTACCGCAGTAATGTGTAAAAAATCCAATTAAATTTAGATGCGTAAAAGTAAAAAAGGAAAGGTGAAGAGCATACGTTAGTATATTTTTTTTTACCTGGCGGCGGCCAGCGCGGCGTATGAGCAACTAATTCCAGTTAAAGCAAACCTTACATTCAGGCAAGGCATGGCACAAAAGTAAATGAAAATATAAGTGACAAAGCGGCATTAAAGAGCTACGTAGGCGAAAGAGAAAAATAAAGAATAACAAGTATGAGAATCTGTGTAAAAGGAAAAACGCGTTAAAGACGCAAAAGCCAGAGTATGCCGACTGCCTGAAGAAGATGTAAACGTGGGTATGTAAGCCCAACTGGCTTTTATGTGTAACGCAATGTATGTATGTCTATTTAATATTGAAAGCGTAATACAATGAATAAGCGATTGAGAAAATGAAAAAAGCACACAACGCGGAAATCTTTAACTTGAAGCGCGCAACACGAAAGAAAACGCAATTTTTTCAACATTTAAAAAAAATTTCTTTCTTTTTTTCTTATTTATTTTTTTCTTTTCCACTTTCTCAGTGCCACATCGTACATTCACAACACGACATTGGCTATTAACACACAGCTGTCGCACTTTGTCGATGTCCTCTTCGTTGCGAGCGCGTGGCCCGTTTGCTGTGTTCACTAAGCAGCAAAAAGCACACCTCAGTTCTCCTGTCAACCTGATGCTATCATAATAATCCCATTTCAATAATCTGATACGGCGCAGATGCCAGCCTGCAAATGTACTACAATCATTCGTCCATACTAACCAAATCTAAGTAGCTGTTCACTTTTCTTTCCTGCTTTGATGCGCTGCAGCCGGTGTCGTAGGCTACGCCCCAAGCGACTTTAACGATTCATGATTGCGTGTTGGCTAGTAGCTTGTAAAATACATAGCCACTTTAAGTTGAAATGTTACCTTCGGCTACAGCCAAGGCTCTGCTGCCGCTAAGTTATAGGGAGGCGGTTAAGTAGCAGCTGGAGGCATACCAGCTAAAATTAGCTGCACCAGGTGTTTAGGCTTGTTTGAGCAATGGGCGCGGGAGTATGCAGGTTAATGCTTAATAATCTGTCTGCGAATCTGTAGTGTTTATGTAGAAAGAATATGGTGTGCGCTCCAAGTGAAGAAGAAGAAGACTGTTTTATTTTTTTGGCCGCTCTATATTTTGAACTCAGTCTGAAATCATCTGCAGGATTTTAAATCTATGCTGAATCACAAAGGAACACCTCTCTCCATATGCGGTGGAATTATAAAATATATCTTCAATTATAAGACTTTTGAAAAAATAATGCGAATAGATAGACTTGCGTGAACAGTACCCAGGTTTGGGGGATTCGATTAGTTTAGATTAGATTACATTAAATTTGTGGGTGGGTTGCACAAGTCCGAGCACTCAGTCTGGTAGACCATTGCACTACACCCGGAGAGATTACGGTGGGTTTGTTGAGAAAATTTTTAACATTCCACATACGGACATAAAATCTTCTGTCATGGGTCGTAATTCTTCAAAAAAAAATTTTTTTGAATTAATTTTATCGACTTTTGAACGAATTTTCAAACAAGTGTAGCGCACGTTAATTTAAATTTTTTTCTTAAATGTTTTATAGGAGGCCTTACTTTACAATAAGTTGTTTAATTTCACTAAGAAATCCACAACTTTTTTTATTTATTTATTTATAACACAGGAATTAAGCGATAAATGGCCTAACTAACATAGGATCTCGAGTAACCAAGACCTTTTTTACTGGCCACTAAGCGCTTGAAAATAAAATATAGAATATGCCGGGAAAAAATAATATAAGCAATTAAAAATATATTAAAAAATTAGACTTTTATTTCATTATTTAGCTAAGGCCAGGAACATATCAGGCAATTAAGGGCATATCAGGCAGTTGCCAAATCGATTAATGCGTTTTTTGTTTTTGATAAACATGGGTGGAACCGCTTACGAAGGCTTCAGGGTACCTTAATAAAAAAAATTCTTATGTACAGCCCACAACAAACGATAAAGCATCAGTATTTTGACCAGTTTTGACATTTTTTAAAAATTTTTTTTTTAATTTTTTTTTAAATTAATTTGTTTATTTTTTTTATTTTTTTTTTTTATTTTATTTTTTTATATATTTTGTTTTTATGAAGGTATAGCTTTGCATAGTGAAAGTAACATAAACGCACGTTTTAAACTTTAAACAAAAATTAAAAAATTTCGCAAACTTTCCATCACACTTCCATGGACTTTAATTCGAACTACTAGAAAAGTTGCACAACATTTTTTTGTATGTAGTAATGAGTAACTCCATTAATAAAATAATTATAAAAAATCAACGTGATTTTTTAGCACCTTCCAGTTTGTACTTTTTGACACTAAAATTTTATAAGCTTTAAAACTTTTTAGAAATTTTAATTAACCCCGGTCTGGCCAGACTTTCATCGATTTTGTACGTGAATTTAATATATTTATTTATAGCTATGGACTTGAAGAACAGCTGGAAGAGCTTCCTAGGATTTAATTTTCTGTCAATTGATGGATACAACCTTATAAAAATGAGAAGAAAAAAAGGATTTAAAAAGTTATATTTACGCTTTTATATTGTGAAGGTAGTTGGTGGGCTCAGAAAAAGTTATGTGAGACGAAATTATCGAATACATTGGTCCATGCAAATATCCAAAATCATACTCGTATGAATAACCCGGTTGTTATATTTGAATTCACTACTAATATGGCTACGTAATCATTTTTGAATAAACCAATTACTATGCTTGCGAATATTGTAGTCAACCATCGTATACTCACAGCGAAGAGAGATTGTCGTCTTTGTCGACAAGGCGGCGAAAAGCTTTGTCGCAAAACTCGTTTCTATTTTATTGTCTGCAAGAATCCAGTGTGTCAACAGCACTCAAATATCTTATACATGTTTTGCTTGCGCTCCACCCAATCCATGAATGAATATCATTTCATGTTTTACCATAAATTTCATTGTAATCAACTATTTTTCTTCTACGTTCTTTGAAAATATTTATCAAAATTTTACCATAAATGTCTTCAACCATTTTTGAAATGAGTTAAAATGAAGACCAATACAAAAAATCCTATTTTTCACAAACCAAAATTTTTTTCAGCGACTGCTTTTGCTTCTGTAGGTAGCTCAATGCATGCCAAGACCAATGAAAATGGTAGGAAATGAAAAATATTCAACTGCGATACTTAAAATTGAATAATAAATGTAGCGCATTTGCCAAATATTCCCATACAAATGTATGTAAATTCATAGGGGTCTGGCCAGACCCGTGGGCCCAACCGAATGTTTTGAAACAGGTGTCCAACGGGGGGTTAAAAGTCATGAAATCGGATTATTAAATTGGTTGAATTTTTGACGTGATAACGTCTCATAATTCAATGTAGCCGGCTGCACGCACCAAAAAATGCGTCGTTATCTTGCTCATGCGGCGTTACCTTGATTGAACTGCATGTTATGTTATGTTATGTTATGTTATGTTATGTTATGTTATGTTATGTTATGTTATGTTATGTTATGTTATGTTATGTTATGTTATGTTATGTTATGTTATGTTATGTTATGTTATGTTATGTTATGTTATGTTATGTTATGTTATGTTATGTTATGTTATGTTATGTTATGTTATGTTATGTTATGTTATGTTATGTTATGTTATGTTATGTTATGTTATGTTATGTTATGTTATGTTATGTTATGTTATGTTATGTTATGTTATGTTATGTTATGTTTTGTTATGTTTTTGTTTGTGTGCGTTATTATGTTTATATACATACCAATGATGTGTTTATATATATTATATATATTTATTATTGTTGTTATGTTTATATAAAATAAATGTAGTAATGATGTTTATATGTATATGTTATTTGTATATAAATATAAAAATGGCCTCTTAGTGTTGTTGACTCATTTACGTCTGATGCACAATCCTTTCCTGAACATATCCTTTCATGAATTTGATAAATGATTAGTAATTTTTCACGTTTGTGTAAATCTAACTTGTTCAATTCCATTGCGATTCCATTTACCTCCTCCTCTATATCCATACACAATATCTATCAAACAAATAAAATTAAAATTTTCTTTTGAAATATGCAACCATTCCATCAGTATTTTCTTATGACGTTGTCACGTTAAACTATCGTCAGTAAACCGACGTTACAGACAACCTCTTTTTTTTAGTTTTAATACAAAATTTGCAAATCGAAATTATATAGTTTTTGAGAGAAAGATATAGGTACTTAAAAAACTAGAAATAATAATAAACATGGAAAAAAAGAAATTACAAAACTGGTGTCCTACCGCTTTGCAGCGGGGTGTATGAATTAAAATTTGAAAGCTCCATTTCAGCAGTACCTCCTAGTTCAGTATAAAAAGCATTAATTTCTCCTCATCCCATTCTGGGTGCTTTGAAGTGAAGTGTCTGTGCAGGGACATATCATGCACCTGACTGAACCAAAAAGTTGAAAAATATAAGTGCTAAAAAAATATTGTCACTCTGCTGGATTATGGATTTTTCGCAAATTTTTTCACGCTTACTTTCACTTGGCAGCTTCAAAACCTTTAGCCTGTTAACCATCACTCCACTTTATTTCACCTCCCTTTTTTTTATACGCAACTGACACTTTTATGATTTAAGCCGACAAATGTCAAATCGCTCACATACCAAGCATTAGATGGCATCTTCAAATAACACCAACAAAGGCATGTCACCAACGCCTATCATAATTTGCTTAATGGAAGCTGGCGGATATGAAAAATTAATTTTACATGACACAAGTACACGCAAACACACCACACACACACCACTCACACATTATTTGCATGCGTGCACAAGCTTTGGTTTTACATTCAGCTCTCTGATGTTGCGTCTTTGGTATAGTGTAACTTTAAGTATCGTCAACCACACAATAATTCATGTACAAACACACAAATACCCCTTCATGTGTATCCTCGCCCGTCTACTCCTAAAAATGCGGGTATTGCTAGGAAAGGAGTATGTTTTTATGCTTCAAAATTTCAGTCGAAAATTTTACAATAAATTTATACACTTAGTAAGCGGTAATGTAAGCCGCTGCTAGACGCTGATAGCGATACATATATACACATGTATGTGGGCCATGTGTCTTCAAGCGCAAATTATTAGTAGCTGTTCAAAAGTGTTAAGCGAATTACGATGGATTAAAGCTATGCCGCTACATTTCATGCAAACAGGAGCATCGAGAAGCGAATAGGGAAAGGACGCAGAAGAATAAGAATAAGAAAGCCGAGGAGAAGCTGCGTTTAAGGTTTTCCGAAGAAAATCAGCATTGCTGTCACATGAATAAATTAGTTTGTGTGCGTGTGTGTATGTAAGTTTGCTTGTATAGAAGAAAACGTTAACCACGCGCTCATACATGCAAATATACTCGAATATTTATGAATATGCTGCGGTTTGACTGCTTGCACGCATAAGTGTGTGTGTGTGTGTGTGTGTGTGCTAAAGTGTGAATGCCATGTGCGGTATTGTGGCCATGTCACTGTGGTAAAATGTGTGCGTATGGAAGATTTTCGTCGTATATGCGCACGAATTTAATTTAACCTGTCAAATGATATTTAATTAAGAAATTTCCTGTGATTGCTTTCATTTAAATACTTAATTTAAAATTTAGTGGAGCATATCCTTAGGCGCTTCACTTGGCTAGTCGGCAAGGTAGACTGTATTATAAATAACTTAACTTAAAGGACTGTCAAATACTAGCGGCTGACGCAGTCGAGCTGGCTTGTGTGTGACAAACAGTCATTTGGCCCAGAGCTCGACCCCCACTGTGAACATGAAAAATTGAAACTTAAACAAATAAACTTTTTGTCAATATCTCAGGCAATCACCAACTTTCGTATGCAAGGATTGTATAAACATTATCTGTCTTTCATAAGTGTAGGTCTCCCTACTCGTCATACAGCATCAAAATCTATAGCACAAATACCAAATAGCTAACAAAAGCTGTATGCGCCAATTAAATTTACCTAAGTAACTTTTCCAAATCTCAAACCAACAGTAATAAGGTTCATTGGGAATAGTAATGGTAATGGTTGTACGGGTTAGGCTAAGGCCTTTATGCACTGCGAGCCGATTGATTTATTGTGCGCCCCTCGGTACTTAAAGTAGTAGTCTGGCAACTTACACGTTTTTTGATGCCATGTTTGGGACATTTTTTGGAAGGGAAAATAAAATTCAATCGGTTTGATTTTCTGATACGTTATTAAAGGTATCAGAAGGTGTACAAAAAATTTTTATTTTTTTTTTTTAATGTTTTGATACTATTTTTGTACACTGCAGCAAGCGGAAAAAACAAGAGGTGCAGTGGCTGGCCGGCGTGATTTCGTCACTTGTGGTTATCTGAAACAGGAAAAACAAATTGCTTATTAATCAGTGTGCTTGTCCATCTGGCGGGTAGTAAGCTCAACTGATTTTGACAAAAAATAACAAAATGGCGGACTACGTAAGAAAATTGCCTTTTTTTAAAGTGGAAATCGGACTAAAAAATGGAAAGTTTGGGACGAAATAAATTAAATCTTCTACCCGCCAAAACTATTGATGTGTAGAGAAACATATCTTAATTTCAGCTCAATCCGTTAGATAGAAAATTTGTTTTCACGACGGCCATCCGGAAAAATGTTGCTTTGAGAAAAACGCGTTTAAAGTTTTAGCGGCTTAGCGCGTGTAAGTACGAGCCGCTCTCATGTATGTGCTATAATTTCGTCAATATTTCGAATTTCGGTCTAAAATTTGTACAGTATATTACCAATATATCGCACTTTCAAAATATGTAAAAAACCGAAGTTCGAGATATTCAAAATAAGTTACCAAACTACTACCTTAATTTTAATTATTTAGTATTGCAGGGAATCGAAGCTGCTCCATGGGAGGGAGCAATTGTAGGTCTTCCTCCTTTAGTTGGTACGATCCCGAATTCTGTCTCTCCTGTGGCCTAATACCTCACAGTTGGTGATTAAGTGTTCCATAGACTCCTCTCTATCACAGCAGAACCTGCATGATCTTGTACTAGATAACCCTATTGTGTTTATTATAGGCAAAGTGACCCGTAAGTGCTCCACGGAGTAATCTGAGGCTCTTTTTGTCTGGGGCTCTGTTTTTTGCTCTGTTGGCATTCAAGTTCAAAAACTTTTTTGTCATTTTTTTTAGTGATTAAGACCGCCTATGCCGTTTCAGTGTTCCCTGATTTTTGTTTTTATCCATTTTTTGGTTTCCTGTTTTATATTATATTATTTTCGTTAAAGCCGAAAAATGGGTTTGCTCCAATAAATAGCCCTTCTGTCCCTTCTTTGGCATACAAATACGCCAATTCAGTGACACCTGATTATGAGTGTCCAGTTTATTGAGTGCACTATTACACTCCTTTATAACTTTTGACTTGTATGCGAAGCTATTCGAGGCTTTGAGAACGTATTGACTGTCCGTAAGTATTTTAATTTTTACTTTCTCGAACCCTCTTGTGGGTATGATTTCCACCGTTTCCACTATGGCCTAGAGCTTCGCATAGAAAGTCGTGGTAGCTGTACTTAGTGTTAGGAATTTGTGTGCTCTAGGGTCCACTATTCCTACTCTTACTTCTTGGAGCGTTTTGGAATGATCTGTGTACCATTTTTGTGAGTCATCATTTAACCATGTTGGACTAATGTTAGCAGTTGGGGTAGTTGTCATGGCCCCTGTTATGCTTAAGCAAGCCAGCCTTTGTTGTTTACACAGTTTTGATACATATATTTTGATATTTGTTTTAACCCACAATACCAAAGCCCCATGCGGTACGATAGGTCTTACCATTTGGGTGTAGATCCAGAAGGTCACTTTAGGCTTCCGACCCTAAGAATTACCCACGTTGTTTTTGTTGTCCAAAGATTTTTCGTTGCCTGAGTTGAGGTGGGCCTCCCAAGTGAGTTTTTATCCAAGATAATTCCTTGGTATTTAAGCTCTTCCTCTATTCCATTTATTCCCGGGGTAGGTATATTTAGAACACTTTTCCTGGTAAATGGGATAAAAGTGGGTTTGAAAGGTTTGATTGATCCATCTTTTCTACACCACTCCCAGGTTATATTAAAGGCAATAAATAGTTAATGGTCCTTTGATGGTTGGCTTTAAGTATTACAGAAATGTCATCTACATAACCTATTATTTTATGCCCTTTATTGTTAAGGTTTTGTCCCAAATCGTCAGGCAGAATAGACCAGAGCAATAAGTAGTGGATCAGCACCTTCTAACTGTTTAGAGCGCCATCTGTGTTTCACATTTTTCTGGCAGAAGGATCACACTGCTGGTTGAGGGCTTCGCTAAATTTGGTGTGTCTACGCTATTACCTCGATTGCCCGCTTCCTCTTGCTCGCGCCACTGATGTTTCATCAGAGCATTTGACTACCACCTTTTTTATTCCGCCTGAGTAGATATTAGGCTCCGATACTAGCCACCTGTGAAATTTTAGCATAATCCTATAGGGCTTTCCTGTTTTCCATCGTTGTCGACCAAATATCTTGCGTACTGCAACTTCCTTTACTTCTGCCTCATATTCGCTATTTATGAGTGTCACCGTTGGCGCTTTAAAATTTCTTTCTAAGTGCGTCCGCTCCTTTACGAGCAATCATAACCTAAAATAACCAAATTTTTGAATATTTGACGACAATGTTTTGCAAAATGAAAAAAAAAACCATATTCTTCTATTCATTTAAGTCACTGAAAACTAATTTACGGACGTTACTTGCTTTGAGTGTTTTCTTCCATGGAAAAAAAATTCCGATCACTCATTATTTGAAAAAAAAATGCACAATACTGCCAACAAAAAAAATTTAAAAAAATCAAAAAAATGTTTGAGCCATTTGACATTTGCGCCTTATTATACCAAAATTGAATAAGCTGTAAAACTGCATACTCGAAATTTTTCTAAAAATTGTATTAATAAAGCCATTCATTATTTGAAGAAAATGCAAGAAACCATCAGCAACAAAAATTGTCAAAAATCAAGAGGATTTTTGAGCCACTCTGTAACATATTATACCAAATTTTAATGAGCTATTAATCTGCATGCTCTAACTTATTTTTAAATTCTGTTTAAAAGCTTGGCTTTATGTGGTTTTCATAGGAGAGTGAAATACATTTTAACTAAAATGAAGAAAAAGAGAAATGAGAAAGCAAGAAGCTGTACAAATTTGCCAATATGTCGTTGAGTTATATTTACTTAACGCAGGATATTTTGATATGTTGGCCAGATTGGGTGTGTATTAGGCCGGGTCGATTTGTGGGGAGGCAAAGTATACACACTAGGCAAAAGTATACAATTTGGGTCGAACTTTTTAGTTTCTTTTCTCATGTAAAGGCCAAAAATGGTGATATTTTGAAATGATTGTATGGAGAACCCCCCCAGGGGAGTTCCAGGGGGTTGCCACTGGCATGGGTGGATCGGCCGTCCAAAGTTAGGGGGGGGGGCGGTCATACATTTGGACTCGATTGGAGCACTCTAAATGGGTCAAAGTGGGACTTTTCGTTCGACCCAAATTGGGGGACATCAGAATTCGTTTTAGAGGTATAGTTCCTTCGGCAAAGTTTCTTATTTTGATCCCTAGAATACGATTTTCACAGAGCAATGAGCGATTTTTAAATCGACCCGCCCTAGTGTGTATACTTGTGTAATCTCGAACTGACCTTGCCTAAAAGGCTATTCCGCACCACATTTAGTCACAAAAGAATGCACGAGCTTCAAAGCTCGGCACGTTTTCTGTAGAGTAATACATCGCTCGTTAAATAAAGCCAACGAAAAATCATTTGTGACGTGATTTGTCAATATACAAAAACAAAGGTGCAGAGCTCAACTATCTGGCGCCAAAACAAAACGAAATATGTAAAAGCAAAACACACCCAAAGCGTGAAAAAGGTCGCAACAAAAGTGTCCTCTAATATTATCCATATTCCTCTTGAGTTCCTGCACAGAGCATCCAGGCATGCAAATTTCCAAGTGGACAAATATGTATATGCCAAAATACCAGAGTGATGGCGTGTGGCAAAAAACCAAATCAGTAGCTGTACGAGTAAGTACATGTAAGTAACATTATGTAGAAACACAATCAGCAAAATTTTTCAGTGCGCTTTCCAGCCAACGCCATGCCATTGTAGAGTTTGGACGCGCTGCTGGCTGGCCGTCTAAAGACATTTGACCCCAGCACAACCACCTGCTAGGCTAATCTCATTTTATGCATAACGACGCCCCACATCAAGACAATGGCCAGCAAGCAACAGCTACAGAACAAAATCTGCTTGCACAGAGTGCACAAAGGAGGATAGTCTGTTAGTGCTCGCATTTAGCGTAAGGATGAAAAATAAAGGAACAAAAAAATGGCAACGCACTTGTGTCCGAGTGAATAAGCTTCGCAAAACATGCTCATAATGGTATTTACAGCAATCTTCCTCTTCTTTTGCGTCTACTTTTTGCCGCACACAGCCGCCATTAGGCCAGCTAAAGGGAGAACTGAAAGTGAGTGTGTGTGTGTGAGAGCGAAAGGATGAACAGGATGCACAAATTCCGCTTGCACTTATCCTGTTTGCGCACTCATTGACCCACATAGCGGCTTGTTCATAGTTGTCATCATTGTAGAATGCGCCATACACTTGCCAACAACAACACCCCCAAATGCACATAAATGTAATGCTCGTATGCATGCAACATGCGCCGATAAAAGGACAAAAGCTCTGGAGCACACAGAATAATGAACACACGTACATACAATAATAGGTAGAGGGGGGAAAACAAAAGGCAAATATGCTAAATCTCGCCTCGCCGTATGCAGTTTCTTGTCAGACGCGTGCGTGTGTTGGTTTGTCTGCACTTACACATATGTGTGTGGGTATATGGGGATGTGTGTGTATTAAAAATATTATTGCCTAATTCCAGTACTAGTTACATATGCCTTACTTTTGGTATACTCTCGAATTGGTGGAAAAGCGACATGCGAGTGTTGTCTGCACGCGACGGTAGATAAAAGAATATCGAGGATATCCGAGATTAAAAAAGTGGTCCATACTAAATTTTTATATATTTTCAAATATTTGTTTTTCAGGTAACATATTTTTTCAGTGTTCACTAAACCTGGTTTTAGTATTTAATAGGTAAAATTGTCTAAAATTTGCCATCTTTGCCATAGCCCGGGTGTAACATTAGGCCCCAAGTGATAGAGAATTTTTTTTTAAAGCAACGACAAACCTCGCCGTATATATCTGCCCAAAAAAATTGGTTGGACCCGTTAGACATCCGGGCCTGGCCAAACTTACTTTTTCGACTTTGAACGTGAATTTAATATACATATAAATATATATATTTAATATATAGCTAACGACTTGAGCCTACTGATAGCTTTCTAAAATTTATTTTCTATCGATGTATTGATTTTTTTTTTTCTTGTTCACTCCTCTGGTGAGCATAGGGTCTCGACAAGACTCAGTCTTGCGTTGGTTTCGTTAATCTATTTTGATTTCTGACAGGGTAGGTGATGGAGATGGCAATAAAATGGTGCGGAAGCGCTAGTTGGATTCTAGAAAAATCGCCACTCAAACCAACCAACCTGGGTAGGTGATTAGCCTGCCGCTACTAGTCCTAAGTAGTGGGAATGCCCAGCTGTCGTTGCTTAGGAGCAACGCCTTCTTACTGCTTGAAGCGCCATCTGTGTTTCACATTTTTCTGGCAGAAGGAACACACACATGGTTGGGGACTTCGCTAAATTTTGATGTGTCGGCGCTATTACCGCGATTGCCCGCTTCCTCTTGCTGGCGCCACTAATGCAATGTGTAACTGTGTGTTTTTCTTTATTTTTGCTTGTTTTAGCAGCCACAATGCAAATAATGCGCCGACTATTATGCCGGAGTAAGGATGGAAAGGATAAGGTTTTAGGTTTGAGGTATGAGATTTGTGTTTTTTTTTTGTTTTTTAGAAACAGGGAATGGGTAAATGTCGAAAAGCACATGGACCGTGCTTCACGTGGGGTTTGAACTCACAAGGCAGGCAGGCTAATGCAATTACGCTAGACTACCGAGGCCGAGGATTTATTGATATAACACTTTAAAAAGATCCTCGAACCGGACGAAAAGAAGTCCAGACCCGGATACCAACCGAGGGTTTTAGAAAAAGTGTTCAATGATGGCTTAAGGAAAATCATCTGTATTTTGGAGGCACAACGTAAACTGGAGGATGGGCATGGACGTGCCAAATATATAACCGAGAGACATGAGAAGATCGATATGTGCGCGATACTTTCGTGCAATGGTAGTAAATTAGTTTTTCTAGTTTTTTACCATTACGTTAGAATTTTTCTGAGTGATGAAACATTTTTTTTGTTTCTTTTTTTTTAATTTTTCTCCATAAAACAATCCTTTTTACATTTGCTAACAAATTCATGTAAATTGGTTGAATATAGTCGAACATTACTAAAAAGTGATTATATATATATAATTGGCGCGTACACCGTTTTTGGGTGTTCGGCCGAGCTCCTCCTCCTATTTGTGGTGTGCGTCTTGATGTTGTTCCACAAATGGACGAATTGATTAACGTAAATCTGTAAGTTCTCTTGTGATTGTGAAAACGGTCCATAATCGTTTTTATCTCAAATTATTTCGAAGAAATCCCAGGAAGAATATTACAAGATTAAGATACCTAAAAACATTTTTGACATTTTTCGGGAAAATACTGTTATGAAAAAATATAAATATTTGGGAATTACGTTGACATTTTTCTTCCACTTGATACCCAAATGTCCCTGGCGAAGATTTCCTAAATAAACCAAAAAAAATAAATTAAAAAAAAAAGGTCCAAATTTTGCTCCAACGGTTGTTACACAAAAAAGATGTACATATCTTCGCTTTCTCTTCATATTTTTTCTTTTATTTGACACCTAAATGTCTACGTCATACATATAATTTTATAGAATTAGGATAATTTATTTTATCGCTAGCTCATAACTGAACCCTTGAGATCTTTCACGTGATGCCGAATAACTGAAAACACAGATTTACTACCGATAAACAATTATGCATACACTCGTAGGATGTGCTGCTGACGGAACAGTTCTTGGATGGATATGAATTCGAGGCATACCTATAACTTCTCGAGCTTTGTGGCTACTATGACAGCAGTAAAACCGCCTGACTGAGGCTTTGATTTTCGTCAAATCAAAATTATCTAAAACAGCTGACTTTTGTGCTTACATTTGAGGTTTACTGACAATAGATACCTAACAGATGGTTAACAGAGCTAACTGAATGTTGATGTTAAATGGATTATCTGTTTCTTTGTTTTGCTACATTTGGGGTCTGCTGACAAGAGATACCTAACAGATGACTAACAGAGCCAACTGAATCGATTATCTTCTTCGTTTTGCTACATTTGAGGTTTGCTGACAATAAATACTTAACAGATGTCTTACAGAGCTAACTGAATGTTGATGTTAAATGGATTATCTGTTTCTTTGTTTTGCTACATTTGAGGTTTGCTGACAATAGATACCTAACAGATGTCTAACAGAGCTAACTGAATGTTGATGTTAAATGGTTTATCTGTATCTTCGTCTTTCTGCATTTGGTGTTTGCTGACAATAAATACCTAACAGATGTCTAACAGAGCCAACTGAATATGAGTGTTAATTGGTTTATCTGTATCTTCGACCTAACTGAATGTTGATGTTAAATGGTTTATCTGTATCTTAACTTTTTAACACTAGTAACTTCCAATAATGGAATTATTTAGTACGTTTATTACAAAAAATATATTGGAAAAGTAATTTTCTGTCTGAAATTTTCACCACTAAAAACTTAATTCATGATCACTTTCCTGTTCTCATAACCTACGCCTGACAGCATCTCATAAAAAACGCTAGCATTTGTAGTAAGCCTAGTACTGCTAACACGACGTCTTCTGTTAGTCTCCTAAATCTCTTCTAATACAATAACTATAGAATAAGCAATGAAATGCAATGTTGAATTCTAGTTAAGCCTAAACTGAACTTTGAAGTTTCACGGGCAATAGGCTAGTACTCCTTATTGGAATAGTTCTGCATTAGACTTGCTTCACAAAGGCTTACAACAGGACACCTTAGCGTACATGAGAGCAGAAAATATGAAACGTTATAAAGAACAGCATGTTGCAACGCTTAAATTCATATACACTAACATGTTGCATAGCGAAATTGGCTCCACTGCCGAGCGCGTCTGTTTCAACTGTTCAGCTTTCAACTATTGTGGTTGTTGTTGCTGTTTGTGCTGCTTTCCCGCGTGTCTCCTTACAACACTCAGTCTATTTGACTATCTGCTTTAGTGCAGTTGAGCAGCTGTTGTTGTATTTTCTTATTTTTTTGCTGCACCTCACACGCCTCCGTCTTTTGTCGCCGGCAAAGCATTAAAATCTCCGCGTTCAATAAGCAACCAACACTCCGTTTTTTCATGTCTTTTGTTTTGCTTTGCTGTTGGTATGACACACTTTTTGTTTGCCTTATGCCTTACTAATGTTGCATTGATCACTGGTGTGCGCGTCTGTCGTATGTCTGTCTGCGTGTGTAACTTTGGTTTTTGTTTTTGAAAGTGTTATACTAAAGTCAACTGTGCGCTGATAGTGTAAACGAAGGGGAGCGGAATGGCGTAAAAGTAAGCGAGTGCAAAGCAAGTATTTTATAAATTCATATAAATCACAATAGAGGAAGTAATTTTATGCTGAAAAGCAGAAATAGTTAGTTTAATAAGAAAATTTAAAAATTATTTATAATTTCCAAAATGCGCCCTTTCTCGGGTCTAGCTTATGAATTTAAAATTTTAGTTCGTTTTATTAAAAAATAATTTAATTCTCTTTTTGCATCAAAATTGGCTTATTTTTGGTTATTTTGCCTCAGTTCTTCCAAAGTGTTTTGTTATCTTTGCCCTATGGTCGAAGGCTATTAAACCATTGTCAGATGCGTTGTTTGACTGGTTCTTCGGTCTGGCTTGTGAATGTAAAATTCTGGCTCATTTTACGTTAGTAATAGCCGTAAAAATTTGTTTTGAACAAAATCAGATCAATTCTTCGAAATCTTTATTATAAATTACATTGATAAACAATATTTATTACTAATAGTTCAGAAACGTAAAATAATAAAAAAATGTATTAAAAAATTAAAATTCTTAGTGACTTCCTGCTGATAGTACGTACTTACTCATACTAAAACTTTTATCGATGTACAACAAACAGAAGCAAATTTTGAAAACTAAGAATATTTAGTTACTTTCGATGACGATCATAGGAATTTATGCATTAAAATAAGGAAGGAGAAAACAAATTTTTACTTATTGTATAAAAATTTAAAAATAATTTCTTTGTAAAAATTCACCTTTTATGGTAATTTTTTTAAATAAAATTTTTAAATTAATTTCTTTATAAAAAATGTCATATTTTAGTAATTTTTTAAGTAGACATTTGAAAATAACTTTAACTGTTATAAAGAATCACATATTGTGGTAATTTTTTTTAATATAAATTTAAAATAATTTCTACCTAAAAAATTACATTTTATAATATGTTTTTTAATAATAGTTTCAAAATAATTTCTTTATAAAAAATGCACAGGTTATCATAGATTCCTTTTAATTCAAAATTAATGAAAATATTTTTATGAAAAATTATGTTATATCCTTTTTTTTAAAAAAATTTTTAAATATAGGACTATGAATAAGTTCGTGCGGTTTTTTTTCGAAATTTGAAACTTTATTGACGTAAAATGGTTACAAATTTAATATTCAAAATATTGTCCATCGCTTACTACTACTTTTTCCCATCTTTCTGGCAATTCACGGATTCCCTTTGTGAAAAATTCGGTCGGTTTTGCCGCAATCCACGAATCGATCCATTTTTTGACTTCATCGTAATTACGGAAGTGCTGGTCAGCCAGGCCATGTTGCATCGATCGGAAGAGATAGTAATCGGATGGCGCAAGGTCTGGACTATACGGCGGGTGGGGTAGGACATCCCATTTGAGCGTTTCTAAGTATGTTTTGACCACTTGTGCAACATGTGGCCGAGCATTGTCATGTTGCAAAATAACTTTGTCGTGTCTATCGGCGTATTGCGGCCATTTTTCTCGCAGTGCTCGGCTCAAACGCATCAATTGTCGTCGGTAGACATCCCCCGTAATCGTTTCATTCGGTTTCAGTAGCTCATAATACACAACACCCAGCTGGTCCCACCAGATACACAGCATAACCTTCAGGCCATGAATATTCTGCGCCGACGTCGATGTTGAAGCATGGCCAGGGTGTCCATACGTTGCCCGACGTTTTGGATTGTCGTAATGGACCCACTTTTCATCGCCAGTCACAATTCGATGCAAAAAACCCTTTCTTTTGTGCCGTTGAAGCAGTTGTTCGCATGCCATAAAACGGCGTTCAACGTCTCTTGGCTTCAATTCATACGGCACCCAATGGCCTACCTTTCGGATCATTCCCATGGCTTTTAAACGTTTGGAAATGGTTGATTGATCAACTCCCAAAGTTTTTGCAACCTCTTCTTGCGTTTGAGCCGGATCTTGATCGAGCAATTCCTCCAATTCGGTATCCATGAACTTTGGCGGCGCACCCTCGCGTTCTTCGTCTTCCAAGCCAAAATCACCACTTTTAAAGCGTGCAAACCACTTCTGGCACGTTCGCTCAGATAGAGCATGCTCACCATAAACTTCCACCAAGATACGATGACTTTCGGCTGCTTTTTTCTTCATATTAAAATAATGAAGAAGAATTCCCCGCAAAAACACATTATTTGGCACGAAATTCGACATTTTCAAGTGTGGTAAAAATATTGTTGTTTACGCTTCAAATAAAAAACTTATACTGACGTTTGTGCCTTACGACAGTAGCTCTCCAATGAATGTTTGGAAATGTGGATCGATGGAATAATAATCAAGTTACGCCATCTGTTGTAAAACCGCACGAACTTATTACATTTTTTTATAATAAATCACATATTACAGTAGTTTCTTTTAATAAAAGAATTCTCTTAATAAACATTTTAAAATAATTTTTTAAAAATTAAAAATTATAGTAATTTTTTTTAATAAACATTTTAAAATATTATTTTAAAAATCAAAAATTTTAGTGACTTTTTTAATAAACATTTTAAAGTAATATTTCAAAAATAGTCACTTTTTTTAATAAACATTTTAAAATAATTTTTTTTTACATAAAATAACATTCTATAATATATATATTTAATATATAATATTTCTTTTTAAATAAAACGTAGTAGTTTTTTTTAGTAAAAATTGTAAAATAATTTCTTTATAAATATCAGATATTACAGTATTTTTTAATAAGCACTTAAAAGTAAGTTCTTTATAAAAAACACATATAGTATTTTTTTTTTTTTATTTTAAACAATTTCTCTATAAAAGTTACATACTCGTAGTATAGTAACTTTTTTTTGAATAAAAATTTCTAAATGAGTTCTTTATAAATAATCGGATTTTATTATTGTATATATTAATTTTTTTAATACAAATTTTAAAACAAAATCTTTTTAATAATCAATTATTGTAATATTTTTTTTAATAAAAATTTTATAGTAATTTCTTTATATAAAATCACATTTTATAGTAATTTTTTTTTAAATAAAAATTTTAAAATAATTTCTTTATAAAAATTAAATATAGTAATTTTTTTATAAAAATTTAAAAATATTTTCTGTGGTGGTCATATTATGATGTAGTATATAACGACCATTAATATTTAAAATTCAGTTTTTTTTTCAAGTGGCAACCCTACTTATAAACATTACTGGATTAACTCGATCCCAAAGATCTGGCATTTCTAAACATTGTTGAAGTATTTTAGTTGACTTACACATGAATATAATTAATTTAACTTTTTGAATAGGTGGCAACCCGATTAAAAAAAATGTCTGCACTAAAACTTCTGGAATTTTTTTTTTTATTTTCTCAAAAAATACACTCTTGGTATTTTTATGAATTCGATTTTGGAAAATATGCGCAAATGCCAACTATGTTAAAATTTCAAGTCTAGCGACAGACAACTTTGTGAGTTTTGCGAACAGAAATATACGCAGCTTGAATTTTTCTATGTATGCAGCACAAGTCGTAAATAACTAGCACAAGTGAAACCACTTGAAAAAAAAAATGTTTGTGAAATAAATAAATAATAAAAAAAATTCCATTCTTATATATATTATTAAAAATTTTCTTCGCATTTACTAAAATCAGACACAATCCTGCTTACTCACATTTAAAAAGCTAGCATGCGACAAGCTAGCATGACTAATGAATAATAACGGTAAATGCGACACGACTTTAACTTTCGGCTTGAAAACTACCCATGCATTTAAATAACTATTTATCAACTAAAAATTTCATGCTGACAAACCGCAACATTTGACTTTTGCTCAAATGCTCGCATGCGCGTCTATCAACCTTTCTGACCGCTACACAGATGCACACATACAAAGGTAACAAGTATGCACCCCCGCTGATACTCAACATTACGCACACAACGCACTCCATCACCATTCTATGATACGTACAAATTGTGCGCGTCTTGTACAATCATTTATTTTATAGTCCATTAAATTTTAATCCACATTATTTATGCAACCTTAATTTTAACCCATCCACGCAAAGGCCTCACTCGGTCCCTTGAGAGTGGCGCGACACTAACAAAAAACGAGCCATTTTATGCATGAGCTCATACACTTTTGGCTCACACAAACACACGCATACTTGGCTACTACATTGTGATTGGGGCAGATCAGCCCTCTTCGCCAGCCGTTAATAAATTCCCATACGGCCACCAAGAACGACGACGACAACAACAATAAAAAGCAGCACTCAACTCGTTCGCTCACCTTCAACGCACCGGCTGCGGTCACAACCTCTGTGGTGAACTGCTACTACTGCACTACCACTGAGGAGTAGGGGCGGCGGCTGCTTGTTAAGTTGAGTTTGTAGTGGCGCCACCACAGTTTGGTATGTCACACAAAGAAAAACGCATGTGACCGCAAATAAGCGCACTGCAAGCGGGCATTACATATAACGTCTTTGTGTGTGTATCTGTGTGTGTGTATTAGTGTAGCATGCACCATTATTGCTGCTACTTGTTTAACATAGGATTTCCAATTTTCAATTTCAATTTTCAAGCCATTTCATAAAGTCTTTGGCAACTGGCAACGTGACGCTTTACTCAATGCAGCCTTGCTGCTCTTGACTTCTTGCTGTTGTTGTTGTTTTGGCGTTAGCGCCCATGATGTGGCACTAGCGCGGCATTGGAAGAAAGGAGCGCCGAGCTTTTTGACATACTTTTAGATCAAGTGATTTAAACGTTACTATGTGAGGTCTTTCGATTGTGCGTGTGTATGTGCATGTATTTGTGTATGCTTGGTCCAATGCACAGTGGGGTCGCGCTAGTGAAAAAGTGTGAATCAGTAGGAAAGGGATCAAGTTTGGCATACACATTTTTCAGCAAACAATTTTTCATGATCAGGAACAGCCCTAATATCCTTCAAGATGACTACAGGCTGAAGTAGAAAATTCGGCCGACCAAATAGATAAAGTAATTTAAAATTTTGCGCTATCGTAAAGCTAATATTAATGTTAAATAAAATTAAATAAAATTGTTTTCAAGTTTTAATCAACTTTAATGAAATCTTAAATTGGTTAGTGTCTATGCGTTAGTCTCTTCACATTTGATGAGCATATCGGGATCGACTATAGATATGTAGCAGTTTAACCCACTGAACCAATTGTGACACAGACCTTACGATGCAGTTAAGACTCTGCATCTGCAATGAGTGGTAGTGGGACTAGAATGACGAGCGGAAGCTTAGAAGCTTTGCCAGCTGATGGAGAATTATGCTGCCCCCATTATGTCTCCTTGCAATAGCTTTACAACGAGGCTTTCATGCTTTTAGCAGCTCAGCAATCAATTTCTAGTCAGGTGCTACCGAAGGAACCACCTCTGCACACATTTACTAGAGTCTGAGCCAACTCACAGGTATGATGAGATCCAGGATAAAACACAACTACAACTACCCTACCGGACAGTATATAGACAGACCTTAAAAGACATTCATCGGGAGACTCTTACGTCTTTACAAAACTATCGACCGCCGAATGCCTTTATCGCAGACAATCCACTACTTCTCTACTCCTCACAATACCTGGTTCAAAAGCAATTTTCTTAAGAAATCTAAGATGCTACTGGACTTAAATGGTAACTTCATTCTTTCGTGTTGATGATGTGCTGGTTTTTGCTGAAAATAACCACTCTGTGGGCCTCCACAGATGTCTTAAAAAATTTCCACCTCATCCCAATTTTCAAGCCCTTCAATTTCTCGAAGCAAGTGGAAGCTATTGTTTGTAGAATAAGAAATTTTAATACCCTCCGATGATAACTTTTTCCAATGTAGCTAAGTTTAAGCCAAAATTCGTAAGCACCCGATAGTAATTTTATTTTTCAGCAGCTGCCAAGTTACCAACAACATCCAGCTAATAAAATATTCAGTAAAATTGGCCATTTCTTCATGCATCGTTTCACACTCGCCAGTCGTGTGGAAATATTTAAAGAAATATTATAGAGATTCAGGTTCGGCTGTAGGGCTCTTTGAATTTCATGGTGAAAGGTTATCTTATCGGACAAGACCCATTCTTGGCTCAGCGGTCCCGTCTATAAACTTAATTGTCATACAATCCAAAGGTGTTCGAACGAACAATATTTGTGGACCAACTTGAGTGTTTGTGGAATGCGAACGATGACTGTGTTCCGCTGTATGCTGCCAATGAAGTTCATCAGACAAAAGTCATATTAATGCCTACTATATCAGCAGGCTTATCAAATAAATCAGACCCAACATGTCTATATCTTAGGTTCGTGAGAGAAGAGTAGCTAAGGAGAAGGGGCTGAGATGATTTAACTCCATTTTACATACAGCTGAGGCAAATATAACTCGAATTAATACCGAGTCTTAAAGCATGCATGCCTTGCGGATAGTGGCCTGTGTGACACCCACAGAATTCTAAAGCTGAGTTTTTGTCAACTTGAGAAGATTCCTCGAACACTTTCGATCCACACGTGGCGACTAGAAAGATTTCGCGACCTTACAAGTTCGTGTACTTGCCCAGCCCTGTCTCAAAGAAAGCCCACCGCGAAGCCTATCCTTCTAGGAGCGGGTCGCAGGAGTTCAAGGGGTTCCCTTGTGGTTCCTCTGCGTGGAAACTACCTCACAGTTTTTTTATCTGACCAGTTTATACGCCTCGTAGTTTCTTTCCGCAATGTCGCAAAGATCAGCCACCCAGATGAGTCTTATTTTATATTAAAGAAGTCAAAAGCCGTGCAAAGTGTAGCTAGACATTCCCTGCCCTATTTCGAGTGCACCGTCATCAAGCCCAATGTCCTAATTGCCGCCTGGCTATCGGAGTAAATATTTAATTTCGTGTCATTTATTACGCAAGTGAATAGCCAAAGAGCTGTTTCTTTGATTCCGGCTACCACAGCATTGGTCCGGTAACCAGAATTTGAGTCTGATGAAGAGCTACTCGCAGAATACTTCTCCACCAACTCTTCCTTCCAACTTCGAGCCATCCGTGAAGAGCTTCACCAGGCACTGTCTCTAAATGCTACACACCACCCATTCACCCCCTGAGAGAATGTGAGTGCAGAATGTGCCGCTTGGACTAACCGATCGTTTACATTGATCCTTCGTTAAGGGGATGCACCAAAAGTTTCGCAGAATACTCAAGTGCCCATAAATGAGGTCGAGTCTGTAGCTCGAACCTCTCAGTCGGATTGCGGCACGTGCAGCGCAATTTTGCCTGCGATGCGAATTCCAATTACCGTTGACCACAAAATAGAGGAGCTCGAACTACCTTCATGTTCTTTTAATAAAATTTGTGACCTGCGTTTTCAGCATCAAAATGCGATAAATTTTTATAGTCTTTATTGCAATGAATGTTACGAGTATTCGATGACTTGGGTAATTTTTGATTTTTTTTTCACTTATTTTCTATGGCACACACCACTGTGCATTATTCAGATGTTAATTTGTTTAGCTATTAAATTCTTCTGTTGCTCAATGCTTACACTTCTGTTTGTTTGCAGCTCTGCGTGGATTTGTTAACGGCCTTAATTTATGACCCAAATAATGCAGCATGAAAATAATTAATTTTTTATTAAAGTTGCTCTGCGGTTTTCATCGAATTTTACACTTACGTATTACACATTCATTTATGTGTGCAAGTCATAAATACAAACCTACTTAGTTACTTAGTTACAAATTTGCTCAGTTTCTAGTGTTTCTAATTACAACTAAGGCTAACAACTTATTATCTCCAACTGGCTGAGAATATAGTGTACGAAGGTCGCTATTATGCGTGAGTAAGCGTGAGAATGTGCAAAGTGTTTTTCTATGGTAAAAAAAAGTAATTGATATTCAATTAGTAAATGAAAGCTATTAACTTTATTTGCCTCAAGATATGTGGCTTTTGTCTCGAGAAACAATGATCTGGCTGCATAAGCAATAACCACATAAGTAGATAATCACGTTTTCTGGTATTACAACACCCTGCAATTAAAAAAAAAATTAACACTTGCTCGACATTTTTCAACCCTTCAGGGTCTCAAAAGTTACCACCTAAAATACTTTTAAATTTTTTCAAAATAAATTTCACCAGAATATTTCAAATTTTTCTGGATACGCAGTTTTTTAAAGTCAATTGAATTTTAGTGAACACAGCATCACAAAAATGGCCCTTCATTGAAATCTTCAGGAAAGCAGAAGCCGCGGCCGGTCAAAGAACACTTGGAAAATATCCATCCTCCATGATTAATCCGCCACAAAGACAAGCTGCGACAATGCTAAGATGACAGCAACTGACTGCCTACGTTGGAGAAGCATTGCAGAGGTCAAATGCTTCTTAAACGAGTTTTTTTTTGCCGGACCAGACTAGCACGGGCAGCACTCAAACACAATTAAATCCATTGTACTGCACTCAGATTCCTTTTTTAATTTTCTTTCAATCTACCTGATCTCCGAAGAAATCTAAGTAGATCTTGTGGTGCCAAAAAGCCAAGGTGGTTGCTTCTTAACACATCAGTGCCAAATGCTTCAAACCTGATTCGAGCGAAGGCAGGGCAGACGCACAGGAAGTGAGAAAGTGGTCCGCCGTCTCATCCTCCTCTCCATATGCTGGGCAGAGTGCACTGTCGAAGATGCCCACCTTTTCCATGTGCTTTGCCCATAGAAAGTGGCCCGTCATCAGTCCAACCAGCCTCCTACAGTCTCTTCTGCTTAGTGACAGGAGGAACTGCGACAGTCGATCGGATATGACAACTAACATCAGTTTTGTCCATCCGCAGCCTCTCTCCGCCTGCCAAGCTCGCTTGTGGGTTAGAGTAACCCGTTTGCCCAGCGTGGCTTTGATGGCTGCAGAAGGGCCAAAAAAGTTGGCCTCAGAGCCCATTCTGGCTTAAGAGTCAGATATCTCGTTGTCCGCGATACCCACGTGTTGCGCGACCCATGTTAGCATCAGGCTATTACGTCTACCGACATAGTTCAGCCTGTATTTACAGAACTCGACTATCCTTGAAGCGGTTTGGGGGCTGTCTAAGGTCATGAGCGCAGCTTGACTGTCGTTGCAGACACTTATAGACTTATAGACACTCCATCTGTTTTCCAAAACAAAGTTAATCGCTTCTTGAACAGCATACACCTCCCCTTGAAACACAGATGCATGCATTCCAACAGCAAAGAGCAGTTTTGTCCAGCTGGATTCCACGTAGACACCAGAGCCGGAGCCATGCTCGGCCTAGTAGCCATCCGCGAAAATGCGAAAATAGTGTTTGCCGGGCTCATTTTCTGAGCTTGACCACAGTTGGGCCTCTGACAGCACCACACTGTATCTCTTCTCAAGCACGACTCTGGATGGAATGGAGCCAAGGAGCATGGCAAAGACCGTTGGATCGAAGTCCATGCCTACTCTCTTGTCCAGTGCCGTATAGCGGCCGTACCAATTCCCATGGTGTTTCAGCCTGCAGATGGCCTTCAAGACCCCCCCTTGGATGAAAACATCAAGGTTTGGTACACTAATCAGAGCATCTAATGTGGGGCCTGAAGTAGTCGGAAAAGCTTCGACGCACCAGATGGCCTCAGTGCTCTTAAAGGAGTAATCAGGATAAAAAAAAAAAAAATTAAGTGAAGTGCAATTTTCGAATGACCACAAAATACTGCTGATCTTTGGTAACTTTTTGGGCGGTGCTAGTCTTCTTCCTCCACATACAGAGCATTCCATTCGAGCACTTTCATCTTTTTCAGAGGAAAAGACGTGACTCTTCAGCCCTTAAAAGGAATTACGTATTTTAGTAGAACTTCGCAATTGCCCATAAATAAGGAAAGGCTTAGACTTGTCTCCACAATTACCTTTCCTTTTACTGACGAACAGATTTGTGAACACCCTCAAGCCCAGATTACCACCATTACGTACGAAGCGTAGTTAAGATTAACATCAACACAAAATTTCGTAATACCAAGGCCGCACTAAAACCGGCCATCCATGAAAGTGTCTACCGCAATTACCGAAAAGCGTTGAGTCGTAGATATCGGTGATACAGATGGCTAATAAAGTCCAGTTAACACAAGAACTCAAGCCGGCCGATCATCAACAACGTCGTGTCTTTACCGAATGGGTCGTTGAAATGCCTGAAAATGATCCGGAATTCCATCGAAAAATCATATTGAGTGATGAGGCCCATTTCCACCTCGGAGGCTTCGTTAACAAGAAAAAATTGTCAGATCTGGGGCTCAGAAAATCCAAGAGTTATTACTGAAAAACCTCTCTATCCTAAGCTAGTGACAGTTTGGTGCGGTTTTTGATCCGGCGGAGTCATTGGACGTTACTTTTTCGAAAACGAAGCTGAAGCAACAGTTACAGGTGAATGGATTCCGCTATCCAGAGATGATTAAGGATTTTTTATGACTGGAATTGGATGGTATTGATCTGGACAACGTTTATTTTCAACACACAAGCAATGAAACCATCGATCTTTTACGGGAA
Organism: Anastrepha ludens; assembly: GCF_028408465.1. Lineage (NCBI taxonomy): Eukaryota > Metazoa > Arthropoda > Insecta > Diptera > Tephritidae > Anastrepha > Anastrepha ludens. The sequence continues at coordinate 48,310,184 of NC_071499.1, read as the reverse complement.
TAACACCTCTTATTGAAAAACCCTTACAAGTTTATTTCTCAAAAGTGATACTATCGCCTTCAAAGTACTCCGCATCAACTGCAACCCATTTAAGCCAACATTTGATCCAGCACTCGAAACATTTCTGGAACTTTATTTTCGGTATACACCCGTCAGAGCCAGTATATCCCCTGCTTATTTTAGGCTATTAAAACCAGTTCTCCGTGGTTTTGTTTTGACTCGATCAAATAGAAAAAAATCGCAGAGAGACTTATCAGGTAAATTCGATGGCTATTGGTAAAAAATTCGTGTGTTATGATGGTGCAAAATCCTCGAGTTGTTTTCTCACAAATCCTTTCTTTTTTGGCGACTTTCTGCTGGTAAACGTCTCGTAACGCCCAAATAATAGTCTTTATTATCTGTGTGACCTGCTGGCGAAAATTCGCGATGTACAATGCCATTATAACCCATAAAACCGTAAGTATAGCTTGCTTTTTTGACTGAAAATTACCTGGTTTGTCTGGTCGTGGTTCGCTGGGAGCTCTCCACTCACTCGCATTGCGTGTCGTATTCACGAACCCACGTCTTGTCGCCAGTAAAGATGCGTTTGATGAATGTTGGGTCAAATTCAGCCTCAGGTCATGTCATCAACATTATTGTAGTCCCTGTTTGGCAGAGTCCTTTTTGATTGGTCCCATTCAGGCCTGTTGGGGCCAACTTTGCAGCAACATAGCGGAACCCCAAATTTTTAACTTTAACATTCTAAAGTTATCCATTAGCAATATTAAAGTCCTATTTCAGCATTGTGGTGCTTAATTTGCTGTTATTGATCAACTTTTCTTTCACTTTATTGACACTTTATTGTTTTAATCAGTTTTCAATGTCGAGGGTCTGGCATTACGATCGTCATGTGCGATGGACTCACGATTTCTTCTGCAGCGTAAGTGTCACGCGAGAACGACTGTGGGCTGTTTTTCTTAGAATACCTATAATAACTGAAACCTTTCTAGGGTTTTTGCACCGTTGAATCAATTTTCAACGCAGAATTTAAAAGAAAACTCGTTGTTGCAAACTCAAATTCATTTTTAAAATTGTAGAAAATCGAAAACACGAGCAGAGGTTTACTCAAGGCGCCGTAGCTTTCACAAAAGTTAAGGAATGGCGATAGAATTTTGTTGGGAATGTTAATGACAGTTGTGGGAACCTGACAAAAAACAAAAAAAAAGAAAAAAACGACCCAAATCAGTTGACTTCCGAGAACTTCTTGATCAAGGTATGCTTACTATTTGAGGAGCTACAGTTGTTTGAACTTGAACTTGCTCTGTAAATAGATTTTTAAGAATATTTTTTTCGAATGATACAGGGTTTGGTTGAAAAGTAATGTCCTTCCACTGCAGGAAACATTTTTTAAACTCATCCGCCGGAATCGCGTTCAATTCGGCTGTCACCGTTTTTTGGATCGCCTCGATGGAGTCGAAACGCCTCCCCTTCAGCTGTTATTTCAGGCGCGGGAACAAGAAGATGTCCGGAGGGGACAGGTCTGAGCTATAGGGAGGGTGGGGAAGCACCAGAACTCCCATCTTGGCCAATGCAGAGGTGCAGAGGAAGGCGGTGTGCGTCGGCGCATTGTCGTGATGAAGGGTCCAGTTGTTGACGAGGCCGGGCCGAGCCCGAGCGACGCGGGTTTTCAGCCGAAAGAGCTCTTCTTTGTAAAATGCCGCGTTTACAGTGCTTCCTGGCGGTACAAACTCCTTATGCACGATGCCTCTAGAGTCGAAAAAGATGATCAGCATGGTTTTGATCTTGGATTTTTGCCACTGCAAAATCCTAATACACTTTTAAAACAGCTTTCACGTGCGGACTGCAGCTTTGACTGCACCGCTGTTGCCAGCGAACTGGGACCGGTTTTTAGTAGAAGGGAAGGTCCAACGATCATTTTTCCCGACCAGCCGATCAAACCCTGTAATCAAAATCACTTCAATGGATTCTTCAAGGAGTGGTATATAAAATTTAGAAATATTCGAAGAATTCTCTGTATTAATAAAAATTATTTTTTTTTTGGTATAGAATTTGTGCACACCAGGGTAAGTGCAAAAACAACTACCTCTCAGGCGCTGGCTTGCAACAGCGAATGGCGGTTACACAGTCGGCGAGTATGGCATATCGTGCCGTGAATGCTCCTAATAGCCCAGCGCATGCAACATTGCTGCTTTCATGTTGCAACATTGACTTATGATTCATGGTATCTTAACATGTCAAAAGTTTTTTGCTGTGGCTGCCATTACTGTTGTTTACTGCATGGCTCTGCTTGTTGCTAATTACATTTGAGCTGCTGGGAAGTGTTCCTCGATGCTACTGGCGCATACACACAGATGTTAACCAACACACACGCACATCCATGTACAGTCACTTTAGTGTGCTTGCTTGGCAAATTTGAGGCCGAACGTTTGTATCAACTTGTTGTTGTAGTTGTTATTAATGCCATCACTCACTGCAGATTGCAGTCAAACAAAATTCTCACGTGCATTTGCCATACGTGTCACGTGGGCTCACACATGCATATCTACACTTACTCGTACACCCACCGCCCATGTGTGCACATACGTGGCAAGCCCAATGTTGCAAGCCCAAAAGCTGCTGGTACGTGAGTGCTTCAAGGCATTCACTCACTCGCTAATATTTCAAATTTCTGTTTCACTTTGAGTTTTGGAATTTAATTTCAAAAATTGTGCGCTCATTTTTAATCACATTTTCGCGTGCAACAAAACAGCAAACCTTTGCCAACATAAAGCACTCACACATCCGCCCGGTATTGACTCATGCGAGTGCTCGTACTAATATTTATTTATTTACAAAGCGCACACACACACAAAGGCACTTTCGCCTCTGACATGCAGCTTCTTGTGTACCTCGGATTGAGCAAAGTAAATTCTGCTGCCAACATCACCGCGCGTAGCCACCTCAAGTGCCTGGTCTGAATGAAACTTTTAAAGCGCTGCTCTCACTTCGATCGTCGCTACTTTGCCGCCAGTATCGCTCGGCTGCACGCACGCTCGACTGCATTCAGTTCAAAGTTGATTTATCTTGACCCAGTTCGATTGATTTGTTTACGGATGCGAGTAAATTAGCATCGGCTTGCAATCGCTCTGCCTCCAGCCTCTCCAGCACCCTTGAGGCAGTCAGCTAGTCAAGCATCAAACCGAGCGCAAACAAGCAATTCGTTCACCTATTTGATGAACAGACGTCCGCCGTTCTGTTGCTCCGGCTGCTATAGCTGCTGCTACTCGAGATACTTTGGCATATGTTGTCGTGACCCAGAAACCAACTGGCCAATTGCCTGCTTTACCATAAAATCACTTCAAAAAGTAATCGTACATTGCGATTTTAAATCACATGCGAATTCATAATTGAAAGTACACTTCTGTTGTGCTGCAATTTTTTCTTTTTTTTTACATTTTTCTTTCATTTTCATAAAGCTGCCTGAGAGTGTCTGAAGGTGTGTATGCCTTTGATTGAAACTACGCGCATTTGTTGAAATGTATGCGAATTTGTGCTTAATGCCGTTCACGCATGTATTCGTGAACATAAAATCAGCTACTGATGAAATGCGCGAAATTGCTTTGCAATAAAGTTTAATTAATTCAAGAAATACTCGTCAATTGCAGCACTTGACTCAGTAATTTAATGCTGGTTGTCATAATACATAAAATGCAGGTGTGTATGAGCTGCACTTCCACATGCGCGTGTATGTGTGTATATGTGGAAGTAGGATTTTCCAGTCAAGTACTAATAACTGAGCTTGAGAACATAAATATGATGATTTAATGGTAATACAAAACAAAAATATTAATAAATAAATAAACAATTGGTGCCTACACTTCTTTTAGGTGTTTGGCCGAGCTCCTCCTCCTATTTATTGTGTGCCTCTTGATGTTGTTCTACAAACGGAGAGACTTACGGTTTTAAGCCTGCTCCAAATGGTAGGCATATTTCTTGAGGACATTTTTAATGGCAGATAAATACTCGGAGGTTTGCCATTGCCTGTTGACACTCTCGAATGCTGGTCACGCACCAACCCATTTGGCTGCGGCGGGCGCCTTGCAATTTTAGTTTGACAATATAATTATTCGAACCAGATCAATAGTCGAACTGTTTTTAGACAGTATTTTTTACATACGACGTAGATCATTTTTTCCAATAAAAAAAAAAAACTAGGATTCTTTTAGCAAGGAATCTAACAAATTGCGTGGTTTTGGAAATTTTGTTTAATAAAGGCGTTGAACTTTTACTTTACTTTTTCGTTGAGAAATATTTTCTGACCAAATGCCAGTAACTATCGCACTTACAATACCAAAGAAGGCCAATGCTTACTTACTTACTTACTTAGGTGGCCATAACAACCCGTTAACGAGTTACGGCCGACCTCACTAGCTCTCTCCGCGCGCGCCTTCTCCAATTCTGTACACCAAGCGAGTATAGGGTTTCCTCCACCTGGTCTTTCCACCGGAGCAATGGTCTTCCTCTGCGTCGGCTCCCTTGGACTTCGCCCTCGAACACCTACTTTGCTGAAGCTTCTTCATCCATACGCACGACATGCCCTAGCCAACGCAGGCGTTGGTTGGCGATGCGTTGAACTACATCAATGTCGGTGTGGAGCTCATACAGCTTGTGGTTCATTCTTGAACGGTAGTCTTCGTCAACGCGCACAGGACCGAAGATCTTACGAAGAAGTTTTCTCTCGAACACTGCTTCGCTTTGTGACACTACCCATGCCTCAGCGCCTCAAAGCAACACGAGTATAATGAGCGTCTTGCAAAGTGTCAGTTTGGTCATGCGAGAGACGGCTCGACTACTCAATTGCTTACTTAGCCCATAGTAACACCTATTAACAAGACTGATTCTCCGTTTGATCTCCGGGCTGATATCGTTGTTGCTGTTAACGGCGGTGCCAAGGTAAATAAATTCTGGCAGAACTTCTAAAGTATAGTTGTCCGCAATAACGTGCGTTCCTACACGCTTTGTGTTCCACGTTGGAGACAGCATATACTTCGTTTTACCCTCGTTCACCGTCAGACCCACTCGTGATGATTCCTTTTCGATAGCAGAAAACGCAGAGGTAGCTTACAGCGGCCGATAATGTCAATGTCATCGGCATACGCAAGGAGCTGGCCACATTCGTAGAAAATAGTGCCATTACTATGAATACCTGCTTTTCGGAGCACCCCTTCCATCACGAAGTTGAAGAGGTTACATGACAGTGGATCGCCTTGTCTGACACCTCGAATGGTACAGAATGGCTCGGAGAGGTTATTTCCTACCTTGACGGAGCTGGTTGTGTTGCTCAACGTCATTCTGCAAAGCCGTATGAACTTACCGAGCTCAGACATGGTGGCGTACAGGTAATCCCTTATCGGGCTATCGAACGCAGCTTTATAGTCGACAAAGAGATGATGGGTGTCGACTTGCTTTTCATGGGTCTTTTCCAGAATTTGGCGTAATTTGAAAATCTGGTCGATGGTGGACTTACCACGTCTGAAACCGCATTGACAAGGCCCGATCAGTGTGTTGGCAAACGGCTTAAGTCTTCCACATAGGACGCTAGACAGGACCGTGTAAGCGATAGTTAGAAGACTGATGCCCCGGTAGTTGGTGCAGATCGTCGGGACACACTTCTTCAGTACGGGAAAAAGGTCACTGAGATTCCAATCGTCGGGCATGCTTTCTGCTAGCAATATTTTGCAGATGAGCTGATGAATGCTCCCTATCAGCACATCGCCGCCAGTCTTGAACAATTCAGCGGGCAAGCCGTCAGCGCCAACCGCTTTGTTGTTCTTGAGCCGCTGAATGGCAACTCTGACTTCGTCATGACTAGGTGGCGGAACGTCCAAATTATCGTCGATTGGTGGTATCAGGTCATCTTCTACTGGGGCGGACTTGTGTGTGTCATCGCCAGGAAGTAAATTGCAGAAGTATTGAGCAATTGCAGAAGAAGACCAATGCTCCCTTAAGTATTTCTGCCGACATTTTGTTATGTAAACCGAAACGGGCCTCTAAGTATTTTGAATTGCTCTCAAAACTGTCTAGTTCGGTTTATACGAATATGCGTCATAGTATTGATAACTTAGCAAGATAAGGCCACTTAAATTGCCAGTAGGAGCAAATGTTTTTTTGTTCCTGAAAATACTTGATTTGGCATTGAATGTTTCAACAGGTGCACGAAAATGATTCAGTTTTCGAAAGATTTTAATGGAGCCCACACAGCAGAGTCCAGAATAAAATATGTAGCTTAACCGAATTGTTATTTTAAATTGTGTGATAAAAAAAGTTTGGTCGTTTCTCTCAGGAGGTTGACCTTCTGAGGTGAAGGAAAAACACAATAGGACGAAAGGGAAAGGGGTGGCGAGGGTTGAGTATTTGTGGACTATGAACGGTGGCTAGTTTGCGGTTGTGCTAGCCTATTCATGCTGCTGATGAAGTTCATCAGATTTTTGTTATCAAAGAAGTGAGAAAAGAAACGAGAACCAAGATGCTTGAGTCTTAGTCCCACGAGATGATTCCACCTCATCCTCCATACAGCTGACGCAAAAAGGACTCGAAGTAATTCCGAAACTCACGGCATGTATACCCCACGGATAGTGCCCCGTGAGGATGCCCACGAAATTTGAGAGGTGAGATTTTATCATCCTCAGAATATCCCTCGAACGCCTCCTATCCAAACGTGGCCAGAAGGACTTCGCGACCTTACACGTTCGTGTACTTGCCAAGCACTCGCTGAGTTGGTGCAAAGCCCATCCTTCCAGGAGTAGAACGCAAGTTGTCAAGGGGATCCCTATCCTCTGCTATGTAATAGGGACTCTGTCGTATACACAAATTGAACTATTTTATTTAAATCTGTTCAATTGCTGGCTTACATAATCGCATGTCTATGCCATAATCGCATCCGTGCTGCCGAGTTTGAAAGAAGCCTTCGCAAGTATTGAGATAGCAGCAAAATGTATGGGTTTAGAAATAAACGAAGCCAAAACTAAAGCGCTCGTTTTAACTACATCGGACTCTGTCAGACACAATGTGGGTCAAACACTAAAAATCGATGTCTATGGTTTCGAAGTAGTGAAGGAATTTAAATACCTTGGAGTAATCATTAATCATGACAACAAAATTTCGGCAGAAATCGGCCACAGAATCCTTATTTTCGCTGTGTCAACACCTAAAGAGTCGCCTCCTAGACAGAAAACCAAAGATTTCACTCCATCGCTCAAATATAATTTCCCTCTCGCTATACGGTAGTGAAACGTGGATACTTAGAGATGCAGATAAACAGAAGCTGCTGACATTCGAGAAAAGAGTTCTGCGAAAAAATTTTTGGCGCGATATGCGATAAAGGAGAGTGGCAGAACCGCTACAACCATGAACTCAAAAAACTAAATGCGCACCCATCTGTGATAACCGATGATAATCATGATCAACAGATTGAGATGGGCAGGTCCCATATTGCGGGCTAACACGGATTACCCACCTCAACAAATACTCTTCGGTAAACGCCACCGACAGATAAGAAGGGGCCGCCCACCGCTTAGATGGATTGACGGTGTAGAAGAAGACGCAGGCTTATTGGGATTTCGAGGATGGAGGATACAGTAACGAAACCGAGACAATTGGAGGCATATGCTATAGCAGGCGAATACCCGGCCAGGCTTGTCCAGCCAACAATGATAATGATGAGAATGTAATAATGTTTAAAGTGAATTTCAAGCGGGTTTTCCTAAGAATTACTTCACAACTGATACTTTGTCCAATCTGAATGGTATTGTTCGCATCAATTTTTCTGCAAAAAAAGATAATTTTGCGTTCTTTGTCGATTTCTCATGCGCCTTTTACACAGTTAGGCGTAATATCATCATTTTCATCATAAATTCCTAGAGTTCCAGTGTAGAATATAAGCCACAACGAATTTCTTCTATTCGGGTCTGTTTTGTGCCAATCTCTTAACTTCATTCCAGCTTAGTTGCTTGGCGCGAGTTTCTGACTCCAGCAGTCGTCTCCAGGTATTCGCTTGTCTTCCATGTCTGCGGCTTCCTTGGGAGTTCCAATCAATGGTGGTTCTTATAAAGCTACCATTTCCTGTGAGAAGAACGTGACCAATTCAGTCTCATTTTGTCTTTCGGATCTCTAATAGCTCTAATTGGCTACTGCTGGGTTCTGGCCCATAAGTCAGCATTGAAGATAATATTTGGTCAGAGCATTTTGGGATTTTTTCGAAGGCATCTATTTACAAAAACTTGTACGAGCTTGTGTTGCACTCCACGCTTCACAACCATAAAGTGAAGTAAAATAACTTTTTTTTGTTTTTGTATTTTTTTTGTTTTTTTGACACTGCAAGTAATTACATATAAACTAACGTGCAGTACAATTTTAGTAACATAAAAAGAATTTTGTGAAGAGATTTTCATAGTCCCTTCCTTATGTGAACAGTTTGATTCGATGGAGTCGTTGGGTTAGGCCTGAGGTGTTGAGGAGTTTGTTAGTTTCCTCAGTAACTTTACTTGGAGTTAAAAGTTCGCAGTTTTGTGCACCGTGAAATGTGCGATGCATTCCGAATTGCTTGTAGAGAGCCAAATGCCGCACGAGCTTTCTTTATTCGGCTTTTGATATCATCGCCCGAGCCTTCAAAGACCGACATAAGGCAGCCTAAATAGCAAAAAGATTGTTCTTACATATTCATCTTCGAGATCGAGAAATTTCTCGTAGTTCCTGGCTTTAGGTGGATGACTCTGGTTTTCTGGATCTTTCTCAACTTCTTCTCGCACTGCTTGAATCTTCGCTGCCTTGCCAAGATAGTTGTGGAATAAAATGCAGATGTCATCTGCATGGTCAATATCCGCTAGGCGCCCTTACAGCTCCCAGGTAATACTGCCTCCAGATGTCGAGGCGTTTTTCATGGCAACGTCCAAAACGATGTTAAAGAGAAGTGGCGCGTAATGTGTTTTTTTTTTTTTTAAATTGTTCAGCCATAGAATTGGAATTATACGTCTTATTTATTGCGACACCAACGAAGCACTTTTTGATCCTTTTCTCGTTAATCAAGTTTAAGTTAATCGTTAAGTAAAGTAGTTTACTAAGCCCTATCTGTTTTTCCTTGTATCTTAATAACCTAAGTGATATATTTGTAAAATATACTTACATATGTACGAGTATGTATGTGAGATTATCCTTCCACTTCTGACAGCATGGAAAGGAAAAGCCATGCGCCACCTCAGTAATAGTTACAATTACTAAGCGATGTGTTGAGCAAATGTGAATCTGCCACCTCAGTTATATGTCAGACACTGATTATACATATATATGATAGCTATAAACACATACATACACACAGATGTATATGCATGGATATTGCACAATCGCTATAAGCACTAAATCCATTCACTACTTCCTCGTACCTACGAGTAGACACAGCAATTAAGCCAACGGATATACCAAGAATTTGTATGTAAATATATTGCTTTTTCATATTTGATTTATTGTCACTTATTGGCTGCACAAGAATGTTTATGCATATGCAAGCGTGCATGCACTTATTCCACTCAGTGTAAACGATTTACCCAGTGTGCCCACAGGGGGACTTCACTCAAGCTAATTTGCTACTTCCTTTGCTATGTATTTTTAGCAGAGGCGCCAATGAAACTTCTGCTTTTGCATCTACTTCTGATTATTTTTCCTTTCGCCACTTCATTTCCTCTTCTCACCCTGCACCTCTTACCCATATATGCATATCCAAAAAGCTGCTATCAACTTATTGTCAATTTTCCATTTTCCCTTGAGTGCTAACATGAAATTTCTCCCATGAATTGTGTTTGAGTAAAATTGTTCATGATAAATGCAACTGTAATTGTTTATTATGCATGTATGGGTAGGTAGGTACTATGCATTAAGTATGAAAGTGTGTATGTGACATGCACACACGCACGCATACATTCACTTTTTCGAAGTGACAACACTAATTTGTTACAGTTATCTCACTTTTATCACTTTCGCAGCTGTGTTGTTGCTCTTCGTTATTGTTGCTTTAGTTCATCTGCACGTCTTTGTTGCTGTCTGTACTTAATTATTTTCTGTGGCAGCAAATGCTTGGTTTAAATGGGAAGAAGTAAAATGGTGCCATAAATTAAAATATAATTCAATGAAAATGTGGGTATGCGTGAAGGTGTGCATGTTTTTTAAAAGGCACTGTATGAATATCAGTTTATTATTATGCCACTACGAAAACAATAGAGATAAACAAATACAAATGCACAAATTAGGATATTAAGAGATTAGCAGTAATTATTAATGAATGAATTTAATTAAGTGAAATGGGATTAAAGTTTTCAAGTATGGCTTAGGGGGCAAGACTTACATTTTTTCGATTTTTTCTTTTCGAAAATTTATATGTATTTATGTTTATACTCGTTAAAATTTACAAAATTTCTGCGAAGAGGCATCATTCAGAAACCATCACTAACGCGGATTACAACATTTTTTTGCAGCATTGGAAAGCCACTGGCTCGTAGATGGTCTGTGTGCAGCACTCATTCTAACAAGGTGTTGCCACCTTTTTTTAAAATAAAAAATAAATTATTGAAAAATAGATATACTTTACCAAATACTTTCAGCAAATCCAAATAAAAAATAAAAAGAAAAAAATAAAAACTTATCACAAATTTCACTTGAATATTAAAACATGGATATCAATTGAAACTTCAATAAAAATGCACAAACTTTAGTAAAAATGTAATTTTTTCTAGTGTTGCCACATCGTTGATGTTGCGGAAATAGCATTTAAATTGTTTTTCAATTAAAATACGAGCACCTCTTAAAAGGCGTTTAAATAAGCTTTAATACGCAAATATTTGTTGGTTTGCTGGTGTTGCCACCAGAATTTTATTGAAAAAGAAAAACTTATCGCAAATTTCACTTCAATATTAAAACATGGGTATCAAATGAATCTTTAATAAAAATGCACAAACTTTAATAAAAATATAATTTTTCTAGTGTTGCCACATCGTTTATGTTTCGAAAATAGCACTTAAATTCTTCATCAATTAAAATACGAGTACCTGATGAAAGGCTTTTAAATAAGCCTGAATAAGCAAATATTTGTTGGTGTGCTGGTGTTGCCACCTACATCTTGTTGAAAAACAAGAACTTATCGCAAATTTCACTTCAATATTAAAACATGGGTATCAAATGAATCTTTAATAAAAATGCACAAACTTTAATAAAAATATAATTTTTCTAGTGTTGCCACATCGTTTATGTTTCGAAAATAGCACTTAAATTCTTCATCAATTAAAATACGAGTACCTGATGAAAGGCTTTTAAATAAGCCTGAATAGGCAAATATTTGTTGGTGTGCTGGTGTTGCCACCTACATCTTATTGAAAAACAAAAACTTATCTCAAATTTCACTTGAATATTAAAACTTCGGTATCAAATGAAACTTTAATAAAAATGCACAAATTAAAAAAAAAATGTAAATATTTCTAGTGTTGCCACATCGCTGATGTTGCGGAAATAGCATTTAAATTCTGCATCAAATAAAATACGAGCACCTGATGAAGGTCGTTTAAATAAGCTTTAATAATAAAATATTTGTAGGTTTGCTGGTGTTGCCACCTGAATTTTATTGAAAAATGAAAACTTATCACAAATTTTACTTGAATATTAAAACTGGGCTATCAAATTAAACTTTAATAAAAATGTACAAACTTTAATAAAAATGTAATTTTTGTTATAGATAGTGTTGCCACATCGTTGATGTTTCGAAAATAGCACTTAAATTCTTCATCAATTAAAATACGAGCACCTGATGAAAGGCGTTTAAATAAGCTTTAATAAGCAAATATTTCTTGGTTTGCTGGTGTTGCCACCTATTTTGTTGTTGTTGTTAATTAAGAAATTGATTAAAAAATATATAAATTGGAAAGAAACAAATATATTTACCATTTCAATAATATTAATACAAGGCAATGCTGTCTCTTTTTAAAGAAAAGCTAGGCATAAAAAAAACATAATTAGAGGGTAGAGTTCCCCATCAAGCTCAAATTTAGGCTACCGGCTCCAAAGCATAGGCAGCGCAATTAAAGAAGAATTGTATTGGTTGCTTACCCCTGCAATTACTGTAAGGGAAGTAAATATCTGCTCCGACAGCCAGGCGGGAATTGGTGTTTTGGGCTCGTTGTTTATGCGTTCAAAATCAGTCGAGCATTACCTAACTTATCTCTTGACTGCCGCCGAATACTTCGATATTAGGGTAATTTGGGTGCCCGGTTAAAGTGGCATAGAGGGAAACTGCTCGATGGCATTTCTAAAGCTAGAAGAAGCCACAGCTCTCAAATTTATTGGGTGTGCTTACCGAGCATTGTCTGTTAGGTATCCATGCGGTGAGAGTTGGGATTGCTTCAAATCCTTTTTGCAGAAGCTGTTTGGAGCTTGGTAAATAAGGCGGGGCATCTCCCCTACAGACAGACGAGTTTGCCTAGTTTCGAAACCATTTATGGTTGAGATGGAATTTGGTAGTAATGGCACCGATGCCTTTTATATCAGTGCTTTAATAATGATGAAAAGGAGACGGAATTAATAAAGAAGGCGTGACATCTCCCATGCAAACAAATTTTTAAATATTTCATGATTTCGATATTGCCAAAACGTGATCGGCAATCGTTAAAGGGAGGATAACAAACGAAAAGTAAGTACTGAAAAAATATAGTCCAACAATATTTAGTTTCGACTTGCACACTAATATCACGGGTTTTCCAAATTTCATGACATAATTTTTTTTTTTCTGCGGCAGCGACGCGCCGTGTAATAGTTTAAAATACAAATTTTCTGACAGTTTGACAATTCATGCCATTTATATGACATACTTGCACTTACATATATACGTATGCCGCCGCTTCCACTAAAAACCAACAATAACAATAATATTTACCCATAACTTCACGCTATCACTGCTTTCTGCCTTCAATCAGTCGTTCTGATAGTCATTTATTTTGGACAGTTTCCAATTTTATTTTCTCGCCAGTTTCAATTTATGTTTCCATCTCTCCACCTGCGTGCTCGTCTCTCCACTCTACACTCTACACTTGCACTTTATCAATTTCATTTTAATCAAATTAATTGCACTTAAATTGAATGCATGCGGCGGTTTGTGTGACATTTTCTTCTTCTGCTTCACGATTTTTATTTGCTGCTGTTTTTTATGTGCGATTTCCTGTGATACGTTTGCGTTCGTGTGCTTGAGTGTATTCGAATAAAAATTGAATGGAGTCACCCGCACGCATTTCCTTTTAATTCAGACTATATTTGTTTATACGTACAGACATACAACTAACCGAGTAGCAGTACTTTCAATCTGCGTTGCCTGCCTCAACAATTCAGGTCAGTAGGCAAGCAGGTGGTTGAAAATTTTCCAGCAGATAACCGGGTATAATCGGTATATATGTAATAATAAATATATTTCTTTAATTTCAATAATACAATTCTTGTTGCTCCAATAACTACTGTATCGAAATTTTGCATTTGCCCAACAACAGAGAAGAGCAGACGCACAAGCAAAAACTACGTTCGTCGGTGGGCAGGCGTGCATAGTTGTAGGCGCTTGCTGTACGGCAGGTGTTGCACTACACTCAAACACAGGCCCACCCATACGCACTCCTATAGATGCAAAGTGGAAGTTTGCAATTTAAAACTGACAGTCATTTCATTTTATGTAAATTGTTGAATTCGTAATGTTTTTCAGTAATTTATTTTTACTTCGTAGCTGTAGTTTGTGAGAAAAAAGGGAATTATCGCAACAAGCAACCTTAAATGGGTCACAGGGAAAATTTATGTAAACACCACAACTTTTGAGTATTTTTATTAAAAGGCAAATGGAATTCATTCCGTGATTGCTGGCAGAAAAAGTGGACATAAGTACGGAAGTAATCATAACAAACAGCAAAGGGGAAATAAAAATATAACAAATATGATAGTATTTCTGAAAAAGTAAATAATATATTATTTATTTACTTTTTTTAAACAATTTTTGTAAAATTAAAAAAAATATTTAAATTTTTTTATATTCAGGAGAGTAAAATACTTTATTTTCCGAAGAAGATTTGTATATGCTAAGCTCTTATGCACAAAATAAATTCGCGAGCTAAAATACTTGGAGCAGAATAAATAACTCATGCGAATTGCAATATAACACTCATGAATCGATTACGTTAAGCTTATGGCCGACCAGCACCGCTCGCTAAACTTGTGAGTGAAAAAAGTTTGATGAAAATAAATGGCACTCTCGCAACTAAAATACAACAAAACTTGTGGGTCAAATATGTTAAACTCTCTAGCGGCTGCTGATTAGAAAATAAAAATTTTTACATGAAATGTAAAAGAAGCATTTTTCAGCTATCAAGAGAGTTATTTGCATTTTCTTGCTATGCTACAGAGAGGAGTACCGTTGATTTAAGTTGGTACAGTTAAGGTACGATTCTTCAGCTTTGGATTTAATTAACGCCCCTCCTAAAGGAATGTTTTGAGTCTGACATTGTGAAAACCATTTAAACAAACAGTGCTCAATGTCTCCATGGTCAGCAGCCCGTATTCTTTCCATCTTTAATGCCTTGGTGTTGCAAGTAATCTCCCTATTTTTTTAAATTGTTGAAAGACTACTCGGCGAAATATATTAAATTGTTAAGCAATTTCTTGCTTCGATTTATCAGCTTGATCAACGGTATCAATTATTAATTTTTTCTCGCGAATAGAAATTTAATTACGTTTTAATGAACTCATTTTGGCAAAAGTCAAGGCACGAGTGACTACAATTCACACATTTTTGTGTACACGTAACATAATTACGGGACTTTTGCTTATTTTGCTTTGTTCTCACTTTGTTATGCTGAGGTTTGGGATAAAGGAACTTTAAAAAATTTGATTTTGCCTTATTTTATTTTCATTGTATAGAGGTGTTCGAAAAATTGCTTTGCTATATAGAGACTTTCAGACTTAGAAATTCTTTGTTATAACTATAGAGCATTTTTGTATGAAAAACTTCGTAAAAGCGAGGTTTTTTCAAGGGACTTAAAGAAAAATTGGTTATGTTGAAGTTCGAAGTTCGTTATATCGAAGTTTCACTGTATATAAATAAATAAAAATTTTAATAAAAGAAAAAACATTTTTATATAAAAAATAGCTTTTTTTCTAAAATGTATAAAGAAACAAAGTTAAATAAAAAGAAAAAATAAAAAATTTTTTGCAAATTAAAGAAAAAATATGTTTATATACAAAAAATAATAATATATTATCTTTTTTTATTTATAAATAAAAAACAAAAACTTAAAGAAAATATTTAAAAAAAAAGTATTTAAAAAGAAATAAACTATAAATAAATATATAAAAAATTAAATAGAAACAATAAAAAATATTAATAACTTTTATTTTGAAATTTATAAAAAACAAAAAAACATTTTTATATATAAAAAATAATAATTTTTCTTCTAAAATTTATAAACAAGAAACAAAACATTAAAGAAAATAATTAAAAACAAAGTGAAAAAAAATAAATAAAAAAGAAATAAAATATATAAATAAAAAAATTTAAATAGAAAAAAAAAACATAAAAAAATGCTTTGAAATTTATAAAAAAAACATTTTTATATAAAAAAATAATAATCTTTCTTTTTAAATTTATAAATAAAAAATAAAAATGTACCCACTCAGATGTGGTTCGATCCTCTTAACGAGATAAGTGTTCAGAATTCTGTCCAAGTTATCTGGCTACCGGGACACAGTGGATTTGAAGCTAATGAGCTCGCGAGAGCTGGAGCTGAGCAATCAAATGTTAGTAACTTACCCATAATCCACATTCCGCTCTCAACATGTAAAATGCTCATTGATCGAGAATTTCACAGCATTGCTGATCGGAGGTGGCGAGTGGAAACTACTTGCGTTACGACCAGACAAATCTGGCCATCCTACAATCTGAAACAGACAAAAACCCTTATAAGTTTTTCGAAACACGAACTAAGGCATATAATATCTCTTATCACCAGCCACTGCCTTTTGGGCACTCTCGCACGTCGGTTTGGGGTTCCTCAAAATGACCTGTGCAGATACTGCGAGGACGAAGATGAGGAAGTATCGAGCAGACATTTGCTGTGCAGTTATCCCGGTCTAGCCAGAAGTCGACTCGCTCTTCTAGGCTCTCCAACAATTGACAATCTTTCAGTACTCTCGAACCTGAAAATCGAATCCCTCATCAAATTCTCGAAACGAATTAATATCTTTGACCAAAATCTACAATAAAAATCTCGGTTAGGTGGGGAAATCATTTAACATAATGAGCTATAGGGCAACACAACGGACCCAACTTGCGGTCTATGTGGCACTCCATTGCGGGGTCACCCTTAAACCAACCAACGAACCAAAGAAAATAATTAATTACAAATTGAAAAAAATTATTTAAAAAGAAATAAAATATATAAACGAAAAAATGAAATAGAAGAAACAACAATAAAAAAATATTAATAACTTTTTTTTTGAAATTTTTAAAACAAAAAAAAAACATTTTTATATAAAAAAATAAAAAATTTTTCTTCTAAAATTTATAAATAAGAAAAAAAAAATTTAAGAAAATAATTAAAAAAGAATTTAAAAAAATGAAATAAAAAAGAAATAAAATATTTAAATAAAAAACGTTTAAATAGTAGAAAAAACACAAAAAAAAATAGTAACTTTTATTTTGAAATTTATAAAAAACAAAAAAAATATTTATATACCTATAAAAAATAATAATATTTCTTCTAAAATTTATAAATAAGAAACAAAAAATTAAAGAAAATAATTAAAAACAAATTAAAAAAGATTAAATAAAAAAAATTTAAATAGAAAAAAAAAACATAAAAAAATATTTTGAAATTGATAGAAAAAAGCGTTTTTATATAAAAAAATAATAATTTTTCTTTTAAAATTTAGAAATAAAAAAAAATTTAAATAAATTAAATAAAAAAGAAATAAAATATTTAAGTAAATAGAAATTTAAATACAAGAAAAAACCTATACATATATACATATAAACATATATACACATAAATAACTTTTTTCTAAAATTTATGAAGAAAAAAATATTAAATAAAAAATTTATTGTAAATAAAAGGAAAAATATTTTTAAATATAAAAAACAATAATTTTTCTTTTAAAATTTATAAATATATTAAAAAACAAAAAATTTAAGAAAATAATTAAAAACAAATTAAAAAAAATTTAATAAAATTATATTAAATAAAATATATAAATAAACGAAAAAGTTTAAATAGAAGAAAAGGTATTAAAAAAAATAATAATAACTTTATTTTGAAATTAATAAGAAAAAACTTTTTTATATAAAAAATAATAATTTTTCTTCTAAAATTTTTAAATAAGAAAAAAACATTTAAGAAAATAATTAGAAAACAAATTAGAAAAAGGTAAATAAAAAGAAATAAAATGTACAAATAAAAAAGTTTAGAATAAATAAAAACGTTTTCATATAACAAAATTTAATATTAAAAATTGATGTTATAAAGTTTTTTCGTGTATTTCAAATTTTTTATTTATACATTTTTTTCTTTTATTTAAGACTTTTTTTTAACTTAAAAAAAAATTATGGATTTTAAACCATACAACTCAAATATTCACACATTCTACTAGATTTAAAAAAAATGCCAAAATATTTTCAAATTTTTAAGTCAGTGGTTTTAAAAAACTTCTGGGTATGCAGTGTTATAGCCCATTCAATTTTGGTGAAATATGTATTATGCTAGTCTAAGGTAGCTTAAATTTCGCGTTGATTTTTAATATTTTTTCATTGACGGAGTTAGGCATTTTCTTCCACATGCAAAATGTCGCTGTGCTAATATTGTGAGCTGTTCTGTATGCCACGAATACTTTGTATGGCTGCACGTTGCCATGTAAACAACAATATCCGAAAGTAAACAAGAATTGCGTAGTTAGTTTTCCAATACCCACAGACTGTTACAAAATTCCAAATGTAAGGGATATTTGCGATTTAATGAGCTAATGAGGAGTGTTGAAGGTGTGCGTATGCGCTTTTAGGGATATGAGACGTACGTATACAGATTCATTTTCGTGCATTATAGCTCAGGCGTTGTTGCAGCAGAACTGCAGCAATCGGCAGTCGGCGCTCTGCATTTTATCTCGTTAAATTATTTTCGCAATAAACAGTTTCGTAAGTGTGTGCGATTGACTAACTTTCAGAGTATTCGTTTATAATATTTATCTCGT
This sequence comes from Anastrepha ludens, assembly GCF_028408465.1. NCBI lineage: Eukaryota > Metazoa > Arthropoda > Insecta > Diptera > Tephritidae > Anastrepha > Anastrepha ludens. The sequence goes on along the minus strand of NC_071499.1, from coordinate 48,291,905 downwards.
TTTCCTGTATATAAATATACGTACATATGTGTGTGCGCATGCATCTTTTTTTGGTCTCATATCGACTGTCAATCGTGAAATTTAATTTAATAAAAATTTACTATGTTGCTTGTTATCGCCAGAGCCATGCGCTCGGCCCAATTTCACAAGCGCTCGCATTCACTGCACTGTGGGCCAAAAGCTCCTCACAAGTGGCGAAAATCTGAAAACATTGGGTCGATTATCGAGCTATTGCATCTATTTTTAATACGGCATCAAATTCGGAAGTAGCTTTGGAATCGCAGTCGATATAGAAGCACTCAACTCCGTACAAAACTGCAAAATTATGTTAAGGAATTAGAATACGAGCACTACAAACTATTTTTTATCACCCTCTAGAAAAGATTACAAAATATTCGTTAGAGTAGTGATGGCACACTGGCGCACCCTACATTACGCAGCCAAAATGGAATTAGTGCAGAACGATGCGTGCAATACCAGAAAGGAAGCGAATGCTAGGGGTACTTTGGAACACCTTTGCCAATACCCTGTTCTTTGTAGGACTCGACAAATGCGCCTAGGATCGGCATATTTTTCATCCTTGAAGGATATTGTTGACAAAAGGCTGAACGGCTTGTTAAAACTCGTGAAAACGTGCATTAAGAATTACATAAAATAATATCTTCAACTCCAAATACGTATCTAGTAGTAGTAACACAATGGACCCTAAAGGTCTACGTGAGATCTTTTTACAGATCAGGCAGCTCTACCGGACTTACCTAAATTTCACTGATTTATATTAATTTTTACTCGAGTCAGCTTGCATACACACAGACTCACCGGCAGACGTACAGTCCTAGCCAAATCGACTCCTCTTCCCATATCTATAATTACCTCTATTCCTTTCAGCCGTTGAGCGAACAAAACTGTAATATTCTTGGGCACAAGTACGCGGGTAAAATAAAAAATAATAATGTTTTATTAAGCCAAATTTCTAAAAATAAAAAAATGAAAATTAACAATAGAAAATCTAAAAAATTTCAAAAAAAAAATTAAAAAATACAAATTAAAAATAAAAATAAACGCCTTAACATTATTTTTTCGGTTCTGAGGACGTATCACTAAATGTTTATGAGCTTAAGGAACCTAGAAAAAAATTGAAAAAAGTAAATAGAAAAAAAAAACCAAAAAATATAAAACTTTATAACAATGAAAAAATAAAGAAATTACGCGGATAAAATAAAAAAATTTTTTTCTTTAAATTTATAAAAATTAAAAAAAAAATTAAGAATAAAAAATTGTAAAAAATAACAAAAAAAAATTAAAAAAGCGAAAATAAACATGAATAAGTAAGAGACTACGCGGATAAAATAAAATAAAAATTGTAAAAAAAAAATTATAAAAATTAAAAAAAATTACCAATAAAGGATTGCAAAAATTAAAAAAAAATTAGAAAAGTATAAATAAACAATAAACGCTTAAAAATTATTTTTGGTGGATTCTGAACACCAGTGAGAAGATGATTTTGAGCTTACTGATATGAAGGGTGAAATTAAGTATCTACGAATGTATAAAAAATATAAAAAAATTAAATAATAAAAAGCAAAAAAAAAAAAAAACAAAAAATATTTAAACTTATAAAAATTAAAAAATTTAATGAAAGAAATTAAAAATAAAATTAAAAAAATGTATACAAATTAAAAATTAAAAAAAAAATTATAAAAAATGCAAAAAAATAGTAGAAGAGCCCAAGACTGCAATCCGCTAGTGATGTACCTAGGAGCTTTCATGTGTCATAGATAAACTACAGGCGCTACAAGAAAAATAAAACTGTCTTCGGATTTTTATTTAGCCCATATTTAGTAAGCACGCTAAAGCAAACCTTTGGAGCTGACTCTAAAATGCTGCCATAAACGATATGAATTGCTTACAGTGTAGATTCTAAGATATTAATGGTATTTCAATAGCGTAGTTATAGAGGTTAATATAATATTTATTTGGCACAATGTAAAGGGCTACAAAATTTTAATAATAAATATTAATAATAATAATTATAACTTTCACATAACTTAATGTAAGTTTCTATGCTCAGTTCAAGGTTAAAATTACTAGAATTTAAAAAATAGGCACCCCTTTTTGAAGAGAAGGAGGCTATACAAAGCTTACAGTTACTTTTGTAGTTCAAATAAAATGATTATACGAAAACAAACAAAAATAAAAAAAAAACAAAAAAAGGGACATTTTTTCCCACGAATTGCGCATATCAACCAGCAACTAAACATTACATCAATTTACTTGAAACTAGCGCATCAAATACTTTTTTTATATACAGGGTTGCCAATATTCGACGGACCCATCTGGCAACCCTGTAGCATTTGACAGAGACGTCAGATCGCTTAATGACATACCGCGTTGGAAGCGTCAGTCCAAGCAGATTTTTACCATGGAACAGTACACGCCACGCGAGCGCTCCCAAATTGTTGAAATTTACATTCAACAAAAGAAGTCAATTGTGAAAACTCAACGTGCGTATAAAAAATTAAATAATGTGAAAAGTGCGCCTTCTAAGAACACCATTAAACGTTTGTATGAAAGGTTTTCGACTGCTGATGCTTTTTCTAATCCAAAGAGGCCAAATCAAAACCGACCAAGGCGTCGCCAAGGACATCCCAAAATCGCCGTTCTCAGCAGTTGGGCATTGCTCGGAGCACTTTACAACGAATTATCCGCATTGATTTGCATTTATTCCCGTATAAAATTCAATTGACGCAAAGATTGTTGCCTGCGGACAAGCCTCGTCGATTGGAATGGGCCCAAAGAGTCATCGAAATCCGTTGGGTCCGTCGCATATGGGGAAACCTGTACAATAAGATAATCTAGTCCACCCAACTAATTTCAGAATTTTATTCTGGTAAATTGTCGCCACTTTTGCATTTTCGTGCACTGTAACTGACATCTTTCCCGCTACTTACCTGCAGCCACTTACCGCATGTTCGACAGACTGTTTATCCTGCCTGCTGGTCGCATGCATTCCATTTGAGTTATTTATTTATTTGAGGGCTACGTTTTTGGTTTGTTTGCCTTATTACTTTTTGTTTTTTTTTTTTGTGTTTATGGAGTGTTTGCCAGTCAGCTTCAGCTTTTGCTGTCATTCGGTCTGCCGGTTGGGTAATTCGTTGGCCAGCTGGACTGTTATTCGGTTGCTGTTAATTTAAAAGCATACCCTGCAAGCATACGTGTGTGTGTTGGGAATGCATGTGAACATATGTAGTTGTATATGTGTATATGTATAGGGTTGCGTTGGCATATCCCTGTGGTGAAATGGATTAGTTGGAAACTACTTCATTACTGTTATGAGTCGCACAACCAATTACGCATGTCCGTTAAGTTGGCCCCGCCATTTTTGAATTTCGTGTTTATTGAAATTGTGCTGCAATGTGCTATTCTTGTGCCGTATTGTGCCGCCAAAAGAAATTTTATATCTATTTTTTTTCTATTATTTTTTCAATTTTTAAATTATCAACCGTTAAGCTGGCCCCGCCATTTTCTCCGATCTGGAAAAATTAAGAAGCACTGAGTTCTGTTCGACTTGTGCTGTTTTGTGCCACTTTTTGTTTTCTCGTAATTGCCAAAATAACAGTGAAAAATTTTTTTTTTGTTTTTTCGAAACACACAAAAATTTTTTTTTGCGAAAAAATTACTTGTGCTGTATTGTGCTATGCCTGTGTAATATTTTTGCCCTCTAGCGTTTTTTTCTGAGGCGATAAATTTATGGAGAAAACTTAAAAAAATAATGTGTCACGTCTCAGTTTTGTTCACTACCCGGTATATTTGTGTATTATATGGCGCGCCTGAAAGTTTACACTTCAAAACAAAACACTAACACTACAGATTTAGCACACATACGGCAGTGTTTTTTTTCCAAAAGGAAACCTACGCTATCAAGATGACACAAGCATACACAGTCTTCATCTATACTTGGACATCTTGGAGGGGCATGTACTCTTTTGTTTCGAACTGTATCAAACGAGCAGTCCAAGTGAGTGGACGTGCGTCAATAGTTTTCTGTTTTGTGCACCGTTATATCGGTGAAATTATAAAATTGGATAACAAATTAACATCACAATCTTAAAAATAAAACGCGTTCTTTTCTTTGGTAAGTAGTTTCCTCATTTATATCTCATTATAGCTCACTGAATTGAAAGTGCAAAAAACTTTATTCGATGAGCTATAAAATTGTATGCAATGTTTCGTCATCTGAACTCCAGCTGTAAGTCTACGTAGAATTGCACTATCAACATAAAACATACGGCATTTTCTTCGTTTTTTTTAGTAAATGAAAGACTCACACTTTTAAATTTTAGCAAAAATTAATTTAATGTACTAAAAAGCCTTTATAATGTCAGAAATGTGTCTCTGTATATATTGTGTCTGTGAATGTGTGTCTATATATACGTGTGGCAACTTGCTTTTTCCCGCACAGGAAAACGGTACTTTTAACATGACGATGTCCTACGAGATGCCAATTGTTAGATTTCGGTCAGAATTAAACCAGTCTCATACTAGTTCCAAAGAGACAAAAAAAAGAAATTTTCCAATCATGAAGCAAAATCGATAATTTGAGATTAAAAAGGGCAAATATTATTTTTTTTTACATATATGTATAAATTCGTGAATATGTAAATACAACAAAAAGGCTTTTGATATAGTATTGTTTTGTTGTTATAATTTTTATTATTCCTTGAAAATATATAATATTAAGTTAATACTTTTTCTTACTCTCTGCTAAAATGGTATACAGTTCAGTGACTCCTGTTTTATTTTTAATTAGATTCTTATATTTAGAAATAACTTCCTCTTAATAGTTTGCTTATGTTAAAGTATATTCTGCATGACCACACCTGTTGACGTCCAAAGAAAAAAAGGAAAGTTTATTTTAGCTAACATAAGTTAGCTGCGGTTCAATATTAAACCTCGCTCACATTTTACAACATCTCGTTCAGAGGAGATAATTTTATCATATGTTGTGACATGAACATTCCCGGGCCCAAGGACGACAGTACTTCACTAAACGGAGAAATTAGAATTGTTTCCAGCAGAGCCGTTGGAGGTAATTGGTTTATCGCCAGGTTGAATGGCTGTGCCCCGACTCACAGCCGTATCGCTCCTGCCTTCAACAATCTTATCTTCCGTTAATTTGGAAGGGTCCACGTTAGGTAGAAAACAAATTTTACGAATAGGTCTCTTGAAAAAATTTCCTTTACATTTCAAAGTGACTACCCGGGTTAGTCCATCAGGTCCTGGATGTATTTCAACTATGCGCGCTAAAGGCCACCTGCCAGGTGGACATCTTTCGTCATACATCAGAACTAGGTCGCCGATTTTAGCATTGATACGAGTAGTGGTCCATTTCGGACGGCTTTGTAGTCGACTGAGATACTCCGAATACCAGCGACGCCAAAAGTGTTGTTTTAAGCGTTCAACCATACGCCACCGACTTAATCCAGAAGTAGCGAAATCAAGTAAGTTTTCATCAGGAATATTAAGAGTTGGTTCTCCAATTAAAAAATGTCCTGGTGTAAGTGCGTCGCAGTTTTCCTCATCTTCATTGAGCGGACAAAGAGGACGCGAATTCAGGCAAGCTTCTATTTGATATAAAAGTGTAGTCAACTCTTCGAAATTCAAAACGCGGTCTTGCAAGACACGCTTAAGGTGAAATTTTGTGGATTTTACCCCAGCTTCCCATAAACCACCGAAGTATGGAGAGGCTGGCGGAATAAAATTCCAAGTTGTGCCTTCGCTAGCAAACCATGCTCTGATGTCTTCCGGTATTGATGCTGTGTTGCGCTGATGCATGGTTTGCAGTACACTGCTGGCACCAACGAAGTTTGTCCCACAATCTGAGTATAGTTGCGTACATTTTCCTCTACGTGAAATGAAGCGCCGAAAAGCTGCGATAAAGGCCTCAGTAGATAAACTGGAGACACATTCGAAGTGGACTGCCTTTGATACCATACACAGGAATATACAAATATACCCCTTTGATGTTTTAGCATTACGAAGAGCCGATTGGCGTACATCAATTGGACCAGCAAAATCGACGCCGCTATGTAAGAATGGTCGCGCTGGAGTCAATCGAATCGCTGGAATTTGTCCCATAAGTTGTTCTGCTACTTTCGCTGTATATCTAAAGCATACCAAACAACGCTTTAATACAGTTTCCGCAATTCTACGCGCATTTGGTATCCAATAATTTCGCCTAATGAAAGTTATCATTAGTTGTATGCCCCCATGTAACGTTCTTGTATGTGCGTCTGTAAATAAAAGTAGAGTTAGAGGGTTTTTCTTAGATAACAACAAGGGATGTTTCATATTCTCAGGTATATCAGCGAGTTGTAACCTTCCTCCTACGCGTAGAAATCCTTCTCCACAAATGAAAGGGTTCAGTTTCTTGATCGGATTGCTCCTCTGTAGCTCACCTGTTTGTAACAATTGCTTTATTTCTTCATGATATTCGTAGCGTTGGGACAAATATAGCAGACGATTGAATGCCGATTTCAACTCTGCGGCTGTTAGGTTTCCAAAGCGCCGAGGTTGAGAAGTTGCATTGTAACAAAAACGAAAAATATAGGCTGTCACAGAAATTGTTTTACCTAAAGTAGAAAATTTGTATAAAATGTGTGGATAACTTGATGAATTGATATGCAAGATGTTGACCACATTTCGTTTTTCAAGGGTGGTCTCCTTCCTATAGTCAATATCACATGGCCATGCACTCTCGTTTTGAAGTAGCCACTCAGGGCCATGCCACCAGAGAGGATGAATTGATAAATTGTCTGGTAGAATGCCTTTCGTTGCACAATCTGCGGGGTTGTCGGATGTAGGAATATATCGCCACTGGCTGACGTTTGTAAGACGCTGAATCTCTGCTACGCGGTTTGCTACAAACACTGTCCAACGAATCGGCTCCGCTCTAATCCACGCTAAAACTGTCGTACTATCGCTCCATAAAGTAATATTTTCAACACACTCCTGCAAAGATTTCACTACCTTATCTACCAGTTGGGCAAGTAAATGAGATGCGCAGAGCTCCAGCTTAGGTATTGTGAGTAATTTTACGGGAGCCACCCTTGTCTTACTCTGAAGCAGTTGCACAACTACTTCTCCATTTTCCATAATTGTTCTCGAGTAAACCACGGCTGCATAAGCAACTTGCGATGCATCACAAAAACCATGTAAACAGCATCGCCTTGATTTTGAAGTGCCTATAAACCTGTCAATTTTAATATTTTCTAAACAAGGAAGCGCTTTGCGATACTCGAGCCATTCGCTTTTTATACAATTAGGAAGCTCATCATCCCAACTAATACCAAGACGCCACAACTTTTGAAACATAATTTTAGCTATTATGGTTGTTGGTGCTAACCATCCAAGGGGGTCAAATAATTTTGACGCATCAGATAATAAACTTCGTTTGGTAGTTTTATCAGGTATCGGGAAAGAAACAACGAACGAAAAGTAGTCACCCACTGGATGCCATTGTAATCCTAAAGATTTAATGAAATCTGCATCACTAAGTGATACTGCAGTAGAAAATTCTTTCATTTCTTTAGGGATTGATTGAAGAAGATCAGCGCAATTTGAAGACCATTTCCTCAAACAAAATCCTCCAGCCTTTAGTAGTGCACACAATTCTTGTTGCAGATGAAAAGCCTCGGAAAGACTGTCTGCCCCTGTTATAACGTCATCGACATAAATGTCGCGTAACAATACTTCTGAAGCTAGTGCGTAGGTATCAGACTCATCCTTTGCAAGCTGTTGTAATGTCCTGATAGAAAGAAAGGGAGCGGAAGTTGTACCATAGGTTACAGTTTTTAATTTATATATTTTTATAGGATCCTTTACAGATTCTCTCCAGAGAATATTTTGAAAACGTTGGTGATCAGGGTTTACAACAATTTGCCTAAACATTTTTTCTATGTCAGAGCACATAGCTATTTTATGCCTACGCCAACGAAGTATTATTTCGTGTAAATCGGAATGTAATACAGGTCCGGTCACCAGTTCCTCGTTAAGTGATCGATTATTTTGGTACTTACTCGAACCATCAAATACAACGCGCAGCTTTGTGGTTGTGCTACTAAGCTTTTCTACGCCATGGTGTGGCAAATAATATGAAAGCGGAGTAAGATTTTTGGGGTATTCTCCAACCAACTCCATATGCCCTAAATCTTGATACTCTCTCATAAACTTTAGGTAAGCAATTTGGAAGTTTGGGTTTCTGGCAAACACCCGCTCCATATCCTTTAGTCTAATTAGAGCACCTAAATGAGAATTATGAAGCTCTGGTACTGGTTTCCCATTAAGCTCAGCTCGGAAAGGAAGCGATACAATATATCGACCCGTGTTATCCCTTAAGTGTGTAGAAATGAAGTGTTGTTCAGTGGCTATATCTTCAGCAGATTGCGGTCTTATGTTTGGCAATTCTTCTTGCTCCCAAAAACGCTTAAGCTGATCATCTATATGACAAAGATGTGTATTTATTGTTTTAATATTAACCGATGTTGACATTGGTCCGGAGATAACCCATCCAAAATGAGTATTTTGGTAAATAAGTCCACTATCAGTTTTTATTTGAGCGTCTTTCATTAGAAAACCATATACATCAGCGCCCAAGATAAGATCTATGGAACGTGATTTGAAATATTCAGGATCCGCTAGAGGAATATTTGAAATATCAGAACTAAGCTGTAATGGAATAAAACTCTGTTGTGGCAGATATGAACGAAACTTGGGTAAGACATATGCCTTTGCATGTAGTGTATAATCGTATTCTACGCAGGAATACAGTTTAAGATACGCTAATTTCTTTACACAATTTTTCTGCTGCGTGTTTACCCCACGCACTTGTAAAGAAGTGGAACGGCATGGTAATTTATATAATTGTATAAATTGCTCTGTAACGAATGTGCCTTGAGATCCTTGATCTAATAAGGCTCGTGCGGATACAGCACCATTAGGCGTGTCGATTTTTAAAATAATAGTTGCAAGTAGAACTTCACGTTTGCACTCCTGCGAAGAGAAAGGAGCAGTTACATGGAGCCCTTGTATCTGCTTAGTACGAGATGGAGTGACTGACTCAGCAGGTTGTGAGTCTGAAAAAACTTCATGTAATAAAGTATGATGTTTGCGATTACATACGCTGCACGTATGATTAGAAGTGCAATCGCTTGCCGAATGTCCAGGAAAAAGACAGTTGCGACATAGCGAATTACGAGTAACAAATTGTTTTCTTTCTGTGGGCGAATAAGCCCTAAATACCCAGCACTTAAAGAGGCGATGCGATTTTTTACAACATAAGCAAGAAATAGAGTTTTCACTTTTGCTTGAGTTTGTTATGTTGAAATTTCGTACCAGTTGGCGTTGAGGAATATTCGCCGACTTAAGTTTTTGAGTATTGTCTACATTGAGAGTTTCCAAAGTACGAAAGCATGTCTCCAAAAACCTAATGAGTTGTTCCAAAGTAGGAAGCTCTCTGGAGGCCTGTAATGACTTTTCCCAATCCTTTCTCGTCTCAGAATCTAGCTTCTGAATGGTCAAATGGACTATAAGGGGGTCCCAATTTGTGGTTGAGACATTAAGGTTGTTTAATGAAGCAATACATTCCTTAGTAGTGTCCAAAAGTGTTCGAATTGCTGAGTGCGAAGCTACAATGCACTTTGGTATCGCGAATAACTTTTTTAACCATGTGTCAACAATAGCACGCTTATTATGGAATCTATCCTCTAATGTTTTCCAAGCAAGATCATAGTTTGCTTCGGTTGCGAAAATATGTTTGATAAGACGTGCAGCTTCTCCAGTGACACAATTTTTTAAATAATACATTTTCTGAATTTTACTGAGTGCACTGTTATTATGCACAAGAGAAGTATAAAGATCACGAAAGGAAAACCATTCCAAATAATCACCCGAGAAATTTGGTACGGAGATTTTCGGTAATTTAGCGTCACTGTAAAATGTGTCATTTCGATGGGAAGGAGCCACAAATGTACTGTTCAATGTCACCGGTGAAGCTGTAGAGCAGGCTGGCATAGAATCATACAAAAACCCTTTAAAGGTGAAATATAAATCTTCGAAGCTATCAAAAGTTGCACTAGTCACGTATGGAATTTCATCAACACACACGCCTTCATCCTTTATAGACCTAATTATTTGTTCATGGTTTTTTACAAAAGATGTATATAAATGATCTACTCTTTCACTAATCACCCTTATATATCCCTGAGAAAGCGTTTCCGGACGCAGCCCATGTGTCTTTTCTTTAAGCTTCGTCAGCTCGCACAGCAAATGCGTTTGAATTTCTGTAAGTACATTTACCTGATCCATATTAGACAAATTTATTAAAAAATTTAAATAATATTAGGTTGATTCAGGTGTTCTACTTAAAAACTGGACCGACTGTCCCTGCTCGGGCGCCAAAAAATGTTTTGTTGTTATAATTTTTATTATTCCTTGAAAATATATAATATTAAGTTAATACTTTTTCTTACTCTCTGCTAAAATGGTATACAGTTCAGTGACTCCTGTTTTATTTTTAATTAGATTCTTATATTTAGAAATAACTTCCTCTTAATAGTTTGCTTATGTTAAAGTATATTCTGCATGACCACACCTGTTGACGTCCAAAGAAAAAAAGGAAAGTTTATTTTAGCTAACATAAGTTAGCTGCGGTTCAATATTAAACCTCGCTCACATTTTACAACATCTCGTTCAGAGGAGATAATTTTATCATATGTTGTGACATGAACAAGTATAATTGCAAATATTACCCAGTTTCATTTAAAACTCTTGGATTTACTAATAATATTCGAAAGGAAAAATAAATACAAAAATATTTCAAAATCGTTCAAAATCATCGTTTCAAAAATTAAATTCAATAAAAAAAAATAAATGAAGTTCAAAGAGTACATAAAATTTTAAGACCAATAATAATTTTTCCAATAATTCATTTTCTGTTGTCGAAATGGCGATATATTCATTTGCTTTCAAGTTGGCGTAAAACTAATCCCCCTATATGAAGACTTATAATTTTCTTAAATGCCAAATATACTTGACACTTGTGCATTAGACAGCTGCAGTTTACAGACAGGCCAGCAATGGAGCACGTAAAAGTCAAAATAAAATTTCCGTAATTTTCCTTTATTTCACTTTTTTATTTAGTAAAAAAGTTATTCTTGTTTAATCGATTGATTTACAATATACTTCAATAAAAGTAAAAAAAAAATTGCCATGAACAAATCGTTTTGCAACCAGTCCTAATGTGGTCCTTTTCAGACTAGTTCCATTTCTGCTTAGTTTAGTATTTCATTGCAAGGATGCTGCACAATATTAACTTAAATCGTTTTGTAACCGGCCCTAATCTGGTCCTTTTCAGACTAGTCCCATTTAAGTCCGGCAAATTTTCTGTATAGTTTAGTGTTTCATTGCAAGGCTGCTGTAGAATATTAACTTCCACTATTCACGTAATGCTGATGCGCCTGTCACGCAAAATGATTATACCTGCTTTATTTTGATTTTTATACAAACAATCGTTTCTTCTTTAATGTTGCAAACCGGATGTGACAGCCAAAATATGAGTGAAAAATAATTAATATTATTAAACTGAACTGTGCACGCAAAATTTATTTAATAAATCCAAACAGTATTTAAGCAAATAAATTTTTAGTCAGGTACCTACACCTTTTGAGCGAATTAAGCTGGGTGCATATGATTTTCTTCGAGTAGTGTAGGGTGCAAGGAATTATTTGGATCTGAAAGCAAACATAAATTTGCCAAACGGGAGCTCACTGCTAGCAGTAAAACCAAATCAATATATTTAAGCTTGAGTGCGCGGACATCATCGCCAACCTTACCTTTCATGCTTCCGTCTGCGAACGATTTGCTTCGCTTAGGCATTTGTTTTCTAAGTTAAAATCCAACACTTTCAATGCCTCAAAATTCCTTTCGCCTACAAAACACAATCTCCTAATCTACTTCCATCTATCACCTCATCAATTTCCATTAAGGCCTCTTCTTCTGATATCTTCCCATAAGGCGCGCTAAACCAACTCTCTTTATTAAGCAGCACAGCCACCAACAGCGAGACAAATAAGCTCCACATCCGCAGGCAACTTTTGCATTTAAAGCCAATTTGCATGCATCCAAACTAAACGTTGCCGCTGGTGCCTTTTTGCCCTTTAACCGCCGCACAACGCTGAAATAACAAATCGTTGCAACCGCTTTAACTTCATGGTTGCAGCTCTTAATATGCCGCGGATAAACTCTAAGCGAAAATGAAATCCTTCAAGGTAAATAAACAACAAGCGCCCGTTTATGTTGCTTTTATTTGTATTTCATTTTATTTCTTTGTTTTTGTTGGTGCAGCCAATCTTCTTTGTCGGGCGGAGATGAGCTTTTCTTGAAGTTAAGAGGCTATGAGAAAAGTCTTGCTTCCAGCGAAAATTCGGCGGTAGTTGAGTATGAAAGGAATGAGAAGCACGACTCGAAAATGATTACAGTAAAGCAGGTGGCAGAATTAATTTTATTGTTGCGCACCTAACAATTCTACGTAGTACTTAAGCTTCACTACTGCACTTTTATTGAAATGTTTCACTTTGGGAAACTTCTAAGATTTTTGAAATTGCTTGGGTAAATATTTTAAGCTTAAGCGACAATATAAGCCATTATAAGTCGAAACCTCCTTATTTGGAACAAGGGCAACACCCCCACGTTTGTATTTCCAGCATCGGAAACATCAAACGGTTGGCAGGAGTATCTTGATATCACTTTTTCTACTAATTCGCCTGCCATTAAGGCTGATAATTCGAAGGTTTCTCAGAGAAATTCCTTTTCGGATCACAGGTTGATCCTTTTCGAAATCAATTTCGCACGGGAAACCATGGGGACATATGGCACCCTAAAAACTGGCTGGTCTCTGTTCAATAGGATTTTCAATAACAAATTGATCAACTGGACAAGCAGGTGGAACACTTGCACCGATCCTTTCAGACGACCTTCAAAGTGGCTTGTGCAATATCTTTTAGCAAGCAAAAATCTCTGGAAGGCAAACAATTTACTTTGGCGGCCTTCATAGATATAGAAGGTACTTTTAATAACATCAGGGCGGAGTGAATTATAAATGCGTTAGATAAACTAGATTTGAAAAGACCTATCTATCTCTGGATCTCGTCCCTGCTTGGCTGCAGAGAAATTAATGCGGTCGTAAGAGAGGCTAAAGTCACTAGATTCAATCACAGGGGGACGCCGCAGGGTGATGTCATTTCACCCCTATTTTGGCTAGTTACTATTGACGAAGCTCTGATAATACTGGGGGGGGGGGGGGGGGGGGGGGGGGTATGGGTGGGGTTAAGGTAGTAGCATACGCCGATGACTTGGTCCTGATGGTATCGGGACCGTTTCCCTCAGTCATGGCTGAGATTTTAGAAAGGTCACTGCTGTACTCGGCCGCTGGGCTGCCAATTGCGGTCTCCGAGGCAAATCTGACAAAACGGACCTGGCGTTATTTAACAGGAAATATAAACCTCCGCCCTTTCGACTTCCCATGTATTGGCATTTGCTTCCCATCGACTTTTCAGTCATTTCCATCCCCATTCCCCTTAAGTGGAAATGACGAGAGTCGCCCGCAAACATTTTCTATGCCAAATTCGACATTGACGGGCTATGCCCGCCGCATATTTAAATGTTTCAAAAGCAGTAGTAGTAAATTTAATAAACTTAAAAACAACTGTTATAATATTTTAGTTTTATTTTCTGATAACACCCGCACAGAGTTGCATTAAAATTAAATAGTCTGAACACGCATGTTTCTTCGATATTAAATCGTAAGGCAAAGGGTTAAAGGAGATTGGCCTCTGGAGACAATCTCTTAAGGGACATGGTAGCATTTTCGGGCAGTTAACACCAGATTTCTCCGAACTTCGAATAGATAGATCTCTCTATCCGCAAACTAGAGTTTGAGGGTCGTGCTAGAGCAATCTTTCCAAATAGGCAGGATTGAATCGAGGGGAAAATCTGCACCGAGGCTTGCACCTCTGTCTTCACTGACGGTTCCAAGATGGAATCGGGAGTCGCAGCAGGGGTTTTAGGAACATAGAGAGAAACGAAATTGGTGATGAACTTGCCATAAAGGGGACAGAACTGATCTCAGAGACCTCCTACACCCATCGGTATCCCCTTGACAGATGTTAAAGGGGAACCGCACAAATTATTTCTAAGGAAAGCGCAGCAAAGATGGAACTCCTTTTCTTTATGTGCTATTTCAAAAACCCTTTGGCCCCAATAAGATATACGAAGGACTCAAAAAGTTCTTTGGACTCCTCGCCATTGAATTCCCAAACTAGTAGCTGTGTTTGCCGGCCACTGGACGATCGGTACACCTGCGGAAAAGCTAGAGTTACCATTTAAACTCCACCGCAGCAGCTGTTGGGACCTTTCAGAGAAGAAGACTGTAGAGCATTTTCTCTGTAAATGTCCGAGTGTGGCAGCTAGATGACTAAGGTCACTGGGAGCTCCTTTCCTCGACAGCCTGGGGCAGTGCGCCAACCTAAATCCAAGCAATGTTCTCCATCATATCAACAGCTCGGGCTGGCTGTAGATATCTGTCTGTTGGAGGTCTCATAATGGTATCAAAACTGCGCTTTAGTGCTACTTGAGGAGTGCCAGGTACACTTCAACCATTTCACCCACCTATCTCGGTATTAATGATTAAGTAACAACACGCTTGACAGGCGCCATCACATTTTATATTTATTTCCTTACTTTGGGCAGTCCCTGATGAGCCTTGTTATTAATTTTAAGCTAATATCCGTCATCTAACACCGTAGCCTGCTTTTGGGATAGTGCTGTTGAGGTATGATATCTATTCTTCCTCTTCATAGTTCCACAGTTGCTTCCATTTCGTTAATTGCCTTATTTGAACTCCAGCGACGGTGGATACATAGGGAAAATAAACTTTTCCAGTGAGATGAAGCCGTTTCTGTTTAACCATCTCGTTCAGAAATCGGCGACTGTCTAGCGTAAAGCTCTAGTTGTATCCTGGCTATCACTAAAGAGGAGCATAGTTTCTATGCCAAGTTGCTTCACAGCCTCTGTAACTCCGGCCTAAAAGACACTGCACAGATTTGGCAACCAAAAGTTAATGGTTAGAGGAAGACTTCGTGGAAATAAACCTTCTCGTACTATTTTCCTGAGTTCTAAGCCATTCCTTTATTGCGCACCCTTACATGCATGTTGCTGTTTATGTGCAAAGAACTGAAAACTCGGTCGTAGGTTAGGTTGGCTTTCGGTGGTTGCCATTCTCGGTGAGGTGTAGAGAAACCCACTTAGGTCTGGAGTGTCATTGTGATACCACTATTGTAGACTCAAATTCTTCCTCTAATGTGAAACCATCTCATCTCTAGAATAAACAAAAAAACTGAGGATGGCTAAAGATTCAAAGCCTGCCAGGCAAGCAAAGAACTAAGATTTTAGTCAGCGATATTGCGCTCTAGCAAAAAGGAACTGTATGGAGAGGCGAGAAATGCTTTCTACCTGCTCCTCGTTCTTCCAGCTGCGGCAAAAGACATTTGAGAGGAATCCCATAACTTATTCTTACATCCACTTTATTTAGTTTTCTGATGATTGGCGATATTATAAATTTCAAGCACTTGGAACATGTTTTATCATAAATAAAAAGTGCGTGGTTAACATTTGTAAGTGAAGGTAAAAATATAATTTTTTAGATAAGTTTGTAAAGGGAAATATATTTAATTCCAAACTAATTCTAATTTCATAAATCACTGATAAGCTAACGCATTAGACGTATTTAATGGCTATTTGCCAATGTTGCGCTTACCATTTTGGCCCAAGTAAGACTCCAAAAGTAATCAAATGCATTTTTTATTAGTACCCGTGTACTAAAAGAATGCTGAAATAATAAATACATTTTTTTTAGCGCAAAAGATAAAATCTCGTATTTGAGGGTTAACTCTTTCCTGCTTGGAGTTTTTGTGCCAAGGTAGCTTTCGTGAACCGATATCAGAGCCTCACGTCCTATGCTGCTTACAAGAAAGCTGAATATGTTTAATATGCAAGAGACTGTTTCAGTTTCAGGATATCAGTGTCTCAGATAGAGGGCACTAAGAGCAATAATCTGATGTGCGAAGGCAGAAAATTTAAAATAATGTTCAGAGCGGCCGGTGTTATGTTAAATATAATTCAATTATTTCCTTTAAGTCAATTGCATTTAAAATGTTTTTAATATTTCCAATCTATTTTGCGTGATTTTCTATGTAAAAAGTGCTCATATTTTAAAGTTTTACAAGTATTCTTTAAACTCAAACCCTCGAAAAATCAAATTTGGTCGTGTGGGTCGTATACGCAACATTTCACTTCTACTTTTTTTTTATTTCTGCTCGCTAATTGCAGTTGATTGTTTCTGAATTAAGCTTTCAGCTTCCGCCATAATTGTTGACACAAGCAAATAATTTACCGCAACTCCACTACTCTTCCTTTGCGCAATTCTCTATAATGTCACTCATACGCCATGTAGCTCGCATATGCATTGACATGCGTGTATATGCATAAATATGTGGGCGGGTACAATATATTAATTATAAATTAGCTGCTTTGTCGATTGAGTTTATGTTTTCTTAATGATTTATTAATAACCAACGAGCGTGACATGAGAGAAAAATATGCGTGCTTCAACACACACACAAACACACATACATGCTCACACTTGTAAATGTGCGCTCATAAAGAGGTGTTCCGTCGCAAATTGTCAGAGGGTCACGTAAAGATGCTCATTTACACATAAACAAATTGAATTATCTTGTGAAATACAGCTTAACTTGATTATTGGAACATCTACTTATGTATTGTGTATGTGTGCGTCATACGAGTATAACAGCAATTTCGGCTATGAGCACGAGGACCAGCACCAAAACCGCAAACAAGTCCCACACGTAAACAGCAAGCATATGAGACACCGCTGATTAGAGGTGGTTAGTGGCTGATGGTTTGACGCATTGAACTGAACACGGATTTGCTATATGGAGGAGTGGCAGCTGAGCCGTGGATGGTGAATGTTAAGGGGCGAGGTGCGAGCTGCGAGGTGTAGTACTGGTTTGTGTTTATGCTCTGTACCGTGCAGGCATAGAAATACGAAATTAATTGAATTTCGGCACTAATCCAATTTTGTGCGAATAACGGTATTAGCTCATATCACTTGCATAGTACCATACAACTGAGGTTGTAAGCAATAAACGCCTATGTGGAAAATGGAGTTTTCGGTGAAATCTTGCAAATTTTTGTATATTAAACAAGAGTCTTAATGAGCTTTTGAAAGTAACTTTTTTGACAAGTTGTGTGCAATTTCAACTAAATATAGAACCTTATTACGAGTGAGGAGATTTGTTGTATCAAAAATATGTATAAATTCTTTCTTAAATCGACTCAAGCGATTTTTGCCTGCATAAATTTCCAAAAATATATGTTGTCCGCATAAAATATACACACCTCCCGTATGTAAGCGTATTTTCTATTAAGCTGAATGTCGTTGTTAGTACGAAAACAACCGCCATGTCAGGTGCAATAACAACGTGAATAATGAGCAATTGTGTGTTGTGCGGGCGCCGATAAATGAATGGATCATTTTATGGTCGAACATGTGTACACATACATGTGCAAATATTAGATTAACATGTTTCTGTGCATGCCTGTAGATGTACAGTTATATCGAAAGCGAAAAGGAGGAGCGAAGAAAAATATTAGCACCGACTTGAAAATACCGCAAAAACTCGCTTTTCTTTAGGTTTATAAATAATTTTAATAAATAGAATAAGTTTTTAAAGATATTTCTTTAAAAATACGCCTCAGTTGATAAAAGAGTTGAAGGTTAAAAGGTCTGCTTAAAACTGTTTGAAAATTTTCTCAACGGAATCAAAATAATGCCATTTTTAGAGACTTCTTCAAATCGGTGCAGCTCACACAAATCTTAATATTCTTCCACATTTCTTGGTGGACATCTTAGAATATAATAAGTTTCATAAATATGTCAGAAAAGCAGTACCGTTTTTTTTATTTTTGCATGTATTTTACATTGCAGAACGAACGATATACTCGCAAAACAATCTGATGAGACTATTTTTTTTTCTTTTTGTATGCAGAGTGAATCACTCTAATATGGCACATATTTTATATCAAAACAAAGCGATGCATGAGTACTCTTAAAAGTATCTGATGGAACTGTAGGAGATCGCCAAGCTGTTGTTTGTTAATTTTTTAATTGCAACGCAAACTGAATTATGCATCATATTAACGGAATACTCCCTTTCAAATCATATTCCGACTATATTTCGCTGTACTCTCTGGATAATTTATTTAGTATAAACGTAGTTGAAGCGTACTCGGTAGTCTAGCATAGGTGCACTAGCCTGCCATCCCAGAGGTTGTGGGTTCGAATCCCACGCAAAGCACGGTCCTCGTACTTTTGCGAACTTATCTACTTTCCTAGTTTTTATAACCAAAAAAAAAAAAGTTCCTCGACCCAAACAACCTTATTCTTCCACTTCTTACTCCCACTCAAAAAATCACCGCTTTACTTGCATTGTGGCCGCTAAAACAAGCAAAAAAAAAAACAAAGAAAAAGACACAGTTACACATTGCATCAGTGGCGCCAGCAAAAGGAAGCGGGCAGACACACCAAATTTAGCGAAGTCCTCAACCATCTGTGCGTTACTTCAGCCAGAAAAATGTGACACACAG
Source organism: Anastrepha ludens (assembly GCF_028408465.1). NCBI lineage: Eukaryota > Metazoa > Arthropoda > Insecta > Diptera > Tephritidae > Anastrepha > Anastrepha ludens. Next base: position 48,273,122 of record NC_071499.1, on the reverse strand, counting down.
ATGGCGCTTCAAGCAGTAAGAAGGCGTTGTTCCAACGACAGGTGGGCATTCTCACTGCATAGGACTGATAGCGGCAGGCTAATAACTTATCCTGTCAGAAAGTAAAATCGATTAACGAAACCAACGCAAGACTGAGTTTTGTGGAGGCCCTATGCTCCCGAGTGGAGTGAACAAGAAAACAAAAAAAAAACCAAACGTAGTTGAAATGTTTTAAACTTGACGCAATTGCAATATTCTAATTTTTACCTTACGAAGTGATTTTTAGTAGTTAGTATCATATATATTTATGAACTTACTATTTTTTATCTTTTTCGTATCTTTTATTATCGACCTTTGTTAACGACTTTTTACTATCGATATTATTTATTGTTTGCCTTCTCATTATTTATAAATATTTTCCAAGTGTCAAATGCTTACAAAAAGCATTATTTATAAAATTTTATTTCTCACCTTATTATTTTTTATCCTTTGACTATCTTTACTATCAATTAATGAATTTTTTATCGATTTTGTTTATCGTTTCTCCAATTTGGTTTTTATAAATATACTCCAAATTCCAAATAAAAAATAATATATATGCCAACTTAGTATTTCTTTTTTTTCGTTTTACTATTGTATCTTTGTTATCGATTTGTATTAACAACTTTTTAGTATTGATTTTATTTACAATTTTTCCTATCGAATTTTTTAAATATATTACAAATGTCAAGTCCTAACAAAAAGCACTATTTAACAAATATTTTGTATCAACTTACTATTTGTTATAATTTTACTATCTTTATTAACGATTTGTATTATTGATTGTTATCGATTTTACTTATAATTTTTTTAATCGTTTTTATAAATATATTCCGAATGCCAAACAATTACAAAACATGTCAAATATAAACTTACAACTCAGTATTTTTTTATCGTTTTACTATCCCTATTTTAAACTTTTATTAAACATTTTTTTTCCATTATTTTATTTATCGTTTCTTTTATCGATATTTATAAATATATTAGAAATCAAATATTTTTTATCCGAAAAAAAAAATATATCAACTTAGTTTTTTTTTCGTTTCACTATCTCTACTATCGATTTTTATTAACAACTTTTTATTATTGATTTTATTTATCGTTCCTCCAATCGATTTTTATAAATAAACTAGAAATTTCAAATGCTTACAAAATCAATATTTATCAAATATTTGTTATCAACTTACTATTTTTTATCATTTTGCTATCTTCATTATGGATTTTTATTAATAATTGTTATCAATTCTATTTATCGCACTTTAATCGGTTTTGTAACTATTTATATGCCAAAGGTCAGGTGCTCACACAAAACGCCAATTACTAATGCGGTAATAAAATAAATATAAAAAGTCTTTTATCAATGATTAAACAATTCTTTAGCTATTCTTATCGATTTATGGGTTATCGTTGTAATAGTTTCATTATCGGTTTTAATATCGGTCTATCTATAAACATGTTCCAAATTTATTAATCTGTTCCCATAAGCCATTTTCGCACGGCTTTTAATACCTTTTTATCGATTTTTTAAATTGAATATTGATTTTTTCTTTAATATCGATTTTTCGTAATTACTTTTAGCCAAAAAAAATATCAAAAATATTATATTAGCTGTAAACATAATTTATAGAAATTCTTAAAAAATTATGTGTAGACATTTATCGATATTTTTTTAATCGATATTAATATCGGTTTTAATCTATACATGTTTCAGATTTTGTAAACTTTTGCTACAAAACGTTTAAGAGTTTATGTATTTAATATAGCTTTCGATCACTTTTAGTTAAAAAACCAGACCTTTCGTATTCATTATTTTATTATCGATTATTTATTTTTTATCGATTGGTTATTTTTATTTATTTCCTAGGAAAGATTTTTAATTTAATAAAATTGTTTTTTTTATATTTATTGTTTTTATATATCTTCTTCTGTAATCAGTCTTACCTAAAATATATGCCAAATATCTGAATTCTAACTTTAAAAATTGATTTTTAAACGATTACCCGCATTTGTTGATTTCTAGTAGTGATCTAAATGTCACTCTGTGAGTGTTTTAAGTTCATATATCTGCAAAATGTGACCAACCATATCTGCGAAATACTATACATTTTCTCAATTTACCTGGTCGGTTCTGATTTGTCATCGGCGACTAAGCGAGAGGTTTCAAAATGGCGCACAGTTGCAACTTGGTGTAAAATTCTTCACCGCCTTCTTAACCTACTTAATAATTTCGTACAGAACCAGTAAGCTCTAATAGAAAAAAAACTCGGTTCTCTTACTTCAATCTAATATGTAGATTGAAAGTTTTATATGCAAAATAAAAATCATTATTTTATAAAGAAAACTTTGAGAAATTCTGAAAATTTAGAAAAAAATTATCAGATTTATTTTTATCAAAGAAAATATACAAAATCAAAACTTACTTCCGCCACAGTCTACATATGTGCATACATATCTCATTTGAGAGGTAGTAAGTAGTCAAACAATTCGCAAAATACTTGCCGCTAGAGCTGCGCAAATGTCCATACATTGCAACCACATTTCATTCTCACTCAGTCCGTGCACTCCCAATGATGAGTAAAGATATGCAGAGTTTTCCACAGCTCACTTAACGTTGGTAAACGCTGCGCCCACTGCTCTGCCACTTCGCTCGAAGCATCCGCCCTCCAAGCGCCACACAAGAGAGCACTGCAGGCTGCTCTAAGTACTTACAAACAGGTGCCTGCTAGGCAGCAAAGTCAACAAGGACATTTTCGAGTGTTTGTCGAGAATTTAAAATGTAAATTTTGTACCGTTTTGCCGCCAACGCCACTCATTTGGCATACGCTTTGCCGGCATCTGTGTCGCAATCGTAATAGGCAGTTCTTGTTGACTTTTCCCAGCCGCACTATACAGATACACTGGTTGTGCAAACATACGTACGTGTATGTGCATACCGTTACAGCATTAATTGCCCAAGTCCTCGGTGTTTCGATACTTATCTCTATGTAGAAATTTCTTGTAGTCACTTTTTAAATTGTTTAGACTTGTGTAAGTAGAGTAGCGAAAATTTTAATTGGATATATTTTCCTAGTAAATACTGTCCTAGTTTGTGGGCAATGGAGAAAGAGCTTAGTGGACAGCTGCAGTATTTGTGTTTTTTTTTGTAATTTTATTAGCAAAAAAAGATGCCAACTACGGGAACTGTGTCAGTCGAACTTAACTTCACTCGTTAGTTTTCTCTTTTTCCAGTTTTGCGCGGAAAATAAACTTTTGAAGAAAACGCTCGAGCGCATTCTAGGCGTTGCACTAAAGTAGTTGTAAATGAGTTTTTGTATGGCTTTTTAATTAGCATTGGCAGCGGGCGTGGTATGAAAGTGTGTGTAATTTCACATTTTGCAGATGCAATTTCACGCTTCGGAGAGTAAAATTCGCTAAAAGAAAGAAGATTTGTAGAATTTTTCACTGACAGTTGATAGGTTCCGGGAGGCTCTGGAAGTTTTGATTATTATTTTTAAGTATTTTATTCCCGCTCATTTCATTGGACTGTATTTGGAATATATTTTACGGGACATTATCAATGAAAGATAGAAAAACAAACAATTATTTTCATCAGCTAAAAAACATTGTTAAAATATATAAAAATAGTGCTTGGAATAGGCCAGTGCTAGCGAAGAAGAAATTGTCTCGCTTTAAGAGGCATGTAAAATAGTTGGGTGTTACCGAACCTCTGAATTTAAGTATACCATCTCAGTCTTATTTTTTACAGCTTCTAAGAAAACCATGACCGATATAAATTTGGTGATAATCCGAGCTGGAACTATTAAAATATTTCCACCAAATGTCTATCAGAACTTGATTCATTATTTATTTTATATTTAAGTTGTCGGACACTTTGAAAAATGTGTCCTTGGAAAAAGTGCCTTCGAAGGTATAAATATATATTTACATATGTATACTCTCGAATGCACCTGCAATGGTCTACAAACAACTGCCCGTTTTTAAAGCAACGAACATTCAAATTGTTCTCTTTAAAATGTAGTCGAGTGATCCAAATAATTTGGACATGGTCTTAAGTTCTTCTTGGTTCCTTTGTAGGCTAGTGTATTATTAGAAGTAAACTGAAAAAAAATTTAATAATTTTTGGATATATGGAATTTTTTTTTTATAACGTTTTTCAGAGTCAAATTTCGCAGGTTCCTTTTAACGATTTTTAAATAAATTTTTTATTATTATTATTTTTTAGGATATAAAATACTAAAAAAAAAACAAAAAATTTGCAAAAAATGTTTGAGATTTTTCTTCTTGGAAAAAATAAAATTTTTTTGTTAAAAATTTTTTTGTTAAAATTTTTTTTTTTGCCATTTGCGAAAACACTCCAACTCAGATTTTTATTTATTTATTTATTTCGTTTTTTTTTTTCGTTACTAAGTAAGACTATGCTCAGTAATCCCTGAGAGCTTTCTAGTAGAATTGTATTAACATTTGGAGTTATATTCGATTTTAAAAATTGGTTCATTGGTGGACTAGCGTATAATTAAAGGTAAATTGAAAAAGATTTTGGAAAAAATTAATAATTTCGAAATGTATTCAATGTTGCAAATAATGATATAGAGCTTTCTACAATCTGTTACGTAAGAACGTGGTCACTGTTAAATAATAACAACAAATGATTTTTCGAAAATTCGCAAATTTATTAATAATTTGGTTGTCAATACTCAATTAATTTTTTCGGCATTTAAATTCTCGGGAATTAAGAACAAAGTACCGAATCCTTTATTTGAGAAGCACCCCCAAACATGGATCTTGACGGGGTGTTTAACAGTCAGTTAAAGCATCCTACTGGTGGAGGTTGTCCGGGCGTGTTTGATGCTCGGAAATGCCGAGAAGGATGATTCATCAGAAAAATTACGTTGCTCCCATCGCGGTCCAAGTTTTCCTTCGCCCATTCCACTCGTTTTCCAACGTGCTTTGCACTCAACATAGGTTTTTCCAAAGTACTGCGATATTTCAGTTTATTGGCAAGCAAGTGCCTGCGAATTGTGCCGTAAGATATGTCAACAACACCTTTTGCTTTCAATTTCACAGCAGCTCCACATAAAGTCAAAGTTGCAGCTTTCGAGAACAATGCGAGAATCTTTTTTTCGTCTTTTTTTTTGAGACTTTGCTTGCACTTCCGCGATAAGTAAAATAATCAAAGGTACGGACCTTTTTATAGCGATTTATCCACTTGCTAACGAACTGCTTCGACTTTCCCATATATTTCGCAGCAGTAGTTTGCGTTAATTTGGGTCCTTTTTCATGCAAACATAGAAAAATTGTCTCAAAGGGAGAGGCGTAAACAGCACTCATTTCGAAAAACCACTCAATTGAAGACTAAATTTGACAGACAGCTGACTTTTTACAAAAAGCATGAAGGACTGAGGTGCCCTCTATGTCATAAAAAAAGAAACAGGACGCTTTGGTTTCTTATCTACGTGTAACAGTGACCACGCTCTTATGTAACAGGCTGTAAAGTCAAATATCTATTGTTGGTTATTTTTAAGATTTTTTAAATATATTTTTTTTATTATTATTTTTTAAGATCAAATATACTTGAAACAAAAAAAAACCATTTTGGAAAAAATTGGATTTTTTTTTTTTTTAATTTTTGTAAAATAATTTTTTTTTTAAACTTAAATAAATAAATACATTTTTTTAATACAATACATTTTTTGAAACTTAAAAAAAAAATTTTTTTGGAAAAAACTAAAATTTTTTGAAAACCGTTTTTTCCAATATTTGTTTTAAAAAGTATAATTTTTGGAATTAAATAAAAAAAATGTTGTTAAACATTTTTTTTTTTTTTTCTCATTTGTTAAGATGCCCCCATTCGGAAGTTTTTAATTTTATGATTTTGTTTTATTAGCCAAGACTATGCTCAATAATCACTGACAGTGTCCTAGTGAGACTCCTTCCACTTTTTGAGTTACGTACAGCGTATTAAACTTGCATGCTCCTCAATAATTAGAAACCCGTTTTGCATTTGATAACATCACAACTGCGTGAAAAAGCGAGGACTTAGGATAAAAGGCGCGGAAGGAATGTGCTGCTTGTATCAATATTTAGTAATTAATATTGCAAAGGCCGAACAAATTGTGCGGGCAGGTTGGCAGGCGATATGGTTGAAGTACCTATCTGGTAGTCCTCAAGTAGCACTAGAACGCCATTTTGAGATAATTATGAGACCTCCAACAGGCTACAGATATCTACAGCCAGCCCGAGCTGTTGATATAATGGAGAAGATTGATTGAATTTAGGTTGGCGCACTGCCCCAGGCTGTCGAAGAAAGGAGCACCCAGTGACATTAATCGTCTAGCTGCCGATCATCTTCGAAGTTTAGTCTTATTTGAAGTGCCCAATCCGAAATTGACTTCTGTGCGACAACCTTTTCAATCCAAATATTACTGTTGAGAAGAGCAAGAAACCCTATTATTGACTCTGTTCAAGGTTATAGAACATTACGAGGTATTTTCTAAGATTCTACTAATATCTCATTTAGAAAAAAACATAGCAAAAATAGATGTCCATATCACAATGCCCCTTATGCAGGCAGGAATTGACACAGCCATTTCTCACTTCCGTTGTATCACTGTGTCAATCCACGTGTGCACTTCTACATGTAATATTTATGAGAACTAATAAGTTAAAACATTTATGAAAAAATGAAAAGTCTATTATATTTTGCGTAAAACCATATTATTTATCGAGAATTTTGATGTATTTTAGCATACACTTACATATAACGTTCTCATTTACGGACTTTAGTTTTTCTTTTTTCATCGAGTTGAAAAATTCCCAAAAGACGGAATTAACTCGTAAAAATTTTTGTGTGTTAATTTGTTATGATTTTTGACGTCGATAATCTAAACAAGAGTACATTCATCAATTTACTTCCAATTCAGGCGGGAAGCTCCAAACTTTGCCACTAAACTGTGTTGCTACAAAGAGTTCTAACATAGCCGCCGAGTTGGGTAGGATGATTTTTGTGAAGACTATCCAAAAACGCTTGTTTTTCCAGAAACAAACAATAAGGTCGCTATCGTAAAATAAAGGCATTCTTGGATATTATTAGAAACAGCGTACATTAAATATTGCATGAGCACTTAGTCGTCAGGAATATTTGTTCCCGTTGAATATCGCATAATTTGACAATTGCCCAAATAAGTAAAGAAAGGCTGAAGAAATGTATCCGCAGTAGTTGAAAGCACATCTGTGACATCGTAAGAAGGGGCGAGGCTTGGATCTATGCATAGAAGCCAGAGGCAAAACAGCAATCGGTAGTATGAATGTTCTAAAACGAGCTTAGTCCAAGAAAAGTTATGCGCAGAAGGTGCACCTTGAAGCAAATGGTGGTCTGTAATTTAGGAAAATATGATCATGTCGCCACTGCATCAATACAGAAACTGAAGCCTGTCTCCACTAGAGAGATACAACAATATTGGGTTACCAAAAGTTTTTCGAGAATTAAGTAAAACCAAGCGGCCAACGGCCGAAGAGGAATGACCTTCACCAAAACAATGCGAACGCTCACGTCTCGACTCACACAACAGAGTTTTTGAGCACTCAAAAGACCGACTCCGCCTTACAGCTCTGCGTTGGTTCATTATTATTCCTTTGGTTCCTGCTTATCACAAAAAAAAAATTACGAGGTTAACGGTTTTTAACGCCTGAAAAAGCTGCTGAAGCCTTTAAACAGCTAGTTTTGAAGGCATCCACTTCGGAGTCGCAAAAGTGCCTTGAAAATTGGTTCGGCAGGAATACTGAGGTGTATGGACCACCAAGAAAAATATTTTAAATAATATTTTTTTTTTATTATTAGTATTTTCACTGCAACTAGTATAACATCACACATTTATATATTGTACTAACGAGCAATTTTTGTGGAGTTTTGTTACAACAAATAATTTATGTTAATCCTCGGCAAAATACAATTCATACTTTTAACTGATTTTTTATTATTTTTATTTCATTTCATTCCATTTTCATTACTATTGGGTTGGGGAAAAAGTAATGTCGTATTTTGTCACTTGAGCGCGACATTACAACATATCTTGTGTAGTACTTATTGCATCGGGTCACACTAAACGGCGATTTGAAGACGACAATTTGTACTACAAGTGTCTCTTTGAGAGTGTTGTGATCGTACGTTTCAGTCTTAAGTTATAGCGCGTCAAAGATGGAGTCCACCAAGCAGGAAATTCGTCATATTTTACGTTTTCACTACCTTAGAGGTAAATATGCAACGAAGGCGGCGGCAAAAATGTGTGAAGTTTATGGGCCTGATACTGTAACGATTCGCACAGCACAGCTTTGGTTCCATCGATTTCGTTCTGGTGTAGTAGATGTCGAAGATGCACCCCGTACTGGTTGGCCAATCGTCGTAGAGACTGATAAAATCGTTGAAATTATCCAAAGAAACCGGCATGTGAGCATTCGCTCGATTAGTTAGGAACTAGGTGTAGACCACAAAACCGTTTGGAACCATTTGCAGAAGATTGGATTCCAAAAAAAGCTGGATGTTTGGGTGCCACACGGGTTGACACAAAAAAATATCTTAGACCGAATGAACGCTTGGGATTCTCTGCTAAAACGAAGCGAACTTGACCCATTTTTGAAGCAGATGGTGACTAGCGATGAAAAGTGGATCACGTACGGCAACGCCAAGCAAAAAAGATCGTGGTCGAGAAGCGGCGAGCCGGCCCAAACCATCGGCAAGCCCGGATTGACCGCCAGGAAGGTTTTGCTGTATGTTTGGTGGAATTGGAAGGGAATTATCCACTATGAGCTGCTCAACTATGGCCAGACCCTTAATTCGGTCCTCTACTGTGAGCAACTTGACCGTTTGAAGCAGGCGATTGACCAGAAGCGGCCAGAATTGGTCAATAGGAATAGTGTTGTGTTCCACCAGGTCAACGCCAGGTGACTATCATCTCTTCCGGTCCATGCAAAACGCCCTTGGTGATACCAAGTTGGCCTCAAAAGAGGCTTGCGAAAACTGGTTGTCTGAGTTTTTTGCAAATAAGGAGGAGCGGTTTTATAAAGGGGGGATAATGAAGTTGCCTTCTAAATGACAACAAGTTTGCGAACAAAACGGGGCATATTTGACTTGAATCGGACAATTCTAAGTACGTTAAATGAAGCGCCAAATTTCGATCACAAATACGATATTTTTTCCCCCCCAACCCAATATTTTCCGGCCCTTTCAATATTGGGCGCAAAATATAAAAGGCAACCTTCGTCTTTGTTCCAACAAAATTGGGAATGCCCATTCAAAAGGATCTGCTTTATGGTTTTAAAACAGAAAATATGGCAAATGCGAATAAGAATAGAAATAAGAGTAAAAAAGTAGAATAAAAATAAAAATAAAAATAAGAATGAGAATTAGTAAAGGCATAAGTGCCTATTCCCATCGAACCCTTTTATGGGCCTTAAATGTCACTTGGTGAAAATAATTTTTCTAATTGCCGAGTTTATTTCTGGCATGAAAACGCTTACCGTGTTGTTTTTCATAATTTCTCCTAACTGCCTAAGTAATTTTCTTTCTTGAAAAAAATCAGCAAAAATTTCACCGAAAAATCGGGGAATTTGTCAGCTGTCACCCCATGACAATACCTACACTATTTATTCTCCAAATACTTGATTTGATTTACTTCATTTATGCCTACCTTAATTAAATCGCTTACAAAAAGGATAGCAGAAGCAAGCACTCCAAATTCTTCCACATACGTGAATAAACCCACACAAAGCCATCTAACCACATTTGCATATCACTCGTTCGTATGTCGTCTAGGTATGTAAAGAAAATATCTACTTGCTTCTAAAATTTTACATGCGCGTCTATTTGAAAGTGCGCCATATCGTTTGAATTGCTACTTACAGCAGCTACTTTCAGCAACAGCTTCCCTGCACACACACACTCCTACATACTAAAGCTAGTAGCACTCGACGACATATGTTGGGCGCCTTGAGAAGGACGTGATTTACCAGCACGCAAATAAAAAATGCATACAGCTACAAGAGTATAAACAAATTAAAGTTTCAAAAATAGAATTACAAATTCAAAAGCTCATAGGTATGCATGTGGAGGTGCCTGGGTTTGTTTGGTTTTCTTTTCTTTTTTTTTGGTTTTTCTTTACAAAACTTCAAAGCACACTTTGGGTCCATACCCAAACACACTTCCATAAAAGACACGGAATTGGCGTGGCGGCTATGATTTCAAGACTTCTGTAATTATTTACATATCTTAGAATTTTCTTTATTTGTCTTTTTTCGTAATTGCGCTCGAGTGCCTTTTTTTATATTTCATTTATTTATTTAGTAAATTTTTTTTTTCTGATTTTCCAGCCATTTAATTAGCGTCGCATGTTTAAAGTCGGTCAGCGCATTGCTACCGAGGGAAATGAATGCATGTGAAATTAGCATCGCCTACCATTCGCTTCGCGGAATTTATTTAATGTTTTTTTTTGTGTCTCTTGTAAGTAGGTGTACTTTCTCCTTTTATTCTCCTTGTACTTCTTTTTTTCTAGAGTCAGTCCTGTTGTTGTTCATTTGTTGTTAATTTGCTTTTCACGTCCCTTTCAGTGAATCATGCGCTGTCTGATTTTTTTGTTTCTTTTCCTCATTAATTTAATTTTCACTTTAGAGAATTGCCATTTCATATGGAATTATTTTTTTTTTGTCGAAGACCCTATTGAATAGAGTTTTGCGAATAGGGAAGTGGGTACGAGGTCTTAAAATATTTCATGAGCAACAGGCGTGCAACCAGAGTATTTTATTTTCGGGGGAATTTGAAATAAAATTTTATCAATTTTAATATATAAAAACAAGCAATAATAAGATACATAGAAAACATTCCTTTTTCAGAAAACCAACTAAATTACAGTGAAGCAAATAAATATATTTAGCACCACACTTCTTAAATACACTCTCTCTCACTTAGGTTGGGTAAGGCATTGTCCGGAAGTACCTAGAGGCACCGAGTTTTGTAACAGTGTGAGTGCTTGGTTTTTTACTTCAGTGTATTGGCCTATCGTATGGAACAAATTGGGCGATTTCACGCAAAGATTTTATTTTGAAAGCGAATAAAATGCAGCCGGCCGATCTTCCAAACCGTCACAATTTCTCTCGTTGGGATCTGGAAAAACACACGGAATATGCGAATTTTGTTCAGCGATGAGGCCCATTTTTGGCTTAGTGGTAATTCAAGCACAGGCATTACATCCATTGAAAACAATGGTGGGTGGGGAAATCGTTAGCCAATATTTCTTCAAAGACGAGGCTGGCGCCAATGTAAAAGTGAATGGCGGGCGGTATCGTGGCATGGTAAATGACTTTTTGATGGGGAAACGTGAAGTTCGCGATGTCCACAACATTTGGTTCCAACATGTCAGCGCTACTTTTCTGACAGTCCGCAAAACAATGGATTTACTGCGTCTGCGTTTTGGTGAGCAATTTATCTCTCGCCTGGGACCAGTGGATTGACCATCAATATTATGTGATATCACACATTTGTACTTTTATTTGTGGGGGTATGTGAAGTCTAAATACTTTGAGGATAAACCGGCTTCGATTGAGGTATTGGGAGTTAACATTACTAAAGTTGCTCACAAGATACCGACCGAAGTCCTGCAGCGAGTCATTCAAAATTGGTGTTTATGGCTGACCGAATTACGGCGTAGTTGCGGGGAACATTTGAAATAAGTTTGAGAAATAATAGATATATAGATAGATTTTTATTTAAGTAGACAAAAGATGTTACATTAATAATTATAGCACAACTTACAGAATATGGTAACTAAACCTTAATTCTACAACATATTTTTGTTATCACGGATTTTCGTCATTTTACAGGTAAATTTCGGAGGAAAAGAACTAGCTAAACAAGCTATTTTTACTCCTTTTTATATGAGTAAATTTCATTAATTAAAAAGATTTGAGATCAATGTATTGTCTGATATACTACAACGAATTTTAAACCGTTCTGCAAATTTTTCAATTTGTTCATTTACCATGTTTACGTTTGCCTCGATATGGAGCCTTCTAGTGGGAAAACCCCAGGGTGGCCCTAGCATCATTTTGAGAACTTTGTTTTGACATACTTCCAACTTTTTAGTATGAGATTTTGCAGTTATACCCCAGGCTGGGCAAGCATATAATATTATGGATAAGAAAATAGAATTGAAAATTACCAATTTATTTTCTTAGCTCAAATTGGAGTTTCTGTTAATCAGCGGGTATAGCATTTTAATAGCTATATTAACTTTTTCTGTTATATATTTAACATGATCACTGTAAGTGAGTTTTTTATCAAAAATTACCCCGAGGTACTTAACAGATTTCTCCCATGATATTTGATGAGAGTCTAGTCTTAATCTGGTGCTTGGTAAATAACAAGGACTTCTTTTCCTGGTGTTTGAGAAATAAATTTCATGAATGGTACCACACAAAAATAACAAAGATTGCCCAATCAATATGAGTTTTCGTTGTTTTACTTCAATTTAAAATAAGGCGTCATAAAATATCAATCTAATGCAAAATCTTTCATTAAAGCACAAACCTTTATTAGGCAATACATTTAATGGGTATTTCTTTTGGCGTCTTTTCGAACATAGTGACGAAAATTTTATAAAAAAAATATTACAAATAACCAGCTTTATTATTAATCATTTATCACATACGAATACAATATCACTTAAATGCATCAGCAAACAAGTTTTTAAGGTCACCCTGATATTCTTTACTACTAACATCAAAAGTAAATTAATTCATACGCATGAAATTTAATTCTGAGCATTTTTCTTCTCTTCTTTCCAGGTAACTTTGGCAGTAAACTTTTGAAGTGCAAATTAACTCTTGAATGTATTTTTAAAAGGATTTCATTGTAAGTAGGAAATACTCATAATGATATAAATACTTAGTTGTACCGAATCTTATTAATAGCCACAAGTTTCTTATTAATTTTGGTACACTGTATGACAGAATGAAGTCGAAAATGCGGTATAGCCGTTACGAGGGACGGAAATTTGTAGAATGTTGGGTCATCTAAACGTCAACATTTGTTAAAGTATTTGAACTTTTCTTAGTTTGGTTTCAAGTTGATTATATTATTTAAAAAACCTCATAAAAACACATTTACCATTAAGGCGGAACACCACTGTGATTTGTCAAAAAAATTGATTTTTGTTTTTGCACTTTCTTAAAGTAGATATATTCAAAAATATGTAAAAAAATGTTAACTCAAAATCTTGAAAATTGACGATGTTTTACCCAATTTTACCCAACGCCCAATGAAAACTTTAAACGCGTTTTTCTCAAAACGGCTTTTCTGAACACGGTGGCCTCGATTTCTCGAAGACTTATAAACCGATTTTAATTTTTTGTTTTTAATTTTTGTACATGTATTGGCTACAGTCGTACATAGCCGTTTTTAAAAATTCCAAAAATTAATATTTTTTCAAGCCTTTCGAAAACAAAAAAATGGGTAAAAACACAATCTCATTTTTCAAACCTGCACCATTTTCTCAAAAAAAAAAAAAAAAAAAAAAAACAACCGCCGATAGCCATTGATGTATAGATTAAGCATTTCTTTGGTTTTTTGCTTTCAGATGATTTTTCACCGCTGTATCGTGGCCACCAGGGTGCATCAGTTTTTTATGACGTCATTGCATTAATATTAATAACAATTGGAGTTTTTAATATTTTTTTGATAAACATTTTTATCAGTATAGTTGAATATAATGCTTGGCCAAAAAGTCTTGCGGTATTTCCGCAAGCTTGTCTTGGCAAGCGCGTAGTTCTAGTTGTATTCGTCGCATCGGTTCACGCTAGAGCTTTTTGGAAAGCTCTTTTCACGTGCTAACACGTGTTTGATTAATTGTTATTTGCTTTTAGTCGTTCGTGAGTTATAGCGTCGCAAACATGGAGCAAAATAAAGAGAAAATACGGCATATTTTGCAGTACTACTACGATAAAGGCAAAAATGCATCTCATGCTGCCAACAAAATTTGTGCAGTTTATGGACCCGATACAGTTTCCATTTCCACCGCACAACGATGGTTTCAACGTTTTCGTTCTGGTGCAGAGGTGATCGAAGATGCGCCACGGTCCGGAAGAGACCGGCACAGTAGCAGCCGTAGCATCGACCAAGAGCTGGGCATGAGTCATCAAACCGTTATAAACCATTTGAAGAAGCTTGGATTCAAAAAGAAGCTCGATGTATGGGTGCCACACGACTTGGCGCAAAAAAACATTTTTGACCGTATGGATGCATGCGAATCGCAACAAAATCGACCCGTTTTTGAAGCGGATGGTGACTGGCGATGAAAAGTTGGTCACTTACGACAACGTGAAGTGCAAACGGCCGTGCTCGAAAAGCGGTGAAGCTGCCCAGACGGTGGCCAAGCCTGGATTGACAGCCAGGAAGGTTCTTCTGTGTGTTTGGTGGGATTGGCAGGGAATCATCCACTATGAGCTGCTCCCCTATGGCCAAACGCTCAATTCGGACCTGTACTGCCAACAACTGGACCGCTTGAATGCAGCACTCATGCAGAAGAGGCCATCTTTGATCAACAGAGGCCGAATTGTCTTCCATCAGGACAACGCCAGGCCACACACATCTTTGGTGACGCGCCAGATGCTGCGGGAGCTCAGATGGGAGGTTCTTTTTCATCCACCGTATAGTCCGGATCTCGCACTAAGTGATTACCACCTATTTGTGTCCATGGCGAACGAGCTTGGTAGTCGGAAGTTGTCCACAAGAGAGTCCTGTGAAAATTGGCTCTCCGAGTTTTTTGACAATAGGGAAGCGAGCTTCTATAAGAGTGGCATTATGAAGTTGGCATCTCGTTGGGAACTCGTCATCGAACAAAACGGCGCATATTTGACTTATATCGCATTATTATAACCAATTTTAAGAACAATTGAAAATTCAATAAAAATACCGCAAGACTTTTTTGACAACCCAATCATGCCGAAAAATAATGCAGAAAAGTGTCGTGAATATCGACAGAAAAAAAAAACAAAAAGAAAATAAAACTAAAAAAGAAAAGAAAATATGCACTTTATAGCAATATTGTAATGAACCTATAATTATCCCGCTTCTAATGCTGCTTTCGTCTCATTCTCTCTCAGTTTGTTTTACTGAAGGTTTCACTTCTATCGCATCTAACCGTTAGACTGGTATTTTTTTTTTTTTTGTTTTTTACAATATGTAAAATAATATCAGCAACTGTGCTCTCCAAAGATATGCAAGCTAAGCATCTTCTCCGCTTGCTTCACAATGGAAGCATCACCAGTTTTGCGCTGATCACTTCAAGGCAGATGAGTTTCGACGGAAATTCTGTGGTGTTGGCAACTTCACCCAGAGGATAGCCATTGTCTGACAAGGGCCTGCTACTCTCAAAAAATAATTTTTAATCTACAATAAGATGAACCTTACATTAACTATCTGTGTCACAAGCCCACTCACACTGGGCCACAATTGACATGCCTGGAGTCTGCTATAACTTCACTTAAATCCTTAAAAAGTACAATACTTGAAGTTGAACTATTATTTTTTTGCAAATGCATAGTAAAATAAATATGAGAAATCTTTAAATCGCAAACCGATCGCACGCGCAATAACAGCTCACCAATAAAACGTGCAACGACAGAAATCGGCACCAATTTCCAAAAAAATAAAAAAAAAACGGCAAAGAGGACAAAACAACTTCCGAGCCAAGTAGTAAGCACCAACTTGCAACAGTGTGATAAAACGCATTGACGCAACCAAATTGAAATAAATTTCAAGTAAAAAGGCAATAAATTTTTACTAACCCACTTTACAGTGAAAAGTTGTTGCGCGCTTTCAGGCGCTACTTAATACATATTTACATACACAGATGCAAACATACATGCACGCACACCACTAAAAGTATCAATTGCAAGTGAACAGACAAACGCCGGCGATCGGCAAATACACGCTGAGTCATAGCGACACATACACACGCACCAACTCACACATGCACACACTTATACACGCACATACACGCACACATTATATGAAAAAGTAGAAATTCCACGCAAATAATTCATTTAAGCGTGCAATGAGTTGCCACAAATTTTTAACACAATGCACACATACACGCACACATAGGCAAATACACGCATAACTGCTGTCTGTTGATTGTCGATTGTACTGTTTTCCATTTTTTACTCAATTTTTTCAATATTTTGTTTTTTTTTTTGTTTTTCATTTTCATCACGGTCCATGTTGTTCTTGTTGCTGCACTAGTACTGCGCGTTCATTCCAATTGCCGACAACATAAAGGTTATATTTCTTAATAAATGCGCTTATTGTCACGACAACAACAACAACATGCTTGCGTGTAGCCGAAGTATTTGTGCAATGTACAGCATAAAACTCTTATTTATGAACTGGCGAATGGGCGAGAGTAGCAGTAAACAGTAAACTGGCAATAAGCACAACCGTCTCAACAGACGTGAACAAAAAATGAGCAACAACAACAATAAAAACGACAACAACATCACTTATAGTCCGCCGCGTGTTACAGTACTGCCGGCAACAGATATAATTCAATTAGGTAGAGCTGAGGAAGAAACAAAAACAACACAAAAAGCGTTTTTTTACAACAACAAGCAGTTTTAAAATTAAAGTTGTGAAATAGCGGCAAGTTCCGTTGCCGCACGAAGCGCTCGTAAATTTCTTAGTTCCAGCGAATTTTATTGCACTCCGCAAAAGGAAGCATAACGAAAAATTAAATAAAAAAGGGGAAAACTTTAAAATGCCAAGAAAGAAAAAAAAAAATAAAAAAGCCCAGAAATGAGTAAATTAAATGCAGCAGTGCGTCGTGACCCGCTGCAGAATTTGTTCTGATTTTATTTTAAATGTAAATGAATTTATTGCGATTTACTTGCACGCACACTAATACAGACGCAACCGCCGTAGCAGCGTCAAACTTAACGCGTTTTGCAGCCTTGAGAGTGGAGTGGAAACTTCAGACAAAAGTAAAAGCAGGCAGGAAATCTTGCATGAAAATTATGTTAGGCTTATATATTCCAAGACTTGCAGATTTCAAATAAAAAATGTTAAATGAAAATTTCAAAAAAAAATTTTTTTTAATTTTCTAAAATGAGAGGATTCTTAGTTCTTTATT
Organism: Anastrepha ludens; assembly: GCF_028408465.1. NCBI lineage: Eukaryota > Metazoa > Arthropoda > Insecta > Diptera > Tephritidae > Anastrepha > Anastrepha ludens. The sequence continues at coordinate 48,255,933 of NC_071499.1, read as the reverse complement.
AAGCGCAAGAGTGGATAATAAAACATACAAAGGGTGATAAAAATTTTTCGCAAAACAAGGTGGCGGGCTACTCAGAGCGAAAATGATGCTTTTTTGTTCATATTTGATGCCAATCGTTTCCGAGAATGCTGATTTAAAAATTAAAATCAAATATATTTGACTTCTGATCCATTGTGAACCACAGTTACAGGCATAGCCTATGAAAAAATATAGCACCTCAATATTTTGACAAGTTTTGACAAATGATTTATATAAAAATTATTTATTATATTATTTTAATTTAATTATTTATTTATAAACTTAATAAAAATATTTTTTTTATAAAATATAGTGCATTCTACTAGTAATAAGACCCTCAATTATCCAGGGTTAAATTTTTTTTGAAATTTTTTAAAAAATTCGAAAAATTTTCATTAAAATTTTAAGCTTTTTAAACAGAAATCAGAAAAGAAAAACTGAGGCACACAGTTTTATTTACATATAGAATATATAATTGGCGCGTATACCCTTTTTGGGTGTTTAGCCGAGCTTCTCCTACTATTTGTGGGTGGCGTCTTGATATTATTCCACAAATGGAGGGACCTACAGTTTAGAGCCGACTCCGAACGGCAAATATATTTTTATGAGGAGCCTTTTCATGGCAGAAATACACTCGGAGGTTTGCCATTGCATGCCGAGGGGCGACCGCTATTAGAAAAATGTTTTTCTTAATTTCTGATCCTTCACCGAGATTCGAACCTACGTTCTCTCTGTGAATTCCGAATGGTACCCACGCAGGAACCCATTCGGCTACGGCGGCCGCCAGTTTTCTAATCCATTAAATTGTAGCTAAGTAAAGATCAAATTCCAAGTGGCGCAAAATTCGCGTTGATTATATTTTTTTCCTGACAACGTTGCCTATTTTCTCAAACTGTTAAAAAAGTAAAATAAAAATTTCCAAAAAAATTTTGTAATTTTCAAATGCATTCAGTCTTAATTTTAATATGAAATTTGTAAGTCAAATATTTTCGGTTCCTTTTAACATTTTAAACATTTTTTATAAACTTTTTAAAAAAGAATTTTCGGAAAATAAATGTATTGTTTGTTTAAACTTTCTGGGATTTTTTTATTATTTTATTAATCGTTGTAATTATGCTCAGTAATTCTTGAAAGCCTCAAGAGGCTTTTTAATATTTTGTAGCAAGTTTTTCTAAGCCCTTAAAAAAAAAGTTTTTGAATATATATATCATATTTTTTTCCTAAAAACATTGCCTATTTTCTCAATATAAAAAGAACATTTCGCGTATTTGTTATATATAGAGAATGTGCAACACCATCAAGGATTTAGTTAAACAAATCATTTTCTAGCGTTTTATTATATTAAAATTAAACGGCCTATAAAATTGCGTAACCATTTTTAATTTCTGCTTAAAAAGTTTGTAATTTTGATGAAAATTTGTTAAAATTTGTTAAAATTTTTAAATTTTGTACGAAGTTTGAATTTATTTTATTTGTTTGTTAGACAATCAGCCATAGTTTTATAAAACAGATATAACGAATATTAAGAAAATAATAGAATTGAGAAAGCTGGAAAAATGTTCAAGTAGTGGTGGATGGCTAGAAGTCTTGGGCAGACTCGAGCGCTGGAAATTCCAGGAAGAAGCAGAAAAGAGTTTGAAGTATTTCTATGAAAAAGGTATAATAGAAAACAGTTTCCAGGATTTCAGAACAGAGTTTTACTTAAAGTCTTGAAAAAAATCCTTAAAATATGTTTAGAACAATAGCATTTTTAGGTATTTTTTCCATCTATGCACGGGCATTTTGCTACCAAAAATCTGAAATTTTTTGCCATATCTTATTATTTTATGATAAATAAATAATAAAATAAATTTATTATTAATAATTTATTAATCGGATTATGCTCAGTAATCCCTGAAACTACGTAGTAAGGGGGGTTCGCTCGGGTAGTATCATATTTTGCACTAAGTTTTCCCAGGTTCGCTTTTGAAAATAACTCGATAAGTGAATATAATCCCTTTATGAAACTCTCAGCGATTACTAAGCACAGTCTCAGCTATTAATGAAAAAGAAACAAAAAGAATTTCAAGAGTGGTTGGTTTTTTCATAAAAGCAAAAAAACAAATTACTAAAAAAAATTTGTTTGTTTCTTTCCAAAATTCCCAAATTATGGGAAATTTCAAAAATTCCCCAAAAAAAAAAAATTCCCCCCCCGAGGCAATTTGAGAGTGGTTGGTTTTTTCAAAAAACAAAAAAAAATTACCAACAAAATTTTTCTCACAAAAAATTTTTCCCAAAAAAAAATATTCATGAAAAAAATTTTCGCAAAAAAATTTGTTCTTCCTAAAAAATATTTATTTTCCCTACAATTCCTAAAATATGGGATATTTCAAAAATTCCAAAAAAAAATGCTTTCCCCCAAAGAATTTTGAAAGTGGTTAGTTTTTTCATTAAAAACAAAATACCAAAAAAAAATTTTCCTCAGAAAAAATTTTTCTCAAAAATTTATTATTATTTATCAAAAATTTTCACAAAAAAAATTTTCCCAAAAAAAAAAATTGTTTTTCCTAAAAAATATTTTTTAAGCTTATTTTTGCTAAAAAAATCTCTATATTCCCAAAAAAATTGTTTTTCCTAAAATATATTTTTTAAGCTTATTTTATTCCTAAAAATTAAAAAAAAAAAATTAATTTTAAAAAATTGAATGGAACCGAGAATATTTGACTTTAAAAAACCCCATACGAAAATTTTCAACTTAGAATAAATTTCAAAATTTGAAAATATTTGTCAAAATTTTTTTCAATTTACTTTTTATTATACTCAAGCCTATAAATAAACCAAATTTTTAAAACAATTGAAGGCTGTGTAGACCAAAATACTTAGATCAGTTGACACGGAGTCTCTCAGATGCTGCACGGTGTAAAGTGATTTTTAAATGTAAGACTTAGAACGTAAACTTTTGAAAAAAAGTTCGCAATTCCTATACCTCGTTTAGGTGTAAACTTTGTATGGTAATTTACCAGAATGTACTGGGAAGGAATCTGCAGGAAATGCATCTGCTTGGGCAGTTTGTTGGGCACCTATTCCTATCGACAGTGCCATACGGCGCCAAAGCACCCTGTATATACATCTATAAATACACGTATTAATTATTTTTTGTTAGCTGTGCAAACTTTGGCCTGCCAACGCGAACTTTCGCCAGCTTCATTGGAAACTCGCCGCCAAGCCCAGTTGGTGGCCAGTTGCGGCAAAATAACAGCAAGGCGCTAGAATGGAATAAATAGCTAAAAGACAGCAGCCAACGGAGTGCGCCTGCGAAATCCCACAACAGAAGCGAAGGCGAGTGCTGCGCCCGTCATCTGCGCGGTGCAACTGCAAATTGTGAATTATAACTTGCAGTTGCGTACGGCAGGAATCATTTGTGTGCGGCGGCAGCAGTTAACGCAAGCAAACAACTGCGCACACCAAAAATCGCACTATATGCAAATATGCGCAACTTTGCAATAAATGCCACGACAAGAAGCATTCTCACGCCTTGCACCACCTACCGCACCGAGGCCACATGCCACGCCAATGTGGCAGACATGCATGTTTCTGCGTATCTAAATTGCGGCCAGCTCAGCAGGCCTTTGCATTTTGCCATTTAAGTGCTAACAATGTTTACTTTTGTCGCCTCGCATTTGTTCTAGTATTTTCCTCTTCTTCGCACTTTTAATGCTTTTCTCAGCGAAGTGCGGCGCGTTCGGCTGTGTTCTTTGCTTGTTCACACTATCATCTGGCGCTTTGTCCAACCACTTTGCTGACGCCGTTCCCATCTTCCCATACCAGTGGGCTCGACATACATAGCCAGCAGCCTACGCCAACAATTATTTCTCTATTCACACCACTCCGCCCTCTGGTTCGCTCTGTATGTATACATACGCACATATGTATGTATGTATTTGCCTGCCAAAGTGTACCTAATTTATGCTTGTATGCGTTTCAGCCACTATCGCATATTCATGAATGCTGCTATTCTTCTTGTTGTTGTTTAGCTGTTTGCCCTTTGGTAGTGGTAGAACTTTGGCATTTAATAGGTTCTTGATAAAAAAAAGCACACACACACACACATACACCTTCATATGCACATGCATACATACATGCACGCACATCATTCGTGCTCCATCGCTTCTGCTGGCCATAATTCAATTCGCATCTCACACTCACTAACTCACTCAGGCACAAATGCACACACATAAGTAGTCACAGTTTTTCATGTTTTTACTGTTTCTACTGTCGTAATAATTCAAATTATTTAGAGTGGATTAATTTTTCGCGCCTTCGCAAAGTTTTAGAGGTTTTTGGGGTAATTTGATTTATGTGCTGCGACGCTTGCCTTCTTCATTCCAAAAGAGTTAGTAAACTGGTTATTTCGGTTAGTTACATAAAAGCCGAAAGAACCTGGAGTTGATAGGATGAAGTGAGGAATATATAAAATCAATTCAAAACTAGAAATGACCACATCTAAAAATAAAATAAATGATAAAAAAAGATTCAATATAACTCGCGAATCGCGATAAAATGTTTTTTTTTTATTTTTGTTTTCGCAATAACATCAAAAGTTATGCGCAATAAAGTAGCGCTAATGTAGTATTACAACCTTTATTGGAGGTGCATTATTCATGGTTCTACTTCTATGCAGAGGTGGTCAATATCAAGTCAATATGCGACCTTTTCAAACTAAAAGTTTTTTCCAATATATGGAAGTTATAGACATCGATGTGATCCAACTATCACATTTTGGACATTGTCGGTAATTCTTTTGAGAATTGGTTTATTTGTAGGCTTGTAAAAAGAAAGCTTAAAAAAATTTATAATTTTGAGATTTATATAATATTTAAAATTATGTAGTCAAGTTGAAGTCAAGGCTCTTTTGAAAAGTTTTGTAGATTTTTTTTGTTTTTTTCAATTTTTTGGGATAAAATAAATTTAAGAGCAAAACTTATTTAAGGAAATATTACCAGATACATTTTTATTAGAAATTTTTCTACAAAATTATTTCTAGTAAGATGTGAACAGCATCCGCCCTCAAATTGTATATTTATTTTTACCATTTTTAATTTTTTTTGGTAAACTATTTTTAAAACGAAAAATCTTTTTTCCTTGACATTTTTTAAAAAATTTTTTTTTCACTTCTGATATACATACAAGATATTTCCATCTGTTTTAATATTTCGTTTTTTTTGGAAAAAATTTAATTAAAAAAAAATTTTATGTTTTTTTCCAATTTTTTTAGAAAAATTTTTTTTGAAGAAAATATTATCATATACTTCTTTATTAAAAATTTTTCTACAAAATTATTTCTAGTAAATTGTATTCTTATTTTTATCATTTTTAATTTTTTTGGTAAAATGTTTTTAAGAGGAAAAATCTTTTTTTCCCCGAAATTTCTTAGAAACATAATTTTTTTTTTCATTTCTGAAAAACAGCTAAAATATTTTCCTCATTGTTTTAATATTTGGTTTTTTGGAACACATATAATTAAAAAAACAAATATTTTATGTTTTTGTTGCAATTTATTTAGAAAATTTTTGTTTTGCAATTATTGAAAAGCGGATGTTTAAGTTTTGTTAATATGTTTTTTATTAATATGCGAGACTATCTTTAGTAATTTCTGCAAGTGTGACAATGAAATTCTTATAATTTTTTGAGTTTTATTAAAATGCGAGTAGCGAACCAGTGAGAAATCAATGCAAAATACCCCTCTAGTTAAGCGTAGGCGGTTGGAATTCGTCTCCCGCAGAAGAGTTTGAAATTGCTGCTATCCCATAAACCAAATGTATACTAAAAATTGATCCCATCACATTTCCCATAAGAATCTGATTCCAATAAATTCAAAATTATAACAAACAAAACAAATATATTTCAATGCTCAATTTATTATTTCCTTTATTTCAAATGAAATTTTAGTAAATTAGCAACTGTCACTAACAATAAGAAAAAGGTTTGCACAAAGCGTTACACGTCCAGGTGATTAAGGTGGAATTAGACTATGTCAGTCGCTTGCAAATCTTATTTTGTTTCTTGGGTGTTTGACGGAGCTCCTACGTCCATTTGGGGTGTGCGCCTCCGAACAGCAGGTGGTTTTTGATGAATGTGTGCACTTCTGAATGGTAGTCACGAAAAAGCGCATTTGGCTAGGGCGGTCACGAATTAGATTACATCTCTTAATTTTCGTTTTTCTAAAATATTATATTTCGAGAGACTCATCATTATTAACCTCACTAGTTTTTCTGGGATTTTGCGCTCTTTAAAATTGTTAGCATGGTCATTCGGTTAATGGTGTCAAATGCTTGTATGAAGTCAATAAAAAGCGTATGAAGATCAATTTTGTGTTCAACCGCATTGGTTTTCTGGCAACATTTTTTCAGCATATTTTATACGTTTATTCTTTATTCGGGTTTTGTATGTGGCGTTAAAAAGTAAAAATCCGCGATAGTTTTTACAGTAAAGAAAAAAAATATACTTAAGTTATTTTAAGTTTGAGTTCTAACGAAAGTGGGTTTACACTTCTGTGGCTTAGTTGTTAAGCTTTCATCCTTTTACTTTAATATTTATTTATCTGCAGATGTAAATTAGTACTCTTTCTATACATAGAAAATATGTAGAAATTGGTGCAGTATAAATTCTTTAAAGCCATGTTCTACTTTTACGATCCACAGATTTGTCTTTAGAGTATACTCTGGAGAGGCAGATCTATATGTGCCAGCAGCGACAGCCAGCTGCGCTCATGGTCTTAGAAAGCCCCCCAGCCACTTCATGGGTAGTCGATCCCTGTCAATTCGGGCTGAACTATGTCGGTATACATAACAGACAGATGCTAACATGGGTCCCAAGATACATGGTACCGTGGGTAACGAGACCTCTGACTCCTCAGCTAGGATGGGCGCTGAGGCCAACTTCTTTGGCTTGCTTCAGTCATCAAAGCCACGTTTAGAAAATGTGTTACTACAACCCACAACGAGCTTAGTAGGCTGAGAAAGGCTTATATTACCTGTCATGTCCGACCGACTGTCACTAAGCAGAAGAGACTGTTGGAGGCTGGTTGGACTGATGACGGGCTACTTTCTGTGGGCGAAGCACATGGAAAAGGTGAGCATCTCAGACAGTGCACTCTGCACAGCTTTTGAAGAGGAGGATGAGACGACGAACGACTTTCTGCGCGTCTACCCCGCCTTCGCTCGAATCTGGTTTGAGGTATTTCGCACTGATGTGTTAAGAGCGACCACCTTGGCTTCATGGCACCACAGGATCGACTCAGATTTCTTCAGCGGTCGGGTAGACTTAAAGAAAATGAAAAGGGAACTCGAGTGCCATACAATGGACTTAATGTTGTCTGAGTGCTGTACTTGCTAGTTGTGCCGGCAACTAATATAAAAACAAAACGAAAAATACATGTAGCTGCTGTCACATGTCATGAGCCAGTAAATATTGCCTAATATGGATTTTTCTAAGTCCTGAGAAGACGAAAGATGAGATTTATCAGTCTTTCTCTTGAGCTTATTAGTTGACTTGTTTGTGAGGTGTAACAAGCTGAGGCATGCTTAAGATATATGAGTAGAAAGTCGGCATGGAGCTCAAACATTGCACTAATTTTCATATTTTTTTTTTTTTTTTGGCTGGCTTGTGAATTTTCTCCATATATCTGTGAAATGAGACTTTTTCAATTTCAAATGTTTATTAACAAAAAATTGTTACAAATTTAATCTTCAAAATAATAGCCATCGTTCGGGACACATTTTTCCCATCTCCCAGGCTAGGTGTGAATGCCGCGCCAAAAAAATTGGCCGTTTTTGGCCGCAAACCAATCATCGAGCCATTTTTTGGCTTCTTCGTGAGAATTGAAGCGCTACTCGGAAAGTGCATGGCCCATCGATGCAAACAAATGATAATCGGAAGGCGCCAAGTCTGGTGAGTAAGCCGCATGCACCAGCGGTTTCCAATCGTACGTCTCCACTCATTCCCGGGTCGCTCTTGTTCGGTGTGGCGGTGCATTGCCATCAAGAAAATCATGAAAAAAAAAAAAATTTCTTAAAAATAGTCAATGAGTCCTAGTTAACGCAGTGTATATACATACAGTCACTCATACCTTATTTGATACTGATTCGGTTTTTGAATAAAGTCTTCTATATGTAAAAATATTTTGAGAAAATGGAAAACAGGGTATGTAGGCATCTTAACTATTTTGCTTTATTTCATTGCTCAACATAAGATGCAAAAAGGGTCCACCAATTTCATTTTAAATGTAAAAAAAAAAACAAAAAAAAAACAAAGAAAAAACAAACAAAAAAACAACATTCAGAGAATTCACGCCGTGGCTCAAATGATACAGTCAAAACAGAGCAATTATTAATTTCTAATTTTTAAAATTTTAAATATTTAGTAATTTTAGGGGTCTGCTGTACTATCAATTACAGCTTGAAGTCTACGTGGCATAGAGTCAACCAATTCTTTTGTATATTCTGGACTAATTTGGTTCCACTCTTCAAGTATAGTCGTTTTAAGCTCAGGTTTCATTTAATTCCTGTACAATGTTCTGCAAATGACGAATGTTTCATTATTTTTTAGAGAAGAAAATGCGTTACACTTTCAAAAACAAAAGTTATCAGAAATCAACTGCAACGCATTTTAGCCAATTTTAACTCAAACATTATTATATTATAATTGAATGGACTATAAAAGTGCATACCTAGAATTCTTCTTTCTTTCTTTCTTTCTTTGAAAAAAAAAACAAAAATAAATATTCAAAACCTTGCAAAATGTCGCTGTGTTATTATTGGGGCACCTCTGTATAATTATGTGCGTATGCTTTGATGTTTGAGTTGATTGAATTTTGAATTAGTTTTCATTAAAACCAAATTTTGGAACAGTCGCAAGTGTGAAACATTTTCTTGGTATCTCACACTTTCACAAACTGTTGCGACTAGGTTGAGTAGGGCCACTTTTTTGGGGGGCCGATGGTTCCTCCTTTGGCACTAGTTGTTGATATATTCTTTCATTTGTTTCTCACCTAGTTCTGTTTTACCTTCGTCACCCAACGCCTTTTAATTGTCCTTTTAAGCATTCCATCACCACCTCTCCCCGTCCTCTCCCTGCACCTCATCGGTCCTTCCCTTCACCTCACTTCCTTGACAATGGTATCACAAAGGACGAATCCTTCTTCGTCCAAGTGTGCTCACTCCCTGGGCAACCATACCAACCTAACCTAACCTAACCTGTCCTTTTAAGACACATTTCGCCCTTTGGCAGTTCTTTTATTACTTTCCTTCCACTGCTGGTTAGTTTGCTGCAATTTGGTTCAATTAAAAACTTCAAACTGATTGTTATCCTTGTACCTGGACTATTAGAAGTGTAGTACAGACGTTTCAAGACTTTTCCAAGTTGCTATGTACACACATATGCACATCTACAAGATGTAACTAAATTCCCACAAACATTTTTCTTCTACTTTTATGTCACACATGCCTCTTATCTGAGTCCTTTAATTTTCAAAAACCAAAAAGTGGTGAACTGTATTAAAAGTTCACTCTTGCTCCTTCATATTATTTTCCATACGCTAGGCTGGCTTGGCGAGAAAAACATAGAGGAATAATGGAATACAGTAAGGGATCCGGGCCATGTATCGTTTATCAAAGTTGCCTGAGGAAGCCCTTCAAGCGGCAGTGCCACCTTCGCTGCTGCCGCCGTTTTCCTTCGTACATAGTTTCGTGCACTTCTAAGGGTTAGAAGCATTAGCGCGCACAAACCCTAATAAGTTCCCTACTCGTATGTGCTCTGGTGGGCTGCCAATGTTTTTTGTATCCGGTCTACTGCCTGCTGTTTAGTACTTTGCCTTAAATTGGTTGCTCACCACTGCAAACGGCACGCGGGTACATTTGTGCAGTTGTGGGTTTTTACGCGGGCATTTGCCAGCTTAGAAAGGTGTAGCGTTGTATGTATGCATGTCGATGAATTCGAGAAACTGCGGGGTGGTGTTATGCGAAACAAGAAGCTCCTGGCGATTGACTACGTGGCAACTGGGTTGTAAACTTTTTCCCCACAGCTTTGTTGCAATTTGCAAAGTTTTACGGCAGTTTAAGAGTACAAGCATAATGGGAAAATAAACTTACAGCGAATTTCCAAAGCAGATCGCGCGCAACCACACTAAGCAAACAGGCGAAAGAAGAGATTCTTGAAGATATGTTAGGTGTAGTTTTTGAAAATCGCCCAGTTTATTGGGAATTGCATGAATGTATGAAGAAAAATAATAGCGCAAATTTCTAGCAAATCCTTGCAGGTGAGCTCGAATTAGTTTTGAAACGTTGACTGGTGAAGAGGAGTAAAACGAAGGAAATAGGAAAACAAGAAAATAGCCCCACTACATTCGATGGAGCGCAGTCTAAGATTTCAAATAAAGCTAAAGTAATACCTGCAGAACACAAAAACAAAAAAAAACCAAAAAACGCCACCAGAGATGAAAATTGCGCTTAAATACCTTAAAATGTAAGACGGATTTGGTAAGGCGATTAACTAACTGAACATAAAAATGAGTGAAAAAGTGCACCTACTTGCCTGCCTAACTCTAGGAAGCCCCACAATCGGTGCAAATAGCCGAAATTGGCCAGAGGAAAGCAAAAATGAAATAATTTGTTAGTACCACATTTCTATGTATGTGTGTGGGTGTGTGTGAGTTATCCAGGATAAAAACTTCGTTTATACCAAACATTAGACCACACCAACTCACACACACTCACACATCCCCCTTTCGGCCGTCTCTAACGTCATTCGGTTGCTTTAAGCAGCTTAGCGTTCAGTCTTTTCGATTCGTCTTGCCGCTTCATGGTAAACTGCAAATTGCTTCGTAGTAGCTTATGCGAGAGGATTAGTTGAACAAATACACACATATTAAAAGCATATATGGTTGTGTATGTGTAAATGCTATAATACAGTAGGTTTGAAAAGAGCATACATACATAAGAATGATCAACTTGATAGCTTTTCAATTTTTTCTTATTTTTTATTTAGTATTTTAAATGCGCAAATATTTATTTTTATTTCCAGCTTTCTGGGAGCGCTCATTTAGGCTTATTCGTTCTCTCTAACTATATTTATACAAATCACTATTGCCATCTCTTTCTATCTCTATCTCTATCTCTCTTTTTTCCTTGTAGGAAAACAGCGAAAGCCTATGGAAAGTGTGGCTGTGAGTGTGGGACTTTAAACCGAATTAAAACCCGCTCTTGTCCGAACGGTTGCTCCTCTCGGACCCTCGCCGTTAAGTAGTCTTTGACCGAGAAATATATAAGGATTTTCCTTGACATGACTGCTATGGCATCATCTGAAACAGTGCGATAAGCGCTCGCCACTATAAGCGCGCTTAATCTATGTGTGGTTCTTAATTCTTTCATAGGCGATTTTTTCGCAAATTGTCCAGATGGGCGCTGCGTATGTTATCACGGATGTGGTGACAATTGAAATCATCTCTCATTTTCTTCCCGAAGTTCTCCTATACCTGGCATAAATCTTGAAAGCGCACTGTGTACTAGCATCTAACTGCCTCACAATGATCCTTGAACGTTATTCTTGAGTCAATGATGACTCCTAGGTACTTGAAGTAAGGCCGAGACCTTATGGAGTGATCGTCGACTGTGAACACAATCTCTTCATTTGACCTGCTTTTGCTTAGCAAGTCTACTTCCATCTTCTCCGCTGCAAATTCCAGTTTAGCTGGTATCAACCATTTTTGTATACGCGAAATTGCGTCAGTGCATATGGCCGTCAGTGGCTCGAGACGTTTATCTACTACTACCAGCGCCATATCATCAGCTTACCCAACAAGCACATTGCGTTCCATAGCATTGAATCAAGTATCGAGCCTTGCGGCACACCAGCGGTCACCTTATATTGTCTGACGCCAGCCTCCGTGTCGTAGAGCAGCAGCCTATTGTTGAAGTAGTCGCCAATAATGCGCTGTAAGTACGCCGGAACTTTAAATGCTGCGAGTGTGTCCATTATCTGGTTCGAGTTTAATGCATTTTTTATGTCTACTTATGTCTACCATTGCACAGGAGTTACCAGATTTCCAGCTCCTGCATCATGTGGCTCCTTGTGCATTTGCTCATTACCATGCTTATGGCATCCACTGTCAACCGCGCTTTTCGAAAACCTCCTGGTTCGTAGAGAAACCATCAGTATTTTCCAAGAAGTCCTGTATTCTGTTGCACACTATTCGCTCCAACATTTTGTCGATTTTATCTAGCATACACAGTGGATGATCCGATGATGGTTACTCTGGTGGCTTTCCCGGCTATAGCAAGAACACTAATCGCTGCATTTGTCCATTTGTCGGAGAACCGCCTTCCAGGAGGCAGTTATGAAACAAGGTGGCGAATACGTTTAGCCTCAATTTTATAGCCCTTTTGAGGACAAGGTTGGGTACTCCATCCAGTTCTGGGGCTTTATTGTCCTTGCTGCGATCTAGTGAGGCTACAACCTTTCCTGCGATCATTTGTGGAGTGGGTTGATGATCATCGGCCATATCATACCTGAATGCATCCTGGGCAGGAAAAAGTGTGATAATGATCGTTCGCATGAGCGTTGGGCATACCGGTTGTGGTACATTCGGACCTTTAACTGTTTTCATCACCATCTTTTATGCCTTTCCCCAGGGGTTCTCTTCTACGCCGTCACTCAGGTTCTTAAAGCATTCCCGTTTACTAGCTTTATCTCTATCTCTATCTTTTTTTCGATGCCACCTGCTGTTATTATTTCTTCGTTTTTATTTGTAGGTTTAAAATGTTTTCCATGCTGTAAGGGTCCCAACTCACGACCGCCATCTCCGCTAGTATACGTAGCTTCCGTAAGTCCCATGGTTATCTATGAGTTCAGGGAGGCCATGCGAGGGTTGACACTGCCCTTTATGAGGAACAAATGGGGAGTCATCTCAACCCAACCTACGTGGCCACCAAAGGTGGCAACAAGCATTGAACGTATCGTAAGACTTGCCAAGTTTTAGTAGGACGGAGAGGCAGCGAACCCTTCTGTGAGCCATTTCAGTTGGACTCCACTCCACTTACTAAGATCACAGAGATTCAATACCCAAGCCCAATCGCAATCTGCTTCAATTCCAGTATGCCTTAATCAGGATCTTACTGGAGTCAATCCTGATGGCTCGCAAGCCACTTCACATCATTAAAAGGACAGCCGCTCCTATCATGGAGAACAGACGCTGACCAGGTTGCCGCCCAATGTGGGTCAGTCGCTCCTGGATTTTTTTTTTTCTTTCCTCTTTTCTTTTTTATTTTTTATTGAGGGCGGTGTCGAATCGCCTTTAACACAGTGACCTCATCGAGATATCATTTTATACACGCGTTCTCTAATGCCGCGCTCTCCGTTTTTGACGCTTAGTGTAAGAGCAGACTCTGAGGGGTTCTGTTCCTCGTGGTACTGAGATTAAGTCTTGGTCAGACCTTGCACCCGAGGACACTACCAGTTGAGCTCCCCTACTCAGGGACTGGTCACCCAGGGTTTTAGTCGCCTTTTACGACAGGCATACCTTACCTCAGGCAAATTCTAACCCCTGACCCGCTGGGTTCTATCTCTATCTCTATCTCTGTCTCTATCTCTATCTCTGTCTTTATCTCTATCTCTATCTCTATCACTATCTCTATCTCTGTCTTTATATCTATCTCTATCTCCATCTATAACCCTATCCCTTCTCATATCTATAGTTTTTTATAATTTTTTCCAACAAATTCTATAAATTTTGTTGCTTCAAGTTTATGAAATTCTTGTGAAACACACTGTATGCCATATGCGGATAAAGAGCTATGCGTATGTATGTATGTAGGTACATACATATATTGGGGAGTTAAAGTATGGTTTTTGGTAGATAACAGTTCACATGTGCCGAAACTTTAGAACAAAGCATTTTATTATACCATTGTAAATGGCTTTGTTTTAGTGAATTTCTACATGTGGACTATCCGATTTTTAAATCGCCTCACATGCGAGCGATTTTATTCGATGAGCTTAGTGTGAGAAAAATCAAACTGAGGGAATTCAAGTACATACACGTTTAAGATTTTAAATTGGATTATTGCTTTTTAGCTCTGTTATAAAGAAAATAATTTAAAAAGTATTTGAAGTAAATTGAAAAAAGGCGTAAATGGGTGCATTGTGTAATTTAAAAACTCCTGGTGTAGCAGTTTTGTTACTCAGGTTATCTGAACTGAAAGCTCACGTTACGCGAAGTGATTGACTCGCCTTCTGAAAGGTAACTGACACATTATAACTATTTACAAAATAACTCGAAAGTAAAGTGATATTTGTATTTCCTTAGACTTGACGCAAGAAATTCAGAAATGAATAAGCGACTTGAAAATTTGTAAGCTAAACCACTTGTTAGGTTATCCATTAGCAATGCATGTGCAATTGAAAGGGGAAACTGAATATTTGTAATAGTTTTTAGTTCATTTAAATTGTCATTCATTCGAGTATTCAGAAGAGTGTTGTAAGCGTCATATTATTGTGTGTCGCCAGCTTTAAGACATTCTGTTGATGGTCGGTATCATTACAGGACACAATCCATGGGGTCAGCATATTAACACCATTGGGGAATCATTGAGGACCCAATGTGCCTGTCGTGCTTGGAGGAGGCAGATAGCACGGCTACGAGTTTTGGGTTCCGATGTCGTGAGAATGAGTAATATTCGTTCTCTAAAACTGGAGGCTATTTACAGATTTGCCAAAGAATCTGGAAAATTTTCACGGAACTATTCTCTATTCTTTCCTATCTCCTCCTCTGATGCTTTTCTCCTTCCCTCCTTGACTATCTACCCCTTTTCCAGAGTTTTAAATACAATGGGCTTTTCAGCCTGAGTGTTTTAGGAGCCACCAAATCTCTTGGTGCTCCTTGGCTCGACCTTTACAAATTTCAATTTCAAGCTTTAAATGCCATAGAAATTTCTGTTGTAACGTCGAAAAAATGCTGCATATTTTAGGCTGATATATTTACGATCCCTAGAATCAGCCGTTTTGGTGAAAAAGGACATGTTCTTGAGATATTTTTTCGGAGATACATATGTTTTTAGCTCATTCAAAGCCTATATAATCATGGAACATTTGAGTAAAGTTTTCCAAATTTTTGTTTGCAGAATATTGAAGATTGAGTGCGTACGTGAATCGACGGTTTTGTGTCGAAAAAAAGTTCTTTTTGCTGAAACGAAAAAAAAAACAAAAATTGGTTACTGCCTTTGTTAAGAAGAAATAGATTTGTTGAGTATCGCTGTCGTGATTTTTTCCAATTTTTCAATTGTTCGTAGCACTTGGAAGCCAAAGAACCGACTTTAGCTAAAAAATGGGTTAATTTGCCTTTGAAAGATTAATAAAAATTAAAAGAAACACCAAAACCTCTTCTAGGGTGAATTATGTGCAGAATTCTACTGTAGAAGTCTGAAGGCAGAAATTTTATTTGAATTGTCGAACTCTCCAAAATACGACTCTGTCTCAGCGATAACTTCCTCATTCACCAACTTCTCTCAGGAACGCCCTCTGTTGTTGTTGTTGTTGTAGCAGTAAGAGAAGCCCCGTCAGTGTAGAGCTTATCATCGGTCATCTTCGTTAGGCTCATCTAGAGGTAGGCCCAGGAAACATGCTCTTTCGACAGGTTGGCTCCAGAGGGAGAGGGGTGTTAGATGAGTGGGCATTAAAGGGCGTGTGAAAAGGTGGTTAGTGTCGTGCGGGGTGCCTTCACATGCCGGATATAAGTTAGGTGAATGCCATTCCCATGGCAGCCGGTTCTACGTTACCGGAATGACTCGGGTTTTTCCCGATCAAGACCTGCCGCCCCAGTAAACTAGCCCTGTTTAGTGAACAGTCTATTATCCCACCCCTTACGTCACAGGAGCAACTCCTCGCAGCAATCTTGCTCCAAATACTTCTCCTCAGGGCTGGTATCGAATCCAACCCTGGTCCAGAGGTATTCTATTGCTGCGTATGCCATAAACGGCTTCACCCGGACTCCACTTCGGTTAGCTGCAACAAGTGCAACGGGTGGAGCCACCTTAAGACCTGCTCAGGCCTTAAGTCTTATAGGGAGTGGTCCACACGGTATGTGGCCACTTGTTACTCCAGCCAGCAGGCGTCTGTTGCCTTAAACACCAAGGTAACTCATTTGTATGCTTGTAGTGTGGCTGCTCTGAAAAAAGTAATAGGTCTATTTATAAGTTCGTGCGGTTTTACAACAGATGGCGTAACTTGATTATTATTCCATCGATCCACATTTCCAAACATTCATTGGAGAGCTACTGTCGTAAGGCACAAACGTCAGTATAAGTTTTTTATTTGAAGCGTAAACAACAATATTTTTACCACACTTGAAAATGTCGAATTTCGTGCCAAATAATGTGTTTTTGCGGGGAATTCTTCTTCATTATTTTAATATGAAGAAAAAAGCAGCCGAAAGTCATCGTATCTTGGTGGAAGTTTATGGTGAGCATGCTCTATCTGAGCGAACGTGCCAGAAGTGGTTTGCACGCTTTAAAAGTGGTGATTTTGGCTTGGAAGACGAAGAACGCGAGGGTGCGCCGCCAAAGTTCATGGATACCGAATTGGAGGAATTGCTCGATCAAGATCCGGCTCAAACGCAAGAAGAGGTTGCAAAAACTTTGGGAGTTGATCAATCAACCATTTCCAAACGTTTAAAAGCCATGGGAATGATCCGAAAGGTAGGCCATTGGGTGCCGTATGAATTGAAGCCAAGAGACGTTGAACGCCGTTTTATGGCATGCGAACAACTGCTTCAACGGCACAAAAGAAAGGGTTTTTTGCATCGAATTGTGACTGGCGATGAAAAGTGGGTCCATTACGACAATCCAAAACGTCGGGCAACGTATGGATACCCTGGCCATGCTTCAACATCGACGTCGGCGCAGAATATTCATGGCCTGAAGGTTATGCTGTGTATCTGGTGGGACCAGCTGGGTGTTGTGTATTATGAGCTACTGAAACCGAATGAAACGATTACGGGGGATGTCTACCGACGACAATTGATGCGTTTGAGCCGAGCACTGCGAGAAAAACGGCCGCAATACGCCGATAGACACGACAAAGTTATTTTGCAACATGACAATGCTCGGCCACATGTTGCACAAGTGGTCAAAACATACTTAGAAACGCTCAAATGGGATGTCCTACCCCACCCGCTGTATAGTCCAGACCTTGCGCCATCCGATTACTATCTCTTCCGATCGATGCAACATGGCCTGGCTGACCAGCACTTCCGTAATTACGATGAAGTCAAAAAATGGATCGATTCGTGGATTGCGGCAAAACCGACCGAATTTTTCACAAAGGGAATCCGTGAATTGCGAGAAAGATGGGAAAAAGTAGTAGTAAGCGATGGACAATATTTTGAATATTAAATTTGTAACCATTTTACGTCAATAAAGTTTGAAATTTCGAAAAAAAAACCGCACGAACTTATTCATAGTCCTATTACTAGTGTGAAATTTAGCTGCATTTGTTGTATAGTCGCCATAGCCGAATGAGTAGATGCTTGGCTAAAACTTGAAAATTCGTGAGTTCGAATCTCCGTGGATGAAACACTAAATAGGTGTGTAAAAGCTTTTTAATGAAAACAAAAAATATAAATCTTATAATTTCTTAATAAAACATTTTAAAGAAACTCCTCAGTCTGATTACTTTTTAAAAAAAATGAGGTGTTTGTGCTGATTACTTTGTGATGACGGAAATGAGTAGTTCGGACCATCAGTGCTGATTACTTGTTGAGAACAAAAATGAGAAGGCAATTAGAGCATAGTAGATATATTTTTCAGTTACGAGAAATTGCTATTAATAAAAGAGAGATAGAATATCACTCCGACAAGCGGAAACTATCAGAACTTTCCCATGGCTAGAACAAAAATGTTGGAAATAGTTGGAAGAGGATAGTGATGATGATAATACGAGTGCTTATATGATAGTCAGCTGCCTTGTAGGGATCCTCTTTCATAATTATGGGCGATGGTATGTGTTGAGTAAGCATACAGACGCCAATAATTACGTAATTTACTTAATGTAAAAAAAGAAAAAGCACTTAGTTTTGTATGTATCAGCTGGATTGTCATTCGAAACTCATTGCTTGCGTCCAATATGGCGGTGACTAATCGGCGCAGAATACGAAATAGCGTAGAATAAACCTGTTAAT
The DNA here is from genome assembly GCF_028408465.1 of Anastrepha ludens. Classification (NCBI taxonomy): domain Eukaryota; kingdom Metazoa; phylum Arthropoda; class Insecta; order Diptera; family Tephritidae; genus Anastrepha; species Anastrepha ludens. The sequence goes on along the minus strand of NC_071499.1, from coordinate 48,237,710 downwards.
GGCAAAAAATTTCAGCTGCGGTATTTTTCATAAAAATTTCATAATTTTTAATGCAAACGTGTGTACAATTCTTAACAGAAGGGAATATTGTTGCTTGTTGATTTATTTATTTATTTTTTTTTTGGTTTTTTTTTTGCGAAAAACACTAAACAATGCAAAGCTATTCATTGACAGCAGAATGTCACTGATTGATAGGCTGACACGGCAGTTATTGTAGTCATTAGAGAACTGACAAGCTTTAAAACTTTTGGTGGCTTTTTACTTTAGACACATTTTTTTTTCATTACTACTTCTTATTACATTTACTTTTTGCTAATTATGTACGTTTTTTTTTTTCGAACGTAGTTCATTGACATCGAGCGCCTTTTATGTAGCAGTTCATGGCTGGCAACGTAGTTTTTCTCATGTCATTGCAAATACCTGTGCGCGAAACTAAATTCACGTAATTACATCTAAGTAAACATGAATTTGCTTGTACTCATTGACAATATACTTAGTATGTTGGCTTATGGGTGTGTGTATGCATGCGCCTGTGTATGTGTGTGTTAGAGTAGCTATGCAAATGTGACGACTCTAATTAAATGAGTACCTCTGGCAGGCAAACAAATGTCAACGATTGTTCGCCAACAATATTGTCAAGCCGAATTGTTGTTGTTGCTGTTGTTATTTACCATTTATTTATATGCTAGTGCAGTACGTATTTAGTTGTTGTTGGCAATACTTTGCATACGCAAATACTCGCATTCAGGCAATGCCAGTCGATCACTCAGGCAGTCTGTCACTCATGCCAACCCGTTTGTTCCGACGAGCAAGTGGCGGGCGCGACATAAACAGTTAAACAGATGCGTCCCAAATGCATGCACGCGTGCATACATGTGAACATACACGCAAACATACACACATGAACACAATTGTCTGTTTGTTTGTATATAAATATGTGCTTACAGTCAGCTGTGGAACTGAAACGCTGACCGACTATTTGCCGCTCGTCAGCTGAATTGTTTTGCAGTCCCAGCAAAGTGTGCCACACGCAGTTCAAGGTTGAAAAGCCATGCGATTGCGAGTTGCCGATTGTGAGTACCAGTTGGTTGTTTGTTATTTCGCAAAAGCACTCACAGCACATACATATGTACGTGTGTATGCAGCTTGGCATTGAAAAAGCGTTGAGAATTCAGTTAACAGAAATTGATTAGTGTTCGTGTGTGTATAGTGTTCGTGTATGCATACATATATAACAGCAAGAAAAGGCGCATTGGGCAAATGCAAAACGCAGCACATTTTTACATATACAACTACAAGTTGGTGTCTGTATGTAGCTGTGTAGATATAATTACACTTGTAAATGATTTTTGATTATTATTGATAATGGTTGATGGAAAATTAGAGCGAATCTGTGCTAGAAGGCCACACTCTAATAACGTTATTAGCCCTCGGAATCTCTTGCTTGGGTTTCGTCGGGTAAAAAAAGGCCTATTTTCAATATTTTTTTCCCCTAGTAAAAAATTATTTATTTAATTGAAACTTTTTTCTGTCTTATATATACATATTTAAAGAATAATTTCTGCAATTTTCAAAAAAAAAAATTAAAACTCCTCCACTGTGACGTCATTTCCGGTGACCTCTCGTAAAAAAGGTGCGTCCGCGTTGTCAGTATAACTCCTGACAGGTTCATCGAATATGCAAAAACAAAAATAAGTATTTTAGTTAAGAGCATAAACTCGTGCTTGAACGAAGGAAAGAAAAAAAAGTAAAAATTGGAATTTTGGCAGACATTTTTCCAAAAAAAATTAAAATTTCGGTCAAATTTGCTTGACTTTTTTTTTTAAAGAGTTGCAATTAAAAAAAAAACAAAATCCTTCTTTCAAGCACGAGTAAATTGTATTTAGAACACCTGACGAGAACATTTGACAACCGACTTTGAAAACACGGTTCCGAGAAAAACGCGTTTAAAGTTTTGAGTAACAATAAAAGTGGCTTTGAGCGCACACATTCCAAAGGCTGTATCTTCGAATTTATTATTCGGACCAACTTGAAAATTTAGGATAATATTCCTGAGATGTTGTAGAAATTAATAAGCAAAAAAAAAAATAAATCGATTTTTTATTATTATTGATCCTTGAAGGGTAACATTATTTTACATGCTTTCAAGATAATCTTCATCATATTGGCGTCTAATATGAAACTTTAACTTGAAAGAAATAACACAGAAGCTATTTATTTTTGAGCTTTTTAATACATTTTTGTTTATTCTAACAATTTGTGCTTCAGTTTACAATAGAAAAGGCGCAACTGCGTCCACGAATCAACGAAGGCTGCCTGTTCAGTGTTGACGGGGTATGCTAGTGTAGAATTTTGAAAAATTCGAAATTTTTTTTGCATATTTTCAAAGTTTAAACATTTAACCCTTCTTTGCATAATACTCTCTATTTTTTTTAAATAAATCAGGGTGATGTAATTAATGCTCAAGATTAAAGGAAAAATATTTAAAAAACTTCTAGTGTAAATGAAAATATGTATTATGTAAAAAACAATAGGATGGAAATTTTGTATACATCATCATGCATTGTCACATATTTAGCTCAGTACTAAATAAATAAAAAAATATATTGTAGTTTACACAATCTTCTTTATTCTTTATGAGAATTTAAAAAAGAATTATTATTCTTATTTAAGCACAAATTGACGCCATATTTATTACACGAAATTGTGGAATAGCCTTTGTTGAATAGCCAATGTTCAGCACCATCGTTTCTTATGGGTTTTGGAAGTGGTGGAGCTGGAGAACCTCTTTTTTTGTAATTCTTCTTCTAGTACACTGGTACTAGAACGCCTTTTTTTAGCTTTTTTGGTGGTTCCTCTGTTGCATAGCACAAAGGCCAATTCATTTCTAAATTGGCCTATTGTGAGCAGACTCTTTTTAGGTTCACCTCTTTTTTGAGCACTTTTTTATAAACAATCCAAGAGTTTATAACAGTTAGATCAAATAGATGAAAAAAATATGCTAATACCACTTTTTAGACCTCATTTTTATATCATTTCTGCCCAAAAAGCTATCCATGAGATCTAATCCTCCCATATGTTTATTGTACTCTTGGACAATAAACGGGAAAGTAATATCAATTTTTCCTTAATTTGTATCCTGTCAAATCTATTCACTGTAGTTACAGGCAATGCTCCAGAATAAGAATATAACAGGGTTACTATCTTATTATCTTTCCAAGCCACACAACTCAAGTCTATACCATCATGCACAGACACTCTTTCCTCAAAACTACCTCTGGGCACAGATTTTTTCATGACATTTTTCTTCTCTGGAAGTTTATTATTTGGTATCCTGTGTTGTTGCACAGTTCCCACTGTGTGAATTCCTGATTTAGCTAAAAAAACTACCAATGGCAAAGAGATATAAAAATTATCAAAGTATATGATGTGGTTTGGCTTTCTTGGCACTCCTCGAAGCAAACGAGCTACAGCATTTCCTGTTGCACCAAGATCTGGTTCATCTGGGAGTTTCTCTTGTCCAGAATATATCTCAAACTTGTGGGCATATCCCATCAAATCACAGAGAACATATAATTTGAATTTATGGGACTTCTTAGGCAAATACTGTTTTAAAAAATGCCCTATTTTGGTAGAACACATCTGTTCATCCACAGAAAGTATTTGATTCATTGAGATGTTTGATAACAGGGCGGATTTTATAAAGCCTGTCATGTTCTGGATGACCTATAGGTTTGTGAAGATCATTGTTATTAAAATGTAATGATAACATTATTTTCTCAAACTTGTTCAGTGGCATTGTTGAAGAAATGGGCTCATATCCAAACTTTGGCGACCAGTATGATCTTGTGCTAGGAAATTTGATTACCGACATGTTCTATATAATAATATACCAAAGAACTTATACAAATCATATTCTGTAAATGTTATAGATGAACTGGTATTACTCTGTATTATATATAAATTTGTCTCCTCTACTAATGTTTTGATAAAATCTTCAGTGATAAAATGGTTAAAACATTGATATGGAGTTTCTAGGTGTGATAGACCACCTGAAGCAATAGAACTCCCAAGAAAGTAATTTTATCTGTGTCATACACCAGATTCCTTTTTTTCCAAATCAAGCTTCTTTTGTCAAATGAAAACCTGGATGAAGACTGTAAATTGGATGAAGTTGATGGGTGAGAGGGTTCTTGATCTTCTGGTTTTACAAGAGGAGGATCAATGTCAGCAGTTTCATCCACATCATTATTATCATCGTTCTCCTCCTGCAATACTCTTATAACTTCACCAGTAGCGCGGTTTTCATCATCGGAGTCTTGGTCATTAAGGCCATCTTCTGAGAGCCAACCGCCTTCTAACTTACTAAGATAATCTTCAATATCTCTTTCATTCAAGTTTCCCTAAAAAACAACATAAAATAAACATTTACAAAAAAATGTTTGCCATACATTACAAGTAAATTTCCATCACATAATTTTGAGAAATTTATTCACAGTGTTTTGATATAAATTGTACATAAAATAACAAAAACATGAAAACAATCCTTTTTTCCACTCATTTTCACTTTTATTATATTTTATATCTCCGATTATTTATATAAAACAATTTAAAATCTCGCTCCTCTCTTCCATTCACAACAAACAGCGGAATGACAAGTTCTAGGCCTGGTAATTCACAGTGACGTTTGCTATTTTTTGACAACTGCGTTTTGTTGTAAGCAATAGTCGCTTAAAAAGTTGCCAGCAACAACAAATTTACAGTATAAGGGTTTTGACAACCTTTTTTTGTTGACTAAATATTATGATTGAAATTTCCATCATCATGCAAAGAAAAGTTAAGAATATGTAATTACGAGGATTTTTTAGCCACTACCTTAATTGTTTTAATTCATCTAGTTCTTTTCAATTCTGGGCAGAAAAAACTACCGAAAACATTTCTAATTCATTTTTTTTAATTTACTTAAAATAACTCATTCAAGCCATTCAAAAAATGCTCAGTGCGCGCAAAACCAAGTTCGTCCTGGCAGCCATAAATCAATGTCACAGAAATGCATATTCTCATTTATGAAATTTGAATACTTAAATTGTGCAATTATTTATGCGTCAATGATAAATTTGTTATCGTCAAAACGGCTAGCGGCTTTGTCACGGATATGTTTGGCTATTAATTTGGGCGGCCACGCCCGCCGGAGAGTTGAAATGAACAAATAATTAATATGCCAACAAACAAACAAAGCAAAACGGGAAAAATGATGAAATAATTAAATGCGAATTTTTCAAATTCGTCCTTAAAACCATGTTTGAATGTGTGAATGTGTGCATGTTGCATGTTGCGGCTGACAGTTTTTGCTCAGCTAGACGCAAGAGCTTGATTAAAAATCGATTTGATGTAATTAGTGTACGGCTAGAATATTTTTGTTGTTGATAGTTGCTGTTATTTGAAAAAATTTGCTAAATAGAAATTTAAGAAAATGCTTCGCTTTCGCTACACGAAGTGGTAGCAGATTTCTGCCTGGTGCACGAGTATACTCTCCAGCGAGTCGTGTCAAGACCTTTGTTCTGAACACGGATGCGTGTGAGGAGTTCTGCTGAACTGCAGGAAGGACCCGGAATCCAGACACTCGCTCGTACCAGCTTTTCTTTGCTCCTCTCAACAAGAAGGGACTTGCTGTTTTCGCAGGATGGAATTTTTGCTATCTCTTTTTCCAGCCATTCTCGGGAAAAATCATTGGAACAGTGCACCTTTACGATGCCGTTTACCACGCTTTTCCCCTCGAAAGTCGGCGCGTCTTTCGACTTTCCAAAGATAGCTGTCAAGATAGTCTTGTTGCCCTTTGGACAGTAGAACGTCTTATTTGTCGGTAAGTATCTCCACCGTCATTCCCTTTGCTGCCATTCTCGCGAATGATTCGTCAGACGTTGACGGAAGAGTGTCATTCGACATTTGAGGTCCCTTAGCCTTTGCCTTGTCCGGAAAAGGTTTGTCTGCCTTGGATTGGGTCGAGGATGCAGACATTTCCGAATTCCGTTTCTCGACTTTCCTCTTCTTTGCCTTTCTCCTCTTCCCGGTCGTTGGCACAGACCCCGTTTCGTTTCCGGAAGAGTGCAACGCTACAGAGGAATCCTCTGTTCTTCCACGCTTTTCCGTTCCCATTACAGGTGTGGAGGTTGACGGAGCTTGAGTAGTTGCCTTAGCTATTGCTTCGGCTTGCCTCGCCTTCTGTCTTCTTCGTTTGATCTGCCTTGCGGTTAGACCAACACCTGCGTTCGACTCTCCAATACCTTCAGTCTTTTTACCGGTACTTACCTGATTTGCACCAGGTTTAACCGTTGTCAAAGACTTACTCAGAGATCCGTCTGAGTCTACTGAGAGATTGTCCGCCATCTCCACATCCTCCACAACTTGTTCAGTTGCTTCAGATCGTTTCGACGGCGGTGTATCACTCACACTCACTCGGCTCTCCATTGGCATAGCCAATGTGCCATGTTTCACCACTAGTAGTTCGCTTCCTCCGGAACCCTGGGTGTCAGTTCCGGTCATAGGGGAGTGTGGGGTTCGGGCCTGCACATCCGATGCCCGAGCCGTCGATTGCTCGACGGGAGGATTTCCCGAAAGTGGGTTACCTCGTGCAGAGAGATCCATGGTTAGCCTCCACATTGTCGGTACGGTAGTCTTCACATAGTACTTGGGTGGCCACCAATTCCGCCGTTCCGCGGATGAGTGGATACCCTATTCCTATATGGAGCTGCCCTCTTAGTTCGTGGTAAGTTAATCTCCATAGCATGGGGTTAACTCACCACTTAAGCCTCATCCCCGCGGCAAGGAGACCGACATGACTCCTTGCTCTATGAAAATCAGAGAAGTCTTGCCACTGGCGCAAATTCCACCCCATGTTCAACAATGGACGAAGGTCCAGGGGCTCCTGTAGACCAATTTCTGCCGTTTTGATGATTGTTGAACGGTAAACGGCTTCTCATCCGTAAAGGCGATTTTTTCCCAGCCCATCCCTGCGGCCCAATGTTGGTGCGAGCGACATCTTTTGAGTCTTACTTTCTTGTTTTCATCCGTGAATAACGGGCATTTTTTATAGCTTATAAGGCTTCGAGACCATAGAATTTCGTTGAATTCTTTTTTTGATGATTTTTCGGTTGTTGGAACTGTTATCAGCTCGTTTTCTTCCTCTTCCAAGGCGGTCACCTTCATTACCAAGCTCCTTAAATGGTTTGATTGCACGAGAAACCAATGAACGTGTAATTCCAACCTTCCGTGCTATCTCGCAGTTGCGTGCTCCTAGCTGATGCAGGGCTATACTAGCTGCGCGACAACTTGACATCGTCACACAAAGTATTTAAAAAGAGCTGGAACAGAAACCAATACTTTTTTTTTGTACTTCAGAACACACACAACAATCACAAAATAAGGGCATTCGCTAAAAAAAATTTTACATTCATCTAATTGCACAGAGAAGTTTGTATACAGTTATTTTTTGTCACCCTGTATTTATGTAAATAATGAATAGTAAAGCTCCTATGATGGACCCTCGTGATAGTCCCATTTCTACTTTCAGTTCGATAGGAACTTGATGCAGGGATATCTGAACGCAGTTGTTAGATGGGCAACGGATAGCGGCCTGTCGGTGAATCCTCTTAAGACGGAGCTCGTCCTATTTACGAGGAAATATAAAATACTCAGAGCTCAACTTCCCTCACTAGGGGGCGCTTCTCTGATGCTTTCTGACAAGGTGAAGTACCTAGGTATTATCCTTGACAGCAAGCTTACATGGAAGCCCGATATTGAGGAAAGAGTGAGGAAGGCAACAATCGCCTTGTATGGGTGCAAGGGCGCAATTGGCAAAAGATGGAACCCTTCGCCTAGAGTTGTTTGCTCATAGTCTGGTGGAACTCACTAGAGAAAACGACATTGGTGAAGAAGCTGGAGAGAGTTCAGAGGTCGGCACTCATTGGAATCAGTGAGGCGCTTCGAACGACTCCTACTCTGGCGCTCAACGCAATCTTAAATGTGGTACCCGTAGACATCGCAGGCAGAATTGCCGCTACACGTACCACAATCAGACTGAGGGGCTGTAGCTATAAGCCCAACCTCACTTATGGGCACTCAAGCATCCTTAGAAACTTCGAGTTCATCCCTCTGTCAACAGATCAGTCTATACCCTCGTTTAGTCCAACCGGATCATTCTTCACTCACACCCGCCAAGGGAAGAGTAGACGGAGGGCTACACTTAGGGGCAGGACCTGGTGAACTTGTTCATGGATGGATCGAAGTTGAAAGGAAAGGTTGGCAGAGGGGTCTTTTGCGAGGGGCTCCCCATCAGACTCAAATTCAGGTTGCCGGACCACTGCAGTGTGTTCCAGGCAGAGGTAGCCGCAATCAAGGAGGCAGCGGATTGGCTGCTCAAATGCGTACTAACAGTCAAGAAAGTAAATATTTACTCCGACCAAGCCAAGCGGCAATAAGGGCACTCGGGTCTATGACGGTGCATTCGGACCTCACTTTCCACTGCGTCGGAATTCTTTGACATCAGCCTCATCAGGGTGCCCGATCACAGCGACATTGCGGGAAACTGTGGGACGGATGAGCTGGCCAGACAAGGGACATGTGAGGTGATTTCCCCGCGAAGGGAGAGAATTGGGATTCCCCTGACTACCTGCGGTGTGCTCCTGGAAAGATGGGCCTCGCGCCAACTCAGCGAGCGCTGGGCAAATACACAAACGTGTAAAGTCGCGAAATCCTTCTGGCCACGTGTGGACCGGAGGTGCTCTGGCGCGCTTCTGAGGCTGACAAAAATATCAGCTCTCTAATCTAGTGGGTTCTCTCACAGGACACAATGCGCGAGGAATGCATGCTGTGAGACTTGGAATCTTCTCGAGTCCTTCTTGCGCTGGATGTATGGAGGATGAGGTGGAATCATGTCAGCACCTTCTCCTTAGCTGCTCTGCTCTGGTGGGGCTAACGTCCAGGCATCTTGGCTCTTACTTCTTTGCCAAGCCTGCTGATATAGCTGGCGCTGACATTAAAAATCTGATGAATTTCATCAACAGCACAAAGCAGTTGACGTAAACATAGTCATCGTTCGTAATCCGCACGCTTCTAACCATCCCATCACCACCTCTCCCCGCCCTCTCCCTGCATCCCATCGGTCTTTCCCTTTCACCTCACCTCCTTCATAATGGTATCACAAAGGACGAATCTTTCTTCGTCCAAGTGTGCTCACTCCCTGGGCAACCATACCAACCGAACCTAACCTCGATAGGAATTAAACCATTCTAATTCGTTATCTCTTATTCCATACATTTCTCTTTCTCTTGTTTGGAACGCTCTTTTGAAGTCTAAAAATACAGCCATGATTTTAGTTTGCCTTTCAATACTTTTCCATTCGTTTATTAGGTAATCCACTGCAGTTTCGCATAAACATTTCTCTCTGAAACCAGATTGAAATTTTGGTTTGTTCATGCTGTTCTTTGATAACTTTCGACAACAACTTTCTCAAGCAGTTTTTCTAAGATTTTTAAGCCGTTAATTGGCCTGAACTCCTCGCATTTGTTTGTATCTTTAATTGTATGGGGTAGTGCATGAAAATTGAAGAAGTTGCCGCTTTTTTAACTACTTCCTTTCATTTGATAGCTGAATGCAATGAAGAAATAAAGAAATTTACCGCAATTTCAACTTCCCGCTATCAGTTAGCGTTCCTCTACCTCTCAATTAAACTTCCGCCTGAACATCTCGGCATAGTAGCAACGCCTACTTGCAAACGCACAGCTTCGACTATTAGTGGAAAAATGAAAAAAAAAAACGGAAAACAGAAAAGAAAACAGCAATGTTACGCAACTTTTACTTGCAACATGTTTATTACGCAACTCCAGTGGGTTGTTGTGTTAAGCGTAAAAACAATAAAAACCAAATACGAAATAAAAAGTAAAACGTGCGGCTTTCAATTGCACTGCACACACTTTTCACGGCTGTTGCAAAGCAAACTGCTTGCAACAATGCGCCAACTTTACTCGCATACATACATACACATACACACATGCATACATACACACGCACGTACATGCACGCACACAATGTGGTAAGCTGTGAAGTTAAGTTGCGTGGTACAGCCAGTCAAACACACCCAGACGCCTCTAAGTGTGTATGTATGTGTGTGCCACATATAATATATATTTTCATATGTGTATGTATGTACATATGTATGTATGTAACCAGCCGCAGATGCACCTTGAAAAACTTGAAACTTGCACCTCAACAAATCTCGCTCTATCAACCTCTCACCGGCGTTGGGTTGGCTGGTTCAAGTGACATACTGCTGGCAGCTGAGTCAAGTGCAACTAACCACTTAACTGTGTGCTTTGCTTTTTCTCTATACATCTATGAGTGTATGTATGTATTTGCGCAAACATTTTGCAACTCAAAGCGTGTTGTGAAGTTCAAAGCCAAATTTGTGTCGATTTTTTGGCTATCCAAAAATGTTTATATTTTCTTTGTTTGCCTGCGGTTTAGCTTAGAAAAGTTTTGCTCCTTTTATTTCCGCAATAAATTTTTTTATTTATTTTTTTTATCGACTGTGCTTCTTGCTAGAGTCAAAGTCACCACAACTGGCTGACACCGTAAAAGTGGCAGCAAACAAAAAAGAGAAGAAAATTTTCAACTTGAAAAGCAGCTGTTGAACTGGCACGCGAGTATGCATATGAGTATACGAAAATATGTATACATACGTATGCAAATAAAATATACACACACATATGCATGTACGTATATATGAAAAATAGTAGGAACTCTGAAAATTCAAAGTCAAAGTCAGTTTCCTTACCGCCTCTACCAACTGAGATATCATACTTTGCATGCGACGCACATAGATACATTCATGCTTTCATGCATATATACAAACATATGTACACATACCTACATGCATATACTTACATATGCATATACATATACATACATACACATATACACACATATTTTCGTACATCCATTGTTATGCTGTCTCAGCAGCTTTTGATATTTTTTTATACTCGTATTCTGCTTTACGCCTGCTCTTGTCAACTTGACATTGACGCAGCCATGCAAGGTGTCCAGTATAAATACTTGTATGTGTATGTGTGCACATGTAAATATATTTTTTTAGTTTCTCATACTCTTATATACCAAGCGGCACTTTCAATTTCATGGTGAGTTACGTCGATATCACGAAAAGGAGTCAGTAGCGTACCGAAAATTTTCTCTAACTCTAGACAAAGCCAAACTCCAAATATTTCAAAGAAAAATTGTTAGAAAAATCTTAGGAGCAGTCGAAGCTAACTACGGTGAATGCTGCATAAGCTGGAACCCTGAACTGGACCAACTAATAAAAGGAGAAAATATTATCCGCTTTATCAAAGCCCAAGCAATCAGATGGCTAGGTTATATCATGAGAATGGACCCTACCAGAGTAGATAATTGACGCGAAAACTTTTACGCCGAAGACCAAAGGTATATCAAGATCAAGACGGATTGACGAAGAGCAGGATGGCATGAGCAAAGATCAAAGTAAGAACTGTAAGGAATACACCAAACGTCGGATCAAATGGAGACATTTTGTTCGGCAGGCCAAAGTTCACACAAAGCAGTAACACCAAACGATGATGACGATGATAACGCTGGACGCCATAGAAAGTAGACACTAGAACGTCAGCGGTTTTTTTAAGATTTACTAGTACATACTCCATAATTTATTTATTTTTTTGGCGGTGAGCTTAGCTTAAAAATGCCCTCGCACCACATACCTAGTAACCGTCGTGTGCGGTGACTCCACTAAAAACAACCCTCCTTCTTTCTTAGATTGTTTCCTCAATCCCAGGACAGCCTCCGCATTGCTTCGAGGTAGAGGTCCAAGACGGCGTGCTGAGAGGGACACATTCGCTTACTCACCAAACAACTGCACCGGCTCAGTGTACGCTTCGCTTGAACAAAAAAACAGGCCTTTGCGTTCAAACGATCGAACTTGTTCAAATAAGTTATTGTCATTGTTTATTTCAGCTCAATCAAATCATGTGCTGCGTTTTAGCTCTCCGATGTTATCACCAATCGTCTTCATAGCAGCAGTTTCAGGTATTTGCTCGTTCGGCTATACATTCATTTTTTTGAGCAAGAATACAAGGGCTATAGAGCCAAATGAGCCGGTTTGAACACGTATGATCCCGCATGAGTTTTTGCTTGTAACTAACGATAGCAAAGTAAAAGCAAAATTTTAAAGCAAAAACACTATATTTTCATATTTGTTTTTTTTCTTAAAACTTATAATAAAACACGAAAGAAAATAATGTTAATAAGGAAAACATTGCAATTCATTTTTTCAACGGCTGAAACCAACTATCCTTTCAAATACGAAACTCAATTTACAGCGTACATTGTACGCCAACGCTCGTTTGCTCGAACAGGTGCTAGTTTGATCGTTTGAACGCAAAGGCCGATGCTAATTTCATTCAATGCTGCTTTTTGTTCAATGATTAGATTTGAGCCGAAGACATTAGATCATACGTGTTGACTGAGCTGAACTACGCGTTCGCCTGCATGAGCTGACTGCACTTGACCAAATATTTTGGTTCAATTGACTGAATGTGAGCAAGAAATTTAGCGTATGAACAACTCAAGAAAACAGTGAGCCATGCAGGTCTCTGTTACTCACCCTGCGTCCAGGCTTAATGCTTAATGCTCTTCGCCATAAGTTTCCATTTCCCGCCTCTTTTTTCGGAAAAGATCCTCAACGAAATTTTTGAGACGGCATTCCATTTTTCTTTGCCTATCATAGTTTTCTCGGTTATTTCTTCTGGTGTGCATCCACCAATAGTTCGTTGCGAAGCTGCTCTCTCTAGGTTCCACCTCTCGTATTTAAAGAATGTGTGCTCCGCATCATTGTACTCAGTACCTCCATATATGCTGCTTTGTAGGTTCACCGTTCCCATGCGCCATAAACACTTGCGAAAGGACCCGCGTCCGGACAAAAATTGTGTGAGGTAATAGTTAACTTCATCGTGCTTTCTTTCTACCCAGTTTTTTTAAATCAGGTATTAGTCGCGCTGCCTCTCTGGCGTACTGTACAGAGTTCCAAATTGTTTGCCAGGGTGAGAGCATTTGAATTCCACAGCCGGAGAAGCGGATTTGAATTCCAATATCGGAGAAGGAGTTCTTGAGATTTTTGCAACCCATCTCGGTTTGCGCTCTTATGTTAGAAGATCTATCGGGATGGTTCCGCTGATAACTAAACCCGCTGCTTCTGATACTATTCTGTAAGAAGAAGCCACTATGAGAACGCAGGTGCGTTACACAGATTGTAAAGTTTTTCGCCGGCGAATCTGCGCATATTTCGCATCCGCAAAGAAGAATCGAGTTCGTCGTGCCCATTAAAAGTCTTCCCTTCCTCTATGCTGGAGTCCAATCCTGGACTCAATTTTTATTGGAAAGATTTCATCGTAGCTATATTAATATTCTAAAGTTGAAGTCCGAGTATTGTCGCTTGGGCCGCAACTCCTGTTATTTGTTTCGCTTTGCATCCTTCGCGGGTTTTGTGTAAGGCCCGTGATTGCTTAGATAGCTGCGAATAATCTTCAATAGATTATTCGGGATCTTGAATTTGTCTTTAAAACCTCAATTACGTCGCCCCATCTGTCTGAGCATGTTCTACGCTACCTATTATACCTTGAATGGCTCGTATGGTAGATTTGTCAGTTCTAAAACATGCTGCCTACTAGACAGACTCTACTGCTTCGCCAAGCCTACGTTTTATTAGTTTCTCAAAGAGTCTTACTGCGCTATCCCCCATCCATAGCGGTCTATAAGCGGACGCTAATGTTGGGTCTCCTTTCTCTTACTAATTACTTCTAGCTTTTGTCTTCTTCCATATTTTTGGGAAAATTGCTTGTTTCGGACAAGTGATGTACATGTTTAGTAGCAAAAGAGGGCATTCGATTGCCAAAACTCTCAATATTTTCGCAACTATGTCATCAGATTCTGGCGCTTTATTGTATTTCATTGCTTTTGCAGCAGCTTTTAGTTCATCCTCTGTGAATGGTTTCCTCCCTAGCAATACAGCTGCGGTTTCTCTCTAAATTTTAAGCAGCATACGGACTCCCCGTTGAAAAACTTTTCCCTCTTTTGAGGCGATCTAAAAATCAATGGAATTTGTGGATTCTTCGTTATAAGTGAAGTGTTGCTTGACTAGGCGACGTGTCATCAAATGGTCCTCAGTCAAATGATGATCGGAAGGAATAATGTCTGGTGTATCCAGTGGGTCGAGTAGTGTTGACCCAGTGATGGGTTATATTTTCATTGAACACTTTCTTTTTAGATAGACCTGACAATTCTTGATCGAATTTAAGCTTGAATAACTCTTGCGTCCAAATTATTGTGTGGTTTTTTAGCTCCATAAGCTTTTGTTTCTTCGACGAAATATACTGGTCTAAGTGTTTTACTGTAAATAAAAGGTATTTCAAAAGTGGCGCCTAGATGGCGGTAGTGAATAACTTCTGGAAGGTACCTGATTTAGATCATCTTTGATCTAGCCATTTGTCAAGTAGGGAGATTAACAATTTTATGCGTCCTTTTACAGTATCAAATCATTACTTGAGGTGGGTGAGTTTATGAACACAAGCAGTTATAGGCTGTTTCCCTTTAGGCTGAGTGTAAAATTTTGGCCTCACGTATAAGCTTTAAGGCCACATTCGTTGCTCAAACTGATCCTTAAAGCATAAAATAATTAAAAGTTTACATTTTGCGTTTTAATTTGAATTTGACACAGAAATTTGAAAAATTCAAAATTTTTTTTTTCAAAATTCGAAATTTTAAGTATCCCTAAAAGGATTTCTCAAAATTTGAATTATTTTTGAAGTTACAACTATTTTAGTGACGCAACAGCTAGACTGGTTTGAGCGGAGAGCGAACTTCAAACGCGTTTTTCTCGAAACTACTTCTTTCGATACGGTCGGCACGATATCTCTAGTTCTAATCAACCGATTTGCTTGAAGTTTATCATGAATATTCTTTAAATATATCTCTATCACATGACGTACGAAAAACTGGAAATTTCAATTTCTGAATATGTGTAAACAATTCGAGAAAGCTTAAAAATTAGGGAAAAATCGACCTGAATTTTTGAGTAGCCGCCATTTTATGGAAAAAATGTGTTCCCCTTTTTTCTGCGTCATACGATAATGACATTCATATTAATTAAAAATGTGTCATCTTTTTTTTTTCAAATGGCCCCTAGGGTAGAAACCGTGACGACGAGGACTCTGCCTTTTGTTTTCCCCTTCCACTTCAAGGACGCATAATTCCATGAAAATTTATTTTATTTTTTTTTTTTAATTCATTTTGTGTGCTCTTAATATATAAATAATTAAATGATAAAAAATGCATACTAAAAATAACAATAGCTTTTTTTTATTCACCGTCAAAAAATGCTCGAAGTTCGGGCCTCTAGACTAGTATACCCCCTTAACAATTTTATCTTACTTTCACAGGTTGAATTATACATAGCCTTTGTCCAGTTGAGCGCACAATAAGTGGCTTCTTTGCCTTAGACCTCTCAGTTTCGGCTTACGACGTGTTGGCCTCCAAAGGCTTGCTCACATCGGTAAATTTCATAATAAACTCTCACAATTCTTGTAGCTCTCTAATTTCTCAAGTCTACACGTAAAGAGAAAATAGTTCACTTCAGAAATCAATTGTAAAAAAATTCAATTATAATCCCGCACAGATTATTTCTCGCTGCCGCGCACTGCTATTTCGTTTTTCAGCTTTAAGAAAGAAGTGTCAAAAGGAGAGTAGAAATTAGCTTTTGTTACCTGCAATTTGTCTTGCTTTAGCAACGCACAGTATTATTGGATTGTCTGTTTAAAACAACAACAAAAAAATAAGAATAATGACTTCAAATTAATTTATCGAATTTTTTTTATCCATCTCTGTCACTTGCTTTTTATAATACTTGGCATTTTGCTTGTACCTCAGCTGGTGCTTAAAAATAATTAATTTTAATTCAAATAAAAGACGGGTACTTAAAGCGATGCGCCGCTGAAGATGTTGCTATGTGGTTGATAATGTTTGAGAATCCATAAGTTTGGGATTGTCGCCAGCTATGCGTAAATTCCGGTTTCATAGGTATAGCCGGTATTCTTATTTGAAAATTTACTTTCAAATTTTGGTTGTGCTTGGACTTGGATCACGAGAGTTTGCGGGTTACATAACATAAAGAAGATGCATAAACGAAATGAAAATAAAAAATAAAGAAAAAATAAAAAAATAAAAAAAAATAAAAAAAAAAATTTAAAAAAAAAATAAAAAAATTAAAAATACACAAAATAGCAAAAAAACGGAAAAATGAAATTAACTCTAAAAAAAATTTAATTCAACGCCAACAAAGCCGAAATTAAATTCATGTCTGAAAAAAAATGTATGCAAATTGAGAACTAATCATCAACTTGGTCTTCCCTCGCTCACTTAGTCCCACTGCCTACCTTTGTATGTACGTTGTTACTACTGCCACTGTCACTTTTTAAAATTACTTCTTTTTCACTTTTTCTCTTTCCTTTCGTTCTCCCTTCCCCCTTTTTTCTCTGCTCTCTTTTTAAGCTTTCGCATTAACTAATATATATTTTTTATTAGCGCGCTGCTGTTGCTTTCGCTTTCATTTCATGCATTTGCATATGTCATAACGGTAACATTAATTTTCGGACTCTGTCTAAAATTCACTAACAACATCCAATACATCAACATGCTTCCACACACATACACGCACACATACATTTAGTAAAAAAAATTAACTAATTTGTTAGCTACCGTTTTTTCTTTGCTTTGATTTGCTTTCAATGCCAATCGGTTGCGATAGCTTTTCGGTGTTTGCTGTTAGTGCCAGCGCTAATAACAAAAACGGAAGTCGCAAGTAACGCGCGGAAAGTGAAATGTTGCTAAGCGATGAATAGTGTTTGTAAGAAAAAGAAAAAATTAGTTGTGTAGTGAGCTCTTTAAATTCGAATTCGTTTCGAAGTATTGTGAAGATTTACTTAGTTATGAAAGTATTTCGTTAAATAAATTTGGCTAAGAACCGGCTAAAATGTTCATGAAAAGTGTTAAGAAGTGTGTGAAATTGTGATAGCCGATGTGCATGTTTATGGAAATAATTGTTGCCTTCGAAGGCTTTGATTTTTGGTTATATTCGAGTGTATAAAAAGTGAGCTATGATCATTGAAAAAATCAACGGTTGAAATTGGTTTTATAAAAATTTAAAAAAATAAGTAAACAAAATTTTTGTTCCTATAAAATGAAAAAATTAAGCATAAATTTCTTATTGGCGGCCTTCAGTGTTATTAAAATTTAGATACTTCGTTATATCTAAAGCGGCGCCGGTGATTTAACCTCACTACTTGGGCAGGTATATAACGGTTATATGCATTTGAAGGCACTTTAAGTCTTTATTCATGTATTTATTTAATAATCTAAAAAATGCAGTACCTCTCTTTTTATAATTGGCGCGTACACCCTTTTTGGGTGTTTGGCCGAGCCCCTCCTCCTATTTGTGGTGTGCGTCTTGATGTTGTTCCACAAATGGAGGGACCTACAGTTTTAGGCCGACTCCGAACGGCAGATATAATATTTTTATGAGAAGCTTTTTCATGGCAGAAATACACTCGGAGGTTTGCCATTGCCTGCCGAGGGGCGACCGCTATTAGAAAAATGTTTTTATTAATTTTGCTTTCACCAAGATTCGAACCAACGTTCTCTCTGTGAATTCTGAATGGTAATCACGCACCAATCCATCCCGCCACGGCGTTCATTTTAATGAAGAAAATTTATTAAAGGGTGGTTAAGTTTCAAGGGCTGGTGTTGATTTTGAATAAAGTACAATTTTTTTAGGAAATTATTGTCATTTCTCTTTATTATGATAATACTGGTATGGCTCAATTACGCATGGAATAAAATATTGGCCAAATGGCCGCCGCGACCTCGGCGGCATACCTCCATCCGATGGTCCAAAATTTCGATGACGCTGAGGCATAATTGAGGTTCTATGCCGTTAATGTGCGGAATTATCTCATCCTTTAGCTCTTGAATTGTGGCTGGCTTATCGCGATATACCTTTTCTGTCAAATAACCCCAAAGAAAGAAGTCCAACGGTGCCAAATCACATGATCTTGGGGGCCAATTGACGGAGATTATTCGGCCATCAAATTTTTCGCTCAAAAGAGCCATTTTTTCGTTAGCTGTGTGACAATTGGCACCGTCCTGTTGACACCACATTTTGTCCACATCCATATCTTCCAATTCGGGTCATAAAAAGTTCGTTATTATCTCACGATAGCGAACACTATTCACAGTAACTGCCTGACCGGCCTTATTTTGGAAAAAATACGGCCCAATGATGCCGCCGGCCCATAAACCGCACCAAACAGTTACTCTTTGTGGGTGCATTGGTTTTTCGGAAATCACTCTTGGATTATCATTCACCGAAATGCGGCAATTCTGCTTATTGACGAATCCACTGAGGTGAAAATGTGCCTCACGATGAGCGTGATATGAATTTTGATTTGAACGCCCGTTTTCATAATAAGCCTGCATAACTTTAACGCGTTGCTCGATTATATATCTTTCCATGGTTCAAATTGAGTTAGTCTGAAATTGAAAAATGTCAAATGAAATCCAGAAAAAAGCTTAACGTTTAGGTATGGTTCACATTCAACATCGGCCTTTGAAATTCAACCACCCTGTATTTAAGTTTGCCCAACCAAGAGGTTTTTGGCTGTTGTTGTAGCAGCATAAATATTCCCCATACATTTGCGCCGAATGCTGCTGTAGTGAGGGTCTTTGCCTGGATATAAATCCGGGTCGCTTCGTTAAAGTAGAAGCGACTGTCATGGGAACGGGGGAGGTCTTTTGGTCTTCCACGGTTTGTAAGACTTTGCAGATTCCACCACAGGACAAACCTGAACACATTTTGAAACCTTTGCGTTCTGAATGTTTAGTATTGTTGTCAATTCCTGTGTATTTTTGCGTAGTTACAAAAAAAAGGTATATTAAATGTTTAAAAGTTGATCAATTTATTGGTATCGGATTTTGCACTGAAAGAAAACAACGAAAAATCAATTTGATTGGGCAATCTTTATTACTTTTGTGTAGAACCATTTATGACATTTATTCAAGGGAAACTTCTTAGGCGTCGATGGACGAGCGAGAATGGAGAGTAAAATGTCAAGGCCATGAAACGTTTTGGGCATTTTCGTTCCGCGAGAGGGAAAAAAGATACAACGTAGAAGAAAAGGAGAGAGAGAGCTACCCCTTATATATACCTTAGATACACTTTAGGCAATTTTTCCTGTGTTTTTCCTTGTGGTTGTTTATTTCTAGTGAGAAATAACACTGCCTACTTTTTGGCACTTGTTTGGTGCAAACTTCTCGGAAATATATTTTTATTGCCTACTTTTTGCGGCGTTTTTTTGGTGCCTGCTTTTTGGTGGTTATTTCCGTCTCCTGGCTAGTGCTTGTGCATACTATAAAGTGCTATCCATTCCGGCGTCGGATTTATTGGTATTGCCTTGCGGTAATTTGTGCCGTTGCTGAGGTCCTGGAATCGCTACGTTTGTGCGGGTGATAATCGCACGGTTTGTGTCCGGCGTTTACCTACACCGGTCGACCCTTCTCCGTTTTTTGTAAATTTTGTCTATTTGTATTCTCTGCAAATATTGTGAATTTATTAGATACATATTCGTTCTCTCTCTCTCATTCTCTTTCGGGTCTAAACGCATATTTTGTTTAATTTTTTAAAGATAATACCTTTCAACAGCTTTGCAATTCGCCCATCCGTAATCACCAATTTTGAACGTTTCGCTGGAGGACTTCGATCGGTACCTCGTGAATCACTTTAGTAATGTTGAATTCCAATGCTTCAATCGAAGCTGGTTTATCCGCAAAGCATTAAAACTTTACATACCCCCACAAATAAAAGTGCAAAGGTGTGATATCACACGATCTTGGTGATCAGTCCACTGGTCGGGAACGAGAGATAAATTGCACACCGAAACGGCGATGCAGTAGATCAATTGTTTCACGGGGTGTATGGCAAGTAACGGCGTCTTGTTGGAATGTTGAAACCAAATGTTTTGGAGATCATGGACTTCAATTTTGGGCATCGAAAAGTCGTTTATTATTGCGTTGGTTCCGCATCAAACCACCAAACGGTTGTGTTGAATAATGTTATGATTGTTCTGGAATGGATTCGTATCGCTCTTCAGTCCAAATACGGCAATTTTGCTTAGTGACGTAACCATTAACGAAAAATGGGACTTATCGTTGATCGCCACAAGTTGGCGAATAGGGCTCTCACAGGATAAGCTTAGGTTTAAGTCAGTTGAACAGAAAATCGGTAGATGGTGCTGTGGTAAACATAGAGAGATATTTTTACCCAAATTGATTGAGCGATATGGAAACGTGGCGAGTTTATGCTAGTAAGTTTATATAAATCTTAAAATTCCGAGTAGAAGCAAAGGGCTACGAAGCCAATTGGCTCATTTGATTCGGTACTAAGTACCTTCGAGCGCTTTCTACCAGTCTCAGGCATTGAATTACCTGAAATAATGAAACTTAGTTGTTAACAAAATGACGTATTTCAATATAATTGACGTAACATGTACATACATACAATATTTTTGTTGCAACTTATGGACTTCATTACTCCATTTCCTAAAACTTCTACTGCTTCAGGTGAGCTAAACCAACATCGCATTGGCGACGCATAGCGAAAATTTGTAAACAACAAATATTTGAAATTGGAGAGAAGAAATATTTGTGCAATTTTTAACTCCTTCTCTTTTTATGCGCCAACTCGGCGTTGGTGTGTGCCAGCCATGTTGTGTTGCCAAGTTATTTGCGACCACTGTTATAATTATTTTACTTTGCTGTTAGTTACATTTTTTACATTTTTATTGTGGCCGCCGGGCATCACTGAAGTGCGCAATTGTTACATAAACCCCAATAACACATTCAATGCGTGCTAAAAAGCGTACGTTCATGTGTACATATGTATGTGTGTTTGTGTCTGTATGTTTAGCCATTAACAAGCGTATGAGTGATATAGATTATGTTGCTTGCACCTCTAAATAGCCACATTTGCTTGGTTTGAACATGGCTTTATTTGTCTAATTTTTTTCCATTATTTTCGAAGGTGATTTTCATTTGTATGTAGCAGCGCCAGTTGTATTATCTGCACTTTATTTCATATAACTGTATGTATGTGCATATGTAAGAGCGCGCGCGTTTGCATTTAGGCCAGATTTTGTTTACTTTCACCGCTCACACGCAACAATGCAGCCAAAATTGAGCAGCAATAACAACAAAAACAATGGTGAAACAGTTAAAAAGGCAGCAACAACAAGCAAGCAATACAAGTAAATGTCACAACAATACATATTTAGGTGTGTACACACAACTGCATTATTTTATTTAAGTATAAATTTCTACAGCTGTGTTCACATTAACAGCAGCGTGACATTTTGCCAAGTTTGGACTGTTTAAAAAAATAAAAAAATTTATTGAAAAACTCAGTTTTTTATACAGCTTTTTTAGAAAAAATATAGCTTTATAATGCAATAAATTTTAGTATAAAAAGTGTAAGTTTGAAATTAAAAATAAAAAAAAAAAAAAAAAAAAAAATACCAGTCTAACGGTTAGACGCGATAGAAGTGAAACCTTCCGTAAAACAAACTGAGAGAGAATGAGACGAAAGCAGCATTAGGAGCCGAATAATTATAGGTTCATTATAATATTGCTATAAAGTTCATATTTTATTTTCTTCATTTTATTATCATTCATCCTCAATGTTTTCAATTTCAACAAATGATACGAGTGGCTTATGATAGCTAAAATATGATACAAATGCTTTGGTTTCGATGCTGTCAACATATCTTTGAAATACCGCGTCAATTGTTGTTTTTGATCGTGTTGTCGATTCAGTGCGATTGTTACACATTTTTAAATTGAATGTTGTATTGAGAAATTCAATTAAAGGAGCCGCTGTGTCCAATGCAAAATTTACGTTAAAATCGGCACTTAAAATCATTGGAACTTTATCGTAGTCTTTTCTAAGTATCCGCGATACTTCTGGTGTATACTTTATTTTTTTTTTTCTGTCGATATTCACGACACTTTTCTGCATTATTTTTCGGCATAATTGCGGTAAATATTTAAAAATGAAAATATTTACGAATATAAAAATACGGACGCAATACAGCACACGCGGTTGCTATTATGAGCGTCGTAACGCGTATAAACACAGACGTACTAACATCCACGCAAACATTCGTAGGACGCTTGGTTTGAATTTTTTATACATATGTATGTATGCTATACTATGGCCTAGCCTATGTACGTACATACATATTTGTGTTCTGAACTTCCAGCAAAACAATGCTTATTAATATACACATATGCATCTACATACAACCGCACACACAGGCCACTCACTTTATTGCTGTAAATGCGTATGTCGTCCAAAGCTAAAATTCTATGCCTAGCGACTACAAGAACAAAATGCATTAATAGGCGCAGGCGTAGCGGCCATCATCCTAGTTGCCATTGCCATGAACAGTCGCGGCGGCGCCGAATAGTTTCAACTATTGTACTGTGCAACAAAAACTCATCATCAAAAAATTGATTTATAAATTCGAGCTCATAGTTCTAAGAGCAAGTACTTTCATTCATAAAACGAGCCGCCCATATGCTAATTTTCTCGACAATTCGAAAATAGTCAATATTGGAATATTTCGCGTAGAATTATTTGCCATTATTCAATTTTTGTCAAGTCGAGTGCCCGCGGCTCCGTAAATATGTTTGCACCCATATATGTATGTATGTAAATATATGTTTCTAAATGCTCGACAACCGCTGCCTGTTCAAGGTTACTGTACATTAGGCTGGGTCGATTTGTGGGAAGGCAAAAAAATCGCCCATTGGTCTGTGAAAATCATATTCTAGGGATCAGAATAAGAAATTTTGCCGAAGGAACCATACCTCTAAAACGATTTCTGATGTCCCCCAATATGGGTCGAACTTTTTAGTTTCTTTTCTATAACTCACATTCATTCATTTACATATGTTCTGACTAAATAAATTTCTTAAGAGAAAAAATAGATAATATTATAAATAAATAAAAATAAGGAAAAAACATAGCCATTTAGCTGATTTTTTCATGTAAAGGCCAAAAATGGTGATATTTTGAAATTGGGGGACATCAGAATTCGTTTTAGAGGTATGGTTCCTTCGGCAAAGTTTCTTATTTTGATCCCTAGAATACGATTTTCATAGAGCAATGAGCGATTTTTAAATCGACCCGCCCTACTGTACATGCAATGCTGTGCCTATGAATGTGCGCTGTGCCTATGAATGCGCGCTGGATTTCTTGAGAAATTTTACCGTATGTTTTGCTGTGGCGAGGCACATATGTACATACACACAACATATATACATATATCCGCATATATACATACATATATAAATTCACAAATTTAAATTTGCTTATGCCATCCTTCTGTGTGCCTGGTAATGAAGCATTTTCTATACATACATATATATACGTATATCTTTTTTCTTCTTCTTTTTGGTGTCGCTTTTTCGTTTCATCGAGTCGCAAATCACTCCCAACGATACTAAAGAAGTTTTCACTTCAAAATTACCAAGAATCATTTTTGAGCTATTTTAAACTGACAAAATACTAACGGGTAATTTTTCAGCTATTATCTTTTTAAACAGTTGGTTTATAATTTAACCATGAATCGTCTTACAAACGAACAACGCTTGCAAATCATTGAATTTTATTATAAAAATGCGTGTTCTGTTAAGAAAGTTTAAGTCCACTTTTTTATCGTAAACTGTGCAATATTTCGCGCTGCTATTATTGTGAACACGGCTGTATGCATGTAAAGATGTGTGTATGTGAAAATTGTTTACTTGTATGCAACTGCATGCAGTTGGCCACGCGCCATGCGCCAATATGTGCATCTGTATGTAGGTCTTTGCGCAAACGCAACACTAATAGTGCGCGCCACTCACAACAATTGGCCGCCACACCGACTGCGATTGAGGAAGTCCAAAAACAAACCCAAAGCAACTAGCGGAAAATAACAAACAGAAAAATGAGATGAAAAAATAAAATAAATAATAATGTTGCAAAGCGACACAAAATTGAATTGGGAAAATATATATGTACAAGTGTGTGTGTGTGTGTGCGGATACATACATATAATATTTACTAGCAACGACTAACGAGGAATTGGCGTGACATGAGTAGCAACAAATGTGTGTTGCAACATAGATATGAATGTACGGATGTATGCATACATATATACATATATGTGTGCAAATAAATATATATAAATATATACGTATATTATATGTATGTACATATGTTTGTGTGTTTTAGATGTTGGCAACATTTGTTGCAAATTAAATGTGTGTCCGTAAATTCCATGCATTCGCTTTCAAATACACACAATACTTGATGCCTTGTTTACTCACATAGCAGGTATATATAAGTGCATACGTATGTATAAGAGGGTGTGCCACAAAGTTATCAGGTTTGACAATAAATCTTCTTCGCTGTGAGAGATGCCATTCATTTATTTTTGAAGTGAAACTTCTTAGGCGTCGATGGACGAGCGAGAATGGAGAGTAAAAAGCAACGTTTTGGGCATTTTCGTTCCGCGAGAAAGAAAAAAGATATAACGTAGAGGAAAAAAAGAGAGAGAGCTTGCTCTACCTTATATATTTTATAGTAATTTACCATCATAAATCCATCCATTTCCACTAATTTACCTTCAAATACTACGAAAACGAAACAAATTTGTCCCCGTGTACGTCTGTAAAAAAAAAGCCGTTGGATGCGGTTGATCTATTGTGAAAAGCAAGACACACTCATTCAACGTCGCTGCTAGGTATTCACAATTCACATTCAATTTGAAGAATGTTCAGGAATTAACTCAGTTAGAGCCTCCGCACATGGGTCGTATCGTCAGTGTCTTTCCCGCACACAATGCAACTACAGGGTTGCCAATATTCGACGGACCCATTTGGCAACACTGTATCTTTTGACAGAGACGTCAAATGGCTTAATGACATACCGCGTTGGAAGCGTTAGTCTAAGCAGATTTTTACCATGGAACAATACATGCCACGCGAGCGCTCCCAAATTGTTGAAATTTACATTCAACAAAAGAAGTCAATTGTGAAAACTCAACGTGCGTATAAAAAATTAAATAATGTGAAAAGTGCGACTTCTAAGAACACCATTAAACGTTTGTACGAAAGGTTTTCGACTGGTGATGCTCTTTCTAATCCAAGGAGGCCAAATCAAAACCGGCCAAGGCGTCGCGAAGGACATCTCAAGATCCCGTTCTCAGCAGTTGGGCATTGCTCGGACCACTTTACAACGAATTATCCGCATTGATTTGCATTTATTCCCGTATAAGATTCAATTGACGCAAGGATTGTTGCCTGCGGGCAAGCCTCGTCGATTGGAATGGGCCCAAAGAGTCATCGAAATCCGTCTGGTCCGTCGAATATGGGCAACCCTGTATCTATCGTGAAAGTACCAGTTGTCAATATGTCGAGCGATCAAGGGGAATTTATTTGTAAATTTTTTTATATTTGTATTCTCTGCAAATGTTGTGAACTTATTTAGATATACATTCTTTCTCTCGCTCTCATTCTCTCTCGGATCTCTCTCTCTCTCTCTCTCTCTCATTCTCTCTCGGGTCTCTCCCTCTTTCTTTGCCTGCCTTGAAAGTTTCACTTCTGTTATGTGTAGTACGCTACACGCACTTTTTTTATTAACACAAAAATATTCCTTAGCAACAGATGCTTAATCGTGTCTATCAATCGTTGAATCACGGGTTGAATCAATCAGTTGTATCAAATTGTACGCAAAGTTTTCGCTAATGGCGTTCACATCTTTACAGCCCATAGCAAATTTCTTGGGCGTTTCTACTTTGAAAAAAATTCTGATACAAAATCATTTTCCAGACCCAACAAAAGCTAGATATGGGCGGGTGACGTGGCGCCACATTAGTGTAGTTGTGCAGTGTTGCCAACCCTTTGCCTTCACAATAAATTTAGTGCTTTTTCATAACTAAAATCCAAAAATTTTTGAGTTTGGGGTTTGTTTCTTTTTTTTTTGTAATTTAAAGGTACCAAAATTGTGAGTTAAAAAACACTGTATAATTAAAAAGAAAGAGAAAAAAGGTCACTCTTGCATACAAAACTTACGCTGAGAACATTTCAGTACTATTGAAAATTTTTTCCATTCCACAACAAACACCACATAATGCAAAGCTGCATACTTTGCACAAAATTCGCAAAAAATTAACAAACTAAAAAAAAAATATATCAAAAAGTTGTAACATTTTATTCAGAATTTCTAGAAAGATTCCAGGTATGCAGTTTTTAGCTCATTCAATATTAGTCTCACAAAGTGCAAGTTACAAGTAGCTTAAAATTCTCATGGAGGTTTGACAATTTTTGCGCTAAGGCGTTGAGCGTTTTCTGACATTAACAGGACTTCCGAGCACAGTTTTTCAAAAATTATCCTTCATATTAATTAAAATTCATATTTTATTAACATACTTTCCATATTCGAACAACGATTCATGCGGTCGGGATTCTGCTGGAAGTCTTCTTCTTAAAGCTGCTTCAGAATGCGTGCCACCTGCTCTTTCATAGGCCTGGGAGCCTAAATATTATTCCTTTGGGATGTTGAGCTTCTCTAGATGGCCTTTGGCGCATAATGCGGATTGAGCCAGCGTATTGTTTTGTTCCATTGTCAGATTTAACAATTTTCCGCCGAAACAAAAACCCGATAAAACAAACAGCACCCAAAGAAGAAGACTTAAGAAGACGCTTAAGGTGGCCACACCGATTATGGTGGTTTGGAGCCTCCATTTCAAATGAGAAATCCACTGATCCGTCTAATAATTTTGCTCTTAGCGCTATATTGTGATTAAGTTGAGTGCTAAGTCTGATTAATGTGGTTCAACATCGCCAAGCACAATATGAAATGGTTAAAGGATGAAAGTCTACGACTGACTATAAGCAGCGGCCCTCATCTAAATGCAATCTTTGACATTCTCAAATGCGTGTCTGAGGTAGCAAAGTATCCAATATTCTACAACATTTCATATATGTAGTACACATATATTCCCCTATTTCCGGAATGCTCTCTCATTTGGATTTTCAAACCCTTATCATCAAAAATGATCTCAGTGACGCGCTTCTATACAGTCACCAAGGTAGTTCGAGATTGATTCGGCTAATGACTTCATGATTTTAAATTCTGTAATTAGTTTAGATTAAATTCTATAATATCTACTTATTTATGAGAATGTGCAACATTTTCCACACCTTACAAAAGTATTGTATATACAAATGCCAAAAACTTTTACACAAAGCAGCTGAAATAGTTTCAATAAATGTTCTTCCCTTAATTCACTAACTAACTCAAAAAAGATTTTCTTGCTTAAGTCTTGCCTTTCTAGCCCACCCTCGTATGGTCATTTGCAATACGAATTTCTGCAACAAACTGGCTACGCATTGAAAATGTTGCAGTTTCATTTAGCGCCACAGCAAACAATTAAAAAAGTTAGGTTTGCTATTTGGAACGCTTTGTAGAGCGCGTCGGAAAGTAATTTACTTTTTCTGTGTGTGTATGTTTTTTTGCCACATACATAGGCATGCGTGTAAGTGCTTTAGCGTAGCATTTTTTAGATTTGTTAGTCCTCCGTTCTTGATTTTTTATTTACTTTTATTTATTTTTTATTTTACTCGATAATTGATTCTCAGCGTGGGCTGTTAAATGTCAATAGTCCTTTCGTTATTGCATTCTGTTGCACAATTTTGGTGGCATGCAACTAACTACATAGTGTTGTACACATTTGAAGAATAATGCAAACTTCGCTTGCAAATAAAATCTTTTAATTGAGATTATGCTTAACCTACATCCGGTAATATTTGATGTGCTGATATTTTATTGCGTATTGAGTTGAGTCATTGGGGCAATGGAAACTAAAAGCCGCTCGACATTCCATTTCATATGTCTGATATATATTCTGATGCCTGCTTTTCTTGCAAAGGAATACATTTTCGAGCAATTTGCATTAATATTAAATCAATTAATATATGTGCATCAGACGTATGATGAGATTATATGTGGAGATCATATGACAATATCATGCGATGCGAACAGATGAGCAGATCAGGTAATCATATCATGAAATCTTCAAAGACGAAAATCTTTCTTATTTGACTAGGTCAATTTTGTGATAAAAAAAATATGCATCATGCATGTGATAAGATCATACGGTGGGATCATGTGATGAGATCATGTGATGGGAACATACATATGATCAGATCAAGTAAACATTTCATGAAAGTTTCAAATACGAAGATCTTAATTATTTGAGTCAATGTAGCAAAATGATTATCATCACTTTTGTGATAAAAAAATATGCATCATGCATGTCATAAGGTCAAGTGATGAGATCATATGGTGGGATCATGTGATTAGATCATGTGATGGGAGCATATGTACATGTGATCATATCGAATAATCGTTTCACGAAAATTTCAAAGGCGCAAATCTCTCTTATTTGAGTCAATCTAGCAAAATGATTATTATCATTAAGCTGAGATCATACGGTGGGATCATGTGATGAGATCATGTGATGCGAACATACGTGATATCATATCAAATAATCATTTCATGAAAATTTCAAAGACAACAATCTTTCTTATTTGTGTCCGTGTACCAAAATTATTATTATCATCACAGTAGTGTTAAAAAAATATGCATCATGCATGTGATAAAATGATGATGCATGATGATATCATGCGGTGGGCTTATACGCAGAGATTATATGATGAAATCATATGGTGAGGTCATGTTATAAAATCATGTGATGAGAACAATCGGTCAGATCGAGTAATCGCTTTCAGCATTTCTTAGATATCTTTCTAAGTCACAGCCACCGGATCACTCACGTCATATATCATGCGTCCGGTAAAATCAAGTGATGGGAACATATGATCAGATCAAAGACCAGTCTACCAAAATATTTATTATCATCATACTTTTGCCTAAAAAAAATAGGCATTATGCATGTTATAAGTTCAATTATGACATCATATGATAATATCACGAGATGAGAACAAGTGATCAGATCAAACATTCTTTATCGTCCTCGAATCTTTCTTATTTGAGCCAACTAAATACAAAAAATTGTATCACCATCGTATTCAGCGTACCTTAAGTAGCTTAGGTAGGCATTCGCGCAGAATGTCGCTTTTCTGAGTCCGCAATTTTAGTGCGATTTTTTGGACTTCTGACACTATTTAGTATTCGCTCAGCAATTGAGCGAATGTTACGGGGTCGCAGGCATAAATCTAAGTCTCTTATGCAGTTATGGTGCGTTTTATGACCGATTTGTAGTCCGAAATTTTTTTTTATAGTTGTCGTTTTAGAGTAGCGCCCCCTCTCTTTCTAATAAATTGAGTGGCTTGTAATAAGTTAGGATGCTACGCGTCTAAGGCTCATGTATGGTTTCGTCCATATGATATTTGATGGTGGTGGAGCGATTTTCCAGCAATAAATTTAGCTGTAGTCAACCATCGTACCTTTATCTCGAAACTCTGCATACCGTTTTTTTTTTCAAATGCTGCGATGGTCGGGTAAAAAATGTTGCCTTACTCAGCGCTTTAAGCTTTTAAGGGGTCCCAGTGGTCTAGAGCTCGAAAATTTAGGGTATTTTCAGAAATTTTTTTACAATAAAGAAAATGAAAAACGATATTTAAATTTTGTAGGGTTTTTGTAACTACTTTTACCTACAAAAATGAAAAAAAAATATTTTTTTAATTTTAATAATATAATTTTAAAAATTGCGCTGAAGTTGACCCTCCCGAATAATTGGACCTGGACGATGTTGTCCATTTTGACTCTTCATACTTGGATCTCACGAAATGGATCTGACTTAAACAAAAACACACACACACAATAATCAACCACTTCAACAACAACAAGGGCGAAAAATACCCACTACGAGAATCAATAATGGGTTAAAATCTTTTACGAAAAAATTGTACTATGCTTAAATAAAGGATTTTGAATAAGCCTTTGCATTTTTATCTAACGATTTAGGAAATTTATTATTTTATAAACTAGTTCTTGCTTTAACCATCCGTTGGGCACCCGGGTCTGGCCAGACGTTTTTCCACTTAAGACGTGAATTTAACATATTTCTAGTATATTTAACTACTAGAGCTTCCAGGTAGATTTCTTAAATTTAATTTTGTATCGGTTTATGGATATAACCTTTTAAAAAAGACCCTCGAACAGGACGGAAAAGGCCAGAACCGGGTGTTCACTTGAAGGTTTTAAAAAAAGTGACCAACAGAGGATTAATAATTGCTTAGTTGTGTTATTTTAAACTGAATAATTAATAATAGATATTTTTGTATCCTATATTTGTAGTAAGTCTGAGTTAATTCTAGGTTTTATAGAAGATAAATAGACTTACTGAATACTTACTGAGTTTAAAAATTGTACCTTGGAAGTAAGAAAAAATATGTTTACAATAATATTTCAAACAGGTCTCAATAGGGCACTCTTTAGATCTATTACGCCATGTTTTGGTAACCTTTATACCGAAATTTTAATACCTTCGTGTTGCCTTCTAATGACTAAATGCGTGGCGTAAATCCAACACCAGCAAATTTGTAAAGTCCGCAAGGCTTACTTTAAGGTTCACGGCATAAGCAGGCGAACAGGAAAACTTCAGAAATTTAAAGCAATTCCACAAACTTCCATTGCATGACAACACCACCGCAGTGGTGGCAGTAACAGCACATAAAAAAACAGCACCCGGCTGGCCATCATTCGACGTGGAGCAAAAAGCTAAGGTTTCGTGATAGCCAAACGTCAAAATGATTCGACAGTATTGAAAACATAAAAGCAGCTCGTTTTATTGTTTCGTTTTTTATTAGGAGCAAAAAAGTGATAAAAATATATACCCAACACGAAATGACTACTCGCCGATGGAACGAATTTATTTCGAGAGCCAGTGGCAGTGCAAATGCAAGTGTACCTGCACCACATTGGTGCAAGGTTTCTGTATACGAGTACCAAACGTATGTACGTATGTATGCATGCATTCATGCTAAAATGCCACTAAACCGCAGTGAGCAGGTAAGGCAATAAACTGTGCACCATAAAATGAAATAGAATTGCGTAGCAGTTAAAAGAGTGTGTCAGCAGATAAAAAAATTAAATAAATAGAAATAAAAGCAGCGAAGCTAAAAGATACATGTACATATGTGGCATAAAATCAGGAAAAAAGTAAATAAAAAACTTCTAACTTCTATCTCTACAATAACACCAAGCAGCTTCAACGACTGCATCGGTGGAATTGATTTTTGGAAGTAGAGCCGCAATCAAATGCCATAAAAAAAAAAACAGGGAAAAAAATCATGTGGAAAATCGTCGAATTTTATAGTTCCATCTAACTGTTTACTTATAAAGAATCAACTAGTTGCCTTTGGTATACGATGTGCAGTCGAGTCACTGGCGGTCGTCTGCATTTATGGGTTCACTTGATGGTCACATAAAATTCAAGTATTAATTCGATTTTTTAGAATTTTCTCTGCAGGCTTTTAAACTAGTAAAGGCATGTAAGAGCGCTGAAGGTAAGGGGGTATCAATTTTGTGTAAACGATATATGTAGTATTACAGGCATAGTTGAAATGAACGTTTCAAGTGAGCAAAAAATAAAAAAAAATAAAAATATTGTATAAAAAAAGTTAAAAAAAAATTTGTTAAATTGTCATTAATATTTTTTCACTAAAATGAGTAACCGATGTTCGTTGATTTTCATCTAAGCGCACTTAGTCTACCATCGATCCACTACAAACGTCAGTTGACGCTCTCAGTCAACTGATTTGAGTTGTGTTTCTTTTTTGTTAGCTTGCCACACTACGATTTGCAGTTGATGGTGCGTACTTTGAAGGCTCTCTGATATCTCTTTGGAGGAGTAAACTTGCATTTTGAGTTCTTTTAGATATATTCCGGGAACTTTTTGATCAATGTGGCATTATTTTTAGTATATTTTTGTTCGAGCAATGGTTGTTTATAAAAGCTCAAAATAAAGTGACAAAAACGTTCAATAGCGACATAATAAAATAAAAAATAAAGCGCACTCCAAACGGTTTGGTTTCAGTACATGAAATCAACAAGAGGCTTCCCTTTTTGAGCTATTTCGATATCAAAAGGGATATTTAAGCAAAATTTGGCATACTGCATGTGGGCAGAGCGAATCTCTAACGTCTGATTAGGCTCATTACAAACTGAACGCCTTACAATTGCGATAGTTTCGGTACTTTGTTCAGTGCATTTCACTGAAATACTCAATATTGAATATATTGGCTGGAGTGTATCAACTACACTGCGTTAAGCAACAACAACAATATAGAGACTTATTGACAGGTGTTGGCAATTGATTTGTTTCTCACTTAATTTTAATAGTTTTCTATGAAAATACAACCAGTATTTTTTCTCCTACAAAAATAATATAAACCCATTTTTCAAACTTTATGCGAATTTCATAAAAAATGCAAAAAATTTCCAAACATTTCTATCAGAATTTAGTTGTTCAATAGTCCGCTACATTTTGGCATAATAAAATTCAAATTTCAAGTTACTCAAAAGTCGCGTTGATTTTTGACAATTTTTTTTTTTTGGTTGATAGAGTTAGGTTTTTCTTCCATATAAAAATTTAATTGTTAATTTTCTATTTCAAAATGCAATATATTGACATTTTTGGCATTCTTAAACCAAAAAACAAACACTTAATTTGTTACCGTAGTTTATTTTTACTTGCCGTCTTTGCTAGAATATCCAACGTTGCCTCTAGTGATTGCTACCTTGAGAAAAACCAGCCATTGGAAAGTCTTCAGAAATAAATTGAGATATTTTTTAAGTAAATCGCTTCTTAGATAAATATGCTTCAGACATTTTATAAAATTTGTGTGACGTTAGTCTTACGTAAAAGCTCTTCCTGCCACATTTTGTCAAACGCTTCTTTCTTGGGAAGTTTTTTGAATGGTCCAGCTATCAATATTGTCACGACCAGGAGACTTTGAGTTTTTTATCCGTGTCATTTCAGTTTGGACCTCTGATGGTTTTATGCGGGGTATCGGTATGTCTATAGAGCAAAGACAGTCAAGGTATGATTCGATACTCCGATGTTCCTGGTTAAGGTTGAATGGCTCAAAAGTTTCGTTTAGATGGTTGGCTTTACATTTATTGAATCTGGACATGATGTGTTGTTGACATCTTTTACATGAACCTATCGTATTGGAGATTGTTGTAAGTACCAGGTGGCCTACCATATGTTATACTCATCATCTCTATTCCACGACCACATAACACCGTACTTATGGCCGCCTAACTCCACAGACCTTAATCCCCTGGATTACTACGTATGGGACGTAGCTGAGCGTGAAACCAATAAGTATCCTCGTAACACCATTTCTTCACTGAAGGCTGCAATTAGTACCGGTATGCTGCAATATGAATAAGGAGCATTTGACTCCGATCGAGGAGGTCATTGCAGCTAATGGAAATTTTATTGAACGGTTTTATAAACAATTGATTAGTTAACTTTCTTTAAAAAATGCATGGAGTTTCATTGAATTTCATTCAAAATAAAAGTTTATTAGTTTTACTCTCAACTTGGCCTCAAAAACCGCACGCAGCTTGAATACGTACAAAAAAAATTTTTTTTGGAAGGAGAAACTATTCTTTTGCTTAAATTTTTGAGCGAATTTTTTTCGTCATTTTTACAAAATAAAATAAAACATATTTTATTTTACTTTTGGGAAACATTTTTGATTCAGCAGTTTTAGAAAAACACCCCTCTCAAGTTTTTTTCTCTTGTTTTTAATAATTTAATATTTAGACGAAGTTTTTTACTATTACTCTTTTAAATACCTTAAATGCTTTCAATAAGAAATTATTGTATAAAAATAATAAAATAAGTTAAGCCGCACCGAGAATATTTCACTTAATTTCTGAGCCGTTTGGCCAATATTTTGTTTTTTACATAATTGAGCCATACCAATATTATCATAATAAAGAGAAATGATAATAATTTCTTAAAAAATTCTACTTTATTCAAAATCAATACCGGCCCTTGAAACTTAACCACCCTTTAAATAAATAACTATTTGCATTTGGTGGTCTTTGGAGGTGTGCCGCCGATGCCGTAGCCGCCATTTGGCCAATATTTTGCTCCACACATAATTGAGCGATACCAGTAATATCATAATAAAGAGAAATGACAATAATTTTGTAAAAAAATTGTATTTTATTCATAATCAACATCGGCCCTCAATATTTAACCATTCTTTATTATTTCTGCATCCGGGTATTGCAAAAGTTTTAGAATTTAGCAATAAAAGCCCCAGAAATGTCACAACCATTACAATGGTATGACCCTAATATTTTATTATTCCTTATTCGATATACGTTAAATGACTGGAAAATTATTATTTTAACAACGTTCACCGGTTCGCCATTTACCCCGTTCAAAACTCTGCGAGTATTTCCAGAACGCAAAGAGTTCTCATAAAAACCATCAGCTGCATACCGCAAGTAAGAGGTTAAGCACCTATTTATTCACCAAATTACTCATTTACTGAAAAACAGTTTAATTTTGCGGTGAAGGAACAAACGAAATCGAACTTTTTGCATTAAGCTAATACTCACTGTGCCGCGGCCAATCTCTTCACCGCAACACTCAATTACACTACAAGTGAATGCCATTCTCGACCAAGTGGCATTTGGACTGCATTTCTGTTGGCCATTATACAATGCCGCCACAACATAAAAGTGGCTTTCGGTATAAAGTGGAGAGCGATTGCGATGCATTTCTTATGCTTTAAATTTTTTTTTTCAGTTAGTTGATTGGCCTATTCGCAGTTTTCATTCAATCTTTTTTTTTGCGGCAAGCAACGGAGAAGTATTTAGGTCGCTAGGCTAGGCCAGCTACGCGATTCGGTGCATCACAATGCTGCCAATTTTTTTGTTGGCCAACTTTTTAATTTCGCGGTTAAACCCAACGCTTTAGGTAACACTTGATGGGAGAGACACAAGGCGAGATATAGGCAGTTTCAGTGATTTGCCCTCTTTCCTTTCACATTTTTTATCAATGTGAGTCACTTTGTGGATTGGCTTATTGTTGCATAAATGAAGGCGACTGACTCTCAATGATGGGGATTTCGAAAGCTCATTTCTGAAAAAATTGACGAATTGTCTGGGAAACTATTTTGACAATCACACTTAGAATAATGAAGTTGTGGTGTTGTATGTAGTGGCACTGAAAATAAAGGAAAAATTAACATATGAAAATAAACTCTTAAAAAATCGATAATTGTAAATAAATGCTGCAGCTTTTAAGAGCAAGACTTTCTAATATAGGATTTATGGTTTTTTTTCAATTGTTATGCCTCAGCACCAGTTGAAGTTGCCAATCACATCCTGCTACCGAAATGTAGTAGGGTTGACTTTTCTTTATGAGATGTTTCACGCGTGCCAAACGTGTGGAAATTTGCAATTGGGTTGTGGAATTTTTGGGTTATTGTTGTAGCTAAATTTCTTATAAATTAGCTTTAGCTAAATTTCTTTCCAAAAGGAACAATCTCGTCGCCCTATGCAACAACTAATATAAAATTCGCATTCGAAAATTCCATGGCAAGAGTCTAAAGGGTATTTTAGACTTTACCGTAGACTTTTCTAAAAATTAATAGAATTGAGTTTAATAAGAAGTAACTGAAAAAAATTAAAAAAAAATATTATACGTTTGAGATTTTTTCAATGTTGAAAATTTTCGTACAGAGCTTTCAAGATGGAATATTTTCGTTTCTTTTAACATTTTTAGGACTATGAATAAGTTCGTGCGGTTTTACAACAGATGGCGTAACTTGATTATTATTCCATCGATCCACATTTCCAAACATTCATTGGAGAGCTACTGTCGTAAGGCACAAACGTCAGTATAAGTTTTTTATTTGAAGCGTAAACAACAATATTTTTACCACACTTGAAAATGTCGAATTTCGTGCCAAATAATGTGTTTTTGCGGGGAATTCTTCTTCATTATTTTAATATGAAGAAAAAAGCAGCCGAAAGTCATCGTATCTTGGTGGAAGTTTATGGTGAGCATGCTCTATCTGAGCGAACGTGCCAGAAGTGGTTTGCACGCTTTAAAAGTGGTGATTTTGGCTTGGAAGACGAAGAACGCGAGGGTGCGCCGCCAAAGTTCATGGATACCGAATTGGAGGAATTGCTCGATCAAGATCCGGCTCAAACGCAAGAAGAGGTTGCAAAAACTTTGGGAGTTGATCAATCAACCATTTCCAAACGTTTAAAAGCCATGGGAATGATCCGAAAGGTAGGCCATTGGGTGCCGTATGAATTGAAGCCAAGAGACGTTGAACGCCGTTTTATGGCATGCGAACAACTGCTTCAACGGCACAAAAGAAAGGGTTTTTTGCATCGAATTGTGACTGGCGATGAAAAGTGGGTCCATTACGACAATCCAAAACGTCGGGCAACGTATGGATACCCTGGCCATGCTTCAACATCGACGTCGGCGCAGAATATTCATGGCCTGAAGGTTATGCTGTGTATCTGGTGGGACCAGCTGGGTGTTGTGTATTATGAGCTACTGAAACCGAATGAAACGATTACGGGGGATGTCTACCGACGACAATTGATGTGTTTGAGCCGAGCACTGCGAGAAAAACGGCAGCAATACGCCGATAGACACGACAAAGTTATTTTGCAACATGACAATGCTCGGCCACATGTTGCACAAGTGGTCAAAACATACTTAGAAACGCTCAAATGGGATGTCCTACCCCACCCGCCGTATAGTCCAGACCTTGCGCCATCCGATTACTATCTCTTCCGATCGATGCAACATGGCCTGGCTGACCAGCACTTCCGTAATTACGATGAAGTCAAAAAATGGATCGATTCGTGGATTGCGGCAAAACCGACCGAATTTTTCACAAAGGGAATCCGTGAATTGCCAGAAAGATGGGAAAAAGTAGTAGTAAGCGATGGACAATATTTTGAATATTAAATTTGTAACCATTTTACGTCAATAAAGTTTCAAATTTCGAAAAAAAACCGCACGAACTTATTCATATTCCATTATAAAGTTTTTTTAATTTGCTGTAATAAAATGTGCCTTTAGAACATTTTAATTTTTTGTTTTGAAGAAGGAAAATTTTGAAATTTTTTTTATTTAATTTTCTTTTATTTATTTATATAATTTTCGTAAAAAAGATCCGCCCATTAGAAATTTTTCAGAATACGGGAAATAAGTGATGTTTTTTTCTTTCAAAAACCTAAATTTTTACCCTGCCAATTTTTAGGAATTCTTTTTTATTTCTTTTTTGACTTAATTTGTGTAAAAAACCCCTCATTAAAGATTTTTTAGAAAAAATTTGCGTTTTTTTAAAAAGTAAATTTTGTTCCTAAAATTTTTGAGACATTTAAACAATTTTTTTTGTTACCTTTTTGACTTAATTTTGTAAAAAACACCCGCTCATTAGCCATTTTTTTTAAATACCTGAAATTTTTTTTTCCAAAAACCTATTTTTTTTTCCTGAAAATTTTTAGGAATTTTTTTTTTGTTATTTCTTTTTTCACTTAATTTGTGTAAAAAAACCCCTCATTAAAGAATTTTTAGAAAAAATTTGCGTTTTTTTAAGAAGAAAATTTTTTTCCTAAAGTGTTTTGGGACATTAAAAAATTTTTTTTTTTTAATTTTTGTTTTACTTAATTTAAAAACAACCCCTCATTAAAAATTTTTTAGGAAAAATTTGCGTTTTTTTAAGAATTAAATATTTTTCCTAAAATTTTTTGGGACATTTTTTATATAAAAAAAAAAAATTTTTTTTTTTTAATTTTTTTTTAAATTTATTTTTTTACTTAATTTTTGTAAAAAAAACCCCTCCCTAATAGCTAAGTTTATTCTCAGTAACTCGTCAAAGTTTTATAGTAGGGCTCCCATAATTTTTCGAGTTATATTCAAATACGTAATGAACCAGCACAGACATCTATTTTTTGACTCAATATACCGATTTGCAGTTTCTAAAATTATATCGTATATTGTCAATCAATGCGATTTATGTATGCAAGATGAGGTGGAATCATCTCAGCACTTTCTTCTTAGCTGCCCTGCTCTGGCGGGGTTAAGATCCAGGCATCTTGGCTCTTACTTCTTTGCTGCGCCTGCTAATGTAGCTGGCGTTGACATTAAAAATCTAATGAATTTCATCAGTAGCACAAACCGCTTGACTCAAACGCAGCACAGTCATCGTTCCTAGTCCACACAATCTAAACCCAACCTTCTAGCGATTTTTAGTTAAAAAACCGGAATACGTTGATTCAAACACATCAAAAACACAAACTAAAAATACTCACTATCAATTTAGACTAAATGGAGTGTACAAGGTCCTTGAATTTAAAATCGCCTTCAATTTTGACTTTTTTCGGCGAGATCTTTTGAGTTTTAATTCCTTCGTTTTGGATTAAATTTAAAATACCAACTTTCATTCTCCCGTTCTCAAATCTATGAAGGACTGTTTCGCATTGTTATGATGCCAACTTTGCTTTTATTCCTCACTTCTCCAAATTTTACTTTACGATTTTACTCCTCTGTCACCTTTCAATCGACACTATTCCACCAGATTCGTAAATAACATTGGACATTTTCCTACATTATTGCTATCGTTGTGAAGAACTATTTTTTTGATACCCTTTAATGATGGCCTAACGAGTAAGGGCTTAACTAAATCCCGAAACTACAAATATGAAACAATTTATTCGTTAAAATCTTTCAGTGCAGTCTCCTTTTATTGATTGATTTGATTTCTCGAGATTCTCGTAATAGATGTTTTTATAATCGATACCTTCTTAGTTCTGTCCAAATCTCAGTCTATTGTTTCAAATATGAAGGTAGGAAATTGACGTAAGAGGCTAAATATGGATAATATGATTGGTGAAGGAGCGGCTCGTAATCTGTGGTAGGTCATGTAGTGAAGCGATAGTTCTTGGCCAGATGTACAATACATAAATGCTTGACATTCATATAAAGTACACTCGACTATCTTGGAAATGACCGTTTTCAAAATAGATAATCAATGTGGGTGAGCCCGATAGCGACACAAGAAACTGTTCACATGCTATTTTTGGTCTATAAAGCCACCTACCTCGGACTTCTTTAGCTACTATTTATCACTAGAATTCCATTATTCGTCTATTCCTCGATTGTTTATTTGTGATAATTCAACATCAGTAATGCGTTGAAATAAATTCAAGCGATACCAAAGACGCCCCATAGGGCAAGCTTTCGTTTGGATAGCGTTTTTTTTTTTTTCGAGCATAGGAAATTCACTTTTTTTCATTTTATTGAAAATGAGAAAGTACATAGTTGTTAGGTTAGATTAGGTTAGGTGAACTGGCTGTCCTTCGACGCACCAGATCCAGTTAAAGGCCCTTTATGACACCACCGAAACTGTCTTATTCCTACACTACTTGGTCCTCTCTAAACCATTATGGGGCCTTTGATAAGTTGGCTATAGCTACTAGCTAGTGTGAAATCCGCAACATCCGCAGTGTTGTCCAGAAAAGCGAGACCAATCAATCTCAATCGTCCTCTACACAGAGCCATGCACCCGCGTAGAAGGTGTTCGACTGTCTCTTCCTCTCCTACATCCTGACAGCTCCTACAATAGTCATTGAATGGTGCTCCCCGTCTGCTGGCTTATCTTCTTGTTAGACAAAGCCCAAATAGGACACCTACTACGAATCTTAAGTCCTTCCTACTTAATTTGAACAGACTCTTAGTGGGACCCATCTTCTATTCAGGCCACGTTTGTTTACTGATAGTGCAGGTGCTTAACTGTATCCAGTTGGAATTTAGAACTGTCATGGTGTGTCCGTCTATTAAAAGTTTACATGTTTCCAAGGGCATGGGTAGTATGTCGTCCTTGTCCTGACTAATTTGAAGCAAGGAGCCAAATCTGTTACGACAAAACTATTCGATGACTAAATCTTATAAACACAATGCCCTTTTTTTGCATTTTAAGACCCTCGGGATTTTTTTTTACTATCTAACCCAATTTTTGACTGTTAAACAATGGATTTCCATTGATCATCTCAACATTTTGATCAGTTTTCACAACTTTTTTTTGAGTAAAATTTCAAGGCCATGCAACGTTTTGGGCATTTTCGTTCAGCGAGAGAGAAAAAAGATATAACGTAGAGGAAAAAGAAAGAGATAGAGCTATACCTTATATATATCTTAGATACACTTTAGGCTATTTTTCCTGAGTTTTTCCTTGTGGTTGCTAATTTCTAGTGAGAAATAACACTGCCTACTTTTTGGCGCTTGTTTGTTGGTGCAGACTCGTAGGAAATATATTTTTGATTCCTACTTTTTGGTGTTATATTTCCTTGGTGCCTACTGTTTGGGGCATTTTTTGGGGTTTTTTTTTTTTGGTGCCTTCTTTTGGCGCTTATTTCCGTTTCCTGGCTAGTGCTTGTGCGTACTACAAAGTGCTATCCATTCCGGCGTCGGATTTATTGGTATTGCCTTGCGGTAATTTGTGCCGTTGCTGTGGTCCTGGAATCGCTGCGTTTGTGAAGGTGATAAACGCTCGGAGTAGTGCGCGTTGTTCGCACGGTTTGTGTCCGGCGTTTACCTACACCGGTCGACCCTTCTCCGTTTTTTGTAAATTTTGCCTATTTGTATTCTCTGCAAATGTTGTGAATTTATCTAGATATATATTCTTTCTCTCTCTCTCTCATTCTCTCTCGAGTCTCTCTCTCTCCCTATCTCTCTCTCTAATTCTCTCTCGGGTATCTCTCTCTCTCTCTCTCTCTCTCATTCTCTCTCGGGTCTCTCCCTCTTTCTTTGTCTGCCTTGAAAGTTTCACTTCTGTTATGTGTACTGCGTTACACGCACTTTTTTAACTGTCCCACTTTCTTCCATATTAAAAATTATTTGTGCACAGCAAATTCATTACGCCATTAACTTTTGTCGCTTTAGAAAATAGTTTTGCGGCTATTTTTTTCAAATGCCTTGACATTTTCGCAAACCCTGTACCCATTTTCCATTCATGTGACTTTATGATAAACGGCTTCGATAGCAGCCTTGGCACTCATCTGAGTTTTTTTTTTACCATTCTCTACTATTCTTTCGCTGCACGCATCTTGGCTACCCTATATTTTCATTGGCCCAGTTCCCTGGAATTTACAAATTTTATTGCCTTCTTTGAACATATTTGTAATTGCTTGCTTTTCTCTTTTCATGCCCGCTTTCGGTTTCTTTGCATTGTTTGAGTGTTCATTTGTAAATCCATCTCCTTGACGGCACTCTACTTCTTTTGTCACAATTAACCATCACTCCTCTGCTGCTCCAGCCTTAAGCTCATTGTCATTCATCTCTTTGCAACGCAATCACCAGACCGTTTGTTGGCAACTTTTGTAGGTTTTCCAAATAATATTGCAATATTGGCTGTATTCATCTGCAATCGGCTGCAATGCGATCTCTCAGGTACTGGCATTTAATTTACTGCAAAATAGTCCAACTGCAATTCGCTTGCAGCAATTCCGATTCAAGTTGACTTTTTATTACATTTTTTACTGCAAATGTGTCGACTGCCAGCCAAAGAGAATGGCAGGCAAAGAGTTACCAATGGAGTTACAGTTGCCGGCTATTACATTGACTCCGCCACACATTTGTTGCATAAGAATCGTGCACTCGCGAGGCCTCTGTGGCATTTGTGAGTGTGGCGTTGTGTGCTCTTAAATGCTGCCACCTGTTGTTTTATTTTGCTGTTACTGCCGTTAAACTTAACTTTGCTTCTGCTAGTACTGCAAATATCGAAACGAATGCGAGTCTTTCGAATTTTTTGCTTTTGCTTTTGCTTGCTTGTAATTTTTTGTTTGTGCATAATATTTTTTCGTATTTGTTTCCTTTTGTAATTGTTGCTTGTACTCGTATGTCTTTTGGTATTTGATCTACTGTTTGCGTTTGTTATTTGAAAAATTCATGTTCATTAGAGCGTTTCTAGAGTGAATGTTTTCAGCGTCATTGCATCAGTCACATTGTCTGAGTTGCATAACAAATTGGTAGCCATTGGTTTAGATAGTAAATTTATTTAATTTTGTTTACATTTTCCACAGTTCTATTTTGCCGTCAAGGCATACACTTATTGACTTACATATTCAAGAAAAAAGCTCTAGTAGAGATTATTCTATTTAGAT
Source organism: Anastrepha ludens (assembly GCF_028408465.1). Taxonomy (NCBI): domain Eukaryota; kingdom Metazoa; phylum Arthropoda; class Insecta; order Diptera; family Tephritidae; genus Anastrepha; species Anastrepha ludens. The sequence goes on along the minus strand of NC_071499.1, from coordinate 48,195,289 downwards.
CGCTTATGCGCCGCTATGTTCGATTGATTTTGCTTATATCAAAGGAAATCTCTGAATTGCGCGATTAAAGAATTTTTTTCCTCCTGATAATTCAAAATATCCAAACAATTAGCGCAAAGCTCCAGGCAGGGAATGCTGTCTTCTTTTCATTATACAAGGGTCTAGGCTCTTCGTTTCTTACTAAGTGAACGAAACTCCAACTATATAAAACAATAGATAATTAAGTCTTGCGTTACCTATGCTTCTGAAACCTGGCAGATGCGTAAGGTGGCTTTCGATAAGCTCAACATATTTGAGCGAAGAATCCTACATCGCATCCTAGGTCGTGTCCAATATCCCCTACGTTACAATGGTGTATGCCTAGCTGAGCTAAACAACTTGGAAATCGCTGCCTACATCAGGCTTCAACGTCTTTAATAAGCTGGGCATGTTCTGAGGATAGAACCAAATGAAATTGCAAAAAAATATCTAAAATGGTAAGCTGGTATGTCGCCCAAGGAAGACCTGAATTGAATTGACACAGTTGATGACAACGCCTAGATCTTTGGACTGAAAATCTGGAGGATGTTTCCAAAGGATCGATATTTTTGGGTGGAGCTACTGAGGGAGGCTTAAGTTCAACCCGTTGTTGCTAAATGCAAAACTTGAATAGCTCGTTTTGACTAACCTCTCTGGGCATCCGGTTTGTACATAACGAAAATTTTGCAAATACTTAAAAATATGATAATCGCTTGGTAGGAAATCTTGACTAAACGACGGATGTAATTAAAGTTCTCGACGTTTCTGGTGAGTGTGCCATTTTATTTTTAGTCAGCAGGGATCCAATTTGAATGTTTACCGCACTGGGAGCAGGTAGTAGTGAATAATTCCCCTCGCATCACACCAAGGAACACACAGGAAAGCCATGCTCGGCGATCGCCAGGCACGGCTCACTACCAACTTTTCAACGTCAGTTGCCTTCCATGTTTTTTTCTTTCAATAATAAATTTAAAAAAAAAAATTATTTACTTTTTTATTAAAAACACCGAAATTAAAAAAAGCAAAATTTAAAAAAAAAAATTCCATGCATTGCGGCAAATAATTAATGCTCGTACATATAATGTAACGGAAACGCCAACAAAAAAAAAAAAAAAACAAAAACAAATCAAACTTACGCGAATTTTTCAAGCGGCCTAATAGAGAGGTGATAGATCTGGTCGAGTAGTACACGAAAGCCCGTTTGAAAATTTTCCAACTCCCTCAAACTTGCCACTTATTCGTAAAAAAAAAACAATCTGGCATGAACTCCTTCATTTTTTTTGCAATTTTAAATTTAAATATATCTTTGGAAAGTAGAATTTTGAAATTTTTTAAATCAATAATAAATCCCCTAGTGCCGGGATTTAGATATTTATAATTTTTCGACAACCTAAACTGATAGAAATTGCTTCAATATAAAAGTGGACTTCTCTGTCTCCATTCTATATATTTCATAATAAAATCTCGAAAATATCAGAATTGTTGGGGCCTGTGAGAAGAGATACTTCTCCCTTATGAGAAGAGATACTTGTCCTGTAGCTCATCGGCAGCCACTTCAACCTCCCCCTACCTAAGTCTCTACTGAGTTGCTGAACAGCAGATACATTTTTGAGTTTCTCAATATTAAAAAAGTTATCTTAATACAAGGTGGCGCAAAATTAATCACCCAATCGCAAGATTTATAATTTAAAAAATGGCGTCGTGCATCAATAATATTTGACACTTGAGAAGCAGACAGCTGCACTAAACAAACAGACAAACAATGGAGCGCGTGCAGGTCAAAATAAAGATTTCCATCAGTCAAAATCGTTATCTTTCTTTATTTAGTAAAGTTTAGTAGTGGTTAAGTTTTAAGGGCCGGTGTTGATTTTGAATAAAATAGAATTTTTTAAGAAATTATTATCATTTATCTTTATTATGATAATACTAGTATGGCTTAATTACGCATGAAACAAAATATCGGCCAAATAGTCGCCGGGGCCTCAGCGGCACACCCAATGCAAAGAGTTCCTTATCTAAACGACGGTTAAGTTTTAAGGGCCGGTGCTAATTTTGAATAAAGTACAATTCTTTTAAGAAGCTATTCTTTTTTCTCTTTATTATGATGATATTGGTATAACTCAATTACGTATAGAACAAAATATTGGCCAAATGGTCGCCCTGGTCTCGGCAGCACACCTCCATCCGATGGTTCAAATTTTCAATGACGCTGAGGCATAATTAAGGTTCTATGCCGTTAATGTGCCGAGTTATCTCATCCTTTAGCTCTTGAATTTTTGCTGACTTATCGATGTACACCTTTTCATTCAAATAACCTCAAAGAAAAAAGTCCAACGGTGTCGTTGACGTTTAGGTGTGGTTCACATTCAACATCGGCCCTTGAAATTTATCCACCCTTTACAAAAACAAAATTTATTCGTAATTAATTTTGCGCAACCTGTTATTAAAGATTTATTAAATATATCAAGCAATTTTCTGTAGCTTGACGAGGAGGTCCTTGTACTAGGTTGTTCAATAAGTTTGGCGGTTCGATAAGTAAAACACAATTTTATTGTTTGAAATGCAGTTTATTATTCAGTATAGTCGCCCTGAGCATCAATGCACTCTTCTAATGAGATTCCACTTTATGAATTCCATCCTTTAAATGAGTATCTGGAAGGACTGCAAAATACACTTCCACAGCAGTTATGACCTCATCTCATGATGAAAAACGCTTTTCTCGCTATGTATTTTTGTAAGTCTAGAAACAGATTTATATCGTAAGGGGCCAAATCTGGTGGATGCTGCAACAATTCGAACTTTAACTAACGAATTTTAGTCATTGTCAAAATGCTCTTGTGGGTATTTTTTTACGATTTGTTTCCTTTAGTTGGCCTAAAAGTAATCCCCAAAACGCCTCCTTTCGCATCCCAAACACTAATGCTTACACCCACTTGGCCGATTTCTGGGCTCGAACTTCTTTCGGAGCCGAAGAACTAGATTCACACCACTCTTAAGCCTCCTATTTTGATTTAGGATCATGGTCATAGACCCAAGACTCATTCACAACGATTAATCGATGCACAAAATCCACTTTACCCTTTCGAAAACGTTCTAAATATCACTGAGAAAGCCGCATTCGATTGTGTTTTTGTTCCATTGTTAGCGAATGCGGCATCCATAGTGCACACAGCTTTCTGAAACCCAATACTTGAGTCAAAATATTGCTAACAAAGCTCAATAAGATGCCTAGGGCTCCGACATATTAAATCCTTTCAAGTCACTCGACGTTTTTCCCATATGATTTCCTGTATGTTTTCTAAGATTTCGGCTACTGCTGCTGATTTTGGATGTTCTTGGCGTGGCTCGTCTTCAAGGCTTGTGCGGCAACCTTGAAGTTCAGCAACACATCTTCATACTATACTAATTGATGGCGCAAAGTTCTCATACACTTTCAACATTCGTTCATAAATTTCCTTTGCTTTTAAGCCTTTCTGTAATAAAATTTAAATCACCGCACCATATTTGATTTTTTCCATTGTAGAAAACACTGTGACACGTCTCTACTAAATGGCTTGTAATCAAAGAATGTATTGAGAGATTAAAATGAAACTTCACATCCTTTCTTATGGCAAGTGTACCAACGTACCTCTCTTATCGAGCCGCGAACCTGAATGAACAGCCGTACAATTTTGTCTGCGTTAAAGACTCTTCAAAAATCATAATTTTTATTATTTTGTATTTGTATAGAGATATCCCAATAGCCCCACTATTCTTTTTTTTCCAAATAAAAACTTTATTAGCATAAACCGCACCACGGGGAATAAGGCCCAAAAATATGTTAATTTTGTGAATCTTAACACTCAGGCAGTGACACTAACTAAATATTTATATAACGCACAATAAAATGAACGCCGAAACAAAAATCAAAGCAAAAGTAAACACGTGAGAAAACAATCAAATGTATATCACTCCCAAATAAATACACACAACTCTACATACATACACACATACACACATGCATTTCCATATGTATTAATTTAGTCCAACGAATGTACTTACATACATACATATGCATGTATGTGTGTGGTGGTGCAAACATGTGTAAATGGAGGAAAGGACAGAATATAAATAAATTAAATACAATTACATTAGCATTTAAATGCAGACAGATACAAAGCACAATAAGCAAGGACAAGCGAGAGTACAAAATCGAGCAGGGCTATAATGGCTTGTACGACGAGAAATGGGGAATGCGGGTGGAGTTCGGGCCAATGGGAAGCGACAACTGGCATAATAATCAACAATTGCGGGCACAATGGCTGGCTGAAAGTGAGATCAGCAGACAACAAAGGACACCTTAGATAAACAGACAGGAAGGAAAAGGAAGTGGGGAGTTAGGGAAGCACGGAATTCGAAACGCATTAAAAGGGAGTGCGACAGTAGTGGGAATGATACAGGAAAGAGATGTCGACGGGAAATAAAGGGTATTACATGTCAGGAATGTCAAAGGGAGGAAGACGATTGAATGGTAGAGGAATAATAAAATTATATAAGAGGAGAGTAGGGGTATTAATTTCAGCGGTATAAGTAGAGTGGCGTGCATAGAACGGAGTGTAGGATATTTGGTTTATAATATTTCTATTTGTAATACTTTTCGTGTTTAAATTTTTGTATTTTTTCTAGTTTTTTTAGTGCTTTTTATTTTCTATTTTGTTTTTTAATATCTTTTATTCCTACCGAAACCATATTGAGGTTTTTCACTTCAAATTAAAGTTTTTTATTTTGAAATAAAATTTTTTTATAAGCAAATTAAAGTTTTTTTATTTGAAATTAAATTTTTTTTAAACTCAAATTAAAGATTTTTAAAATCAGATTAAATTTCTTTAAAAGCAAATTCAAGTTTGTTTATTTGAAATTAAATTTTTTATAAACAAATTAAAGCTTTTTTATTTTAAATATATTTTTTTAAATTCAAATTAAAGATTTTTAATTTCAGAATAAATTCTGTTAAAAGCAAATTAAAGTTTTTTAATTTCAAATTAAATTTTTTTATAAGTAAATTAAAGATTTTTTATTTAAATATATTTTTTTTAAATTCAAATTAAAGATTTTTAATTTCAGATTAAATTTGTTTGAAAGCAAATTAAAGTTTTTTAATTACAAGTAAAATTTTTTTATCAGCGAATTAAAGTTTGTTTATTTTAAACACATTTTTTTTTAAATTCAAATTATCTAATGATTTTTAATTTCATATTAAATTTTTTTGAAAGCAAATTAAAGTTTTTTAATTTCAAATTAAATTTTTTTATAAGCAAATTAAAGATTTTTTATTTAAATATATTTTTTTTTAATTCAAATTAAAGATTTTTAATTTCAGATTAAGTTTTTTTGAAAGCAAATTAAAGTTTTTTAATTTCAAATTAAATTTTTTTATAAGCAAATTAAAGTTTTTTTATTTCAAACAAAGTTTTTGTAAATTGAAACTAAAAATTTTTAATTTCAAATTAAAGTGTATTAATGTAATATTGAATATTTCCAATAAAAAATGAAATCTGACAAGAATAAGAATCAAATAAAACTTTCAAACTTTATACAAAATTTAGAAAAACTCAAATTTTCTTGTCATTTTTAAACTTTTTAAGGCCCTCACCTCATTTGAAATGGTGTTTTTTGGGTGTTTCTTTAAAAGCGAGTAAATAGGAACGGAAAAAGATTTTTTGTTTTTACTTTTGAAATTTCAGTTCTTGATCTACTGATAAAAAATATAAATTTTTGTTTTGCGGTATGAGCTTCGTTCAAAAAATTGTCAGCCTTCAAAAAATGGCCTTCCAAAAAAAAAGTATGTCACTGGCGAAACGGATTCTGGGACTTACAGGTATCTGAAATCAAAAAGAAAAAAGATTCCTGTTCAGTATAAATGTCGTTATCGTCTAAACTACGATCTTAAAAATAAATAAAGTTTAACAAACGGCGGACTTTCAAAGATGAGAAACCGTTTTTGACCTTTTTTTGCCGTAAAGGTCCGAAAAAAATATTTAAGAAATTATTTTTTCCAAATGATCGTAGCTCACACTATAACTCTGTCAATTCTATGTCATTTCAAATTTATTTCATCGAAATCGGTTCAGTAAAACCGCTTATATATGTGTCCATTGTCCATGTGAATACCATTTTTTGATGGCTGACAACTTTTTGAATGAAACTCGTATGGAATGAATCAATGAATCAAACATAAAATACTGAAAACAAAAATAAAAAATCTTTTTTTTCGTTTCCGCCTTATGCGCTTTTAAAGAAACACCCAAAAAACACCATTTCAAATGAAGAAAAATGTCCTATATACAGTTAAAGTCCATTGAATTTATTTAACCACTTGACGCTCGACTTTTTTCAACACAAATGTAATCAAAAACATCTGGTTTTTGTATTAGTTTGTGTCTAAAAAGTTTATATTGTTCAAAAATAAAAATTACAAATGACAAGCAGCGATTACGACAATGTAAACATGTTGTAATGTAAACATGTCGAAGCCTGAGAACAGAACTCGGGTTGGTGTGTTAAGCGGTTAAGAAAAAGAAATCAATCTGAAGCTTCTTAAGAATTGACTTGATTTCAAACAAATTTTTTTGGTGACTGCTTTATAGTTATTTTTTCATATAAAAAGCGGAATTTATAAAAGGTGGTGGTGATTCTCTCTGTTTGTTGTTTTTTTTTTTTGTGTATTACAAACGGTTCTACGCATTTTAATCCAGAAGAAATTCATTTTTATATGGAAGTAGCTGTACCCGGCGCGCTTTGCTACGCCAACAACTAAAATAAATTTAAGAACAGGTCATACTCGTTTCCTCTGTGTAAAAATACATAGTCATACTAATTTTTATGACAATCGGTTGATCGGGGCAGAAGTTGCTACTCTATAGCGCCACCTGATGCCGAGTGGCATCAATGAGCATATTCTATAAACCTTCTCTGTGGAAAAATATATATATATTCCAATTTTTATAATAATCTGACTAGTAGTTTTTAAGTTCATCGATAACATACAGAGAAACATTCATTTTTATATAAAGGATGGTTGAATTTCAAGGGCCGATGTTAAATGTGAACCACATCTAAATATCAACGACACCAGTGGACATCTTTTTTTGGGCTTATTTGAAAGAAAAGGTGTACGTCGATAAGCCAGTAACAATTTAAGAGCTAAAGGATGAGATAATTCGGCACATTAACGGCATAGAACCTCAATTATGCCTCAGCGTCATCGAAAATTTGGACCATCGGATGGAGATAAAGAAGATAAAGCAAAAATTGTAGAAAAAAAAAATCATTAAAAATCTAGGCGTATTTTTAGCAGTCTCAAATTTGCATTTATTTCCTTTTAAATTCTTGATTTTTAGATAGTTTTTTTTATTTTTTGACCATTTAAAATTTTTTTTTTAATTTTTGAAAATAAATAATAAGCCGAGAAGGCACAATATCTTTTCTTCGAGTTGGGTAGTTAAGTATTTCCAAGGCAAACTAGTGTAGGGCAGAGCATAAGGCATGCAAAAGAAGCATTCGATAGTTCCTGCAAAATTCAAAACTACTTAATTGTTTGGGATATACCTTTTTTTTCTATTTTTCTACATAGTCTGCTTTTATGCTTATATACGCTGCCCAACGCTGCTATAATTTGTTGAACTCTTCCGAGTAATAGGATTTGTGCAAGTTTGAAAAATAATCATTCGTTTCCGTAATCACCTACTCATTTGAGTGAAATATTTTTTCCCCGGCAGCTATTTCTTGCAATTGGCCAACAAATAGTAGTCCGAGTGATCCCGATAAGCCCAGTTTGGTGAATAGCGGGGATGTGAAACGAGTTCGACCATTATTTGCATTAATTTTGAGACCACAATTGTTGAGGCGTGAGCTGCTGCATTGTTGTGATGGAAAAGGACTTTTTTGAAAATCACTCGACTTCCTCCCCAATCTGGCTGAAACTAAGTGAGTTTTCTTCCAAGAGATGCTACAAAGTAAACATAAACTTGATATGTGACAGTAATGCCATCTTTCTGATTTCACTCGAACTTTTCAAATCCCCGAAGTTTTAGTGCATTACCACTTTTTTGAGCTATTAATAGTATGGCCTCTGAAGACTACAAGTTAGCTTATTTAGACGACACTGAGCCTTTTTTATAGCACTGCATGGACTTCTGCTTCAAATAGAGTCATGCATGTAAATCCAAGTTCCGTTTGTAATAAAAATTTGGTTCATAAAGTCGATCTTGCTTTTAATGCGCAAATTCAAATATACGCCTGGCACTCAACACGCTGTTCATTCTGAAGCGAAAGGTATATGAAATGATGACAAGCATCCATTTTAAGCTGGTTGTAGGTTATCATATTCTGATCAGTCGTAAATGATATTTTGACAATTTCTTCGACATGTTTCTTTTTCCAGGGTACTTCTCCGGAACAAGATTTCCAACTTTTGCAACTTTGTAGAAGGCGTCGCTTCAATCGGCCGGGCTGAGTGCGCATGCTTTGCAATGCACACTCCACTTTACTGGAGTAGACTATGCCACTTATTGAAAACTATCTCTTCTGGGCCTGAATTCTATAAACAGATTATTGCCTCTTCAACACGATTGATTTCGTTTTCCCTTGCTTTGTGAGAAAATGAATCAGTGTATGGAACTCAATTGTCTCCATAGTTGTTATTTTCTTCTCGATTGATTTCTTTATATCTCCACGATTGATTTCTTTATATCACGATTGATTCCAATATCTGAAGCTGAAGTAATAGTTATATTGAGTCACTAAGTAGTGGCAAGTAAAAAACCAAAAATCGCCTAAACTACGTGACCCTTTTAATTCCTTTTCCTTCTCCAACTCGGAAAGGACAATGCCCAGCCACCCGCCTTAGAAATGCAAATCCAAAATTATGTAATTGCGTAATAAATTTCCATAATATATAAAACGCCTTTTTCGTTTATGCCACATATGCCACATACCCCAAAAAATTGCATAAAAAGCAAATCTCATGAATTCATCTGCCTATCAACGCACATCTAAATGCCTGGGCTACCTTTATCATAGTGATGACGTGCGTTGTATTTAAGATAAAAAAAAAACATCACGAACATTCACATACACATGAGCTTATACATATTTTGCACATACACAACATTCCAAAAACAACAAGTCATAACATATTCAAAATATTTTTTTCCCTTTGCCTACCCAACCGGCCACCATAGCTAATCTAATTCATGAGTCACTATAGAACCTTTTCACCTGGCGCTCTTGAAAACAGAGTACAAAAAAAAAAAAGAAAATAAAAAAAGTAATAAAAAATAAAGCACGGCTACCAAACGATATGTTTACACAAGTAAAAAAAAAATTAAAATAAAAAAAAATTGTTCAATGCTCACCTGTGGTGGTAGACTGAAAAAGGTTAAGCAAATTTCCATTTTTTCATTGTTGACACTTTTCTGACATAATACACAACATAATGTTGGAAGATAATGGCTGGCGGCTTAGTTGGTAATAATCGAATCGAGAAAAAAAGTACAATAACAGCGAAAGCATTGTATGCATATCAACACCTTTTCAACACACAAAGGTCAATAAACGAAGCGGCTTGTTGGCAAATAAATATTTACAGGCGTATGTGTGTTTTGGGGGCATGCGGCTAAAATCCATTTGGAAGGAAAGTAAATATGGCAATTTTTAATATAAGTGTGAGTTTAGCTCACATTTGAGACCGGTCAGTCCCCATGACTTTCATTTCTTTGCAATGAAGAAACCCCTTCCTTTTTTGCCGCTAGAGCAGTTGTTCATAGGCGAAAAACGACGTTCAACATCCCTTGGCTTTAACTCATAAGGAACCCATTTCGCCTATTTCTGAATCCTTCCCAAAGCATGCAATCGCTTGGAAATAGATTGGCGGGTAACTTCTAATACTGAAGCACTCTCTTCTTGCGTTTGACCTGGATCCTCATTGAGCAATGCCCTCAATTCAGCGTCGTCGAAGGTTTTTTTCCTTCCTTCACGCGGACGGTCGTCAACATTAAAATCACCGTCTTTGAAGTGACGGAACCAATCTCGGCACGTTGTTTCACTTAAAGCAGGATCTCTAAAAACTTTTTGTAGCTCTCGATGCGCTTCAGCCGTCGTTTTTTTCGAATGAAAGAGGAAAATCAACACTTCCGGCAAATTACGATTATTCGGCACAAAATCGGACATTTTCACAAAACCAAATGTATCTGATACCAAAACAAAGTCACTTATGTGCCGAAGCAGTTTGTTTACCATATGTCTAAGCTTGGTTTATGACGTTTAGGTTATGTTAGAATCGACTAGCACACGCTGCTGGCAGCATCTATTGACAAACAGCGGGTACTTAGTTGCGCACCCAATAGATTTTATTTTAAAAGATGAGAAGTCATTACAAAAATTTTCGAATGAAACGAAAAAATATTTTTTTTTTTAATTTTAAATGGAAATGATAATTCGAAAACTTATTTTGCGAAACGCATATTTTATCCTAAACAATTTAATTTTAAATAAAGATAAATAAAATAATTTTAAAAATAAATAAATAAATAAAATAATTCTTACTCAAAAACTGTTAAACGCTTATTCTTATCCTAAACAATAAAACAATTTTTTTTTTATAAAAATCGTAAAAAGAGCAGAAAATATTTCACTTAAGTAGAATACCTTTCTTTTGTTTCTATATCCCTGTTCAATCCGCAAGGGAGCATAGAGCTTCGAAAAGACTCTTTCATCGAACACGGTTCTGGGCTGTTGTCCTTACGCCGTCTCATGTGATGTTGGCATCTGCAAACTCACGCAATATCGACCTACTCCAAGTATTCTTTGGCCTACCGTGACCTCTGCTCTCTTGCGGGTGCCAGTGCAGTGGTGGTTTTTTAATCGTATGGCGGTAGATAGCGCCAATTGCTGCGTTTGGTTTGCCATGGGATGGGCTTCTCATGTTTTGATCTCTACAGCGCGTCTTTGCTGATGGCGTTCTATAAATGATGCGCAGACAGTTGTGGATGAAAGATTGTAGCCTCTGTGTGATGGTGGTAGAGACCAGCCATGTTTCCCTTCCGTACAACAAGAATCACTGAACACATGAGCTGAATATTCGCAGTTTAGAGCGCCTGGAGATTTGCGAACTCTCCCTACCGTATGCAATCGCCCGAACCCCGCCCTTGCTTTGTTTAACCTGCAGTTGTCATCTTCTTCCGTCGGCTGTTGTGATAGTACAGCCGAGGTAGCAAAAGCTTTCGACAAATTTCACCGGGCGGCGGATGCCGGCTTATATGACTTGCTTTATCGTGGTTGATTCCATAGCCTTTGTCTTGGCGATGTTGACCTCCTGTACGCGTGTTGACCTCCTTTAGCGTGGCTCTGTACGCACTCAATTCTGTGTCAGTGAGTTTGCAAAGGCGGAGGCAGATGTCATCGACGAAGTCAACATCCTCTAGGTCCTGGTGAAACTCACTACGATGCCTCTTTTGTGCAGTGTCAAGTGGTGCTACAACCCAACATTTTTGCCAAATCCTAATATTCTAGTTGTACTTAGGTTAGTTTAGGTTAGGTTGAAGCGGTTGCCCACTGTAGGACACACTCAGGCTCATGGCCCATTGTGATGCCGCTTGGGGAACTAGCCCGTATCCCTCCTGAAACCAATTAGTACTTTTCAAAAATTTCGTAAGATCCTTGATTTCGGCAGAGCCGAGATCTTATAATTCATTAAAAAAATGTACGCCCAAAATGTTGAGTCTACATCAGGATAGAGCAGGACAGTGACACCGAAGGTGCGTGGTTGTCTCTTTCTCTTCCTCGTCTAGACAACTTCTGCAGAAGTCATGTGCTTGCACACCCATTCTCAGGGCGTGCCTACCCATACTAACTGAAATCAGTGTGTTAAGACTGTGCTTATCTCTTCTTCTTAGAAATTCCGTGTGTTTAGCATTGCGAGTCGGTCACATCTGTCGGGCGATTTTGCAAGTGGCTTCATTACACCGTCTTTCAATTTCCTCCCGGATACGTAGTTTACATGTTTGCAAGGGTATACCTATATCATTGTCTATGCCATCTGATGAGTCCATTTGGTACCGACTTTCGCTAGTTCATCGGCTCTGCAGTTCCCCTCAATGTTGCAATGGTCAGGAACCCATGTTACCTTTAGTTGAAATGACTCAGCCATCTCGTTAAAAGGTGTGCGGCATTTCGTGGCTAACTTGGAGATTGTCGACTGTGTCGTGAAGCATTTTATCGCCACCTGGCTATTTGCGAAAATGTAGATATCATCTCCAGGTATCGCATCACACTCTACTAGTGTCATGGCTTTCATTATTGCGATCAGTTCAGCCTGAAAGACACTACAGTAGTCGGGAAGCCGAAAACTGAAGAAGATCCCCAGATGTTCGAAATATACACCTCCGCCCACCCTGACATCGAGCTTTGAGTCATCTGTGTATACAAGGACGTTGTACTTAAAGAACTAAATAAAGTAAGATTAATTCTCCCATTTCCATTTCAAGTTACTACGCAAATTCTCCAATTTCCATTTTATTCATTGTGAGCAAGCAAACAAGTTGCTAGTAAAGATTTCTTCATTCAGTTCCATTATAATTATTTTGATTACTTTCTTTCGAATTTTCCCCACCATTGACAACTTCATTAAAACTTGCGCCTCTACTAAACTTGTGTGTGAGTGCGAATGCAGTTCTATTCATTCATAAATCTTTGCCCCCTGTGTACATGCGTACATACACACATACTTGTCATGTGAGTTCGCTTGCAGTGTGGGGAGAGACAAACTATTTCGCACGTACGACTACTGCTGTGCCGTCAGAGTGGCATATAAATCAATTAATTTCTTGGCTGTGCAAAAAGTTTAATTGAAATTTTCATGCATGAATAATTTTCGGCAAGCAAAGCATAAGGCACATAAGCGCACAAAAAGTAAAACTTATAATAGAAATGAGAGTCAAGTATTAGCGGTACTAAGGGACTGCCGGGAGAGCAGTTAGTGAGCTCTGCGCTCCTAGTTCATTACCTAACTTGCACTTATTACTATTTTGCTTTCTCTCTCTCTCTCTGTGCTACTCCTTTGCTTTGCTTTTTAGATAAATTTATACTTGGCTCAGCTTTTTCAATCTCTCGCTCTCGTTTTTTGGTTTTTTTTGTGTTCTATTTAACTTACAAACAACATCGCGTTTTGTGTTTGCCGAAATCTTTTGGGCTCCCAGCTCATCTATATCCATAACCATATCCGCTTCCTCCCTCCTAACTCTTTGCACCATTTTTTGTCCATATGAATTTCCGCTTCGGTTTTTATGTAATTGCGTAAAATATGTTCAATGTCAAAAGTTAGAATTGCCACCGACACACAGCCACACACACATACACACTTCAATAGATATGTAAGTAGCCTACTGTAAATCGAATTAGTTTAGAAGTAATACCGAGTTCGAGCTCTTCTGAAGGCAGTACTGGTTTTAAATAAGTGGTTAAATGGTTACTTCATGTAGAAATTGGAAACTGGTTTTCAACTAGTTACTTTTTGCATAGTTAATTTGAATCAAATCATTAGGAAAATTGAGTTGTAAGATTTAATTCAAATAATACCTTTAGGAAGAAAAACCACAACTTTAATCGAGAACGCGCTGGTGCCTCGATTGTCGATAAGGGAGAGTGTTTAGGTACCGTAAAGGGAATTCTAGGTTCCATCCTTCACACGGGAAGGAAATTTTTTAACTTATTAGTCTTAATTGATTTTCTTTTTTTTTTTTCAAATGGAAGTAAGTACAGTGGCGAGCATAACCGAGCATAACCTCACCAAACTGTCACGCTTTGTGGGTGCATTGGTTTTTCGGCAGCCACTTTTGGATTATCATTCGCCCAAATACGGCAATTCTGCTTATTGACGAATCCACTGAGGTGAAAATGCTCCTCATCACTGTAGATGAAGTGCGCGTTAAGCATTTTGATTTGAACGCCTGTTTAAGCCTGTATAGCTTTAACGCGTTGCTCGATTCTGTATCTTTCCATGGCTCAAATTGAGTTAGTCTGAAATTAGAAAATGTGGAATAAAATGCAGACAAAAGTTTGACCTTTAGGTGTGGTTTACATCGGCCCTTGAAATTTAACCACCCTTTAGAATGCAAATTTAATAATTTAGATTTATAATTCGGCCACCGAAGCCGAATAGGTTGGTACTTGACTACCATACGCAAGTGCACAGTTGCGAAACCCCGGGCACGAAAACCAAAAAACCGCTCATCGGCAGGGGCAATGGCAAACTTCCGAGTGCGTTTCCTCATAAAAAACCATCTGCCATTCAGCGGCGACAAAAAACGGTAGGTCCTTCCATTGGCGGAACAACATCAAGACTCACACCACAAGTAGGAGTACGATTTATAATTAATTAAAATTTAAGAGCTAATTTAAATTTATTGAATTCTCAAAATGACCTCATCTTCCATCGAAATTTGAACTCCCTCCTACTCAACTCATCCATTATATCCTAGAGGATAGATTTTCGTGTCCATTTAATTCTCGTATCTTAGAGTATCATCACACCCATTTTAGACACCAGCTTTGTCCCCCTTAAAACCGAATTCCAACCGTTCCTCTGCGCATCCTTTTTGCACTAGTTCGCAGACAGTCATCAATTGCGTGATATGGAACTACTCTTTTATACAGCTATTTCCATTTGTCACACTGCCGGCTTTATACTTACAAATGGTATAGCTGCAGTCTACACAAAAAACGTACACTAATCATAATTGAAACTGTAATTCCGGCAGCAGTTTTTGGTCAATTTATCAAAACTTTATTCGAGCGTGCATTGTGTGGCAAAAGCGTACAAAAAGGAATAATAAAACGCACGTAGGGCTTCAACCAGGATTGTGTTAGCAAATGGAGTAGCAGGAAAATCACGTATGCAAGCACACATACATACGCATGCTTTGCGTTGTGGGGTAAGTGGTGCGTCCTTCGCTCAGCCGCTCAGCGACCCACTCATCCAAATCGTACATAGTCGTAAAGTTTTATGTTATTAGACAAGATTAGCTATTTATTCTTAAGAATATTTGAATTTGAATTTGAATTGGAATTTGAATGCTCGAATGCTTTCATTTTATCATTATACGAGTAAGCATCCAACGCAAGTGTGGTGGTGTGCGTGTGCGTGTGCGTGTGGGTCCATATACATAGTTTTTGTAATAAACCAGCAGCAGTTCCATGCAAAGGATTCACTGCAGTCTTCTTCTTGTTTTCATTTGGTAATTCACCATGCGTTCGGCCAATTGTAATGCATAAATTTAAATTAATGTGAATTCTGCCTGCCTGCCTGTAGGTTTTTGAATATTAAATATTTACTGCAAATGCAATCGAAAAATCTAAATTTATGTATGCGCTTTAATTAGAGAGATTCTATGCATGAAATTGTGATTTGCTTTTATATTTTGTTAAAGTATTCTGATGAAATGTAAATTAAAGTCGTTTTAAAATTTTTTTTTGCCCGGAATTGTATTGACTATGATAACCAAATTTGTGAGCAAATAGATTTTTGTCGAATCGAAATTCAAGTTGAGAGATTAGTTTGAAAAATATCGCTTTATGGTGGCAGTGTAATACCAAATTCTGTCTAACTGTCCTGAATAGAAACACTATAAACCAGATAGAGGAGAAAAGCATTGCCACGGCAATACAGAAATTCTAATAAAGGAATAGATGGAGAGACAGAGAGATGAAAAAATTGACAGTAAGATAGGGAAATAGAAGAAAGATGAATATATGTACAATATATAAATAATGGGGGATTTTTTAAGAGCTATAGGAAAGCTTTTCCAAAGAAACACACGTAAAATTCAGAAAAATGCTTGCAATTTTTATTTAAATCGATAGTACAGTCCATATAATTTAATGTTTGAAGATTATTTCATGCAAATGTTGACCGCGACTGCGCTTCAAATCGTCCATCCGCTTAGTCCGATTTGGGCATACTCTTTCCAATGTTTCGGTCGATATCTCACATATAAATGCTTTAATGTTGTCTTCCAATGCGTTAATTGAAGCAGGCTTGTCTGAATAGACATGAGCTTTAACATAGCGCCACAAAAAATAATCTAAAGGCGTTATATCGCACGATCTGGGTGGCCAATTGACAGGTCCCGAAAGTGAAATAAAATGTTCACCGAACTCGCCTCGCCTCGCCTGGCATGTGGCACCGTTTTGCTGAAACCACATGTCATGCAAGTCAAGTCCTTGCATTTGGGGCAAAAAAAAGTTGGATATCATTTCACGGTAGCGCTCACCATTCACAGTTACGTAACGATTCGCAGCATCTTTGAAGAAGTACGGTCCAATGATACCTCCACCCCATAAACCGCACCAAACTGTGACCTTTTTTGGATACATTGGTAGCTCTTGCAATTCTTCTGGCTGATCTTCACTCCGAAATCGACAATTCTGCTTATTTACATTGATCCAAAAATGAGCTTCGTCGCTGAACACAATTTTTCGATAAAAAAGGGGATTTTAAACTTTCTTAACAGAACACGCATTTTTATGAAAAAATTCAATGATTTGCAAGCATTGTTCGTTTGTAAGACGATTCATGGTTGAATTATAGACCAACCTGAAGATGTTTAACAGTGAAACGAAACACGAAACGTGCGTCAGCTGTTTAAACCAACGGTTTCAAAAGATAATACCTAAAAAATCACCCTTTATATATAGATGGATGGATAGATTGATAGGAAGATGCATATAAACATGGAGTTGAAGATACAGAAAGTTAGAGATATACGGCCATGATCCAAATAATAGGTACGCCACATTTTGACCAGTAATGACTACTTTTCTCACTTTTTTTAATTTTCTTTAATTTTTATAAAAATACTTTTCATTCAACAACAAATATTGTATGAATCAGAGTTTCAAACTTTGTATAGATTCACGAAAATTTAAAAGTTGGTATGCATTTTCGTATGCGTATTGTCACCCGTTCTAAAGTAACTTTTTTTCCCTTGTAGATTACAGCATACTCTGTTGCCATTAGATTGATTGGGAGTAGTCCTGCTATAACCATAATGACGTCTTCCGATGCCGTGCGAAATGCGAAGCACACTCTGAGGGCACTCAATCGGTACACCGATTTCTGCACTTCGCATATGAGCTGTAATTTGTGGCTTCCGTCCATGTTGGAGCTGCGTACAGCAAAATCGTTGAGACCACAGCATTATGTAGTCTCCTGCTGTTTTGCCTAGGGCCTCTAATACTCGTATTCATCATTACTCGCGTTAGCGCAGTTACTACTTCTGCTGCCCTGCTGCTCGCGCACGCCAAGTGCTCTTTGAAATTAAGCCTACGGTTATTATTATGCCCAGGTACTTAACGAATGGCTTTGATTCTATACCATGGTCACCCACCATTATATTGGCTGAGTCCACAATCTTCCTGCCGCTTCAGTTTTATGGTCCGCAAGAGTTAGGCCACTATTAAACAACCATTGGTTTACCATACCGACAGCTTGGTTACATGTTTCTTCGGCTTGATGGAGTGTTTCAGCCACTACCACAACAGCTTTGTCGTCAGCAAATCCTATGATTTGCAACCCTAGAGGTAGATTGAGGCGCAAAACTCCATCGTACAAGACGTTCCAAAGCAAGAATCTCAGGACTAAGCCTTGTAGAACTGCGCCAGTTATTTTGTGC
Source organism: Anastrepha ludens (assembly GCF_028408465.1). Taxonomy (NCBI): domain Eukaryota; kingdom Metazoa; phylum Arthropoda; class Insecta; order Diptera; family Tephritidae; genus Anastrepha; species Anastrepha ludens. The sequence continues at coordinate 48,177,563 of NC_071499.1, read as the reverse complement.
TCTTTTATACCAGCATCGGTTTTATAGCGCAAGGTTCTGTTGTAAAGGTAACTCGCGACAATCCGAATTTTCCTTCAATTCGCCATACTGAAGGCGTTCTTAACGTCCAGTGTCGCAAGTGCTTGCGTGTGTGTGTTTGTCTCTGACCTTCTCATAAGCCTTTCACTATCATAATAAAATGTGTATCCACCTTGGCTTGTAGTTCTTTACCATAGCATTTTTTTCCATTAATTTCTTGTAGAATTTTTCCATTCAAATTAAAAATTTTTTGTTTTTTATTGGCATAAATTGTGCCTTTCATCAACATCAAAGAGAGAATGAGAATTGAATAAGCTTGCCACCCGGTTCACATCGACAAATTCACAAGGAGCTAAATTTCTGAATTTTCCTCTTAAATCTCTCACTATTTCAATGCTGAATTTTCACATAATTTATGAGTTTGCGCATCTGCATAAATTTTCATAATTATAACTCAACATTCATACAAGACACAGCGCGGCAAAAAAAAGCTGTGTGACTTACTAAAGAAAGTTGCGATAAACTCTAAATAGGAACTTTTAATGGAACTCTAGATGAGTGGGTTTCAAGGGATGCCAAATAGTAGGGCATAACCTTTTCTTTTGACTTACGCTTAAGTAGTTACAACTAAAATATTCCGCTTAAAAATATTTGCCGTACAAGTTGTTCATACTTTGGTTTTCACTAATTTATATATTCTTTTTATACTTTCAGGTACGTGAAACTCTTACTGTTTAAGTGGTTTGTCACTTCGGATTCCAGTTTTAATTCTTCAAGGTATTCACATACAGATTTATGCATATAAAAAGAAATCGTCCGAAGTATTAGTGGTTATGGCAAGCATAAGAAGTTTGTGGTTCTTATTTTTATTATGTTTCTAAATAGCATTATTTGAAAGGAAATTTACTTGAAGTTGCTTAAATTCCATCTGGTTCAGAAAAAGCAAAAAACAAAAAAAATATTGTATAATATTATAAATTAAAATCAATTAAGTCGAGCAACCAATTTGCGCAGTAACAATTTTGTGCAAAATTTTAATTTGTAAAAAATTGTTTATTAAACTTTTAGTTTTCAGTTTTCACTTACTTTTCCATCTAGTTGAAGCTTTTTAGTAACACTGATCAACCAAAGTGAACTTTTAATTTATCCCATGCACTTTTTTGATATTTTTTAATATATTTTGACGCCGTAAATAGGAAAATTGACACCCTTTTTTGCCATTTTTTACTTTCTTTTGGCGCCATAGGTAGAAAAATTGTTGCAGAAAAAATTTAGTACCAATAAAAATTTATTTCTGTCATATAATAACGAATTGTAGACAAGTAATAATTCGCATTAAGCGCGCGTATGGCGAACATTTTCTGGATCAGTGTAACTATATAAGTACAATAATATTTCTAATTAAATGTTCTTAAAACTTTTAGTAATCGGCTGTTTTTGGTACTTTTTCAACTAGGCCAAAACTGGTTATTTTCGGACTAGACCTTTTTGGACCCATTATGAACTAGTCAAGTTTCTGAAAACTGAAATTGAATAACTTGAAATTTCTATGTAAAAAATACCATTTGCTGGCATTAGAGAATCATAGAAGACTAACTAGTTTAGAACTAGTACGTTTGAATATAGCGTTTTTGTCTCTTTGTGCACGTGCATGTGTGTGTGTGTGCCTTAGTTTAAGCATCCGTTGCTGAAAATCCATGATTCTTGCCGTCACTTCTTGTTTGCAACGGATGTGATAGATATCCTTACAACGCACAGTGTGCCGCCTCTTTATAAGCGCCAGCTAAAAAAAAAAATAATAATAATAAACACGCTTCGATTTCAATGTAATTTTGTAAATGATCTACTTTCAATTAAAAAAGAAGAAATATGAAATATGAAATATTATTAGGATTGGCTTACTGCCACGCATCGCACGCTTGTGGGCGCAAGTGTTAAAAGGTATCCGTTTTTTGAATAAATTGTTTGTGTGTATTTGCTTTTCATTTGAAAGCACAAATCTGAAATACAGTGAAGATTGGTCCACAGACGAAACACCAGCCGCATAAAATGTGACTTAAAGCCAAATTTTATCACTTTTATCAAAAGATCCTCTGTTACGTCTACAATCCCGTAGCTTAGAAATGCTTGTCAATTTGAGTTTGTGATCCTTGTCCCAATCGTTAGTGTTTCGGTATTTATAGTTTTATTAAATTGGGCTTCTCTCACAGAGTGCATTGCAGAAGGCGTAAGGAAAAATGTTTCCAAGGTAAAAAATTTTTAGAATTTACAAAATGAGTCAAAGTGCTTGAAAGAAAAAATTTCGAACATCTAATTACTTTTATAAGCGAATTTTTATATTAGAAAGAGGAAATTGTAAAAAAAATGCATGTAGAAAAGTGCAGAAGTGAAACTTTCAAAGCAGATAAAGAAAGAAGGAGAGCCCCGAGAGAGAATGAGAGTGAGAAAGAATATGTATCTAAGTAAATTCGCAAAATTTGCAGAGAATATAAATAGACAAAATTTACAAAAAAACGGAGAAGGGTCGACCGGTGTAAGTAAACGCCGGACACAAATCGTGGCAACAACGCGCACAAACGCAGCGATTCCAGGACCGGCACAAATTACCGCAAGGCAATACCAATAAATACGGCACCCGAATGGCTAGCACTTAAAAAAAAAAACGCCCAAAAATTAGGACCAAAAACGCCCCAAACAGTAGGCCCCAAGGAAATATAACTCGAAAAAGTAGGCGCCAAAAATATATTTCCTGTAAGTTTGCACCAACAAACATGCGCAAAAAAGTAGGCAGTGTTATTTGTCACTAGAAATTAGCAACCACAAGGAAAACTGAGGAAAAATAGCCTAAAGTGTATCTAAGATATATATAAGGTATAGCTCTTTCTCTCTCATTTTCCTCTACGCGGAACGAAATTGCACAAAACGTTGCATAGCCTTGAAATTTTAGTCTCCATTCTCGCTCGTCCATCGACGCCTAAGATGTTTCACTTCAAAAATCTTTCAGCTTTCTTCTAACTTAAATATCACTTATAAAAACTTATCGCTTTAATTCCTTACTATTTTTAGCTGTACGCCCTCTTTGGCACTGTATTGAAGTAGTCAATTGGTCGCTGTCCGATAATTTTGACTGACACCTTACCTTTTTTGAAAAATACAATCATATTCTCTGGTGTCAAGAGCTCCTGAGTATACTTACATATTTACTTATGTATGTATGGGGGGAAAAAAATATCGCTTATATATTTAGAAATATCCGCCCATGCAGCTCTTCTGTGCAGAGCAGTCAGAAAGGGGTTCAACGCAGCCCCTTGCTGCTGTCTTGTGTGTACATATATATGTATGTATATGTATTGTGTAATATTTGTTGTATATTGATTTGCACTTTTCTCCAGTAATTTGTTGCCATTTATGTACTTAGCAGCATATATCTTTCCACATTACGCCTTTGCCCGATTGTACACTTATATCTGTATACCTTTGTGTTCATAACCTTTTCACTACAAACACTCGCATATGCCTTTCATAGCGCTTTTTGATATGGTCAGCTCATATCACAGCCCTGTCAAAGTGCTTAAATAGCCAATATTATAACTTGACTTGCCCTTCCGTTTGGTCTCTTTCTGCTTCTTTTCGCTACCCTGTCCACCTCATTTTGTGCTGCTGCTACTTTATCAATAATATTCAACCCAAAGGAATTGCAAAAGATTTTGCTTTTTGATTGAGGAAAAGTGACCGAAAGTAAATAATCAAGTGCTGGGAATTTACTTTAACAGCAGAATTTACCAATTTCGGATGCATTGATGTGAAAGAAAGGAATGAAGTAAAATGCGATCGAACGTAAAATGTTGAAGTGAAAGTGTAAAGGGGGTGTGGCGTAGTGAAAGGACGCTGAAGGGCTTACAAAAAAAAAGCGCTTGAAGTTGGCAGTGTAGCTCTGCTTTCTATGCCTGTATCTGTGTCTGAGTGTCTGTGTGGGTACGGCGACCATTGCTTGCCTAGCCTGAAGGGATATAATATCCTGAAGAATGTAGAAAATGAAGCTGGCTTCACACAGTCTTATTGTACATTACAATGACAATGACAGCAGCAGAGATTGCAGGAATGGTTCGAATTTATTTGGCGTAGACAAGTGCTTATTTCATTTTTAAAAGACAGCCGGATTTGTGGTTGACAGCAATTTTGCTGTGCTCGTTTTTGTCTATGTGTCATTCACATGCGGGCATTTATTAGAGCAACAATGAGTTAAATTTTGAAAAGCGTGTTCTCTGTTTTCTTCATTGCTTAAGAAGGTATGGAAAAAATTGTGTGGCGCTAACGTTTAAGCGCCTTGAAGTATGATAAAATAAAGCCAGAAAGTAGGGTATTGCTGAAGGAGCTGTCTGAATTGGAAATTAACAATTTTTGGCAAGCCGAGAAGACAAGTAGCAAGCAGCTCAGTTTCCTTTTCCATGACCTAGATGGGCAAAAAAGAAATATGAATAACATATATAAGTATTGATATACAAGAGTAAGCATAGTAGTGGTTATTGTGGTAAACAACAAAAACAAAGTAGGCGAAACAACAAAACATGCAAATACAACCTATGAGCCTGTAACCAATAGCTTATTAGCATCTTGAAATGATGGATCTAATGGGTAAAAGTTCAAAACTCATTTAGATGTAAAATTCTTAGAGCTCGAAATTTTTTTATGATTTCTCTAAAAGTTTAACTCTTCTATAAAAACTTTGTGATCTTGATTTGAATATTATATACATATATACTTGTACAATGGCAGTCCAATTAGTACCAGCATACCCCATTACTAATTCCTAACTATTCATTTTTATATTATATTTCTTTCTTACAAAATTAAAATTAATGTAACACAAAGTTTCGTCTTTGTACAAAAATTTTCGCTAAACAATTTTAATCAAAATATATTTAATTTTTTAAAATTTTCTGCAAAGTTGCAAACTTAAAGTTTTGCGTTTTTGTTATAGTATGAACTACATTTTTATAAAAATAAAAAAAAAAAAACAAATATAATTTTTTATAGTATATTAGATATAAATTTTTATAAAAAACTAAAAAGGCAAATATTATTTAAAAAAATATATAGTTTATACTAAAAAGCTTGTGTCTCAAACTTTCAGACTTTGGAAAAAATAAAAAAATTCCAACAAAAAAATTTCTTAAAATATTTTTAATTTTTTTTAAATTTCAACGTTTAATGGTTTTTGTCATAGTGGGAACTAAACTCTTATAAAAAACATTAAAAAAATATGAACTTTTTAATAAAATGTGTTTTCCATAAAAGTTTTGATATACAAATATAATTTATACTAAAGAAACCATGTATTTCAAAGTTGCAGACTTTGCTCAATTTAAAAAAATTTCGACTAAAAATTTTTGATGCTTTTTTTTTTAATTTTTTTGCAAAGCTTCAGAGTTTCACGATTTTTATTATAGTATAAGCCACATTTTTATAAAAAATTAAAAAAAAGCAAATATTTTTTTTATAACTACATTTTTCTATATAAAGAACCTGTATTTCAGAGTTGCAGACTTTGTACTAATTAAAAAAATTCCTACTAAAAACCAATTGTCGCTGAAAACGTGCAAAATCAATTATCCAATTTCGTTTTTGATTAACTTTGTTACTAATTAAGGGCTTAGTGGTAATCTGAGGCACGAAAAAATGATGATTTTCAATATTTATTTTGCTAGTCAATTGATTTATTTCACAAAAAAAAAAAAAACATAGCATTAATACATCATGTTTCGATTGGTCTTCAGCAAAATATCAAGCTTTTTTTGATTTTAAATTATTAGGTGTGCAACTAAGTTCTCGCTGTTTTTTGATGAAAATACAACTTTATTCTGAAAAAATGGTTACAAGTGAATCATTGAAGGTATTGCCCATCGCTGGCTACTACTTTTTCCCATCTCTTTGGTAGATCTCGTCTACCGTCGCGGTAAAACTGTTCATCTTTTGAAGCTATCCACGGATCAAGCCATTTTCTGATGTCTTCATATGAATGGAACTGCTGGTCAGCTAGACCATGTGAGGGTGTAAGTAATAATCGGACTGCGCAATATCTGGAGAATATGGCGGGTGGGGTAGGATTTCCCATGTCAGTGCTTCTAAGTATGCTGTAAGTCATGCTGTAGAATCACTTTTTCATGACACTTGCCTTTTTTTCAATCATTACATGAATTTGAAAAAGCAACCAATAATCGACTTTTTGTGGTTTTTTGGAAAATCAAGCGCCCAATCAATAATATTGCGGAAACCACTAATATTAAGAGGGCCTTTTACTGTTAAATATACCCACAAAAACCCTACAAAGTTTCAATTTAATCCGGCCAACCGGTTTTTTTCCGCTTGATTGAATTTTTCAAAAAATTAAAGGACCAAAAATTTCGCTCTCAAAAAGTCATGATTTTCATCAAAAATGAAAAAAATTTTTTTTTTAATTTTCTCTTCATTCTGTATTAGTGACTTAATAAATTTGAGGAAAAAAAAAATCGAAAATTAAAAAAAAAATTAAAAAATTTTTGAAAAATTGTCTTTTACAAAAAAAATTGTTTTTCAATTGGCTAGAAACTTCAGAAAATTAAAAAAAATTACCGCCGGCATTAGCGTTACCCAAAGCGTACCACGTGGAGGTTGCACCGCGGATTACACGCACGTGTATGTGTGTGGTTTTATCAGAGATTGAGACCCTGTGGTTCGTCACTTCCACAGTAAATTGTGACTCCAAACTCACTTTCCGAAAATTGTGTGTGTGTGCGTATATCGGGCGCATGTGTGTGTGTGTGTGTGCTAATACCGCATATTGCCACCTCTGCTCCTAATAACAGTCCGCAATCTTTCAGGCATATTCGAAAAGCAGTTTCGAATCATTGACTGCGGAACCGTCGCCAAGTTTCGATTAGCGTCCGCTCTTATGCTGCTAACGTTCGTAAATTGGGATAATTCTGGCACAATCGGCGCTTCAGGATATCCCAGACATGCTCGATAGGGTTGAGATCAGAGCTTACGGCTGGATGCCTTAATAACGTTATGTCGTGCCTTTGGAAAAGCCTTTGGTTATGTTTGCTGTGTGAGGCCGGGCATTGTCTTGCTGAAAAATAAAACTTTTAGTTTACTGCCGTAGAGGCAAGACAATAGGTCGTAGGATCCGATTAATGTAGCGAGTAGCGTTTAGATTTTCGTGGACGAATAGCAAAGGAGTTTGCGAAAATCTCGAAACTCCTCCCCAAACCAGCACCGACCCTCCGTTGTAAGCAGCTACCCACCGAGTGAATTCACGTGAAAAACACTTTCCCGGGCGGCGCCAAACTCGGGGTCTTCGGTCATTTCCAAACAGACATACCCGAAACTCGTCAGAAAACAAAACACTGTTCCATTGCCTCACGGTCCAATGAATATGTTGACGAGCGTAAGCCAGACGGGCACGGCGATGCATGTGTGATAGCATCAGTACCCGGGAGGCACTTCTTGATCTCACTCCAGTCTCACGGAGACGAAATGGCAGGAAATGCCTAACACTGTCAGCAAAAAAAAAACCTTTGAACGAATTTGTGTTCAGAATACTTGAAGCGGCACTCAATAAAGTTCTATCGTTTTGTACCACTTATTTAAGCATAGCCACATTTTCAGCATTGCCATGCAGTAAATAAAATATCGGCCAACTCTACCAAATGTTGAAGAGATCAGATCCTACGGCCTGCAGTGCTATGCCCTGAAATTAAAAAAAAAAATAGAAATATCAAATATTTGGCAATAAATGCAATATTTATTTTTATTTTTCTTTTAATTATTTTAATCTTTCCTTTATTTATTTTGGTTTTTTAGTTTTAAATATTTTATATTAAACACGTATTTAAATATGTGAATAACAACAAGCTGTTAGGTAATTTACTATATTAGCACCCATAACAATCGAAAATCAACTCAACTATCCGAGCAAATCAAATCATTTTCAATCAATGCAATCAAAGCACCACTGGACTCGCGCACACACACATCCATGCATCCACCTTCACATGTATTCATGTGTGTATGAAATTATTTCTCCAATAAAAAATTCTTTTCATTGGCAATCAAATGACAACACAATTTCGCATGAATTGCACGTGCAGTGCTTTCGTGTTGTCCTTTCCACGCGCAATTATGCTTTCATTGCATTGGGTTTACTCACACTTGCCCACACACACACATGCACCCATACACAGATATTAATTCAAAAGCCATTTACACTATTTGTGAAGAACAAACCCTAGTTAATAGAGATTTTTTTCGCGTATATGAGCATTTACATGTGTGTGGGTGTATTTTTGCCTTTGTGCGCACAAGTATTGCATGCTTCGTTTTTATTTTTATTCTGCATATCCTGCCTGTTCACTTAGTTAACTGTATATTTTTTCTATGTTTCCTATACTTCCTCTACATAATTTCATTGGCAGCTGGTATCCATTTGCTTCTGTAAGATATTTTCGGAATGATTTTTTCTCTTTCCGCAGGAACGTTTCTAAAATTTATGATGAAAAGTGATAAAAGTAACTTTTTTTCGTTTTGCATTCGTTACCGTTGATTGTGGTCAGAGGCATGAATGAGTCATGAAAAGATTTTTTTAATAAATTGCAAAGAAAAAATGGTATAGTGAAGAAAGGGCAATTAGGTCAGGTGCAAGTAAAATTATATTGCAGTGCAGGTCATTCAAAAGTATGAATGGTACGGTGGTAGTGCTCAGCATACAATTTTTTTATTTTTTCTTCTTGCTAAAGTTTTTATTCGAATGGGTTGATATGTCACTACATACTATGCGGAAGTGCGTATTTGTTGTATTTTAAGATTTAGGGGGAGCAAATCAAGCATACCATTTAGGTTATCACCAGAGGTTGTACCCGTGATGCATAAACATACACTTCTTTGTAGCCTGTATAATTCCCTGATTGTGGACTTAAGAATGCTCCGTCGCCACCAGATCACAGAAGCGTAAGTGATGATTGGTCTGATAAGTGCTGTGTATATCCATAGGACCACAGCAGGTTTCCGATCCCAGGTTTTACCAAAGGCTTTGCGGCATTCCTGAAATATCTTCAATGCTGAAATATCCTCACCTTCAGGGAAACGTGTGTCTCCCAAGTCAGCTTCTTATCCAAGATTACTCCTAGATATTTAACTTCATCGGAAAGACCAAGTATCACACCTATCAGTATTTGAGGACTGAGTCCATCCAATTTCCGTTTTCTTGTAAACAGGACTATGGTTGTTTTGTTCGGATTAACGGAAAGACCTTGTCTCATGCACCAGTCATCGATTTTGTCAAGAATCTTCTGCACTTTCGTGCAAAGCCTCTTTGAGGAATTATCCGATGTTAGCGCATAGACATCGTCTGCATATGCTTGGACATGAAAACCGAGTTCCTGCATCTCCGCTACTAGAGAGTCTACGACCAAGCACCACAGCAGCGGAGAAAGACGGTGATTAGTTCGTCACTGTTCTTTCCAGTGGTTAACAGCCTCTCAGAGAGCATGGAATATATCCATTTTACAATGGTTGGATTAACTCCGTGTCGTTCGGCAGAAGAACATATTGAGCCGAACGTTATCAAAAGCCCCCTCAATGTCCACAAACATGCCCATTCTGCATTCGTCAGCTACCAGCCCGGCTTCAATCATGCTAACAAGATCGTGTAAGGCTGATTCCCATAATTTTCCACTCTGGTAAGCGTGTTGACTTCTACTAAGTGGGTTTCTCAGCAATACCCCCACTCGAATATGTTTCTCCAGCACTCGTTCTAGACTTTTCAACACGAACGATGTCAAACTGATTGGTCTAAAACTTTTTGCTAGGGAACAGTCGTCTTTTCCTGGTTTCAGAATAAATACTACTCTTATGCGTCGCCATTGGGATGATGTATAACCAAATGCAAGACAGGCTGTGAATTGTAATCTTACTATCGAAGAAATATTAATTTAGCTAGCGTGACACGCCACATAGGCTACTAATACTATTGCAATTACTACGTACAGTTCAACTACTTTGATTTTTACTACTGGAAAATGTAGATCGTTTCAGCTAAATCGAAAGTCGTCGATCCGAAACTTCTTCGGTACATATTGTACAAGAATGCCCCATAAACCAACAAGTCAGTCAGTCGAGTTACGTATACGCCATGTTGGGCACCGCCACGGCTTCGCTTTTGCTTGCCAGGCATTTCCATTCAAATTTGCATTGAAATTCTCATTAAAACCTCACACACACACTTCACCTACATTACATTACGCATACTACTGCATACACCAATACCATTGGGTTTTTATCTCTCCCACTTTCGCTTTACGCTCTGCAAGTATTTTCACTGCGTCTTATAAACAAATATTCGATCCAACTCGCAGAGTTGAGTTTGTGTGAAATTGGAGCGTAACTTGGAAAAATTTCAACCAAATAAGTTCACGTTGACGGTTACCGCTTCGATGCTGCATTATAGCGCTACGCACGCAACGCAGCTGCCTGGCAACTGTAACAACAAATATCACACGTAATATAAGGAAGAGATGTTTGCTCTAGTTTTCTTGCCATTTGTTCTGCTCTAGTCCTCTTAACTTCTGCTGCGTTGTCATACGAGTGCGCCATACCTGGCATTGTCTGCTATTTCTTGCATCTGCTTGCTGCTGGGTGTGTTTCGATGTTTTTTTTTTGTATTTTTGCTTTTGCTATTTTTTCTTGTTGTTGTTTCACGCACACTGTTTCTTCAAGTTTTTCTTTATTCGCGCTTGTTTTGCTTTTCCTGCTCTATCCGCTTTCAAATTCGGTACGTGTCACTTTCAAAGTTGCTCGTTGCTGCAATTATTTATCCTTCAAATTGCAATTTCATTACTTTGCCGCTTCCTGCTGCCGTATTACTACATTGCATAGTTGTTGTTTGTCATTGGGGCCGCGCGCTGACTTGCCGGCTTCTTCCTGGCTTTTGTTGAGCTTCGCATTAGCTCTTAGTGTGGCAGCCAGGCCGTCTGCCTGTCGACTTTCGCTTATTTGGCTTATTTCTGCGATGATTCTCTCTTCATCCCGCCTTAGAAAGGGAAGTCTCAGGTACTTGTAGCCGTTGCAATATTTATTTATCTACATACATGCGCGCGTACTATATCTCATGCCTTTCATATCCCTAGAAGTGGGTCAGTATTGCGCTGGCTCACATGTGCATGTGCGTGGATGTGAACAAGTGCGTATGTCTGTGTGCAATAGAAGTTAGCCCAAATCTTTTGGTATTATCGAAAATATTTTCGTAACTCGTTGCGTTCTTAGGAACTCTTTGCCTTATATACATATATACCCATATGCACGCACACACACATATGCGAGTGTGTGTAAGTATTTGTGTGGGAACGCCAAAATATTTGCGCACATGTTTGCATCAATTTATCTTTTCTTTGTACGGAATTGTGCTAAGTGCGCTAAGTATATCGAAATTTATTGCTGCTGTGCACCCGTGCGTACCTACTTATGCACATACAAACGTACTTACCTACACTTATACAAACGCATATAGAGTACGTGTATCTTTCATTGCTTTGGCAGCTACCATAGAACGTGGAACGGCAGCTTTCTCCCATTTCTATGGAATTTTTCCACTTTTCTTACCCTTTCCGCTTCCAACTGCTGCTTTTCAATATCCGCCAAGGGATTTCCAGCTTTTCTTTACGCTGTTTTACAGTTATGAGTGTTTACAGCGCATATTGTTTTTGTTAAATATTTTCACGTTATTGATTTGTTGTAGCGCCCTGCTTGCTGCTGTACGTGCAGACATACATACACAAATACAGTGCACACTTACAGCGTTTCAATATCCATTTACTTTTTTCAGGTACTACAGGAAAGTAGAAATCGATAAGCGAAAATTGCAATAATATCAAATTATTTCGAAGGAAATGGAAACAAAAGTGAAACAAAAATCCATACAAGCAACTCACAAGCACTTTTATTTTTCCAAATTAAATTCTTTAATTCAAATGAACGCGTAAATGTTAGGGAGTTTAAGGGAGTTGGCGCCAACGTCCTTTACTGGATTTTCCGAGCTCGTCCGCCTATTTGTGGCGTGTGTCTTGATGTTATTCCAAAAACTATGTCTATCTCAATTAAATTTCAAGGTATTACCTGTCCAGTTGAAGCTATTTTCCTTCCCTATTTTAATATAGCCGAGGCGGGGCATCATGCAAAGAGAAAATACTAATTATATCCCAAACATTTCATGCCAAGGTAGCACTTTTTTTTTTGCTTTTTTTTTTGGTAGGAGGTTAAATTCAAAATGTCAGAAACAGCATCAAAGAAGGCGTTGCATTACTGGTATATAAGGCATGCCCCCACTAACACTATAACATTCCTCCTCTTGAGTTTATTTCCAACCTGGGACCGCTGGTCGAGCCGCATTATGTCTATTTACACAAGCAGTTTGGGATTTTGAGGTTGTCAGAGGTTTCCTTTATTTAAAAACCAGCATTAACACCTCTAATAATATCAGCCTAGAAATCCAATGGAGAATCTCTCTTTTGCGAACAAGTGCAACTTTGGACTAAGTAGACAATTGAGTAGTTAAGTCCTCTCTCGACTAACAAAACGAACACCCTATTAGGCTCTCTTCATCCTAAAGTATGGCACAGCAGCTTGGACAACGAACACATCTGAGGAAGCATTCCTTGGAGTGTTTGAGAAAAAGATTCTGCGGAAGATGTTTGAGGCTTTGCACTTTGGCAACGGCGAATAACGCAGGCGATGGAACGATGAGCTGTATGAGCGGTACGACTGGTTCACTATGTTAAACTCTAACAAAATCGCTTAAGCGGTTATCGCGTCAATTACGAAGTAGAAGATAGTGTTCACTCCTCCCACTGTTTTTATTAGTAGTTCTAGAGGAAACAGAACGTCGGAGAATTTCCGAAAGCGCAGTATTTACGAATCATCGTCTTGTCTTCTATCTGATGTTATTGTGAGTGATTGGCTCAAGTATCTGTGTTTGTTGTCATCCAGTCTAGATACGGTTCATCGCTATGTCGTCCTTGCATCTGTAGCTGCTGCTGCTGCTGCTGGGCCTTTCGCTGCGATACGAGGGGTGCCTTTTATATGTCGGGATTAGAGAACAAAAACAAATTTTAATCATCGAAAATCACTTTATTGTTTTTCAAAATATTCTCTATGAAGATCTATACACTTTTGCATGCGTTTGAACCAATTGTCGAAGCACTTTTGCCACTCTGAATGAGGTACCTCCAAAACATGCATTCTGAATGCCACAACCGCTTCTTCAGGTGTCGAAAAACGTTGACCTCGCAGTTTGTTTTTACGTACGGGAATAAAAAGAAGTCATTCGGTGCCAAGTCAGGACTATACGGCGGATGACCCATTAATTCGATGTTTTGGGTGCTCAAAAATGCAGTTGTTTGAGCCGATGTGTGAGACCTCGCATTGTCCTGGTGAAGAGTGATCCGTCTTTGGCGATTGGTTTTCCTAATTTCTTGGAAGACAACTGGCAAACAAATGGTTGTGTACCACTCAGAATTTACTGTTCTGCGTTGTTCTAGTGGTACGGTTGCGACATGTCCAGTTTTTCCGAAAAACAGGCGACCATTTGCTTGGAAGTGCTTCGTGCGCGAACAATTTTTGTTGGATTTGGCTCATCTTGAAACACCCATACAGTCGACTGCTGTTTACTTTCGAGCTCATACGCGTAAATCCATGATTCATCACCTGTCACGATGTCATAGACGTGTTTCGAAGAAGAAAAATGTTCACGATTTAATTCCATTTTTGGACCGAGAAGAATCTTTTAAGTTACTGTAAACAACACAAATAGCGCTGGTATTTCAAAACGTTCTGAGTACGTAAAAGCCAAAAAATGTCAAACTTTGCGATACAGCTGTCAGTTGCCAGATTGCAACACCAGGGTTGCCAAATCCCGAAATATAAAAGGCATCCCTTGTATTTACAGCTACATCGAGAGTAAAGAAAGAAACACCAACTGTGTGGAGTGACACTCACTTAAATTATTTTAAATTGAATGCCAGTTGACTCCACATAAAGTTCATTAACCCTCCAAGTGCGCTCTCCCTCGTTGCCTCCGTGCTTGCAGCATACTCAAGCATTCTATAAACTCAAGCAATATAGAGTGCCTCTCAAAAAAAAGAAGCAAAATGCTCTTAGTTGGAAAGAAGAAAAAAATATATTTATTTGTTTGCGTTCGCACTGAAACTAAATGAACGCCTGTAAAGTTTCCACACAAAAATGTAATTTCCCAAATTAATTTGCGAATACTTGCCCAAAGAGCCGAAACTTTCTTTAATTTCCAGCTGTATTTAGTGCAACTGTGGTGTATATTTGCCAAGTCTACGATAATTGCACTTATGCGGCATACGAAAATAGCGCAATTTTTTTGTCACTTTGCAATGAAAAGGCAAACGATTTGCGACTACGACGTAAAAAGGTACCGAATGCAGCAGAAAGGAGCAACTAAAGGCGAGTAAAAACACAGAAGTAGAGGCGCAAAAAGGGTGCAAAAGGTACAGCAGTGCAGGAGAAAAGAGTAAAAACAGCCATTAGCTAACCTAACGATACCAACAATAACAACAGCCGGCCAAATGGCCAACAGCCGAGTAATATAACGAGAAAAACAACACTGCCGCTGCCACATAACCGCAATTTGTTTAAATTTAATGCTTTTTACTACGTCTTTATGTGCGCCGTTGCGCTGTCAAAGTTTATACGCCCCTTCATTCCTGCCTTCCACACAGCCACAATTTACCACACTCACTCCACCGCACTCCTCTAGCAGCGTGCACACTAAAATAGTTCTGTAGTTGCGTGTATTTGTACAAAAGAAGTTTCTATTACTTTTTAGCAATTTGGTCAATGGGACCAACATAAAGTCTCTTTTGCGTTTTTCAACGAGTTTCACTTGAAATTTCCTATGGTTTTCATATAATACTCGTACAATGGATGTTTTTTTATTTTGTTTTGTAAACTTTTTCGCCGTTTTTGTTGCGCTGTGTTGCTTTTGTTGTTGTGTTCACAGAATGAAACGTTTGGCAGGACTTTGTGTGCGTGCAAAGAGGCACTTTTAGTTAAAATTAGGTTAAAACCTTAATATCGGGTAATTTTGCAATTGTGGCAACAAAGATGTGGCGCGAAAAAAGTACAAATAAATTGAAAATAATTGAAAGTTGCACAAAAGAAAAGTAAAACATGGAGAAAGAGAGCGAAACAGAGTGAATGGGTATGCGTGCGAGCGTTTCACAGCATGAAGAGCTCCGCAGGGGAGCTGAAAAGAGGGAGTGCGAGAGGTGAAAAGAGGCAGAGGAAGAGGGAGAAGGAGAGGAAGAGAAGTGGGAGAAGGAGAGGGAGAAGGAGAGGGAGAGGGAGAAGGAGAGGGGACAGAGAGAGAGAAACAGAGTAAGAGAGAGAGAGCACGATAGAGTTAGCTTAATTTGAGTTTAAGCACTGCAAAAGCCAAAAATGCTGAAAATCCTGGAAAAGTACAAAAGTGATTAAAAAAAAAAACAAAAAAACAATTAAAACTTGCACAAAAACACGCGAAGGAGTTAGATGAACCAACGCAAAAAAAAGGAATCTCCCAAAAAAGTGCATTTAAAAAAAAGTGAACGAAAAGTCAAGCACTTCAACAATTTCGAACGTGAAAAAGTGCAAACTTTTCGCCAAGCAAACTTTCACGGTTTTAAGCAGCTCAAAGTTGAGCAGCGCAGCACCTGCCGCTGGTGGCAGCGGTAGCTATTGGCATTAAATGCTTTTGTTGGTCTACTTGCAGCTTTGCCGCAAACAAAATATATGTGGCAGCAACCAAAGTAAAGCCAAGACTTGAAATTGTTGCCGAATTGTAGCAAAAGGAGGTGTACTTCTCCACCACCACTGCCTGCACCAACATCAACAAGAATTGCGTTTAAAGTACCACTTTGTATTGTGGCTGCCTTGTAAGATTCCAACGCTAGCGGCTGCAACCTTTGCGGCAGTTGTCGAGCTAACTAACCACCTGAACCCTTGCAGGTTGTAGTACACAGTTAGCCGATCGTGAGTATTTAATCATCAATGCCTTTGGCAAACGCGCTTGTTTGTGTAGGTGCAGTGAGCGGGAAAATGCAGTTTGCTGCAAGTTGTGCAAGTGGCGTTACTTTGCGTGTTTATTTATTTGTATATATATGTATGTGTGTGTGTGCGTATTATATCTAGGCAAGCTTAGGGAATCTACATTATTTTTCTACAATTTAGTTAGAATTTCAGCGCTTGTTTTGGTTGGTTGGTTGGTTAGAGTGGTGATTCATCGAGAATCCAACTAGCGCTTCCGCACCATTTTGTTGCCACATCCTCATGACCAACTTGTTTAACAGTTATTTAAGCCAGTCAGTTGTTGGGGACTCTCGAACTGCGGTTTGCCCAGGGTTAACATTCTGCCCTTTTATAGGGTAGGGCATTCGCAGAGGAAATGGGAGATTGTTTCCTTTTTCTCCGGTTGTTTGCAACTATGACAGTATGTGTGGTGAGGGGTGCACATTTTGGCAACCTATTCTCTGATAGACCCAAAGCCAATTATGACTACCGTTAGTCTCCAGGCATTCCGTCGTTTCATGTTTATCAATATCGACGATAGCTTAAGGTTATAGGTGCCCATAACGTCCTGCTGATTTTGAATTTCGTTTGGTCTCTCCATTTACAATCTGTGTTACGGAGGTATTTTAGGGAAATTGCATTCTTGACTGTACCTAATGGTGCATACCGCTACTACAGGGTGGCTGATGAAAGCCGCTACCAAAAAAAAATGTAATAACTTTTTTTCTTTTTAAGTTATCTGTTCCATTTTTGTTTTAATTTGCAGATTGATCTTTAAAATTTATTAAAATGGATAACTGGGACACGCAAACAAGAATTTGGATAGTCCGCCGCTATCACGCACTGGAGTCCGTAGTTTTGGTACAGAGAGAGTACAGGCGGATGTTTGGCGGCGATCCCCCGAGCAGATGGACCATAATGAGACTGGTGAATAATTTTGCTGAGCAAGGAACAGTCGCAAGAAGGCCTTATCATCGAAAGCCACCAGTTCGGACGGAGGAAACGATCGCTGCTGTAGCTGCAGCTATACAAAGCAATCCAAGGGTCTCAACACGAAGCTTATCTGCTCAACTTGGTGTCGGCCGACAGTCTTTGCAAACAATAATGCACAAAGATTTAGACTTATTTCCCTACAAAATTCAAATGGTTAACAAACTGAATGCAGCAGACTTGCCGATTCGCTTAGAATTTTGCCAGAAGATCCTGCAAATGGTGGAAGAAGACCAAAACATGTTAAACTGCCTTTTCATGTCTGATGAGGCCCATTTCGATTTAAACGGCAATGTGAACAAACAAAATTGTCGAATATGGAGTACTTCTAACCCACAGATACTCCACGAGACGGAATTGCATCCTCTTCGCGTGACAGTGTGGTGTGCGGTTTCTTCACGCTGTATTGTCGGGCCTTATTTTTTTGAAGAAAATGGTCACACCGTTACGGTTACTGGAGACCGTTATTTGAAAATGCTGAAAGAATTTTTCTATCCAGAACTACGCCAAAAGAGAATTCCTTTCAACTCTGTGTGGTTTCAACAAGATGGGGCAACGTCTCACATAGCCCAGACTGTTATGACAGAGTTGCGACGAAAATTTCCCAATAAACTGATTTCAAGAAACTCCGAATTTCGTTGGCCCCCCAGGTCGCCTGACCTTACTGCACCTGACTTTTTCTTGTGGGGTTTATGTAAACAAGAAGTTTATAAAACAAAGCCAACAAATTTGGATGAACTAAAACAATCCATTCGGGCAACAATTGCGGCTATTCCTGTCGCAACTCTCAAAGCAGCAATGAACAACTTTTTACTAAGATGCCGCACTTGTGTCAACGAGCATGGGGGGCATTTAAATTCACTTATTTTTAAAACTAGTTAAGCTACATTTAATAAAATTTAATGACCTTCAACTTCAAAAAAAAATAAATGAATTCCATGTACTAAAAAAAAAGTTATTTGAGTTTCTTAATGTAGCAAAATTCATCAGCCACCCTGTACAACAACTTTATTCATAGCTGATCCCCTTTGGTACTTTGTGTCTGGTCGTAAAAAGCATAAGTTCTGTTTTACGCGGGTTTGGCAGCTAGACGACTTAGGTCACTGGGAGCTCCTTTCTTCGACAGCCTGGGGCAGTGCGCCAACCTAAATCCCATCAATCTTCTCCATTATATCAACAGCTCTGGTTGGCTGTAGATATCTGCCTGTTGGAGGTCCCATAATGGTATCAAAACGGCGCTTTAGTGCTACTTGAGAAGTGCCAGGTGCACTTCAACCATTTTACCTACCTACCAACCTTGCCGGGCATTGTCCGTGAGGCTTTCATGTGGTGAAACTTGGGATTGCTGCAAGGTCTTTCTGCAGAAGCTGTCTAAAAGATGAGATAGAAGCATCTTCTCCTCAGCTGCACTCGTCGGGCTAAGATTCAAACTCTGGGCTCTCACTTTTTTGCTACACCTGCTGAATTTGCGGGTTGAATTATCACATACCTGGTGAAACTCATCAGTAGCTTGAAGCGGTTAATGCGAACAAACAATTTGCTACTACTGGTCGTCATACCCCTCTTCCTTTTTCCATCTGTTTGGTTCTTCTCCTTCTATTTTCTTATTTTCTGTTAGCCTTGGCTTTCGGCTTCAGGCCACCAAATATCTATTTCAAATTTATATAATCCAAATATCTATTTATAATTTATATAATTTTAAATTTCTAAGACACTCTTATATTGATCGTAACTGTTCATGCAGATGGAGCTCTCCAACAAAGTAGAGTTATCTGCTTAAAATTCACATCCAACTTAAGTTCGCTTCGCTAAACCTAAAACGGCATGTTTCTATGTGCAAATGCATGTATGTTCAAAATGCTAAGTGCATCTGCAATTCCGCTACATGCAGTCGCAGTTATGTACAATATGTGCATGTGTTTGTGTCTGCATCAGCTTCATTCAACTTTTAATGGATTGAATTATATAGTTGTCAGAGCAAATGCCAAGCCATTTGTGTGATGGCAATCAAATGCAACAATAGCAATACGTAACGGCTCACACACACACCCGTCTATCTAACGCAATTCTGAACGGCGTAACATAACTACAATCTATGTATTTATGTATGTGTGTATGTATCTTTATAGAATACACTCATTCATGCTGCTCACTGGCACGTACTGCACTGCAGGCAAGCTATGCGCTCTTAAGCTTTAGAAAAGTGTCAAAACAGGCTCTCGAAACTATTTAGTACTGTTTGTCAGCGCATATCTACATACAAAAGTTTACATATATAGCTAAAGGCATTGAGAGGCAAACAAGCACAAATGAATGAGAAAAAAACACTACATGAAATCCATTTGAAAATACACTTTTAAATATTCGCTTCCCATCGACAAACCCTTAATGCCTAAAGTTCATTTTAGTTTATCAACAGCGACGGCCGTTGATGTCGCTGGCAGTGTTGTTATTATTGCCTGCCCACTGAAGCGTATAAAGTGCTTCTGCCTTCACTCCAGCGATCACTTTCACACTTAATAACTACGAGTAAGGGCCGGCGGACAGAGGCACCTACTGCCGCTAGTATGCAGACCCGTACAAAGATGCATTAAGGTGGTGCGCTAGTAAAAGTGCTAGTTTTTCCAAACTGGTCATAAAATATTCACAATGTTTTTGTAGCCAAACAAATTTTGGCTCTGCAGACGTGAAGTGGAGCGTGTTGAAAAAGGCCTATAAAAATTAAGTTTTTAATAATTTTTTTTATCGCGTTTTTTTCTTAAAAAAATTTACTGAGGTTTTTTATTTTTTTTTTGTATATGGTTTTATGCACGGCGAATCTATTAAAGGTGGTATGAGTAAATCAGCAGATTTGTTTTATTTCTTTCGCCGTGTCTATGTGGCTGTCAGCTCAGAATGAAATAACGCGAATTCATTTTTTGTTTTCTACTTTGCCAATACTTTTCTTTGACAATCAGGCGTGCAAAACATTGTTGTTGCTCTAGTGCTACCATCTTAAATGAATGCGCCTTGGCTTTAGGTTATAGAAAAATGTATTACTAAGAACAGAGTCATTCTTCACAAAAAAAAATTTTTGACTTTATTTTTATTTTTTCCATTATAGAGCTTTTATGTAGAGATTTTTTTCAGTGACTGACTGCAGGTGAAAAATCCTTGGTTTTTCATGAAAAATGTTCTGATTTTTCTTGTTTAAAACTTCAGATGATAGAAGAAGGTGGCGCTTAGTTTTTTAGACAAAAAGTTATTGTATTTGTTTTTGTTTTTAATTTTTCCCAGTAAATAATTTTAGATGATAGAAACCACGTTTTTTACGCACAAAAATATATTCTAAAAGCTTTCGTTTTAATGTAATTTTTTCTCGCTAGTGGTATTAGGGGCTAAAATTGACTAAATGAGATACTGAAAATCGAAGCTTTCGAATACAGTGTACTCTCTCTTAAGCGAGCACCTAAGGGACTGAAAAATTTTTCCGCTTATAGGAGCTATCCGCTTATGAGAAAAGTGTAAAAAAAGTTACTAATATCTTATGGGGGGTTGTGCGCCCAAAAGAAAACATGTTTAAATAATTCTTAAGGATTTGTGTCCACTTAAGAAGGAGTACACTGTATGTTTTCTTATCTTTAAGTATAATTTTTGTTTTATCTTTCTCCCCACGCTTTAAATGATAGAAAAATGTTTTATTTAAGCGAGTTTCACTTAATAAAAATAGCTTCTTTTTTTTTTCAAGTAAATGGTTGTTTGATAGAAAAACATGTGTAACAAAAAAGGTTGTTATAAAAAAGTTTTATGTTGATGTTTGTTTTATTAAATTTTTGAGTAAATGGCTTCGGGTGATAGGAAAACTATTAATGAATGCGAGGTTTAAAAAAAAAAATTCATGTCAACATTTTTTTTTAATTTTGTTCAGTACGTAAGTATAGGATAGAAAAATATATTACTAAAAAAATAAGTTTTTTCGTAAAAAATAAATGGAGTTTTTTTTTAATTTTTCTAGTAATTGATTTTAGTTTTTAGAAAAATGTGCTATTCAAGTTAATCAAGTTAAAAACCAAAAATTATTTTGAAAATAAAAAAAACAAAATTATTTTGAAATTAAAAAGAAAATTAGTTTGAAATTAAAAAAACAAATTTTTTCAAATATTTTTTTTTTAATTTTTTTTTAACTTTTTCAAATAAAAGGCTTTAGATGTTAGACAATTTATTACTGAAAATCAAGCTTAAAAAAAATTATTTTCAAATATAAAAAAAAAATATTTTTTGTAAATTTTTAAAATCATTTATATAAAAAGCTGTATGTGTAAGAAACTGTATTGCTTAAAATCAAGTTTTTCAAAGAAGAATTTTTTAATGAAATTTTTTTTTAAATATTTTCCAATAAACGGTTTTAGCTGATAAAAAAATATATCTCCCTATTCGGTTTTCAATTCGTTTTTCCTGATGTTTTTTTTTTAATTTTTCTAGTAAGTGGGTTGAGGCATAGAAAAATGTGTTATTGAAAATCAAGTTAAAAAGAAAATGATTTTGAAAAAAAAAAAACAAATTATTTTCAAATATTTTTTTTTTTTATTTTTTTCAGATAAAAGACTTTAGGTATTGGAAAATGTGTCACAGAAATTCAAGTTAAAAAAAAATATTCTGAAATATAAATTATTATTTTGTAATATTTTTTTTTAATTCTTTAAATAAAAAGCTGTATGTGTAAGAAAATATATTACTTAAAATCGATTGTTTCAGAGAAGCATTTTTTAATGAAATTTGTTTTTAAATATTTTCCAATAGAAGAATATAGAAAAAGGTTAGAAAAGTATGTGATATATTATTCACCGGTTTTAAAATACAAAATTTTCCTTCGCTAAGTGGTGGAAAAATGTAAATCAAGTATTTCATACAAAAACAGTCAAGTAGTTTTTTTTATTCTAAACCACCGGATCTCCTTAAGATATCACGCACCTTTCGATTGTGGGACACCTTAATGCACGTAAATATGTATGTACGTACGTATAATAAGTTTGTAAAAATTATTGGTTAAGCTGTTGCCTGTCAATCGCAGCCAGCGGCATCGCTTGTTTGGCACGTGCTGCAGGCATAATAAAATACGAAATTTATTTCGATTGCACACTTTCAATACATTTGCGTTAAATGAAGCAAATTTAATCGTGTAATTGATTGCGAAAAGTAAACGAATGGCGCAACCATGGGAGGAAAGTGTGAAAAAAATGAAAATCTCGCAAGACAAATGTGAGCAAAACCGTTATTATTTGCATATTCACAAGTGCAGAAATCAAATCAATAGCAGTGACAACAGCTCTGATGGGCGTTTTTTTCGTTTTGTTTATGAAAAATTACCAAACAATGCATAAAAAGCAGAAGTGACCAATAAGAAGTCAACTACTTGGCATTAGAAATCGTTGCAAAAATATACAATATTACTTCAAATTTTTTTCGTAGTTTATAGAGGATTTTTTAAATATTGGTTGTTTGGTCAATTATTTTTCTTTGTTAATTTTGAGTACAGGGCACCAAAGTAAATACCGAATTTTCAAAAATGTAAAGTTTCCGCTATAAATACACTCGTTGATAGATTAAGCTAGTTCAAGGTAGGTAGGTGCACCTGGCACTCCTGAGACTGCACATGAGACCTCCAACAGGCAGATATCTACAGTTAGCCAGAGCTGTTCATGTAATGGAGAAGATTGATGGGGTTTAGGTTGGCGCACTATCCCAGGCTGTCGAAGAAAGGAGCTCTCAGTTACCTAAGTCGCCTAGCTGCCAAGCCCGGACATTTACAGACAAAAAGCTCAACAGTCTCCTTCTGTGAAAGGTCCCCACTGCTTCTGCAATGGGGGTTAAATGGTAACCCTAGCTTTTGCACGTGTGTGCCGATCGCTCAGTGACCTGTAAGCACAGTTACGAGTTTGGAAATTGAATGGCGAGGAGTTCAAATAACTTTTTGAGTCTTTCGTATATCGTATTGAGGCCAAAGGGGTTTTCGAAATAGTACATGAAGAAGTGGAGCTCCATCTTTTCTGCGCTTTCCTCAGAAATAATTTGTGGAGTTCCCCTTTAACAACTGTCAGGGGGAGGCCGATGACCGGGTAGGAGGTCTCTGAGGCCAAATCGCGGACCGGCGAGCTCATCAGCAATTTCATTACCCTTTATGTTCCTATGTCCTCTATGTCCTGGAACCCAGATCAGATAAATGTTACCTGCACACCCAAGAGATTTGATCTCTTCTTTACAGGAGCTTACTGGTTTCGTTCTGCACCATGGCGTCGTCAGAGCCTTAATCGCGGCTTGACCATCGGAGAAAATATTAATATCTTCCTCGCTCCCGCGTTCACTAAGCATTTTGCATGCCTGCAAGATCGCAAAGACTTCTGCTTGAAAAACACCAGCTGGGTTTGGCAGTTTAAAGGTGGTAGATAAATTGGCTGATTTAGAGAAAACCCCCGCCCCGACTCCCGATTCCATCTTGAAACCGTCAGTGAAGGCAGAGGTGCAAGCTTCGGTGCAGATTTTCCCCTCGACCCAATCCTGCCTATTTGGAAAGACTGCTCTAGCACGACTCTCAAACTCTAGTTTGCGGATAGAGAGATCTGTTCGAAGTTCGGAGAAATATGGTGTTAACTGGAGGAGCTGCATTTTCATGGGCCATGTATGCAGAAACCAAATATTGGCAGCGGCCACTAGATGCTTCTACACGGACTACTGTCGCGTCTGGTGAGCTGTAATGGGAAGTCAGAAAGGCATTAATAGTATTCCTAACGAGAATACAAGCTCTAGGCTTACCTTCCGAATGGACATAAAAAATACCATAGTGTCTGCTCTGGTGGCCCATGATCTTAGACTGCCGAACCAAGGGTTCTTGGTTCAGGCAGATATCTATGTCTTCCTCCCTTAGGATGACATAGAGGTTATCGGTGGCTAAACTAGAGTGGCGAAGGTTAATTTGTGCTACCCTTAACATTTCTTTGTTAAAGGCTACTGGCTCTTGGGTACCGCGTCCGCTGCAGACGACCGAAACTCGCTGAGCTGATTTGCCATTCCGTCAAGTTCGCCATCCGGAGCACCAGATGCGGGAAAGATCTTAAGTTTGGCCGTGCTGAGGCCAAAACGCAGTTTATGCTTCCTTTCCTCGAGTACCTTAAGGGACTCTTCAGAAATTAGCAGCAGTGCCGTAGAGCTATTTTTCTGAGGTTTCTCCAACTTTATCATAGACCAGTTGTCCATAGGAACCTCAGAGTTTTGAAGCTTGAGCCTCCAGATTTACCTTCGGTAGCCAAATGCGGGATCTGGGTCTTTTTGGGATCTCCGAAGGTGGGATGAGCCTAAGTGAGAGCCCCTCCCAGGCATTGCTGACCTCAGTAACGCACTTCTCCAGAAAACCCCTGGAGAATTCATCGGCACATTTTATCATCCTACAGCCACGGCAGATGTGTCCCGAGTCGAAAAGAGGCGCTTGTCCTCGGTTTGTCATGAGGTATTCGACGATCGTTCCTGACTGCCGTCCCTCAATGGCACCCCAGTTGGCCAGCACATCCCTACAACTATGGAATTTTGCGTCTACGAGGTGATCTTGGAGGTGGTCGCATAGTTGACAGACGAGTGGCACATAGAAAAAGTTATTGTACTGTATTGGATTTTTATTTATCGACTCTTAAACACGAACAATAGCAAATACTCCTAAGTAGATCAGGCAAATGTGTTCATATCTATTGTATTACAGCTCAGCCACTGCTGGTGTACACAAAAATTGCATTATACACTCGAAAAACATTACTTTATTGGCTTGTGTTGCATGCAATTTATTCGCCGAAATGAATTTCAATAATACATAAGTAAAAGGCCATTGCTGATTTAAGGAAATCTTGCATAGATTTTTAGTTCAGCCTATAAAATGAGTGGTGAATATAAGAATATGTAAATGTTGACATTAACGTATGAAATAAAAGATATCAGACTGCAATAGATTAATTCAGATGGGTTGCTCTTAAAACCAGAATTCCCACAGTGGGATCGGAGGCACACATTTCGGTATCTAGGAAAATTTTTCACAGCTTACTGCGCACGTTTCCTCAAACCATCCCGATATTTTGCGATTCCACTCACTTTCCTACAAAAACCATATAAGTCAAGGTTTCAAACTTTGCGCAAATTAAAAAAAAAAAATCAAATTTTTTAATTAAAATTTGTAAAAAAATTCTCGTGCACAGTCGGTGGCCTATCAAACCTATAAGTTAAAGTTAAAGAATTTTATTAAAAAGTTGAACGTTTTGATGATAATATTTTGAAATCTGTAAAATTTTTACGAATTTTGTGGTAGGCTCGGAACTTGGATTTAAAAAGTTCTTATTAAAAAGTCTTATGAAAGATTTACCAAAAAACTGAGCACCAAAATTATAACGAATATTGTAAAAAAATAAATGTACTTCGATATTCTCAATGTAATCTGAATTGGATCGAAAATTCCCTCCAGTAGATGGAGCTCCAGCAAATATATACATTAATACGAGTTCACTTCGTTTAGCAGCTCTCAAGCCTACAGTGGTCATATAAATAAAAATAATTCGAATTTGAGAAGCCTTTTTCACTTCAGAAGTGCTTATACACTCCGTATTACATAAACCGACTGCCATTGCTTGCCAAGGGCGACTGCTATACGAAATTACTTTTTCTAGCGTTTGATATTCCATAGCCGCACTCGGCTACCCCTACTGCCCCATGTGGAATGTACACAATTTTTCCATAATTTTTTCGACCACATAAAATATACTCATTATTCCATCAAACTCCGATCCTCCCTTTCACAAGTTTAATTGCTGCTATTGAGCTCTTCATCGCCCTTCGATAAGTTCGTAATTGATGAGTACAAGCCTCCTGAAAGTAGGCCACAAATTATATTAATATTCAAATAGAGTACTTCACTACCAACACCACCATTACCTGCACCCTTACTTTGCTCATTGCTTTTCGCTTTATCAAAAGTGGGTATGTACATACACACGCGCACACACACACACACACACTTCATTATGGATTTATTTTCACTTTCATTTTCTCTTTCAATTTCAACACAACCACTTAATGAGGTCCTACTATAATTATCCACACAATCAACTCATTTGCAAGTTGCCACCCACTTACAGCGCTCACTGCCTCAAAGCACTACCAACTAAGTGCTGCAGAATTACTTTTGAATTTTCAAATCAATAAACTTAATTGCTCTTAGCCACAATTCAAGTGTTGCCGCCGCTATGGAGCAAAGGAAAAACAAAAATTAAGAAATGGGGAAACAAGATAAACTTCACTGCGACCAAGTCAAAAATGTTGCGAAAAAAGAAAGTCGTGCAAAGGATACCAGCGAAAATTAGAGAAGCGCTCAAATTGTGTAAGTGCGGTAAAGGCATGAGTGAAAAATCACCTTCTACATCTCTTCATTCTTCGTCGCCACTTTTCTGCACACAATTCACATCAGTCGTCCAATGCTTTGCGCTGCATTGCGCTACTGGCTGGAGTACTTGAGTTCAATCGCCGCCACCACTGAATTGGCCAATAACCGCGGGCCTGCCACGCATATCAATTCGCCGATCTATATCACAAGTACAGCTAAGAAACCAGCAAATAAAAACAGACAAAAGCGAATAATAGAGGTCAGCACAAAGGAATAAATTAAGCCAAAACAAAAGGAGTTTGTTAGAATAAAGGACGAAAAATAGCAGCATCAGCAGCAGCAGCAGCAGCAGGAAGGATTTGCAATAGTGAAAAGGAAATTACTGCGCCAATGCGTATATATTGCGTATGTGTGTGTGTGTGTGTGTGTGTACGTGTTTAGTGAGCTTTTGATGACCGTTTTTCTTGCGCCAACTTTAATTGCCAACTTGCGACAAACTCTCCAACTCAAACAGCATTAATTCATATAAAGAAGTTGGAAGCTGAAAGTTGTAAGGGACAAAGCGTTGCCTTCCAGCCCTTCAAACGTACAAATACACAAGTATGGGAAATGAGAAAGTTTTGTGCAGAAAGAAGCAAATCATTTGGGGAAAGAATAAAGTGTTGAGCTTAGCCACATAAAAACTGTCAGAATGGAAATGGTTGGTAGTGGCATAAAGTAATAGAATAATGGCGTAATAAAGTACTCCAGCAAAGCTGAGTAGTTAGAGGAGTCCGCTCCACGCGCTAGTTAGGCAATTGCTTGGGTGCCGATGGGTGTTGAAAAATCGCAATGCAATTAGTTTTTGATTGTAAAAATGTGTAGTAAATGAATTAGTTGGACTTAAAGGCTTTTATGTGTTACAAAAAATTAGTTCCTTCTGTGGAAGTGGAGACGAGGTAGTGGTACAGAGTACAAACACTAGAAAGAGCAGAATGTGTGTGTTAGCCGTTTATGTTTTATTTATTTTTATTAAGCTCAGAGATAAGCACAGAAGGTGCACATCAAGAGAGCTGATGAGAGGTGGAGAAATGAAGTTATGGATGAGGTAAAAAGACTTCATGGAGTTGATCGGATGATTTGTGAAATTAGGCTACAGCTGAAATGACGCAATATAAATCTCTCTACTTTTCCTCTTCTTTATTTTACGCTGTATTTCTTTAAATTCTAGAAAGTTTATAGTTTTGAAATTGCTAGAGTTGCCAGATATCTAAAAAGTTTATTAATCACAGGTTTATGTCACAGGTATAGTAACGAGTCGCTGCACTATTGGCACCGTAGCCAGTTGAGGTACACTCACAATGACTTCTGTAGAAGTTGTGAATATGAAGAAAAAAATGAGTCGGCACAACACCTCTTCTTTGAATGTCCTGCACTTTACAGAGGAGAGACTGATAAGCTTCTTAAAAAAATCTAAGTAATTTCAACAACTTAGTTAGTTAACGGAAATCAAATTCAGGTATCGCAATGCACCTTAGAGTCACCGAATATCTCGTCTTAGTCAAGCATCCTAGCTGAGCTAACCTAAGCTACTTTGTGGACATCAAAAGAAAAGTGTTTGAGAAAGTTTTATTCACGTCATATTTTTTGATAGGGTTGCCATCGAGTTAAACAATGGAAATGTATGTAATAAGTTCAGTAGGATATTATAAGATTGGTGTTAAGCGAAAGATTTTAAAAAATTTTGTAATCCAAACATGTTTTTTTGTAGTTCCTATCTGTCTGAAGAAAGGAAATTAAGAAGTAAAAAACAATAAAATAAAACCAATATTTGCGTGAAGTGCAAGGTGTCTGAAAAAGCCTTGATTAATACATTAAAGAGGGCTGCCATATTACCAAAAAATGTGTTTGGCATTTAAGAGGGTTGCGATATATAAAAAAATTTAAATGTTTATTAAAATCTAAATTTAAATTTATCACATGAAATATGGATTAATACCCATGTGAAATTTGAAAAGGTCGAGCCAAGGAGCACCAGGAGATTTGGTTAGGAGCTAAAACACTCAGGCTAAAAAGCCCATTGTATTTAAAGGGGGAAAGAGAAAAGTATTAGAGAAAGAGATAGGAAAGAATAGAGGCATAGAAAGTTAGTCCTGTGAGAATTTTCCAGATTCTTTCGCAAATCTGTAAATATTAGGGCGGGTCAATTTAAAAATCGCTCATTGCTCTGTGAAAATCATATTCTAGGGATCAAAATAAGAAACTTTGCCGAGGGAACCATACCTCTAAAACGAGTTCTGATGTCCCCCAATTTAAAAATATCACCATTTTTGGCCTTTACATGAAAAAATCAGCTAAATGGCTATGCTTTTTCCTTATTTTTATTTATTTATAATAATTTTTATTATTTATTTATAATAATATCTATTTTTTCTCTTAGGAAATTTATTTAGTCAGAACATAGGTAAATGAAAAAATTAATTTAAGTGAGTTATAGAAAAGAAACTAAAAAGTTCGACCCATATTGGGGGACATCCGAATTCGTTTTAGAGGTATGGTTCTTTCGGCAAAGTTTCTTATTTTGATCCCTAGAATATGATTTTCACAGAGCAATGGGCGATTTTTTTGCCTCCCCACAAATCGACCCGGCTTAGTAAATATCCTTCAGTTTTAGAGAACGAATATTACTCATTCTCATGATATCGGAACCCAAAACCCATGTACTCTCATTCTTATAAATAAAATCTAATTATGTAAAGAAAAGTAAAATATTATAAATTAGTACCAATCTAAAATTATTTAGGAACACTTTAATCTAAAACTTTATTATTTTTCAATTCAAATTTATAATTAATTTTTTCAAATAAATGCGAAAAACGTGAAAAAACAAATTGTGCCAATTGTAAGATATTTAACGAATCTTCATTGCAGTTGCTAACTCTTTCGAATACAAATATGGAAATTCATTAAAAAGTTCTGTAAATGGGGTCGAATTACTTACTTGCTTACTGTTGTCCTGATCTCCTCGTCAAGCTCGGAGATCGAATAAAAGAATCTTCAATAATTTCAATACAAGTTTGATGGTGTTGAAACCATGTTAAAAACATTTTATAGAGGGTATTGCAATTTTATTTTCTTCTTTCAGTATTTTTTGCTTTTTAAGTGAAACTTCTTAGGCGTAGATGGACGAGCGAGAATGGAGAGTAAAATTTCAAGGCCATGCAACGTTTTGGGGATTTTCGTTCCGCGAGAGAGAAAAAAGATAAAACGTAGAGGAAAAGGAGAGAGAGAGAGAGAGCTATACCTTATATATATCTAAGATACGCTTCAGGCCATTTTTCCTGAGTTTTTCCTTGTGGTTGCTAATTTCTAGTGAGAAATAACACTGCCTACTTTTTGGCGCTTGTTTGTTGGTGCAATCTTGTAAGAAATATAGTTTTGGTTCCTACTTTTTAGCGCTAAATTTCCTTGGTGCCTACTGTTTAGGGAGTTTTTTGGACCCAATTTTTTTGGCGTTTTTTGTTTTTGGTGCTAACTTTTTGGCGCTTATTTCCGTTTCCTGGCTAGTGCTTGTGCGTACTATAAAGTGCTATCCATTCCGGCGTCAGATTTATTGGTATTGCCTTGCGATAATTTGTGCCATTGCTGCGGACCTGGAATCGCAGCGTTTGTGCGGGTGATAAACGCCCGGAGTAGTGCGCGTTATTGCCACGGTTTGTGTCCGGCGTTTACCTACACAGATCGGCCCTTCTCAGTTTTTTGTAAATTTTGTCTATTTGTATTCTCTGCAAATGTTTATTTAGATATATATTATTTTTCTCTCTCTCTCTCTCTCTCTCCCATTCTCTCTCGGATCTCTCCCTCTTGCCTTGTCTGCCTTGAAATTTTCACTTCTGTTATGTGTACTACGCTACACGCACTTTTTCTTTCGTTGAAGATTTAGAATTGAAATTACAAATTATACAAGCATTTATAGTAATATGCAACCCATTCAAAAATATTTATATTGTACTGGGTTGCCACCTGCTTGAAATATAAATTTCAACATAAAGTGGAAAGTGTAGAAAAATGGCATTACGTCAATGCATGAATTTCTCTGCGGTTACCTTTTAATTCAAAAAAAGAATTTTTCTATTAGAGTTCCCACTAATTTTTAACTATTATTCCTTTATTAGAGTTCCCACTTATTGTAAACTATTATTCCTTAGTCACAGACTTACAACTCAAATTAAAAAATGTATACCAAATGCAAGATATTCAAGACTGAGTTGCCACCTACTTCAAATATAAAGATAGAAATAGAGTGAATAGTTTGAAAAAGGGCATTAAACTCAAGGATGTTTGGCCCTCTAAGTACATTTAAATACCAACGATTCAATTAATTGCTTATTAAAAAAATTAATTTTGATAGAGTTGCCACTACTTTGTAAAGTAAAATCTTTTATTATAATAGCAAAGGAATTGAAACTTATACTACTAAATATGTAATAAATGCAAGCCGATATAAAAATTGTTAGCTGAATTTGGTGCCACCTATTTCAAATATAGTAATAGATGTAAAGTTTAAAGTGAAAAAATGCCACCAAATCAATGGATGTGTTTCTCTCCAGTTATTACTTAGATAAAACTAAAAAAAGTGCGTGTAACGTAGTACACATAACAGAAGTGAAACTTTCAAGGCAGAAAGAGGGAGAGCCCCGAGAGAGAATGAGAGTGAGAGAGAGAAAGATCCGAGAGAGAATGAGAGAGAGAGAGAGATAAAGAATATATATCTATTTAAATTCACAACATTTGCCGAGAATACAAATAGACAAAATTTACAAAACTAATTTTAGACGAGAATTCACAGAAAATACAAGTAAGTGTTGCTCATACAGCACGTACAGGGCACTCACTTAATTCCTCTAAATGTGTATGTTGGCCAAAGCTAAAATTCTATGCCTAGCGGTTACAAGAACAAAATGTATTAATAGGCGCAGCCGTAGCGGCCATCATTCTAGTTGCCAGTCTGAAATAGTCGCGGCGGCGCCGAACAGTTCCAACTATTCTACTGTACAACAAAAACCCTTCATAAAATGCATATAAGTTATAGCTCTCTCTCTCTCTCCTTTTCCTCTACGTTATATCTTTTTTCTCTCTCGCGGAACGAAAATGCCCAAACGTTGCATGGCCTTGAAATTTTACTCTCCATTCTCGTTCGTCCAGCGACGCCTGAGAAGTTTAACTTCAAAAATTTTATTCGGGTTATAATTAATTTTTTAACTAAAATTTTTAATTATTTATTCTTTGTCAAAGAGTAACAACTCAAATTGGAAAATGTATACCAAATGCAAGCTACTCAAATGCTCTCAAATTGGACTGAGTTTCCACCTACTCAAATTACAAAATGTGCACCATGTGCAAGATAATTGTTGAATGCATGATTCGAAACTTGATTGATATAAATGTTAATTAAGTATGCATTACTCACCACTATAAATACAACTCTACTCCAGTTACAACCTTACCTGGTAGCCAATAGTAATAATCTTAGTAGTGAAAGTTGAACATTGAGAGAAATAAAGTGAAACAAAATGTGTAATATAAAAATTGTTCAGTAATGAAATTTGCATGAATTAAATAAATAAAATTGTTTTGAATTGAAATCTAAATAAATGATTTTTTTCAATATTGAAAAAAATTTTAAACTGTGAAGGGCTGCCAACTTAAATAAAATATCAGCAATTAATTAAATTAAATTAGCGAAACGGATCTAAGTGTGGCTGTGGCACAAATGGATGCTGTCTACACCTAACGTAATCTATGTCTTTTAATTTTTTTTTAATATTTTTTTTAACTTTTTTAATAATAATTTTGCTATATTAATTATTTCACAAGCTTACTCATATTTCGGTGGCATTTAATTTCTAGATACTTAAAACGAAAAATTTACAATTATTATTAATTTGATATTAGAACAAAAAAGTTCGAATTATTAATATATTGATATTCGAACAAAATACGGGTGATCAATCATGAGGTGCTTTTTTCAATAGTTAAAAAAAAACAAAAATGTAAATTATGTTCAAAACCTTTATTTATCATTTGAAAGGACATTCTTTGACATTTACTTTTTGAATATGACTTCATTCAAATGTTGGCCGCAACTACGCTTAAGGTGGTCCATTCTGAAGGTCCAATTTTCAATCACTCGTTCGAGCATTTCGACTGGTATGTCGTGAATAACACGCGTAATGTTGGCTTCCAGAGCTTCAATCGTAGCTGGTTTATCAGCATAGACCTTGGATTTCACGAATTCCCAAAGAAAAAAGTCCAAAGGTGTGATATCACAAGATCTTGGTGGCCAACTCACAGGTCCTAAACGTGAAATCAGCTGCTCTCCGAAATGACTTCTCAATAAAGTCATTGTTTCACGAGCTGTATGGCAAGTGGCTCCGTCTTGTTGAAACCAAATGTCGTAGAGATCATTAGATTCAATTTCAGGTAGCAAAAAGCCCGATATCATGGTACGGTAGCGAGCACCATTCACAGTTACGTTGCGGTCATCATCATTTTTGAAAAAATATGGACCGATGATTCCACCAGCCCATAAACCCCACCAGACCGTTGTTTTCTCTGGGTGTAAAGGTAGCTCTTGAACCTGTTCTGGTTGCTCTTCATCCCAAATACGGCAATTTTGCTTATTGACGTAACCATTGAGCCAGAAATGCGCCTCATCGCTGAACAAAATTTTGCTCGAAAACAGCGGATCTTCTTCAATCTTTTCAAGAGCCCAATCAGCAAAACGGTGACGTGCAGGAAGGTCATTTGGCTTTAGTTCTTGTACGAGCTGTATTTTGTATGCTTTTAAATGAAGATCCTTCCGTAAAATTGACCAAGTTGTTCCATACGACAGTCCAAGTTGCTGAGAACGGTGCCGAATCGATTCATCGCGGTTTTCACGTACACTCTCTGCTACTGCCGCTATATTCTCAATGCTTCTTGCTGGACGTGGTCTATTCGGTCGAGAATTATCCACCAATGAATATTCGGATTCAAATTTGTTGATGGTATGTCGAATAGTGCTTAAGGCAGGCCGATTATGTTGACCATAATGCGGTCTAAGCGCACGAAAAACATTTGTCACAGAACGCTGATCTTCATAATACAGTTGAACAATTTGTAGACGTTGTT
The DNA here is from genome assembly GCF_028408465.1 of Anastrepha ludens. Lineage (NCBI taxonomy): Eukaryota > Metazoa > Arthropoda > Insecta > Diptera > Tephritidae > Anastrepha > Anastrepha ludens. The sequence goes on along the minus strand of NC_071499.1, from coordinate 48,143,911 downwards.
GCGGTGTGAGTCTTTCCATGATGAAATGCCAAACGCTGTTCAACAAATCCACGATGACAGTTTGCCACAACTCGCGCGCGATCTGTAAAAAAAACGCAAATGAAAAAAACTCCTCTTAATTGATCACCCGTTAGTTAAGTTGTTACACTTCACCTTTTTAATGAAGTAGAAATTATTTTATTCGAAAACGACATATAGTCCGGGAGCCAGGGGTCGATTTTGGACTGCGTTTTTATACCGTTAAATTCTTGACTATACTTATGATTTAGCATTCATGAAAAACGAAAGTGAACGTCAGCTGGCGCATCCGCGGTGGGTGTGATTGTGGGAGGATACGAAACGTGTCGAAAAAAATTTCTACCAACTCATTTTATACCGGCTGAAATTTTTTTTTTTAAGAATATTTTTTAGATTTTTTTAGAATAAAAAAAAAATAGTCAGCTGCGCGGTAGAGGGGGAAAAACACGTCAGCTGAACAGGTGAACTTGTAAAAAAAATTGAAAAGTAAAACTACTTCATGCCGATTGAATTTTTGTTACATAATTTTGGACACATAAATAAATAAATAAATAAATAAAAATGATGGTCAGCTGCGTTTATAGCCGCGGAAAGACCGTCAGCCGAAGCAAGAATGTATCATTGCGTTCAGCTGACGTATTTTCCCCCGTCTACGGCGCAGCTGACTATTTTTTTTTATTCTACTAATTGTCAAAAATACACAAAAAAATTTCAGCCGGTATTAAATGAGTTGTTAAAAATTTTTTTCCAGCTGGCGTTTGGTTTCGTCATCCATTGGATGGCGTCTGCCTTCAGTATTAAAATCAGTCAGCATGCAATAATGAGGTCAAAATGACCCCTGGCTCCCGGACTAATAGGGCCCTACCTTGTTTTATAATACAGATAGGCAAATAAAAATGATAATTCAGCAGGGAGACGAGAGCGATGGGCTGACCTTAAGATATTCCCAAAACAAATTAAATTGATATATTAAAATTAAGTTATTCCCTAATTTAACATATATATATAATTGGCGCGTACACCATTTTCTTGGGTGTTTGGCCGAGCTGCTCCTATTAGTGGCGCGCGTCTTGATGTTGTTCCACGAAATGGAGGGACCTATAGCTTTGAGCTGAGTCCGAATGGCAGATAATTTTTATTGGGAGCTTTTTCATGGCAGAAATACACTCGGAGGTTTGCTATTGCCTGCCGTGGGGCGGTAGTTATTGGAATACACTTTTTCTTACTTTTGGTGCTTTACCGAGATTTGAACCTATGTTCTCTCTCTCTGATTTCCGAATGATAGTCACTCACCAACCCATTCGGCTACGGCGGCCGCCCCCCTAGTTCAACCTAGTCTGTAATATTTGCGATGAATTTGAAATTAAAATAAAATTTTACTTTAAATAAACTTTAACTCTTCAAACTTTATATAAACTTGAATTAAATTTCTTAACCAAATTTTGTTGGGCAAAAAGTGAAACTAAAAACATCTCAAAAATGAAAAAAATTGTCCTTTCTTAAGCTTTACGCTTTTCAGCTCAAAGGCATTTCGCCGAAGAGAAAAAATATTGTACATACACCCATATTAAAGATACTATGCAGATGCCAGCGAGCTATTTCGGTACTCCCCCGGCAGCGACAAATAATGCCACATACCAACAAACTCACCTACTCACCTACTCACTAATACACATACACACACACATATATATATAAGCAGCACGATACAAGTACACAACATTGACCTCCATCTGCAATCACTCTTCTGCTTTAAGTACACAAACTACAACCACTACAACTCTATACCCACATAGAAAATCAGCAATAACAACAAAGGCAAGGACAATAGCATACCATCAAATGCTTACAATGAAAAATGTCGGTTGATATATTGTTGGCTATTTTCGTTGCAACTTTTCACTGTGCCTCACATATACCTCAGCAACCCCTCTCCACCCACATTTCAGAGCTATTATCGCCACCACACTGACTACATGCACAACAACAACTCTATACATAATACTGTAAACTGCAGATATAGCCACACTTGACGTTGCGGTTGTGGCACTGCCACTCTAACCGTACTTGTAACAGTTAGTGCCACCACTGAAGTGGCAATCCTTAGCCAAGGAGGATGTTGTCTAACTAAAAATGGTTGTGGAGAGAGGGAGAGGCGAGAGAGTTGGGGAATGTAGTGCAGACGGACATGCTATTAGTAATAGCCGAGGCTTAGATGCGCGTAAAACTTGGTAAATGCAATGAAATTGTATGAAATGGCGAAAACAGCTGGAAGGGGAATTGTTGCAAGTAGCTGCTGCAACTGAGGCGAAGGAAACATTCTACGATTTAGATACAAGATTTATAAATATATTTATATACTTGTATATATATATATATATGTATATATATATGTGCCTTTTTGTAACATTAAAATATATGCTTGTGCAAAATAATAGTAGCGCGACGAATTAACAAGTTTTAACTATTTTTTTATATTTATTTTTTTTTTTTTTTGCTTCTATAAAAGTATAGTGCATTCTACAATAAAAACATATAACTTACAGCTCCAAACTTTGTAAAAAATTTACTTAAGCTGAAAAACTAAAAAATTAAAAATAAAAAAATTAGATAAAATTTTCCCACTTTTTATGCAGAATTTCTAGAAGAATTTTGTGTATGCGAATTTATAGCTCATTCAATATTAGCATAACAACGTGCAAGTTTGAACTGCCTCAAAATTCGCGTTGATTTTTGAAATTTTTTTTTCGCTACTCTACCCCATTTTCATCCCTATAAAACATCCGAAAAAAATTGTCAAAAATAAATGCGATTTTTGAATGACTTCAAAAGTTTACTTTGTAACATTAAAATTGAATGGCTCATAAAATTAAAGTATGCAAGCGGCCGCCGTAACCAAAAGGATTGGAGCCACAAATAGAAGGTGATTAGCCTAACAAAACGCGCCAATTATTTATTTTTTATATTTTTAGTTTTCTAAAGGTTCTAATTTAAAGGTGTATGTATTTTGATGGCAATCTTATGAATTTCAATCAACGACTGTGCTGCTCTGTGCATAACGGGAGCGATGAAAACCACTCCAACGGCGGCGCTGGAAATGATACTCAGCATGCCACCTACCTGTATTCACCTTATGGCGGAAAACGTGGTAGCGAAATCCACGAGGAGGCCACTAGCTGGGGTATTCACCTGCAGAACCTTCGTTCACAGCTCAATAGGAAAGTGGAGCTCAGGTTGCACAGAGTATATGACTCCGTAATTTAATTGGGAGAGAAGGTTTCGCACTACAATTGAAGAGGAGGGATGACACAAAGGCATGAAGCCTGGCCATAGAACTTTTCACATCTCTACAGACGGCTCTAAAACCTCAGATGGAGTGGAAGCGGCTATTTACTGCTCAAAACTAGGGATAAGGCAGCCTAACAAGCTGTCAGACCACAGCAGTATTTTCCAGGAGTAAGTTTTTGCTGTGGGGAAAGCCGCGGAGCTAGCCTACACTAGAACAAGAAAGAATACAACAATTATTGTAATATATACGTGGACAGTCAAGCAGCAATAAAAGCAATAAGCTCATATTGTATTAAGTCAAAAAATGTTCGACGGAGCAGGGAGGCCATAGAAAGGCTAGCCGCAAACAGTAGGCTGCGTATCTACTGGGTACCTGGTTACAAAAGACATTATGGGGAACGAAATAGTAGATGAGATAGCAAAAAGTGCTGTTAGACTACCTTTTGAACAAGAGAACGACATACCAAAACCGCTAAATACAGAATGCAACGAAATGGACGACCACATGAAATGGCGAGTGGAAGATAGGTGGACTAATCTGACCACAGGCAAAACAGCAAAAGTCATGTGTAGAACTAACGACAAAAAACTGACTCAATTCGTACTTACGCTCTCGCGAAAAGACTGCAGAACTATCATAGGTATGCTAACAGGTCACAATCTATTGGCGGCACATGCGTGCAAGATAGGGATTGCTAACACGGACAAATGCAGGAAATCTAGAGAGGATGTTGAGGTGACTTTAGAACACCTTCTGTGCGTTTGTACAGCATTATTAAAAACGCGTTTAAAATGCCTGGGAGCCCCATTGTTTGAGGGTCCGGAGGACGTCTCAAAAGCGGACCTCCCAGCTCTGCTTAGATTCGCCAAAAGCCTGACATCCTATATGATGTCTGCTTTCGGTATTCATAGAGGTCGGCCTCCATCTGGTATCGCTAGGGACTAAAAGGCTTATGCGTGGCTTGTTGCCAACCAGGCTAACCTAATCTAACCTTATGTAATTCAAAGTTTTGTAATTTTAAGTTATAAGTTGTTTCTGTTCTTTTATTAAAAACATTAAAAACCTTAAATACAAAAAACAAATTCCCGTAGCTTGTTAATTCGTCGCGCTGCTATTATTTCGCACACAACTGTATGTGCTTTCGTGGCGGTAACTGCCTTTGGCGCGTCTGTTTACTCAGCAGACAAAATTCGCCATGGAATTTCAACAGCTTTCAGGGGGCCAAAGCTTTCAGCCAAAGTAAAAGTCAGGCATAAGCAGATTTGTTCATAAAACCTATGTTGTTGTTGCTAGTCTTCTGAAAAATACTGCTGTTGAACCGATAACTTTGGTTTTTACTCTTTTTTACGGCACTGCCTTCACGCCGCACCCAGACGATCAATTTGTATGTATGTATGCAAGTGGGTGTGTAGCTGTACGTGTACGCGAGGACCTTCGAAAGTGTTGAGCTTCATAAAGCTCTATAAAAAAAAAATAGAAAAACAGCAAAACTAAAATCTCAAAATGAAATATTGAAAACAAAAAAGTTGAACGAAGAGATTTCAAAACTTTAGTTAGGCAAAACTCACTAAGCTTTTGGAGTAAAACTTTTAGCAAACATTTAATACTTCTTAGCAGAAAGAATAAAAATGAGTTTAGTGCCTTCATATACGAGTAGGCCCAGTTAATAGCTGAAGCTCTCGTAAAATGATCGATTTTCGTAATTCTGCAAGGTCAGTGAGTTTGAAGAGGATTAGAGAGCGTGAAATGTTATAGTTAAAATTTGAAAAATAGAATTTTTTTCATTATACAGGAGTTTAATTCAATATATTGGCAATAGTTGCAAAAATTTAATTGCCATAAACAAAATAGGACAAGAAAACACAAAATAGTCAACAACTCATACAACATTATTCGGTCAATATGGTAACGAAATAAGTATACGAAAATGCTTGGGGAAAGGGGAAATGGTTGAAGTGCCGGTCTGGTACTCCTCAAGTAGCACTAAAGCGCCGTTTTGATGAAAATGCTTAAAATTAAGAAAATTAATATTAACACAAAAACCATTATTCTTAATAACATCGATGGCCCGATTTTCAGCCATTCTTCCTGTAACCATTGCTTTAGTTCCCTGGCAGATGAAACGGGTCCCTCTCGCACATAATATAGGGTTTAGAACGGGTGATTTCGGAGAGGTAGCAATAGGTAGGTAGGTATAGTGATTATCGGTTGACACCCCTAGGACGGCTGTAAGCTCATTATGATACCACTGGGGCTGTCCTCTCTACTCACTCTACATTATCCTCATTGAACCAACCTGTGGCTTTGATATATCTAACAAGACTTGTTATTTTTATATTGGCTACTTCTGCCAAGTTATTCAAGGAACTTTTTCCTAAAATATTGAACCTTCTTCTATGCAGAGCCATGCACCCGCATAGAAAGTGTTCTATAGTCTCTTCTTCTTCAATGTCGTTACAGCTTCTGCAATAGGGCGCTCCCAGTCTGCTTGTATGTCTGTCAATCAGACAATGCCCTGTTAGGACCCCGAGAAGATTTCTCATGTTTTTTCTATTTAGTTTCAACAGTCGGCTTGTGCGGCCCATGTTCCATTCCGGCCACATCATTCTATTAGTTGCACAGGTCAGGGACTGGGACCATAGCCTGTTGGCAGCACTGATTGTGTGTTTATCTATAAGCATCTTGCAAGCTGCTAAAGGTATAGGTATGTTCGCTTTGTCTGGTTGGATGGGTAATGTGGTACCCAATGTCGCTAGTTCATCTGCTTTGCAGTTACTTTCAATGTCTCTATGTCCCGGCACCCAGAGCAGATTTATTACAAAGTACTGTACATACATTCTTTACTGTCTTCGAGTTGATATGATATTAGGCGATTTTAAAGATTTCAGAACCGTTTGGCTATCTGAATATATGTTTATATATCTTGTTGTGAGGACACTTTTATTTAGGGCTAGCAGGCCTTCCTGATAGCCAATATTTCAGCTTGAAATACACTGCAGTGATCCGGTACCCGGAATGCGATGTTGGCATTCATTCCTTCAGAATGAAAGCCTCCGCCTACTAGATCATTTAGCTTGGAACCATCAGTATAGATGCTGATTCTGCTTCTATTGTCCATTACCCCATTGTGCCAATCTTCTCTCGTTGGGAAAGTTGTGGTAAAGTATGTGTTTAAAGACAACTCCACTGAGCTACAAAAGTCTGTCGTTTGATGTAGGAAGGGGTATTCGTCTAGTATTCTTGCGTGACCTCTTCTCTTAGTGGCTAAGTTAAAATATTCTCTTAACCTAAGTACCGATTTCGCCCGCCGCCAGCTGTTTGCTGTAGGCCTCAATCGGTAATAAGTGCAGCATGACATTCATCGCTACCGTGGGCGTAGTCTTTAGTGCCCCGCTTATGCAGAGACTAGCATCACTTTGAATAGCGATAACTTTTGCCTAATTATTAGTCCCATCCAGTCATTCTCGTACAATAATGGGCCTAATGCTCATGGTCATTATGTTGGTACGGTTTAGAACTAAGAACTGCTGACTGTTTAAAATTCCGCTCTAATATAGTCGAATACCCTATGATCAGAGAGTACCGGAAATGAAGCAACACACATGAGCCAACGTTTAACCCAGTACTCCATGCACACCTGCTAGGCCGACGAAGGGATGGCCTTCAGCTCCTACGCCACATTCTCTATGATCTCCTCTATCGACTGAACTCTCCTTCCACGAAGTGGCAACTTCAACTTGGGAAACAAAAATAAGTCGCACGAGGGCATATCAGGTGAATATGGTGCTTGTACGATGGTATTTACATGACGTTTGATGGCCAAAATCACGTGTGCGCTTCAAAAAACATAGTTTTGAGAAAAACGCATTTAAAGTTTTTGTTTTGGTTTGTTTTTGCCCGAGCACCCTTTGTTAATTGTTGAACAATCCGAAAAGTATTTGTTGGACTCAATTCAAGTTTTCAGACAATGTTTTTAAGATATTATTCTTTAAGATGATGCTGAAAAATCAAATTTTTTGAAAATTCTGTCTACCCCTAACCTCTTTAGAAATAGTATTTGAGGGGTTTTGAAAATTTTAATATGTATTGCCAACAAGTGAAGGGTGGAAGGAAGCATTTTTAAAAACTCAACTTGCAAATACATGGCTGAGTTGCAGCGATGTTGTTACTTTAAGTTTTTAATATAAAAATATGGCGTGCCTTTTTGTTCGATTTCACTTCACTTGGTCTTAATTAAGTTTATATGGCAATCATATAAAGTACCTCACACAATTTGTTTATAAAAATAAAAATCTGGTATATGCTAGCATGGGAAAATTATGTACTTAATTCCAACCAGTATGTGGTTCCCAGCTTTCGTCCTTGGTCCATATATCCGCAGCACACTCACACACCCACACACACACACACCCACACACACCCACACAAGATGTACACTAAAGCATTTATGGTATTATTTACACAATCAGCTGTCACTACTCCCCTTCTTATGTATTGGTGCACATGTGAAAATTATGTTTGTGTTGGTGTATGCATGTATTTATTGTTGGGGTTTACATAGCAATTTTTGTTAAATCCCAAAAAAAATAAAAATGGAAAACATAGTAATTAAAAACATAAGCACACAAGAGTAAAGAGAGCAAATGTGAGAGGAAGAGAGAGAGACAGCTAGAAAAAGCGCAAAATTGTTGCAGCACAAAGTGTTTCCACTTTGTACTGGAGTAAATTAATTTTCTGCAGCTACCCAGCGCTAACCACAAGACGCCTTTACACAGACATACCCATATACCAAAAACAAAAAAACAAAAAAAAGAAATCATCGTACGCCAACTAATTTACACTCGTTGCAACATCCTAGCAATTGTTACTTGCTATGGTCCAAGCGTAGCAAGCTGCTTGCCACATGTGCCGCAATGGATGTGTCACTTTGTAACGCTTTGCCAAGGGTGGGATTTGGTTAGCTCGCTCTATGTCACAACTCAAACTATCAGGCACACACACACATGGACACATGCATGTAAGGGAAACCCTGCAGCTAAAAAGCGGTAAAAGTCTCGGAAAGTACTAGTTCTCTACCGCATATTTCATGGTTGTCTGCGAACTAGTCCAAAACGGATGGTGATTGGTGCAGACGGTAAAACGAATCAGATCATTTTAGTAATAAATAGTAGTACGTACAATAGAAGTAGTAGTACGAAATTGAAAAATAAATAAAGAAAAATTATTCAAGTCTATCTTTTATACACACCAGTGCACAAGAAAAAAAATCCTAATTGTACGATTTACATACATAACACATGGGCCGAAAAGTCCCGGACCTAACACATTGGTTAGGTTTGGTTAATCCAGCTGGCATTAAGCCACGCATATACCTTTTAGTCTCTAGCGATACCAAATGAAAAGCCTAATACTTAGATGGCACTAGTTTTATTGCACTCACCCAATTTTCTGTTAGTACTAACCTTAAAAGGACAGCTGTTAAAATTTCACGATATTCTACTCATTAGTTTGTGAGTTATTGTGCTCAGAGTGACGCTACTTTTGTTATTTTCTACACAATGGATCAAAAAGAATTTCCTGTTTTAATTTCACACTCTTTCTTCATGGGTAAAAATACCATTAAACCAAAGCAATGGCTTGTAAAGTGGTTTGGGGATTCTGCTCCATCAGAAACAGAAATAAAACTATGGCTTGGTGACTTCAACTGTCCTCGTAGAGACGCCAATAATGCACAACGCAGTGTACCTCGAAATGAGGCGGTAATACCAGAAAACATCAAAAAACCACAAAATCATTTTGAATGATCGAAAAGTGAAGTTGCGTGAGTTAGCTGACATCGAAGAGATATCAAAATAACGAGCTGACTAAAATATAAATATTGCATGAGCATTTGACTATGAGAAGGCTCTGTTCAAAGTGGGAGCTGCGTTTGCTTACTGCTGACCAAAACCAAGTCAGTCACAAGTCAATCGAAACAATGGCAAAAATACATAAATCCAACTTCGAATTGCTTCCACATCCACCACATTTGCCAGATTTGGCGCCCAGCGACTACTGGCTCTTCGCACAGCTAAAAAGATGCTCGCCGGTAAGAAATTTCGCTTGAATGAAGAGGTTATCGTTGAAAATACTGAGACCTATTTTGAGGTAAAAGATAAAACGTTCTACAAAAGTGGTTTTGAAATGTTCGAGTGGCGCTAGAATAGTTGCGTTGTTCTTGATGGAAATTACATTGATGAAGAAAGCTAATTTTGAGCAAAAAAGGTGTTTTCTTTGTTAGGCCCGGGACTTTTCAGCCCACGTGTGATGTGCTGCACATGTATCAATTTGCATATCATTGTTGACCAAATCAAAATTTTCCAAAATATTAAGTTTTAGGCAGTGGATTCTAGTAGAGCGGACAAAAAAATGTACACATGTATCGAGGATATGATTTTTTAGGGGGTCAATATTCCTACCTTTTGCACATTCTTATGGTGAATCGGCATAGGAACCATGTGATCCTTACCTTTTTAAAAATATAAGGTATTCCGTAGTTTTACATAAAAACCAACAGGAAACATTTTAACCCTCAATAGATGATGTTTTGTTGTCTCTATTGTGGGAAAGGGCAAGAAATACTAATAACAGAGCGATATAATGGGTTAAAATGTACTAAACAAATATTTGTTACTTTCTCCCATAAATCTCCCTATAAGATTTCTTAATACACAAAAGCTTGAAATTCAATATGAGAAGTTCAGAATAGCTTCCAAAGTTCTGCATTGTGTGAGAATTGCCACATCTTAGAAGTACGCCCTATAAGTGTAAATACAAGGTGGCGCACAATCGGAAGAACACCTTTGCGGAAGATTTATAATTTTTGTAAATGGCGTCGTGCGTCAATTATACTAGACACTTGTGAACTAGACAGCTGCAGTATGCCAAGAGACAAGCAATGGAGTGCGTAAAAGTACAAATAAAGATTTCCATCAATCAAAATATTTTTTTTAATTTTTTTTCTTTAGTGAAAGTGTAATTTAAAAACAAGATTGATCATGATTTTTCCGCCATCTTGTAGTTGAAGTCATTTAACGGGTTGAGCTACTTCTACAAAGTACTAGTATCGAAAGTAGTTCGATTTATTGCTGGGAATGCACTATGTGCATAAATTTGGTACGCTTCTCTTCCGAGCACATTCTCAGTTTTGGGGTTAATTCCTTCTCTTAGTTGCATTCTTTTCATTTGGTTTGCAACATTCGTTATTGCCATATTGTTCCATGATTCAATACAAATGAAGGTGCATATACAGATAAGTGAGTGTGTGTGTTAGTAGTCCGATTTAATTCAAGCCATTGTGAGTAATTAAAAACTTATTATTCGAAGCAAAATTAAATTCCTATTGAATTGTATGAAAGCACAGACACTCACATATGTAGATATGGCATACAGTCAATCACAGCTTTTTGATGAAGATAAAATTTTTTTGCGAAGTATTCTATATTTCATGACATTTTGCGAAAATGGAGAAGCAGTGTTTTTAAAGTGAAATGGTTTCGGTTCTTTGTGTATATTTTTTAATACATTTTTTTTTTACTTAAGAATTTTATGTTCTTTTCAATTTGAAATAAAAATAAAAAAATTAATTAAAATTAAAATTAAACTCTTTTTTTAATTTTAGAAATAACATAATTTTTTCCAAATAAAAAAAATATAAAGAAGTTAAAAACGAAATTACAAAAAGAAGTTTTTTGATGAACAAATAATAATATCAATCTTTCTGATAAAATATGTAAAAAAAGATTTAAAAAGAATTTACTAAGAAATAAAAACATTTAAAAAAAGTGTTTTGGTAAAAATTAATAATTTTGACCTTTTTGATAAAATATGTTAAAAAAATGAAACAAAATTTTTTTTTACATTAAAACAAAAAAAATGCAATTAATGGGAGAAAATTTCAAAGTTTTTATAAATTCTGTTTTAAGCGTTTTGAAAAAAAAAAACTAATATATAATTTAAACTTGTTTGATAAAATAGGTTGAAAAAAATGAAACAAAAAAATTTATTAAATAAAAAAAATTAAAAGTAATTTAAGAAAATTCAAAAACAAGGCGTTTAATAAAAAATAATAATTTAAGCTTTTTGATAAAATATGTTGAAAAAAATGACCCAAAAACCTTTTTTTAAATTTTAAAATTTTTTTTATTTAAAATTAAAAAAAAATTTAAAGGTGCTATAAAAGAATTAAAAGAAAAAGTGCTTAAATAAAAATTAATAATTTTAAGCTTTTTGATAAAATATGTTAAACATGTTATGTTTAAATTTAAAAAATTTTTTTATTTCATTAATTTTTTAAATAAAAAAAAATATCTTTAATTTTTTTAACATATTTTATCGAAAAGCTTAAAATGATTTTTTTTTTTTTAGCATTTAAGTTATTTAAATTTTTTTTTTTTACTTAATTATTAAATTATAATAATTATATAATAAAAAAAATTAAAATTTTTAAATTAAAAAAAAATTAGTTTAATTTTTTTCACCATTTTTTAGCGAAAAGGTTGAAATCATTACGTTTTTATCAAATAGTTTAAAACAAAATTTTTAAAAAGTTTGAAATTTTCTCCCATAAATTGCATTTAAAAAATTAAAAAAAAAGTTTTTTTAATAAAAATTAATAATTTTAAGCTTTTTGATAAAATATGTAAAAAATGTATTTTTTAATTTTTTTTTAACTAAAAAAAAATTTTTATTTCATTATTTGTATAAATTAAAAAAAAAAATTTTGTTTTATTTTTTAACATATTTTATCAAAAAGCTTAAAATTATTATTTTTTTATTAAAAAACATTTAAATTACTTATAAATTTTTTTATTTAAAATAAAATTTTAAGATTTAAAAAGAATTTTGTTTAATTTTTTTTTATATTTTTTATTAAAAAGGTAAAAATTATTATTTCTTTTATCAAAAAGGTTAAAATAAAATTTATAAAAACTTTGAAATTGTTTCACATAAATTGCACTTCAATGGTTCTGCATGCCTACCATCAAAAAAAGTTTATTTTTATGACTTCAAAAGCTTCACTTGTGTAAGGTACTACCGTATTTAAGAATAATTCCAGCACGAAACTCTATTTTTGATGAACATTTTTTTTGCAATTTTTAAACTTTTTGCTTTATTTATTTATTTTTATTTTTTGCTTACATTAAGAACTTTCGGACATGGTCTGATACTATTCGAGCTGCTTAAACATGTCAAGTGATCCACGTATTTTGGACATTCTTCTTCTTGATTGGCCCGATAACCGCTCACGCGATTTTGGTCGAGTTAAAAAAGCGCACCAGGCGCTTCTTTCTCATGCTAACGGGTGCCAGTTGGTCACACCAAGTGAAACCAAGGCCTTCTTCACCTGATCTATCTATCTTTGGCTTTCTGAATGGACGTTAGACATTTTGGCCCATTATTCGAAAAATTCTTTCACTTCAAAGAAATTTATAGGTACCAAAATTTTAAATTTTGGAATAATCAAAAAAATTAGAAGATTTTAAAAATCCTTGCTACTTATTAAATGCAACTGTTTTATAGGCAGTTTTTTTTTTATTATTACAAAATTAAAAATTTTGGTACCTATAAATTTCTTTGAAGTATAATCTTTTTGGTTCATTCGAGAATTGATTAAGTTTCCTTTATAATTATAATATAATTATAATAATACAGTTTTTGAATAAAATAATTTAAGCATTTTTTTACATTTTCAAACAAATTTCAAATTTTCACAAAACTAATACGGAAAACCAAGAAGTAGTAGCCAAGGTTCTGTAAATAAATTATTTAAGTTTCATAATGGAATTTCCAGCTTTTTGAGATAAATTTAAATACTTGAGCGATTCCATGTCAAGTGATTTTAGTAGTTTGATTATTGTCCTCAATACTCAAAAAAAAAGTATATTTGTTGTCTTGCGTATACTAAAAAGTAAACAGAAAATAATTATCAAAAACGTAATAGTCTTGAGATTTATTCTATACTGAAAATTTTGTTATATAGTTCTTTTATATAGAAATATCTTCGGCTCTTTGTAATACACTAATATAGTTTTTTTTTTTGTAATTTTTTTTTTTTATATTTTATTTAAAAATTTAAATTATTTTATTCAAAAATTAAATTTTTTTTATTTAAAAATTAAAATTTTTTTTAATATATTTAAAAAATTTCATTTAAAATTTAAATTTTTTTTTATTCAAAAATTAAGAAAATTTTTTTCAATTTTTCTTTTTTTATGTTTTGTTAATTTTTTTTTATATATTTTATCGAAAAGGTTATTTTAAATTTTTTTAAATATTTTTTTAAATTTTTTTTTATATTTTCTTTTAATTTTTTTTTAATACAATATAAATTTAAACATTTTTAAAATAATTTTTTTTTATCAAGAAGGCGTTTTTAATTTTTATATTTGTTTTTTAACTTTTTATATTTTAAAATTATAAGTTTTTTCAATTCCACATAAAAACATATTTATTTAAAAATTAACATGTTATTAATTAATATTTTATTTACAAATAAAATATTTTCGAATTGTTTTTAAGGTTTTTAATATATTTCATATAATTTTTTTTAAATGTTTTTTAACTTTTTTTATTTTTTTTTTAATATAAATTTAAATTATTTATTTTTATTTATTTTTTATTTCTTATTATTTTTATTTTTTTTTTAGTTTAAAATTTTAAGTTTTTTTTTTCAATTAAAAAAAATGTTTATTGAAATTTATTTTATAATAGTTATTTTATTTACAAATCAAAATTTTTTTGCTTTTTAAATACATGGGAAACCCCCTTCAATGATAATACTGCCCCGACCCGCACTTTTTCTAGGCAGCTCTGCGTTGGTTGCAATTGAATTCCTTAGGATTTTGCTGTGAAAAAGTATAGAGTTGATAATCTGAAATAGAACTAGTGCCATCTCCTAAAGTCATAGTTTTGCGCCGGTTATAAACTCGTTCCATTTACTTCATGGCCAACAAAAAATGGGCTCCAATAAATCGGCATTGTGAGTTGGTAGCAATCGAATCGCCAAAAATTGCTTATGCAGCAGCGAAAAGTCACGAAATAAGAAAATAAGTTACGCGTATGCAGAAATAAATAACAAAGTAATACCATCTATTATATTTAAAAGAAATGTGTAGCAAACAAATCAATGATGAATAATAGGCACACGCGAAAAATCTTACAAGCTGAGGTCGTTAAGAGTTCGTACCTACTCGTGGAAGAAAAAACACAATAATATACGGGCATGCGTACGTGTCCTAACTAATGTTGGCAGAAAAGGAAGCAGGAGGAGGATATAAATGAAGCATTTATGCACGCGTGTGTGTCAGCGTGATTCTGATTGTAACGCGTCAACATCATTATTGGTAAAGCGTGTAGGTCGCAACATTGCATTTGACTCTAACAACGTATCCTACAGCTACGTTGCCGTACTGCTACCCAGGACCTTTCCGTCCTTTCTCATTCACGGTCTAGTGACAATGACAAACAAGAACATGGCCAATACTTGAACGAACCCCAAATGCGGGTTAAGAAGGGTGAAGAGCGATGAATGGGGGTGAGGACAAGCGGCATGCGGGGTATGTGCTTGTTAGTTAAGGAATCAATATATCGTTGGCGCGGCAGTGAGTAGGAAAATTTGCAACTCCTCAAGCGTACGATTACCGATTTTTCATTTTTATATGGCGTTTTTGAGGATTTTTTTTTTTCACTGAGAACAGGGTGTGTGTGCCTTATCTTGTAAATGGCAATCAATGCTCGATGGGCACACGACGAGCATTTGTGCATGGGTGCGAATGTGGGTGTTAGGCTGAAATATGCGTAGAAAAATGTGGGCCGCGTATAGAAAGTTACTCGTTCTGCGGGTGCCTACGGGTGAATTTGTGGAGAAATCATGTCTATCTCTCTTTTCTAAAGTTGCTAAGGCCTCAGAGGGTATTGATTGTCGAAAAATTTGTTCTTGTTACTGCGTGATCGTAATTTATTTACTTTGACTCAACTTACAATTGATCGAAAATTGTTAATTCGGTGAGAAGAAGTGATGTTCTAAGTATATATATATTATAATTTTTTTGCATGAGTATGTTTCTGCATCACTTGAACAGTATTTGCCTAAATTCTCATTGCAAACTATTGGAAATTGAAGTGAAAGTGAATCTCTGGCGGCATCTCCCAAAAAGGTTGTTTGACAGTGTACATCTTTCCTCGCCAAAAAATCATTTGAAAACAATGAACTGGAAATACATTGCTGAAAGAGATATTTGTTGAGATAATCCTCAAGAATTTTTTCCGATTTTCAAACTTTTCATGGCACGTGAAGGCTAAGTGCTTGATGTTCGCTAGAAAAATCCCAATAATTTGTTGTTGTAAGATTAATAAAATGAAATACAAAAAAGCTTTCAGGAATCCTAAACAACATCATCATCAAGCAGGGACTCCAGCTTAGGATGAGTTTTAGTTTCGTTCACAATCCTCTTCCAATCTGCACGACCCAGCAATAGACTTGCAGCTCCTAACTCGTAGCTTTTTCAGGTCGGCTATGACTTGACTTCAGGTCGGCTTAACTTTTTCAGGTCGGCTATGACTTAACTTCAGGTCGGCTTAACTTTTTCAGATTGGCTATTACTTGACTTCAGGTCGGCTTAACTTTGGACGTCCTGGGCCGTTAGAGAGTTGGTAGAGTCGGCTGTCCTCCATGCGCACAGTATGTCCTAACCATCGAAGCCCTTGAGATTTAATGTGTTTTAGCACATTTGCCCCCCGGCATAAGCTCAGCAATCCATCTTTATAGCCTATTCGGTACGTTCCATCGTTGCATTGTATGGGGCTAAATATCCTTCGGTGCACTTTTTGCTCGAACATTGTAAAATATTCCTTCGTCTTTGCTTGTCATTGTCCAGCACTCGCAGCCGCACGACAGCATCGGCAGTATTATTGACTGATAGAGGCGGACTTTACATTCACGTGTTAGCAGTTTAGACTTCAGCAATTTTGTGTGGGTGTAATATGCTTTGTTTTTGCAATTGGCAATATTCGGCCTGGCATTGCGTCGTTATTCCTGTGACTGTCATTATTTATTAACGCTCCCAAATATTTGAAGTGTTGCACTCCCTCAAAGTTAAATGTCCCGATTTCGATTTGTTCAGGATTTCGTCTCTTTGTGTTGGGCGAGATCTTCAGATATTTAGTTTTGTCTTCGTTTATTCTAAGGACTACTGCTTTTGCACAACTTGCAATGCAGGAAAAGGTTTCAAATAGATACCTTTTGTTCCTTGCCGCGATTGTTATTCCTGAGCGTCTAAGAAAGTTTCCAAACTTGACTTCATTTCTTATCGCATAGTGAGAGAAGGAGATTAAAGGCAGATGTGGAAAGTAAGTCGCCCTGTTTTACGCCACAGGAAATTTCAAAGGACCTTGGCAAAGTTTGTTGTGCAACTACTTTTCCAGGAATACTTGGTGTAGGTGAAGAAGTAGTCTGAAAAATTTCAAAATGATTGGTTCAGTAGATTCTGAAATCTAAAATAACAAGTTGTAGAAACCGGTTTCAGAGACAGATTCTTTAAAGACCTCCAAATATAAACACTTTGCTAATTTTTCTCCGATTAACTTGAAATTTTGAAACAATATTTTAGATATCAAGAAAGAAAAATTAAAAATGAATAAAAAAAATATGCCAAAAAACAAAGTTTCAATTCCTATTTCAGCAAAAAAGAAGTGAGTGTCAAGATGCCTACATCTGAACGCCATGAGAGCAGGACAGCGACGGAGAAGGAGAATAAGTTAATTCTACCTCATTATCCATACAGCTGACACAAAAGTTACTCTAAGTAATGCCGAGTCTCACAGCATGCACACTTTGCGAACAATATCCCTCAAGAGCACTCGCAAAATACGAAAGCTGAGGCTTTGTTAACCTTAGAAGCGCCTTCGAGTGCTTCCATAGCCAGAATGATCTCGTGATCTCACAAATTCACAAAGCTCACCTTTCCAGGAACAGACCAAAAGTAGTTAAAGGGATCCCCATTCCCTTATTTCACGAGGATCCTACTTCACTGATCCCCCATCTACTTAGCTCCTTCACCCAGCAGTTTCCTGTAACGCCCCTGAGAGCAGGTACCGAGATGAGCCTAATATCTAAGAATTCCGATGCGCTATATACTAAAACTTACACAGCTTTTAGCATTCTCAGCTGAGCTTTTTTGTATAGACTAAATAATTTTTAAGTTATGTACCTAAGCACTTTTCGAAAATGTACAAGCATTGTTAAAAGACTTATCTGTTCGAAATACTTAGTTCAAAGCTGTATAGTAGAATTTCATGGGAAATTTTTTCGTAGAATATTTTAACCCACTAGCTCCCTCAAAATAGGCTCATTTTAACCCTTTTTCGGAACAGCTTTGGAAACAATGTATTTATAAGGTCGCTAGAGGGTTAACATGTTCTAGAAAATTGTTCCGCGTAAAATTTCACTAGCGATCTTCTCAGGTAGGATCTGCATAAAAAGTACGTAAAAGTCTACAGAAACTAAAACAGCAAATAGTTCAGCACAGTACCCCTTAGGATAGGCAACACTTTTTATTCCTTCTTTTATAAGCTACGTTGCAGGTGAACAAAGCTGCTAGCTGTGCTAGTAACTGCACTCATTGTGCCTTGGGAAAGAGTTTGCTTGTTCTTAACTAAAATAAAAATAAAATAAATAATTCGCGCGTACATTTCTGTTAAGTGTCGAGCCGAGCTCCTCCACCTATTTGTGGTGTGCGTCTTGATGTTTTTCAACAAATGGAGGGGCCTACAGTTTTAAGCCAATTCTGAACAGCAAATAGTTTTTTGATGAGGAACTTTGTTTTAACTACTTATTCTGAATTACTTGTTTGTAATTTTGTTTGTCTCCGATTTTGCTGAGGTATCTGGGAAATGCATTGTTTGGGTAAAATTGTAATTCTTCAATTTTATGTAAATGGCATTTATTATGCACCAAGGTACAATAAATTTCGGGAATAATATATGCAAGCAGTCTCCAAAGCTCTAACGTTCAAATAAATGGGCTTGCCAGAAAATAGTTGCATTTGATATACCCCTTCCGCTCTCCTCACTATCAAAGATCGCCTTCCTTCACTAAGCTAATCAGATGTTGGCCATCTGCATATCATTAGACGCAATGCATTTGGTTTTTATTAAAATTCGTTATCAATTTCGTTTGAAATAGCTCGCAAGTTAAACACTACGCTCCAGCTAAATAATGGTTGAAAGTCCAATCTTCCTCTGGAGTTGGTAGAGTCGATGTGGGGTTGGCTGATCTGTGGGCTGTTTTATGACTTCAATTACCTTCAAAACACTGCGGCGGAGTAACATAAAATATATAAGAAATAAATAATAATGCCTTTGATTGTTCTTAACTAAAAAAAAATAAAATAAATAATTCGCGCGTTCACTTCTGTAAGGTGCTTGGCCGAGCTCTTCTTCCTATTTTTGGGGTGCGCCTCAGTAACATCATCTCCGTTAATTTAGCTCTGAAAACTGGCGCTTAGTGTAACCAACTGATAACTTCCATAGACGCTTAGTTCTTGGATGACTATCTAAATAATTT